>NW_027423758.1:1642500-2293750 GCF_013202065.1 Cotesia typhae | reverse complement strand
TTGTTCATTTAGCTTTAATTTCTTTTTTAAACACCCTGATACGTCCACTCCTCGCTGAGATATCGGTCTTCAAATGGAAAAGGATCTTTTTGTCTTTGATTATTGATATCTCAGCAACCAATGATCGCACGGAAAGTTAAAGGTGGGTTTCAAGAACTTGAATGAATTCCCTTAACGACTGTCCATTGTTTTTTCGAAAAAATTTTTTCTTTCCGTCACATGAATTTGAAAATGCAACAAAAAAGGGCTTTTAGTGGTTTTTTGGAAAATCAAGCGCTGGATCGAAAATATTGAGGAAACCACTAATGTTAAGTGTGCCTTTTACAGTTCAATATGTCCACAAAAACCCTACAAAGAATCAAATTAATCCAGCCAGCCGTTTTTTTGTTTCACTTGATCGAATTTTTGAAAAAATTAAAGGATCACTTTTTTTGCTCTGAAAAGCTCATAATTTTTAAAAATGAGAAAAACAATTGTTTTTTCGAGCTTTTTCCACATTTTTGTTCCAGAAAGTGCTTAAATTGAAAAAAAAAAAAACAAAAAAAAAATTTTTGAAATTTTTTCTCTTGAAAAGTTTAAGAAAACAATTACCGCCGGCATTAGCGTTATCCAAAGCGTACCACGTGGAGGTCGCGCGGTCGGATTTACGCTTCTGTCTGTGTGTGTGTGTGTGTGTGTGTGTGTGTGTGTGTGTGTGTGTGTGTGTGTGTGTGTGTGTGTGTGTGTGTGTGTGTGTGTGTGTGTGTGTGTGTGTGTGTGTGTGTGTGTGTGTGTGTGTGTGTGTGTGTGTGTGTGTGTGTGTGTGTGTGTGTGTGTGTGTGTGTGTGTGTGTGTGTGTGTGTGTGTGTGTGTGTGTGTGTGTGTGTGTGTGAGGTATTTCAGGAGAATTGAGACCCGGTGGCTCGTCAGTTCCACCGTATTTAATGACTCCAAACTCATTCTCTGAAGGTTTTTGTTGGTTCAATACCGGGTATTACCACCCCTGTTTTCAATAACGACTCTCAAACGTTCAGCCATGTTTATGCAGACGGTAATTTGAGACTGCGGAATGGTATTCCAAATGTGCTGAAGCGCGCGCTCCAAAGCAGCTAAGTTCTGCAAATTTGGATACTCTCTGCGCAACCGACGGCCCATTATGTCCCAAACGTCCTCTATGGGGTTGAGATCTGGACTCATTGCTGGGTATCGCAACAATGTGATGTCATGCCGCTCAAAGAAGCGCCGGGTAATGTTGGCTGTGTGTGGACGTGCATTATCTTGCATCAATATGAACGACCTCAGATGTTGTCGTCTGCGCAGAACAATGGGCCTTAAAATTTGGTCGATGTAACGTCTAGCTGTCAAATTTTCGCGTACAATTACCAAAGGTGTTCTCCAATTTCGTGAAACGCCGCCCCACACCATAACTGATCCACCGCCGTAGGCAACGACTGGACGGACAAAGTTCTGGCGAAAACGTTCTCCACGACGGCGCCAAACGAGAGGACGTCGATCGTTGCCATACAGATTAAAACGAGACTCATCAGTGAATAAAACATTTGTCCATTCCCTCAAGTTCCACTTTCGATGATCGTAAGCATACGCTAAACGAGCTCGACGATGTCTTGCTGTCAACAGGGGTACACGATTAGGATGTCGTGCGTGTAACCCAGTTTCATGAAGACGGTTGATGATTGTTCGAGAGCAAATGTTTCGCACTTGATGCCGTCGTCGCTGTTGCTGTTGTTGTTGATGTTGTCTGCGATTGGGGAAGTTTCGAGCGACAATATTCGCATTGACGAAAGGTTGTCGTCGAACTTCTCTAACAATTGTTCGATCATCGCGGACATTAGTGACTCGATGGCGACCTTGTCCGGGGCGACGATGATATTGATTCGTCTCTTGGTATCTGGTATAAGCTCGAGATACGACAGATTGACTTACACCCATCCGGATAGCAACTGCATGTTGAGTGTAACCTTCGTCGATAAGAGTCACTAATCGAGCGACTTCCACCTCCGATAAATGTCGTCTAACCATGATTAAGAATCAAAAGTCAGAAATTTTCAATTTTGACCAAAAAATTAAAAAAATTTTTTTAGCGCAGAGGGATTAGTTTTGAAAAAACTGTTGAATGAAGCGATTTGCTAAGGATTCACAAAAAGAAAAGAAAAAAAAACTCCGAAAAGCGTATGAAAAAATCGAAATTCGATTGGGGGTATTAACTTTTTTATTAATTTAATTAAAAGGAGATCAGTAGAATCAAGGAATGCAGCGGTGGAAAGGTGATAAAAATCGTTGGGCGATGGTTTTTTGAGTTTCCTTAACTTGTTAAAAAAATTTTTCCAAAAAAATTTTTTTTTAAATTTTTTTCGAAAAATTTTTTTGAATTTTTTTTTTTTGAAAATTTAAGCGCTTTTTGGAACAAAAATGTGGAAAAAGCTCGAAAAAACCATTTTTTTTTCTCATTTTTAAAAATTATGAGCTTTTCAGAGCAAAAAACGTGATCCTTTAATTTTTTCAAAAATTCGATCAAGTGAAACAAAAAAACGGCTGGCTGGATTAATTTGATTCTTTGTAGGGTTTTTGTGGACATATTGAACTGTAAAAGGCACACTTAACATTAGTGGTTTCCTCAATATTTTCGATCCAGCGCTTGATTTTCCAAAAAACCACTAAAAGCCCTTTTTTGTTGCATTTTCAAATTCATGTGACGGAAAGAAAAAATTTTTTTTCGAAAAAACAATGGACAGTCGTTAAGGGGAATTCATTCAAGTTCTTGAAACCCACCTTTAACTTTCTGTGCGATCATTGGTTGCTGAGATATCAATAATCAAAGACAAAAAGATCCTTTTCCATTTGAAGACCGATATCTCAGCGAGGAGTGGACGTATCAGGGTGTTTAAAGAAAGAAATTAAAGCTAAATGAACAAAGTATCCGATTCTTATGGTGGTTAAGCTAAAAAAATTTTTTCCACGCCCGTAGACCAAAAAAAAAAAACTAAAAAAATTTTGAGAATTTTTTTGTTGCTGGTTTTTCTACGATTACTCAGAAACCGCGGAGGCTACAAAATTTTGAAGTTCTAATCCAAAAACTAGACACTTGGAGCTACAATTTCCTTTTTTTTTATTTCCTGTACGACCATTTCTCTCAAAGTTACGGCCTGTTGAAAACTACCGAAAAATTTGGAATTTTTTTTTGATCCCTTAATTTTTTCCAGTAGTGTATATAACGAGTTCGTGTGATAAAGATTGCTTTAACAAATAAACTTTTTTTCAAGAAGAAAGTTAGTGTGAGAACAATGTTGATTTCTTCAGCTAAGAAATAAAGCCGTTGGAAATTTCAACAAATTAATGCCTAGTCACAAAAATTCCCATTTAATTGATGACACAATCAGGAAAAATGTGAATTTGCATGCAATAATTTGAATGCGTATATAAATCATAAATCAGTTTTTGTAACAATAAATACATTAAAAAATATTGATCTTATAAATTAGCGCTAAATTTCTTGAAAAAATTTTACAAATCACATTTAAAAAATATGTAATTAATAATAACAAAATAATTGTACAAATTCGCGAAAAGTCAATTAAATTTGAAACTTTTTTTGTTCACTAATTTTAGATTCTGCAAAATCACCGGAATTTTTATCATTATTTGAATTAAAAAATTTTATTTTTTTCGAGTAAACAACGGCTTGAGCCGGCGGAGGAAGGTTTAAGTTCTCTTTTCTATCTTGGGAAAAAATATCAAATAGATAACTAAACATCAAATGCATTAAAAAATCGTTTTTATGGAAAAATATTTGAAAAGTATCTATTGTAGTTGAATATAAACATATATTCTTAATAGTTATTGAAAATATATATTCTTGTCTGAAGAATTGGATAAAATTGATTGTATAGGCTTCTATAGCTTATACAAATGACGTATTTAACATGGGTATAAGCTATGCGCTTAAACGTATTGCGATAGGACTTACAATTTTCTTTCAATGTAGCAAAAAAACATAAAAAATACCCCTAAATTTCAAAAATTGTAGAACATAAAATTTTCATCAAATTTTGTTTGTAAAAAAAAATTGTTCATAAGATATTCACAGCTTGTAACATCAAATGTGACATAATTATGAACATTTTTTTAACACCTAATAAAAAGTCGAAAATGCTTTGAGACATGTCGAGTCTGGATTGATAAATAAATTTTGAGAATTTTGTAACGTTTTTGTAGATATCTTTTTAACATTTTATGGATATTTCTTGAAGATTTTTTCTTAGTTACCCAAGAAACAACCTATTTTTAAGTTGTCTATAAGTCATAAAAATGTCTAAAAAAACGTCACAAAATGTTCAAAATTTATCGAATAATCCAGACTCTGCATGTCTCACAGAATTCTAGATTTTTTTTTGAGGTGTTGCAAAATAATCAAAATTTTTTGAAAAAAAGTTTTGTTGTCCAAAAATTTTTATTCAACTACAATAGATACTTTTCAAATATTTTTCCATAAAAACGATTTTTTAATGCATTTGATGTTTAGTTATCTATTTGATATTTTTTCCCAAGATAGAAAAGAGAACTTAAACCTTCCTCCGCCGGCTCAAGCCGTTGTTTACTCAAAAAAAAAAATTTTTTTTAATTCAAATAATGATAAAAATTCCGGTGATTTTGCAGAATCTAAAATTAGTGAACAAAAAAAGTTTAAAATTTAATTGACTTTTCGCGAATTTGTACAATTATTTTGTTATTATTAATTACATATTTTTTAAATGTGATTTTTAAAATTTTTTTAAGAAACTTGGCGCTAATTCATAAGATTAATAATATTTTTCAATGTATTTATTGTTATTTTTTAAAAATATTTTTTGTTATTTCTTTAAAATGAATACAGTATAGTATTTTATAAATTTTTTTATTATTTTTTATATTATTCCAATTACTTCATTCAATTAATTATCATTTTATATTTATTTTAGTGTTTTTTATGTTTCTAAAATAAAAAATTGCTTTCAGTGTTTTAACGAGGTCATTAATGAAAAAATAATTCGACGCAGTAAGAATTATTATATACATTAAAATCATATTATAGTTTTCGAAGATAAGTCATTTAACAAGCCATTACTGAGTTGACACGAAAGTTATTACGTGGTAAGTTTAAGATTTTTTTTTTCATCAAATTAATTTATCGTTTCGATAAAAATAAATTTTGATTTGTAAAAAATTTCAAGTAGTTTTAATTATCATTAACGCTACAATCAATATGAATATTTTTTAATCTCAAAAATATTAGATGAACATATTTGATCTCACTGCAGAATTCTTAAGTTTACATGAAACGTCATTTTTTTTTATTTCGCTTCTAATTAATTAAAAAAAAATATATGTAAATAAATAGTTTAACCATAATTATAATTTTTCTAGTTTAAATAATTGCATTTCTAGTAATTTTAAGGATCTATCAGTTTTTTTTTTACTTTTATAATTAATTTTGAGTAATAATTTAATAATTTATAATAAATTATATTAAATTATAAAAGAAACTTTTAATTATTCTTTATGTTATTTTTTATACAATTTATTTAATAAAAATATCTTTATTATTTATTTTATTTCATTAAAAAACTTCTAATCTAATAAAATTATTTTATAAAAAAAATAAGTTGGTTTAATTTCAAGTTTTTGGAGTAGTAAAAGTTAGGTTATACATTAAACCAATTAAAGCTTCATTAATAAACTATTTATAGTTAAAAAAACATGACACTGAAGTTGGCAGATATTGAAAATTATTTAAAAATTTTATAGCAATTAAATTATTAAAAAAAAAATTTAATTAAATAGTTTCACGTGTGAAAATTAATAGAAATAACAAATGAAAATTTTTAGAAGCATTTTTTTATTGTAATTGATTTATTAAAAAAATTTTTTAAATCAACAGCTGACGGCTAACTTCAGTGTTATCAAAAAACTTAGTTTTTTTTCCAATATATAATATTTTTTTAACATTTACAGATACTAAATATTCTTCACGAAGAAAATGAAAATTCTAATAATTTTTTCCATTTTAATTGGAACTGTTTTTTATGCCAAAGGACAAGAACTGCCACCACCATCAATTGATGATAACGAATGCACTTACACTGGAGCTGATGTGAGATCAAATAAAAGAAAAGAATTTTTTTTTATTATTAATATTTATTATTTATAATTAATGGGTTTTTTTTTTTTTTTTTCAGTGTCCTGATGTACCTTGTTGTTTCCCAGGGTACAAATGTAGATTGGCAGGACTGAGTAAATATAATCCAGCGTTTTCGAAATTTTCGGGAGCTTATAATAAAACGTGGAAGTGCCTGAGTCAAGGTAAATTCAATATTATTTATTTAATTTTTTTAGATATTAAAATTTTTATGTTTTCCAAAAAAATATCATAAACTTACTACCCTTATTAAAAAAAAGAATTAAAAATGATCTCACATGTTAAATGCCCATAAGAGATAGTATTAAAAAGGATTTGAAGGATTAGAAAGTATTCAAAATGATTAAAAATTATTATATTCAGTGTAATCTCCAATTTGACCAAGTAATTTTTCTGGATATACCGCCCCAGATTACACTGAATATAATCAGCAAAAATATCCCGTATAATTTGAATTATACTCAGTAGAATCTTGGATTACATAATTTTTTCAAAAATTGTGATATTCAACTTTTTTCTTTTTTAATTTATAAATTTTTTTGAAAATTTGTAAAATTTGTGAAAATTATGGTAATCAATTTTTTTTTTAATTGTGTATTTTTTTTTTTTTAAATATATTGTTATGTCGGACTCAACGTCCGACATTTTTATTTTATAACAAATAGAATTTAATTATTCATAAATAATTTTATGTTCTTACAACTAATTACATACATTTATTTATTTTTAAAATTTTGTTATCTTCAAATTTATCAATAGCATTTTCAAAAGAAACTTATTTGAAAAATTTAGTTTTAGTTGGGCCTGACCATACTAAGGGATTTGAGCCTGAACAAATACCCTAATAGAATTTTAAACTTTGTCGAGATCCGAAATAGAAGTTTTCGATAACAAAATAAATGTATATATAAACAATAGTTTAAATAAAATAAAAGTAAATAATGATAAAAGAAAAAAATAAAAAGGAATGTTATGATAATTCTAGTATCAACAGAATAAAAAAATATATATATGTTGATAATTTAAGGAACAAAATTTAATAACTATAATTTAAGTTTAAACAAAAAAAAAAATAAATAAATGTTTTCTTTTATTTTCGAATAAAATAACGACTTAAATAAAAAGAAAAATTTAGATCTAAAAAACTAATGACAATTTGTAATCTATGCACAAATTAATTTTTATCTAACTAATTTAATATAAAAATTTGGTCACAGTAAATAATTTAATGTAAAATAGTACACATGTATGTCTTTGTCTATGCATAAATGCGCTTACGTATACACAAACACATAGATGTATAATAGAGCATAAGAGTAAAATCATTATAGAAACATTATAGAAAAATCTAAGAGAGAGGGCAAGGGCTCAAGGAAATAGAAAAATAATTGGACATTATTTCTCCCATCTAGTAAAAATAAGTAACGCCCTAAAATTCGACACCTTTACGATTTTTCAACAAAAATATCTCTCGTTGTCCTGACGTCCTAGTGTTAACATCGAAAAAGTTTTTATAAGTTTTAATGAAACCACGCGTCAGATTAAAAAAAAAACAATTGTTAGTAAAGTAAATTTCAATTATGTAAAGAAACGGTAACAATGACATTTAAGTAAGTTCTTAATTGAGATTTTTATGTTTGTTTTAATAATTCAAATCTTTGTATGATAATTTTATAATATATTTATTAAATTGAATTCATTTTCTTATATTATAACTTCAACCCCTTCCCATAAAGCTTCAGATCCTTATCTATTAGCCTAACGGCTAGGATAAAAATAATTAAATTTTAGTTGCGTTTTCGACGTAACAATATCAATAAAATCAAATAGAAATTTCGTTCAAAAAAATAAAAATTAAAATGGTGACCCCACTAGTAAATATTTACCAAAAATTTTTCAACCCCAATTTATCGGAAAAATTGTGCTTAAATGATCCTTAAATATTTTATATTCATACATTGCATTGCATTTTTGAAAAATACATAAAAAAAGAACTTCATGCTTTGGCATTTAAATTCAATAAATAAAATAAAATAAATAAATACTACTCTTAAAAAGTTACGTAAATTTGATCAATAATTTTTTTTTTTTTTGCAGTTAATTTTGGAGATCCATGTCAATATGATGAAGAATGTATGCATATAGAGAACGCGAAATGTATCGAATTAACGTGTCAATGTGAACATAAATCCTTATTGTATTATCCTTATAATCAAGGATGTCACTAGGTCAGTGGGAATTAACTTGTACACCAAGAGAAAAAAATTTTTTTTTTTTAAATGAGCAATGTTGTAACATGAAATTAATTTATTGAAAATTTTCAACAATTTCATTTCTTCACTGAAGAAATATAAATTTTTTAGAAAGCAACTTTTTTGTTGAAAAAATAGTTTTGAATGAAAATTCACAAGTTGTTTATCTAAAATTGTATATTTTCAAAATAAAAAAACATTTTTTTAATAAGAAAGGTACTGCGAAAAAAAATTTAATGTCTTCAGGTAAGAAATAAATGTTTTGAATATTTTTTAACAAATTAATTTGTTATCACAACAATACCCATTTTTTTCAAAAGAGATAAATTTTTTCTTTCAGTGTATTAAAACTTTAATTTGCAAGATCTGTATGCAGGAAAAAAATTTTACTTGAACCAAGAAAATTAATGACTTAAGTTGCTTAGCGCCTGATTAAAAAAAATTAATTCAAAAGAATTGACAATATTAATTCTCCATAATAAAAAAAAAATCAAAATGGAAAAAAATTCAAATTTTTTTTTTTTTAAATCAGAATGGAACAAAAGAAAATTTTATTTCAATCAAGTAAAATTCTTCTTTGACAAAAAATTTTTGGATGCATGGGTAGTGTACAAGAGACAATTTAAAACCAATACCATTAAGCATTATAATAAATACGCAAAAATGATTCTAAAAAAAAAAAAAAACTTTTGGTAGCCGGTAGAAATTAGTTCAACTCTTATAATTTAGATGAAATTTAGATGAAAAATATGAAAATATATCACGTAAGCAAACTATTCGTAACGTGATTGGTCGAATATATCATAAGCATGAAAATATATGCAAATCCGAAACTCATGCGCGCGCAAATTTGAATTCTAGTAGTTCTACATTTTAGAAAAAAATCTGGACGTGAAACAAATTAAAATCAGTGGAAAAAAAATTGAATTCACTTTGTTATGAATTATTTTTAAAGACTTGTTTATAAAAATATTTTTAAAAGTAATATTGTAGTTATTTACAAAATTAATGTCTCAGTTTTTTGTTTCTTTAAAATTAAAATATTACAATTGTATTTTTTATTTTCATTGCTCCAATCACTGTATTTAAGTGGCTTATATATTTAATTTTACTCTACAATAAAATGTCTTTTTTAATGTATATAACGTATGTAGTAAACGAGGTCATTAATGAAATATATTAAGTTTAGACGTAGTAAATCTTATCTGTAACTTCAAAATTTAATTGCTGTGGAAGATAAGTTATGAAAAACACATTACATTATTAGAGGTGACACAAAAGTTGCAACGTGGTAAGTTAAATAATAAATTTTTTTGTATCCATATTTCTTCGCTGTTTTTCATTGTTTTCTTCTGTAAGTTAATTAATATTGAGATTAATCGCTTCATTCAACCGTAAACAATCAATCTTTAGAAGATTAGAGCGCTGCGGCTCTTTTAATCAAGATATTTTTAAGAGGTTACTGAACTTCAAAAAAAAAAAAAAATTCAATCGTGAATTTGGCTCGATTTTTTTAAGAGTTTAAAAATATTTTTTACTAATTTGAAGATTTTTTTTTATTAATTTAATTTAATTTTTTTTTACAGATAATCATACTCCAAAGAAAAGAAATAGACGCAAAAATGGAAATAAAAATTATTTTAACCGTAATAATTGGAGCTCTGACTCAAATTGAAAGCGTACAAATATTCGATGATTCAGGCTGTACTTACACAGGAGCAAATGTGAATAATCAATTGCGCGTTATTATAATTAATAAAAAATTAATGATAATTTAATTAATATAATTATGTTTGCAGTGTCCCATCACGCCTTGTTGTAACTCCAAATTTGAATGCAAGTTAACAACCCTCAGTTTATTTAGTTTACCACCTGACTTATATGAGCTGTCTGCAAGAAACAAGACTTACAGGTGCTTGGATAAAAGTAAATTTATGATTATTAATTTGTAAAAAATTTTACAATCATTAGTTTATAATTTTTATTAATTTTATTTTGCAGTACCGCTAGGAGGATCGTGTTTGTTTCATGAAGAATGTTCCCATATAACAAATTCTCGATGTATTAGCTCATTATGTAAATGTATGTCTTCTTACTACAATTATCAAGGTCGATGTTACGCGGTAAATTCAAATGGAAATTATCATTTTTATGTTTAATTTGAAATTTTAAAATACTACTGAATACACTTTTTGTTTATTATTTTAGTGGTATCAATACGATGGAAGACGAGTCGTCATAACCAGACCATGAGTTTGAGAATAGAAAATTCAAGATAAAGTTTTAAATATCAAATTAAAGAAAATTATCGTCAAAATTGTTGACAGAAGTTTTCTGGTATTTATTTGGTTTAAATTTAATATTTGTACAAATTATTTTAATTTTAGGTCTCAAACATCGACCGGCAAATAAAAATTTATAAAATTCACAGCAAAAAAAAATTTTTTTTTTTGTAATTGTAATTAGGACTGAAAAGATGAGCCATTAATATTAATATTAAGACTAGAATTCAAATTTGCGCGCGTAAGCGCGCGCTTCGACTGTAGAGTTTGCATATATTTTCATGCTTATGATATATTCAACCAATCACGTTACGAATAATTTGCTTACATGATATATTTTCATATTTATCATCTAAATTATAAAAGTGGAATTGTCCTTATCGCATTTTTTTTAATTCCCGTAAGAATAATATAGAGAAAATTTTTGTTGCTTTTTCTGATTTTTATACCGTTTAAACGACTGATTGCTTTATAAATCGCTGATCTAATCTTCATAGAGAATTAAACGCTCTACAAAACATCTGCAATATTATAAATCCGAAAAAATCTAGTTCCTTGATAATAAATAATTTTTCTGAACCAAAAATATTTAGTAGTTGCAGCTTAATTTTATGCTATTTAAGGCTACATGAAAATCATGTTGCTACCACATGATTCTCTCAAGCTACTGTAAAAGGATTGTCATGTAGCCGAAACATGACAAATCAAGTGGCTGAACATGATTTCATCATGTTTATTTATCAATACTGCGTCATATTGCATTTATTATTTAATTTTTTCCGTGTTTAAAAAGAATGGAAAAAAAAATTTTTTTTATCCGCCCTTTTGGCATGGAATCTTATCTCTACTGCTGTAATACGCCCTTGTGGCGTTAGGCACGCGATATACATACATACATAAGGTACCCGCGGGTAATAAGGCCTAAGTGATAGAAATGCTATTTAAAATAACCGCTTTCGCTAAAGACTTCTCTAGTAGAAGCGTCTAGCATAGAAATGTCGCTACAAGTTTATAGAGTCCCGATACAACGTTCCTTGTCTTCTATATTTCATCATCCTAAATATGCTAAAGTAGCGCAGAAGAATTCCTAAAAAACGATTTGAGTAAATGGTAAACATTTTTTATAATTTTATATTTAATAATTTAAAATCATTGTTCTAATTTTTATCAACATCTTAAAAAGTATTGTTGCTCAATTTAAGTGATGATTGATCTCTAATATCAATTTTATCAAGTATAGTATAACTATTTCCAGTATGTACAATCCGCAGGCCTTATTACCCTACCGTAGTAAAATAAGGCCTATTCGCAAGATTTTTGAAAAAATTTAATTAAGTGTTTGTTTATGGTGAAAATTACCATTACTCCATTATATTTTATGGCTAATGTATTAATTTAAAATTAATGATACATTGCAATAATTAAATGCAATATTTTTAATTTTTTCAAAATCTCCTTTAGCTAGGTGGGCCTTATTACCCACCGGTACCTTAATTATTCTCGAATAACCACTGCATATTTCATTGTATCAAAATTCTGTAGAGTGCAAGTTATAACTTATGAAATAAGTTACAATTTTCGTTATTAAATGTCTAATTTCCTTTAAATTTAAAGGTAGTATTAAATATTGTAACTCTTACTACTTATGTACTTAAATTGAGTAATCTACTCTTCCATATTGGGTGTGCCTGAATGGTGCTTTTATTATTTACAGTGCAATGTGAAAGCTTATCGACCCTGTTGTGATCCTGACTATAAATGTACAAAATTAGAAGGAGGCGCAGCTAGCCGTATGTTCAGGTGCTTGAAATCATCAGGTATTGATATCAAAGGCATACGCCATACATGAAATTAAATTATCATGCATAATTTAATTTATAATTAAATATCTTCTCAATTAATTATGATTAATCTTCTTAATTATTATGAATAAATTTTCAGCTAAATTGAACGAATCTTGTCATAGAGATATCGATTGTTCCACAATTGAGTTTGCAGAATGTAAAAATGGAAAGTGCAAGTGTCAGGATAATTTCACTGCTATGGGTGAAATTAAATGTGTGCCGCTTTTAGGAGAATTCTGTTTCAAAAATGATGATTGCATAATACAAAATTTTTCATGCGTTGATAACAAATGTCAATGTCAGAAAAATTTTATAGCACTTAAAGAAAATGAATGCACTGAATGTAAGTTTATTTTACACTCAGAGAAAAAATTTCTTTTAAAAAAATGGCAATTGTGACAAGAAGTCAATTTTTTAAAAATTTTAATTAGTTTTATTTTTTTAACTAAGAAAAAGTTTTCTAGGTTTAAAAAAAAAAAAAACAATTTTGGATAGACAACTTGTCAATTTTCCTCAAAAATTGTTTTTTCCTAAATCTAAAAAACTTTTCTTTAGCTAAGAAATAAAATTGTTTAAAATTTTAAACAGTTACATTTTTTATTACAACATTGTTCATTTTTTTCTAAAGAAATTTTTTTTTCTCCGTGTAAGTCTGTAAAACTGGCATTGACTTGTCCAGAATTGACCATCAATACCACGGTTATTATTCAAACAACATATTTACTTGTGTTGTTAAATAATGGCTCTAATAAAAGTTGTGTAGCTATATTGGATTCCCAATAATCATTAACAATGTCCGTCAATTCTAAATTTATAGATGTATTTATTTTTTATCTTTATTATAGAACTATTGATTCCTAAAATTTATTGCTTTTCAGTGAAATTAGGAAAATCCTGTCAAAGTCACGAAGATTGGAGCGAAATAACGAACTCAAAGAGCTA
This sequence comes from Cotesia typhae, assembly GCF_013202065.1. Lineage (NCBI taxonomy): Eukaryota > Metazoa > Arthropoda > Insecta > Hymenoptera > Braconidae > Cotesia > Cotesia typhae. The sequence goes on along the minus strand of NW_027423758.1, from coordinate 2,280,258 downwards.
CGAGTACAATTAAATATCTTCTCAATTAATTATGATTAATCTTTTTAATTATTATGAATAAATAGGTCTTATTACTCACCGGTACCTTATATAAACTTTTGAACCATATGTATTTTCTGAATCTGCTTGACGAGCTGAGTTGATATAGAGCAAAATTTTTCAAAAGTTCCGTCATGAGGACCAATGCAATAATTAGATTTCTATGAAATCTACTTAACATAAATCAATAAACAATTGAAATTTATATCTTAAGCAAAGCGGGATTTCTTACGAACTTGTAATCTATTCATAAACAATGTATATAGATTATTAATCAATATTGTGAAATAATGAGATAAATATAAAGATGACAGTATTCTGATAGAATGCTTATGCTAATCATGAGCTAAAGTTAATTTTTTTATCTTGATTATCATTTACGCGTTAATATAGTTAGCTGAAGTGATGTTGTTATCAAAATATAAACGCTCATAACGTAATATAATATAATATCTTTAACATATTTCGTAAAGTGTGACAGTATTCAGTGCTTATAAAATCGAGCAAACAACTATTACTGCTGAATCTAACCCAATTTTGAGCGTGATGTTTGCAAAGCGATTTATCGGCATCATCATCGTATTCTGCCTGCTCTATGATCACGTGAGCTTGGTTTCTCCATCCAAATGGAATAACAATATTACGAAACAAACATTGAGTAATAGTATTGTGGAAGAAAACAGTGAGTTTATTCCTGACGGAAAAATTCTTGAGTATTTTTTAAAATATAAAAAAAAAAATTTAATTTTCTAGAAGACACACTTAATCAGATCGATGAAAACATAAGAGCGATAATTGTTGTTCCGCCTGGGTCCAAATGTCCATCAGGATATCGGCCCGACGGCAAAGGAAAGTGCCGTAAGCCTTTGTAATATTTATTGTTAACTATTATTTATTTATGACAATAATGAAGAAACGAATCACGTGTAAGCGATACAATATGCATTATTATACCTGAATACCAATTGCAATGATAACGTTATCTGAAATAAAGACCATCTGAAAGTTAACGAGTCACAAGATTATTTTTATGAATGTGAATATATGAGGCTGAATGCAGAAAAAAATTTGATGTGATAACATAAGATTTGTTGTGGTAAAAAATGAATATGTTAGCATAGGGATAACAAATCATACGTCGTAGCAACAAAATCTGGGTTATTAAACCAGTTACTTTGTATAACAAGTGTTGTTGTTGAAATAAAAAAATTGTTTTGTTCAAAAAATTAATAATTTTGTTAGCATAATAAAAGTAGTTTGATTGATTCAACAAATTTGATGTGTTGGAACAACAAGTAGATTTGTTAGAATAAATTTTATAAGAATATTTAAAAATTATTGACTTTCACGTTCAACTTAATTTATATTGTATGTATGATGTATGATATTAACCATTAAAATAGTCGAAAATGTATTTTTGAGTCTGCCGAGTGAACCATGACTAGGATTTTTTAATTGCCACAAAAAAATTGTTATTGATAAACTTAGTAACAATTTTAGAGAAAAGCTTCTCAGAATTTTATCTCTATATAAATAAAAATAAAATGCCGCATGCATGTCCACGCATCACTTGAGATGGCTAGACCGATTGAGCTAAATTTTTTTTTGTTGTTTTTAGAATTTTTAGGAGAAGGTTTGTATGTAAAACAAATTTTTAAAAAATCCTCCCTCAAAGGGGATTGCGGGGGCGTTAACAATGAAAAATTCCTGTTTGTAAACTATAGCTCCTATAGCTCCCAAATTTGGTAGAAATCTTCCGTAAGAGATATATAAATAATCTATGAACGAATTTTACGATAGCTCGCTCCACAGGGGGGTTGCGGGGGTGGATATTAACAATGAAAATTTTTAACTTTCAAATTGTAGATCCTCTAGACGGCAAATTTAGGTGGAGTCTTCTATATGTGATGCGGAAATAATCTAAGAGCGGATTTTACAACAATCCACCCCCAATAAGGATTGCAGGGGTGGGTATTAGAATATTAAATTTCCATTTCCACACTGTAACTTCTACTACAGACTTGAAATTTGGTAGGAATTTTTTATTTGACGATGAATAATGCAAAATTTATTACTTATGATTTTATTAATTTTAGTTATAGATTAATTATTATTGTATTTTTGACGGAGGCTCAGCGAAGCGGACCGGGTTGCTAGTTTTTAATAAAAGCTGAATAGTGGTAACAAAATCATTTTGTTGTCCTAACGTTTTTTTGACCGGGACAATGAAAGAATATCAAGATCGTTTTCTATTAATTTTATTAATTGTATATTTTTATTTAATTCTAAAGGCAAAAACATAATTGAAAGGAACTAAAAATATACCAAATACTTTTTTTCATAATTATTTATTCAAAGAAGAATATTTAAATTCTACAACATCGATAATTGTAATAATTATAATTCAATACAAGACAAATTTTGACCGAAGCTTATCTAAGATTACAATGAATATTTAAATTGATAGTATAATGTCAATATCACACGATTGATTATCGGAACAACATTTGCTTATCAGCTTTTTGACAATGTGAAGTGCCGATTGACTCATAGCCTTCCTTGCAATAACATCTTCCGATTTCGTAGCACTTTGAGTTCGATATTTCGCAACAATCTTCGTGACTTTGACAGGATTTTCCTAATTTCACTGAAAAGCAATAAATTTTAGGAATCAATAGTTCTATAATAAAGATAAAAAATAAATACATCTATAAATTTAGAATTGACGGACATTGTTAATGATTATTGGGAATCCAATATAGCTACACAACTTTTATTAGAGCCATTATTTAACAACACAAGTAAATATGTTGTTTGAATAATAACCGTGGTATTGATGGTCAATTCTGGACAAGTCAATGCCAGTTTTACAGACTTACACGGAGAAAAAAATTTCTTTAGAAAAAATGAACAATGTTGTAATAAAAATGTAACTGTTTAAAATTTTAAACAATTTTATTTCTTAGCTAAAGAAAAGTTTTTTAGATTTAGGAAAAACAATTTTTGAGGAAAATTGACAAGTTGTCTATCCAAAATTGTTTTTTTTTTTTTAAACCTAGAAAACTTTTTCTTAGTTAAAAAAATAAAACTAATTAAAATTTTTAAAAAATTGACTTCTTGTCACAATTGCCATTTTTTTAAAAGAAATTTTTTCTCTGAGTGTAAAATAAACTTACATTCAGTGCATTCATTTTCTTTAAGTGCTATAAAATTTTTCTGACATTGACATTTGTTATCAACGCATGAAGAATTTTGTATTATGCAATCATCATTTTTGAAACAGAATTCTCCTAAAAGCGGCACACATTTAATTTCACCCATAGCAGTGAAATTATCCTGACACTTGCACTTTCCATTTTTACATTCTGCAAACTCAATTGTGGAACAATCGATATCTCTATGACAAGATTCGTTCAATTTAGCTGAAAATTTATTCATAATAATTAAGAAGATTAATCATAATTAATTGAGAAGATATTTAATTATAAATTAAATTATGCATGATAATTTAATTTCATGTATGGCGTATGCCTTTGATATCAATACCTGATGATTTCAAGCACCTGAACATACGGCTAGCTGCGCCTCCTTCTAATTTTGTACATTTATAGTCAGGATCACAACAGGGTCGATAAGCTTTCACATTGCACTGTAAATAATAAAAGCACCATTCAGGCACACCCAATATGGAAGAGTAGATTACTCAATTTAAGTACATAAGTAGTAAGAGTTACAATATTTAATACTACCTTTAAATTTAAAGGAAATTAGACATTTAATAACGAAAATTGTAACTTATTTCATAAGTTATAACTTGCACTCTACAGAATTTTGATACAATGAAATATGCAGTGGTTATTCGAGAATAATTAAGGTACCGGTGGGTAATAAGGCCCACCTAGCTAAGGGAGATTTTGAAAAAAATTAAAAATATTGCATTTAATTATTGCAATGTATCATTAATTTTTAAATTAATACATTAGCCATAAAATATAATGGAGTAATGGTAATTTTCACCATAAACAAACACTTAATTAAATTTTTTCAAAAATCTTGCGAATAGGCCTTATTTTACTACGGTAGGGTAATAAGGCCTGCGGATTGTACATACTGGAAATAGTTATACTATACTTGATAAAATTGATATTAGAGATCAATCATCACTTAAATTGAGCAACAATACTTTTTAAGATGTTGATAAAAATTAGAACAATGATTTTAAATTATTAAATATAAAATTATAAAAAATGTTTAGCATTTACTAAAATCGTTTTTTAGGAATTCTTCTGCGCTACTTTAGCATATTTAGGATGATGAAATATAGAAGACAAGGAACGTTGTATCGGGACTCTATAAACTTGTAGCGACATTTCTATGCTAGACGCTTCTACTAGAGAAGTCTTTAGCGAAAGCGGTTATTTTAAATAGCATTTCTATCACTTAAGCCTTATTATCCGACAGGCCTTATTACCCGCGGGTACCTTATAGTATTCTGATAATAAAAAAAGTTACAATATAATAAAACAGTCATATGCTTACCTGAAATCTTTTCTTTGAACACAATAATAAATCATCGACCTCGAAACTCTCAAGATCGATAATATAAGCATACGTTACAAATAAAACCGAAGAAAAAATAATAAATTTCATATTGATGACTTATTTTTTTTGTTCAATAACTTAAACTAATCGACAGCTTGACATTAATTCAGGTGAACAAATGATTTATCAGTAGTTAGTTAATGTTCCTAAGCTCTAACCTTCTTTAGTTCGTTATCGATTTATATACCAGATATTAATTGCCTATGTATGGCCTAAAGGTATCATCTAGCGACTCCTCGGTTTCGCGATCGAGAATGTACATTTATTGTATTCATCTACGAAAAAAAAAAGGTTTTTTTTTTTTTTAAATCATGTAAATTCTAAATTTATTACCAAAAAATTTCATTGCGACCTTACGTATTTTTTTCCCCCGAGGCGGAATGTAATGTAATAACTGTTTAAACTTCGATTGCAATGATTCCAATATAAATGACACTTATAATATATTTGTGTTTTTTTTTATTAGTAAAAAGTTATTATTGCTATCATTAAAATGAAATCTACTCCCATTTCGGCTGTCGAATAGTTTTTTTTATATGTTTTGGTTAATTTATTTTTATAAAAAAAATTTCATGACGACATTGAAATGGTTTTTCAACATAAAATTTATTTCTATCTCACATTTATCTATACTAAAAAAAATTTTATTGCTTATTTTTATGAATAGAAAATTTTTATCAACATGTTTAGTTATTTTATTCCATTGATGGATAGCCCTTACCGGATATTGTATGGTATGGCCTGTATATTAGACTCCTTCTCTACTACGGAATTAAAAAAAATTTTATTTTAAAGATTTTTTTAACCGGGTTAAAACCAAAAAAAAAAAAAACAGTAAGAATAGTGAGAAAATTTTTAATCAGTCGCCATTTTTTTTAAAATGAAAATTTTCAAAATTCCGTATGTGCGACGATAACTACATCCTTACTGATTGAAAAGCAATTTGGGTTTTTATTTTCAGATGATTTGTTTTTGAATTATCGAACCGACCATGGAGGGTGTAATTTTTTCTAGTGCTTTACGAGATTGTTAATAACTTTGTAGTAATTACATATTTTTTAATAAAAATTTAGGGTAATAATCTTTAATGTACCTTTAATAAAATAAAAAAAATCCGATTCCTAAATTCCTTTGTTTTCCCTGTCAAAAAAATTCCCGAAAATCACCTCTTTTTTTCGATTGTCGTATTTATTTTTCAAGTTCCATCAACCCTTTACCATTTTTTTTCAAATTTATATGAACTAGAATTCAAATTTGCGCGCGCAAGCACGCGTCTGACTATAGACTTTGCATATATTTTCATATTTTTCATCTAAATTATAAAAGTGGAGAAGATAGTAATTTGTTTCTTTAATTGGCCGACATAAATGTGATCTGAGGTTTTTTTTTTGACTTTCCAAGAGCTGTATACTATTTTTTTGTCCGACGAAGGTAAAATAATAAAAATGGAAAAAAAATAATAAGAAAAACTTAAAAAATCAACATAAAAACATGAAGAAAAAAAAATGTATTAATTTCTATTTGATTCGTCCAGCGAAGCGGCCGGGAGACGGCTAGTAGTTTTTTATTTTTATAATCTTTCAAATATTCAAAATTATAACTCTTTAAATATTTACCGTAAAAATTATAATTTTCAAACTTTTTTATGATTGATATTATCAGCTTATTTAACTGCAAGAAATTGTTTTAATACTGGGTTAACGTAAGTTTTTTAATAGAGTATCATTAAAAGTTAATGACATTAATTGTCTTATCTTTTTCCAGATAAACCGTTTTAGAAAGGTCAATGAGTCAAAAATAAAAAAAAAAAAAAATGATGGCTGCAATGAAAAAAATATTTTTAATAATAATTTTTACGACCCAGGCTACTTCGTCAGTTTTCTACGGTTTTGATGAAGATGTGTTGTGCTTACGACGGAAGACCTGTAAGTATTTACTAATCCCTGATTAAGAAAATTCAAAAGAAATTCAAATTATTTTTCATCGTTCTAAATTCTTGGTAAATATAAAAAATCTATCAAAAAAACTACCAAATTCAGTAAATAATTCTCAATTAATTTTAAAGATTGAAGAAGATTGTGAATATATAATTAAAAATTGAAAATTCCAACGCTTTTAGACACCATAAAATCCATTTTAACAATTAAAAAGTATTTAAAAAATTAAAAGTTTTTAATGTTTCTGAATACCTTTTAATCAGCGGATAAAAATACTTCACTGGTCAAAAAGTGATTTAGAACGATTCGACAATATTACATTTTTAAAATACTTCCAAATCACTTTTGACAAATAATGGTTCAATTAATAGAGGAGGAGGAGGAGAGGGTCAATTGAATCAAAAAAAGTTTAGCAATTTTTTATCATTCGAATGAAAACTAAATAATAATTTTTTTTTTTGAATGGTAGTTTATTACGTCTAATTTCATTATCAATCTATAAATTAGTCAACGTGAATTTTTAAAAGTGATTAATTTATGCAAACGCGTCGTAGTTTATTACGTCTAATTTCTACTGGTTCAACTGACCCCATATAATTTTATGGAGTTTAATAGTAAATACCAAATAAATAAACCATTATACCACTATCAACAAATTCAGGGATTATAAAATATAAGTATATAGGGGAGGGTAGGGCAAGACGGTCCACCTAAGCCAGTTTTTATTTTTTTGGCTTTCTACTATTAAGTGGATTTACTCTCGTCCAATCGACTCAATTCACTGAAATTTTTTAAAAGTTCCAAAAATACTATTGGGGGGCAAGATGGCCCACCTTCATAATATGATTAAAAAATAGTAGAAAAATAAATTTTTGGTCAATTTTTGAGGTGGGCTTTCTTGCTCCAGGTGGACCGTCTTGCCCCACCCTCCCCTACACAGAAAAAAAAATTTACTTGAATCAAGTAAATAATTTTGAAGAATTTTATTTTCTTGGTTTGAGTTAAAAAATTCTTAAACTAAAAAATTTCACTTGGTTTAAATACATTTCATTTGATTTAAGAATTTTTTGTCTTAATTCAAGACAGTGAGCTTTTTCAAAATTTATTTTTTGGTTAAAAAATTTTACTCTTGATTCAAGTTAATTTTTCTTTCAGTGTACAACTACTACAACTCAAACTTTGTCAATTACTTTAAAAATTAAAATTTTATGAAACAATTTGTCACCGCCTAATCAATGTGTCTGCAAACCGTTTTATAGATCAATATCTAACAATGGATGCATTATTAGTAAGTTATTTTTACTCATCAAAGATTATTTTTACAATGAAATTAATTTTATCAAAATGTATATTCTTTATACTCTAGCATTACTTGGAAAATCATGTGAAAACGATTATGATTGTGAAGATTTTGAGCATATGCAATGCTCAAGTAATAGTCGAACATATATTTGTAGACCGTTTCATGTTATTCACAACAATGCAACATGTGTTCCAACTTAGAACGGATCATACACAGTAAAAAATTTTGCGTTATTGCGTCAAAAAATTTTGTGTTAAATATTTAACACTTTTATGTGTAAATTTAACATTCTTTGTGTTAAATTAATACAAAAAAGTGTTAAATATTTACCATAAAATTTTTTTACGCAAAATTTTTTACTGTGTATGCAAAAAGCATCATGCGATAAAAAATGTCAATGACAATTTTTGGATTTAGAGCTTATGATGACAATGAAGACTTAAAGAAGAATTCAACACGGAAAAAACAGTTTAATGAATTTTAATATTATATTATTACAATAATAAAGTTTAATTTTTGGAATAATCATCTATTGTTTCTATTATTTCTGTTATTTCGACCAAAGAATGCGTGAAAAAATCATTTAATCCTGACAATCCTAATTAGGATAATGAAATAATCTTATTATTCATCAAATTAGCGTATTGTCATCGATCCTCGATAAGTTTACAAAGTTTAAATTAAATCTGACCGTTTAGATTTACATTTAGATTTAGATTTAGATTTACACGGAAAAAAGTAAACTGTAGTATTCACTCGGATTCCGGTTAGTTTTTATAGTTTCAAATAGTAAAGCGGACACCGGGGTGGCAAAAATGTAAATATTACAGAACTTAATGTAGAAAGTATAAAAGCCACAATTTATAATTTAATATCCAAAATAAGTAATTAGTAGTTGTCACTATAGTAAATAACGACTCTTTTATCTTTAAAAATTACAGTTTCAAACAGTAAAAATTGCCATTTCAATATATAGTCCATATTATGAAGAGAAGGGGAACTCAGATGAAAGAGAAGGGGGTCTCACTCAGGGAGAATTTAATATTTCAAACAGTAAAAATTATACTTTTAAAATATACTTTTTACCAGTCTAAGCAAGTCAATAATTTTACTTTGTAAATATTGACGTTGCTTGTATTAGAAATTTAATAACTTTATTCTATACTTTTTACATATCATAACATCATTTTTTAGGTACGAGATGATAAATATTAAAGTCTGAATTCTTAATTATTATACTTTAACATTTTAGACATTTACATGGCGAATATTACTGTTTGAAATAGTATTTTCTTCCATGTAAAGAGTAAATTGTAAGGTTTAAATTGTAAATATTACAATGTGAATAGTAAAATCATGATTTTACTGTTTGAAGTGGTAATTTTTAGCAGTTGATCATTACTTATTATAAATCAATTGTTATTTATTACAGTTTATGTTTTTCCGTGTAGATTTAGATTACTTTATTTATGCCAAGGCCTATCGGCCAAATGGCAATATTACAATACAAATATAAATAACATGTTAATAAAATACATAATAGATATTATAAAATTTAATATTAGAAATTAAAAATACTGAAAAACAAAAACAAAATTTCGAAAATCATTGATATTTTCAATTTCGAAATGGTTATTTTTTCTATTCTTAACTTGTTAATAAGAAGCTCATAATAAAATAATTATCTGTGTTTAACGTTCAAGTTACTTGTTAGACGAAAAAAAAATGTAACTAATTGTATTAATTAAAGTAATAAATTTATAGTTTGTTTTATTGAGGATACATAAAGAAGCTAACAGGTTCGTTAATGCACGACTTTTTAGTTTTGGAAGTTACGTGATAACATAATACTTCTTTGTTATTTGATTTATACTTAGTAATATAGTTTTTATTTACTTTTGGTTTCTGTCACCGATACAAAAATATGATCATTAGAATAATATTATTAATGCTTGCTGTAGCATTATTCGGTAGCAGTAGTAGTATTCAAGTGAATACAAATTTAAATTTATCATTTGAAAAGATGGGTTTTCCATTGCCAGTAAACTGTACTATTGACGGACATTGTGTAAGTATTATATCTCAATTCAAGTAAGGTACCGCCGGGTAATAAGGCCTAGCTAAGGGAGATTTTGAAAAAAAAATCGAAAATATTGTATTTAATTATTGCAATGTATCATTAATTTTTAAATTAATATATCAGCTATAAAATATAATGGAGTAATGGTAATTTTCACCATAAACAAATACAAAATTAAATTTTTTCAAAAACCTTGCGAATAGGCCTTATTTTACTACGGTAGGGTAATAAGGCCCAAGGGTTATACATACTGGAAATAGTTATACTATACTTGATAAAATTGGTATTAGAGATCAATCATCACTTAAATTAAGCAACAATACTTTTTAAGATGTTGATAAAAATTAGAACAATGATTTTAAATTATTAAATATAAAATTATAAAAAATGTTTACCATTTACTCAAATCGTTTTTTAGGAATTCTTCTGCGCTACTTTAGCATATTTAGGATGATGAAATATAGACGACAAGGAACGTTGTATCGGTACTCTATAAATTTGTAGCGACATTTTTATGCTAGACGCTTCTACTAGAGAAGTCTTTAGCGGAAGCGGTTATTTTAAATAGCATTTCTATCACTTAGGCCTTATTACCTTCGGGTACCTTATAATGAAGAATTCTTGTAAAAGAAAATTTTATAGAAATCTCATTTTTTTTTGCTAAGATAATTGTTTAGTTAAAAAAAAAAAAACATACTTCGTTTTAAACGATTTCTTCTTCTATTCACAGAAACTTTCTTGTTTCTGTTTAAAATCTTTTTTTGTCAGATGTAGTCTGAACACAATACACTATTGCCTTCATCCGCCTGTTTAACTTTCTGAGTTTATTTGCCGTAGTCAGAGTCGCATTATTTTAAGATTCTACTACACAGTTTTGCACACCTTATAATGTGGAAACGTTTGAGGTAATGCTCTATACTCTTGGTCTTACCAAAATCAGGCAATTTTCTGAAGTAAAAATCTCTATTTTATTCATAGTGCACTTACATAATAATATAAACAACATGTACGTCAAAAAATAACACTCGTTTAAACGCATTTGATCTTTTTAGAAGACATCTATTTTATTAAGTTTAAAAAAAAATTCAGAGCCTGTCGAGATGTCTTTATGTGAGGATCTGATATGATAACGCCCGCAAAACAATAAATCGAGTACATTAATACGAATAAGTCAGTTATACGACTGATTTTTTTTTTTTATTAAATGAGCGTTATGGGGCGTGCATTTTTTGATTTTGTAAACTTTTGAAGATTTACAAGAACAATTTTATAAGACTACAAACAATATTTTCATCTTGAGGTCTTGAAATGTATAAGTTATTAATGTTTATTAATATTTAATCGCAAATTGAGTTTTAATCGTAAAAATTTTCTTTAGTGTAACCCAAATTTTCAAGACAGATGCAGTTTGATGACCGAGAGTTGCCAAAAAATAAAATGGGGCCACTATCGAAACAGATTTGCATGCATAAAACGTGGTAAATTTATAAGTTAAAAAAATTAATCTATACAATTAATTATTGTACAATAAATTTCAGCAAATTTAGGCTCATTTTGCATGCATGACCTGGATTGCTTGAATATACCGTATTCAATATGTCATCAAGGTATATGTACATGCATGAATAATTATGGGACGGTCGGTTCATCTAGGTGTTTAGCACTTGTTGGTGGAGAGTGCGATAGAGATGAAAAATGTTTGATTTACGGTTCAAAATGTGTTAATTATCATTGCGCTTGCAAGCCTTCTTTTGTCATGAAATCACAAAATTATTGCAAAAAATGTACAATAAGAAGTTTTTTTTTTTGACAATATTTTCTTTCACTGTAAATTATAAGTAATTATTTTATAGCGACTTTGGGAATACATTGCAAAGTTGATTCTGACTGCGAAGATCCAGGTCATATTCGATGCAATATTGATAAAATCTGTGGCTGTCAGCCGGATCATAGAGTGGAAAATAATGCTATTTGTGAACCACTTCTACATGGTTTTTGTGAAACTAACCAACTCTGTAAATTTGAAAATTCTGAATGTATCGATAATATGTGTAAATGTAAGAGTGGTTTCATAGCTTTGACTCCAACGAAGTGCGTAAAATGTAAGTATACACCGATAAAATATACCATTTTGATTCAAGAGAATACTACTTTCTTCCATCGATACAAAAAATTTGTTATCTAAAAATAATTCTCCAAAACTGAAGATAATTTCGTTTTTTTCTTAGAACTTTATATTTTTCGTTTTAGAATTAGTTTTTCGATAGAAATAGCGGAAAAATCTCTTGAATCAAAGAAAACTGAATATTGTTAAGCAAAACTGAAATTTTGAAACAAACATTTTTCTTAAATCCATTAGCATTTTTTCAGCATGTATTTTGTATGTTAACGTCATAAAAATTTTCATTAAATATAAATTTAACAAAATTTGTTTCAGCACTTTTGGGTGAATGTTGCAATAGTAGAGATGATTGTTTAAACATAGGGAATGCGACATGCTCTATTTTTAATAGGTGCATTTGTCGTAAAAATAATATTGCAGTAAATCGTGCAACATGCATGCCAATATTAGGCGGAAAGTGTTATAGTCATAAAGACTGCTTTGTTAACAATTCTAAGTGTATTGATCATACATGTCAATGCAGACCTAGATATAACTATTTAACAAATCAAATGTGTATAATTAGTAAGTAAATCAATTTCGTTGATGTTTTATTTTCCTAATATTTCTTCTTCGTTATTTTTTTTTTTTTAGCTACATTGGGAACCGTCTGTAAGGTTGCGTCAGATTGTGGCGATGACTATCGATTTGAATGTTCTAAAGACAACGTGTGTGCTTGTAAAGAAAATTTTGAAATTTCAAATAATTCAACATGTTTGCCAAAATTAGGTCAAGCTTGTCGGGATAGTGAGAAATGTTTTCCTGAGAAGACTGTCTGTGCTGACAACAAATGTCAATGTAAACTCGGTTATAGATCTACTCGTAATGGTACCTGTATAGATTGTACGTAAACTAACGACAATATTCTTGATTTTTAAAGCGTATTTCTTTAATGACTAATTATAAAAGTCATTATTCTATTTTTGTAGCCATGTTAGGGAAATCTTGTGAATTTGATGTGGACTGTGAAGATATAAGTCATTTGATGTGTTCTGATAGTAAAGTTTGCATCTGCCAGTCATATCATGTGATTCAAATATCTTCATGTTTTTCATTATTGTACCGATCATGTGACAATGACATAAGTTGTACAGTTAATAATTCTATTTGCATTGACAACCTGTGTCAATGTAGAGATGGATATATTGCTGACTCTCCTTCCATGTGTTTACTGTGTAAGTTCTAAGACTTTTTTTCAAGTATATTTCGAATGTAAGTTAATTATATTCGGTTTACTGAACTTTTGATTGCTTTTGGTATATGAGAAAAATATTCCAAATAAAAGTAAAATATATTATTAATATATTTATTTTATATGATAAATATAAATTATGAAATATAATCGGAATATATGAGAAATAAACTCATTTTATGTGAAAAATATAAGCTACAAAATATATTCGAATTATAATTTGGTTATATAAAAATTATAATTCAGATACATTTTGAATATATTTTGCGGGTTATATTTTTCATACACAGTAAGTATATTTCTCATATGTTCCTGTTATATTTCATAATTTATATTTATCATAAAATAAATACATTAATAATATATTTTACTTCTATTTGAAATATACTTGAAATATATGCAAGTATATTTTTAATATAGTTCAAATATATTTTGTGTATAAAATGATATATATTTTTTTTATATTCTAATTATAAATTTTTTTCATGGGGGAATTTATGCCACATATATGTTTGACATTTATATTTTTTCATGCGGGCAACGTTATCTTAATTATCGACTATCTTAATTCAAAAGAAAGAAATCCTTCGTTGAAATACATGGGTATCTTATTTGAAAATAATAAAGTGTTTGGTTTGAACAAAAATCTTTTAGGGATTTTTTTCTTTATTCAAGAATTTTGATTTTTTGACTTTCGAATTAATTTCTTGAATCAAAAAACTGCATATCTTGAAGTATAACTAAAATTTTGAAGAAAATATTTATCTTAAATCCAGTAGCTTTTTTCAACATTCGTAATATTTTAACTATTGCACTCATTGACATTCATTACAGCACCGTTAGGACAAAACTGCACATCTGATTTTGATTGTGACAATCTTAATGCAGAATGTTCAAACGCTGGTATATGTGTTTGCAATGAAAATTTTGTGATGAAAAATAAATCTCGGTGTGAGCCACTCCTCGGCGGACATTGTTACAATAATGAATCATGCAAAATCGACAATTCGGCCTGTATTGAAAGCAAGTGTCAATGTAATCCCGGTTACATGAATAAGGACAAGTACAAATGTTTGCCCTGTAAGTATATTCAATATATTCAATATTTCTTCAAGTACTCTGTACTTTAACAATAGAATGCGCGTGCTTTCAATTTCAGCTTCTTTGGGAAAGTTTTGTCAAGATAGTTTCGATTGCGATAGCATATGGCATATGAAATGCTCTTCTGACAATAAATGTATCTGCAAAGACCACCACAGTACAGTAAACAACGCATTATGTGCGCCACTTCTCGGTGCCATTTGTATGTCTCAAGATTCGTGTGCGCTGAATAATTCAATTTGTGTGGATCATGAGTGTCAATGCCGCCCTTTTTTCGAGCGTGTGTCCAAAGATTACTGCATGCCTAGTAAATACATTCAAAATATATATTTATAAATTCTTTTCTCTGGTTTATAGTTTTCCGTAAAATTTTTCATTTTCTACTTGGTTGCAGCTAAATTAGGAAATCATTGCAAAAATGATTCTGATTGTGGAAGAACGGGACACAAAAAATGTTCCGATAATCATAAATGTGTTTGTGCAGAAAATCATCTAATGATTAACATGGCGACGTGCTTGCCATTACTGGATGGATTTTGTACGAATGCTAACCCTTGCTTCGTTGGAAATTCTGTTTGTCTCAATAATGTATGTAAATGTCAGGCTGGATACATTGCTTTATCACATAAACAATGCATAGAGCGTATTTTCAATTAACAAAAGAGGTATTTTCATTTCTAAGTCTTTTGATCGAAATCGAATTAAAAAAATTTTGTAATTTTTGTTGCAATAAAGTATTAACTTCCAAAAAATTGATCATATACTTCTTTTTTCCTCATTTTTTGTAAGCACTATAAAATAAATCTTTTTAACGTAATGAAATAGTCACAAATACTGATTAAAATCAGATTTAATTTCAGTAATTTCTCAGTGAAGAAGGGTTTACACTTTTTTTTTCTCTAGCCCTCCATTGGAAAGTATCTATGTCATACCTGGACAACAAATAGAATCTTAAAACGCATTTTAATTTAATTATCTATCGAAGAGCAAAGCGTTTGTTTTTTTTTCGAAATTTTATCTCATACACGAGTAAAACACGTTTGAAAAGTAATTATCAACCGCTCTTAATGTGTTTTGAAATACGACAGCTCTAATTATTAAAATATTAATATCAGTAAGTTTATTTTGAAATTAGTTACTTTATAGCTGTTATTATTATCATTATTATTTCTGGCTTATGGAAAGTAATTTTTATAAAATTTTAACGTCAGCATTTATTAATAACTAACGAATTTTTTTTTATGCAATCGATTCTAAAGTATCTGTTATTAGTATAAAGATTGTTGAGCGAGTACAATGGTTTACGGAATTCTTATATTCATTTTTGTAATAACTAAAATTATTACCAGTGTTGATGTTCCGGAAACGATTTATGAAACCGAAAACAATGCCACCTATAACTGTGTTTTTCATAAGATTCGTGTAAGTACATTGGCCTATAAAAGCGTTTTCCTTGATTAGAAAAACGGACATGAAACTTATTGGACGATAAGCACCGGAGAGAAATTAGTATATTACGCACCGAGGGAAGTAAAGTAAGAAATGTCTCAGATTACATGTGATTTGAAGTTTTATTATTTACTTTCCAAGGAGTGTATACTATTTTTCTCCTCTACGGAGGCGGAAAGCGGCATTTTCGTTTAGAGCAGCGGGAAGAAAATTGACGCTTTCCGCCTGGAAGGGAGAAATAACGTTTTTATCACTGAGCTGCTAATTGGCAACTTTCCAATCTCAATTTTTCAATGTGAGCTTGACATATGGCAGCACTTTTGAATTACGACAATGTTAATGTGATTTTTCTTCTTCGAAAATTTGCGGCCGAATTTTTTTAAGCACTTTAAAGATTTTCAATTAATCTAATATTTTTTCGATCAATTGATTTCAAATAGCTAAGTAAAAAGTTAGAATGTGAAACGTCAATTTAAATCTTTCAAAATTTCTTACTTTGGTTAATTCTTTAGAATACTTTTTCTAATCACGGTTATTTCAAATTGAATACATTGAAATATGAGGGTAAAAAATTTTTTTCCAAGTGTCAGCCTCATTTGTCACTTCCATATTGTGAGAACAGTAACAAATGCACAAAAATCTTCGATTGGTCTGCCAAACAACACATTTTCGTATGTTTAAAACCTGGTACTTAAAAAAAATCACCATAACTTAGAATCACATGGCAAAAGAGTAAGTTTGAATAACATAAATTTGCAGTCCTTTTAGGCGATTCATGTCAGACTGATCTAGATTGCTTAGCTGTGATAAATTCATGGTGTAACCAAAATAAAAACTGCGAATGTTTAAACGATGACGTGCAGCTTAATCCATCAACGTGTTCTTCACTTATCGGTGGTAATTGTTTAACAGATGATGACTGCTTGATTTTAAACACCGTTTACACCAATTATTTGTGCACATGCAAGCCTTTCTTTGTGTATCGTCGTCCATATCAATGCGTATCAAGTAGTATATCGTTTCCAAATAAATAATACTAATGCTTGTAAATTTTTAATTTCTTTTCTATCCGAAGTATTTATTAAATGGAATTGGTTGTTTTAGCATCATTAGGATCATCCTGTGAACACAATGACGACTGCAATAATCCAGGAAATTCTGAATGCTCTGAAGATAAAATTTGTGTATGCAAACTACACAATTTTATAAAAGACAGTACTTGTCACCCACGTCTGGATGGTTTCTGTGAAGACTCCCGACGATGTATAATTGAAAATTCAGTTTTTGTTTACAATAAATGTCAATGCAAAAGGGGATATATACCTATATCACATCGAGGCTGTGTTAAATGTAAGTAATAAAAGAACATGACCTATTTCAATGATATATTCATTATTCGTTTCGTTAGCGACGCATGGTACTTTTTGTTAATCTGACGATGATTGCGTGTTTATTAAATATATGAAATGTTCTGAAGATAACAAGTGTGTTTGTCATGATAAGACAATTCCGATCAATGATGCAACATGTGCACCAATTCTAAAAGGTTTTTGTGAAAAGAATGCTGAGTGTATTGTGGATGACTCCATTTGCTTTAATAATAAATGTCAATGTAAGCCAAAATATAAAGCTGTAGCCGATGATGAATGTAAAAATTGTATGTGATATTTTCACGTTTTCTTTGAGCATATACATAATACATATAATTTTGTCCTTTGAATTCATTTTAACGCCTTTAAGAAAACTGTGTGTAGATGTCTTAGATTGTGATGATATATGGCACATGAAATGCTCGGAAAACAAGACTTGCATCTGCAAAGCTAATCATGTTGAAGCAAATGAAGCGTTTTGTGAGCCACTTCTTGGAGCTATATGTCACTTAAATGAGTGTGGTGTCAAAAATTCCATTTGTGTTGACCATGAGCGTCAATGCAAAACTTTTTTCAGACGTGTATCTAATTATTTGTGCATGTCTTGTAAGTACAAGGAAGAATACATAAGGTACCGACGGATAATAACGCCTAGCTAAGGGAGATTTTGAAAAAAAAATCGAAAATATTGTATTTAATTATTGCAATGTATCATTAATTTTTAAATTAATATATCAGCTATAAAATATAATGGAGTAATGGTAATTTTCACCATAAACAAATACAAAATTAAATTTTTTCAAAAACCTTGCGAATAGGCCTTATTTTACTACGGTAGGGTAATAAGGCCCAAGGGTTATACATACTGGAAATAGTTATACTATACTTGATAAAATTGGTATTAGAGATCAATCATCACTTAAATTGAGCAACAATACTTTTTAAGATGCTGATAAAAATTAGAACAATGATTTTAAATTATTAAATATAAAATTAGCCATCAAGATGGCCGACACAGAAAGTAGTGTTGATAATTCGTGCAAAGTTTTTAAGTGCCATCCGATGTCTAAAGTACCAAAAATAGTCATCTGCATTATTTGTGAAAATGTATATCATGAAGGTGATTTTAATAAATATACAAAAGGTCATTATTTAAGTGAAATGCTGGTTATTTGCCCGAAACACCATCAGGACAACCTAACCACGAAAATTGAATATGATGTAAACACGCTAGACGAAAACACACGAAAATTAATTACACAAATTAAATTATATGAGAAGGGAGAACTACGTAATGAGTTATGCAATAACATATCTTTAAATCAGTCGAAAAATCAGTCTGGTATAAGTGAAGCTGTTGATACTGAGGAATTAACAGCTATTAGGATGGAGAATGAGTTGCTCAGGCAACTTAATACAGAACTTCAAGCAAGAAATAAGATTTTAGATGCTCTTATCGATAGTGACTCCTTCATTAATAAACCTCAAAGTACGTATGCTATTGCTGTCAAAAGCAACACACACATACATGTTAAAATACCAAAGATATTGGTTAAACACAAAGATAATAACAATAACGAGACACTAGAACAAGTTAAGAATAAGATTACGGATGATATGGTGATTCCAATTAATTATGTCAAGAAAAATAATGAAGGAATAGTGTCTGTTTGCTGTAAGAATAACAACGATGTTACGAGAGCTAAAACAATGTTGTGTGATAAACTTGGTCGTGATTATAGTGTTGAGATAGAAAGTTTAAAACTACCAAAAGTTAAAGTCATCAATATTGATAACAACTTATCTAAGGAGGACCTGTGTGAAGACATCAACAACAGAAACTTCCTGGAATTAGATGCTGCTTTTAACATTGTGGCAGATTATAAAAAATAATATTGGTAAAAGGACACTCATTCTTGAAGTTACTCCTGAAACTTACTTATATCTCTCAAACAATGATTTTAAAATTTATATAGGGCATCAACGATGTCGTGTTTTAGACTATTTCAACATCAATTTATGTCGTAAATGTGGTAGACTGAATCATAATCATAAAAAATGTCTAAACTCAGTTAAGTGTATAAATTGTGCTGGTGATCATCTGACTAGTGAATGTAAACAACAAGAAAAAAAAATGCGTTAATTGTGTTTTTTACAATAATAAGTATCAAAAAAACAGACCAACTAACCACTGTGCAAACGAAACATGCTGTCCTTATCTCACTTACAAATTTAACAATCTGATAAATAATTGTGACTATCCAACTAAACCTAAAATTCCAATATCAATAAGGTAGGGAATTAACTAAAATTAACTCTCTTCAATCCTAATGAGTGATAATTTTGATATTCAAATTGAAAATATTTATAGTGAATTGGATAGTTTAAACAGTTCTCTTAAAATTGAAGATTTATTAATACTGCATTTAAATGTGAGAAGCATAAATTCTAACTTTGAAAAACTAGAAATATTTATTGAAAACCTAACTGTAAAACCTGATGTCATTGTATGTTCGGAAACCTGGTCACTTATGTGTTACTCTTTCTACTCGCTTAATAATTATGATATCTATTATAACCACAGCCATATTAATAGAGCTGATGGTGTTATTATGTATGTGAAAAAGTCTTTACAATATACACCATTGACGGAAGTAGTTGGTGATTTAAAAATTGTTTCAGTCAAAATAAAACTAAATAACAATAAATCCATCAAGGTATCGGGTGTATACAGATGTCATGATGTAAATAAAGAACCTTTTGTTAATCTACTCTCAACATATTTAACGGATAAACATGGAAAAAATCATGTTATTGCTGGGGACTTCAATTTTAATCTTCAAAGTGATGATCAAATAACAAATTTATTTATGTCTACTCTTCTTGATAATGGCTACCTTCCTTATTTCAATGGGACTACTAGACCTCACGATTTAGGAGGATCATGCATAGACAACGTATTTATAAAATCTAATTTTAGTGATATTAAATCATTTACCTATACTAACGTATTTACAGACCACTACCCGATTTTTGTATCTTTAAGTGTTGATACGCATCATCTTAAAAACAAACACGAGTGTTATATCTTAGATTATACTAAACTAAAGAATTTAAGTAATCAAGCTAACTGGTCTACACTATTAAATATACAAGATCCAGAAGAATTTTTGATATCTTCATCAATAAATTAAATCTGCCAATTAAAGACTCTACAAAGATAGTGAATAATAAAAAGTGCAATACTGTAGCTAGAAGCAATTGGATAACAAAAGGTATCATGATCTCTTGCAAGACCAAAGAGCTCTTATATAACGTATGGAAACGTGATAAAGGTAATATTAAGCTAAAAAAACAATATCATAATTATAATAAAATTCTAAGTAAATTAATCAAGGCTGCAAAAATTTGTATGAGACTGATAGAGTTAAAAAGTTCTGTAAAGATAGTAAAAAAATATGGAATTTTGTTAACAGTAAATTAGGCAAAAATGTAATGACCAAAAATGAAATTGAAAGTATTGTATGTAATGATGAAATTATTAATGATAAGAAAATTATTGCGGATAAGTTTGTTACGTTTTTTACTGACATTGGTGAAAATTTAGCTAAGAAAATTGAAGTTAAAGAATGTAATATTGAATCGCGTATTCAACAAAACTGTAATAGTCTATTCTTAAAACCAACTAGTCAAACTGAAATTGAAAAAACTATTCTAGAACTAAAAGATAAAAAAGAAGGTGTTGATTGTATTCATAGTAAAGTACTTAAACATATTTCAAGGGATATTAGTCGTCCCCTAGAATATGCTTTTAACATCTGTATAAGTAAAGCGATTTGGCCTGAGGCTTTAAAAAAAGCTGATGTTATACCAATATTTAAATCTGGTAATAAGCATTTAATGACCAACTATCGACCAATATCACTAATCTCGAATTTGGCTAAACTCTTTGAAAAAATTATACATACTAGATTAACGGAATTTTGCTCTAAAAATAGCATTATATCAGACAAGCAATACGGTTTTGTTAAAAATAGAGGTACAATAGATGCTCTTACTTTTACCACAAAAAGCATATATAATAATATTGATAAAAACATTCCAACTGTGTTAGCTTTTCTTGATTTGGCTAAAGCCTTCGACACGGTAAATCATAACATCTTACTTGATAAGCTTTGGAAATACGGTATACGTGGTATACCACACCAACTTCTGCAAAATTACTTGAGCAATAGAACACAATGTGTTAAATTAAATAAATATAATAGTGAAACTAAAACTATTAAAGTTGGAGTCGCACAAGGCACGATTATTGGGCCTTTGCTGTTTTTATTATACATAAATGATATTTTTAAAGTTTTACCAAGCAATGCCATAGTTTCCTATGCTGATGACACCGCTATTACTTGTACTGGAAATAGCTGGAATGAAGTCCAGTATAAATTAAATGAGTGGCTTAATAAAATAGATATATGGCTCAGGAAAACCAACTATCTCTTAATGTGGAAAAATCTACTTTTATTACCTTTGGAAGCTACATAGACAGTATCCCAAATAAGTTTGATTTACAAATAAATGGTAAGCCTCTGACAAGAGTTGATAATTGTAAATATTTAGGGATATATTTTGATAAGCACTTGAAGTGGGATAAACATGCCTATGAATTATCTAAGAAGCTTAAATATTTCATTTTCCTTTTTACAAACTTAGCCAGGTAATTAATTCTTCTATATTAAAAACTATTTATCATGGACTGTTTGAAAGCATAGTAAACTATGGCATTGCTGCATGGGGAGGAGCATATAACAATTCAATTAAGCTTGTCACATCTCTTCAACATAAAATAATTAAAAAGCTACGTAAAAATAATTGCAACAATATCCCCATGACAATTAGAAATTCATTTATAATAAATGCATTAACTTATTACTATAAAGAATGTAAGAGCCTATTCTATGAAAAATGCATAAATACAAGATCTAAATTGTTAATTTTACCAAAAATAAACAAAACTATTAGTACTCAGAATGCTTATTATGTAGCAATTAAATATTATAACAAACTCCCTGCTGATATGAAAACAATTAACTGTAGTAAAAAATTGTTAAAAAAAAAATTAAGTTACTGGATAAGAAACCTTAATGGTTAACATGTTTTAAAATGTAATGGAAAAATAAAAATGTAATGCGAGTATTTGATGGGATATTTCTTTTATGATAATTTTCCATAATTTTGTATTTTTTTCTATATAAATTCATTACTTTTGTACTTATTATCTATTTGCATTGTATTATTAACTAAAATTTTGTAAAAAGTATATATATATATATATATTGTAAAATTGTTATTTTTGTACTGGTTCTATAAACAGGTGTTCTTACACCTCGATAGAATTCTTTACCAGATAAATAAAATAAATAAAATAAATAAATAAAATTATAAAAAATGTTTACCATTTACTCAAATCGTTTTTTAGGAATTCTTCTGCGCTACTTTAGCATATTTAGGATGATGAAATATAGACGACAAGGAACGTTGTATCGGTGCTCTATAAATTTGTAGCGACATTTTTATGCTAGACGCTTCTACTAGAAAAGTCTTTGACGGAAACGGTTATTTTAAATAGCATTTCTATTACTTAGGCCTTATTACCCGCGGATACCTTATTACATTAGAAGTGATTATTCACACGTAAAAAAACTCTAATAAATCCACGCCGTGTAAATATGAGAGCTTTTACATTTACGCAACATGAATTTATCAGGACTTTTTTACGTGTGACTAGGCATGTCCTACTACATTTGAGGTATTTTTTGCAATGCTCATTGATTTTTTTTCTGCTTCAGCTTCATTAGGAAAATATTGTAAATATAATTTTCATTGCCAGGATACTCTGCATTCGACGTGCTCAGTAAATTATAAATGTGTTTGTCAAGAAAATCATGTGGCAATAAACAATTCAGCGTGCGAGCCCATATTAGGCGGACTTTGTGAAACTGACGAGGTCTGCAGGATAGAGCATTCTGTCTGCATTAACAACTGGTGTCAGTACACAAATAGCTATATATCTTTATCAAATTATTTGTGTATTTCAATATAATGAATTTAACAAATAAAGTTGTTTATTTTTCAGCAAGAAGTTATTAAATTTTTAAAATTGGAACAATGGTTCCCAAGAAAAATTTTTTAGAATCTGTTTAAAGAATCAACCAATTTCGACCCAGCTTACAGAATTCAATACATTTTTTATTTTTTTATTTTACGATTCAGGAGAAATTTTGAGAAAATCTGAATTGAGCGCAAAATAACATCGAGGTTACAGTTAGCTTCCATAAAAAAATTCAGGAATAGGTGACGAAAATTTTTTTGTTTTTTCACCGATTTGTCCAATTCGATATCTAAAAGTAGCTGGGTTTTTATGTCATAAAATATTGAATAAAAACATTACTTGAAAAACAAATGTGTCGCTTCATGAGCGATAAGAATAATACTATTGTGAAATATTTTTATATTACTTATTGCCGATAATAAACATATTAAACTTAAAAACAAATTATTTCAATAAAATTTTTGTTTTTAAAATTCTAATACTGTCTTTCAATCTTCGTCTTACTCTTCCTATGATTCCATAACCAATTTTTTCGTTGGTTTTTGGAATTTTAACGATAAAACTATCGTTTTATATATCGCCACTATCATTTTGATACGTCGTATCCCACAAAATTTAACAAATTGACTTTTTTTCAAAAATATTATGAAAGTCAAATTGAAAATTTAAAGATCAAATAGTTTAATAACTATTTTTAAACAATTATTTTTACCCGCCAAATCCCATTTAGTCAATGTTAAAAATGAACCGTTTTTACTGTCTGCAGTAAGATTTTATAAATGTGGGATGCGACGTATTAGAATCGCAGTATCGATATGATACATTCAAATTTTGAACGATTTATGGTACCAAAAAATTTCTATTTATATGATGCAATTTAAAAAAAAAAAAAATGTACATAAGATAAGATTTAGTTTTCAAGTTTATAAACCAAAAAATAAATTGAAAAAAAATAATCGATTAAACGATATCATTAATAAAACATCCAATTAGTGCCTTGAAATCGTACTTGTCTTCTACCTTTAATTTAAAAATAATGAATCATAATGATTAAAGATATTTTTATCGGATTCTATAGCATTTTATGTTATCGTCACATCAATCAGAAAATGTTGAATCATTTGATGAACATTATAGCAAAAAAAATAGTTTCAATCAAGTAATAATTCGAAAACCAGTAAGGTATACTCCTGATAACTGTTAATTTACTTCTATCTATTTTTATAATAATTCCACTCATAAAGCATTCTAAAAATCTAGTTTTTTCAAACGCGGTCTTATATTCGTAACAAGGATGATGAAGATCATAATCAATGCAATTTTAATTGCCAATATTGTTTTTGATTTTTCCAATGCATCTGTTTTAATCCCTTTAAACAATTATAAAAATTATCAATGCGCTCGTCAAGGAGAACAAGTAAGTAATTTTTAGTTCTTAAAAGAATGCTTTAATGTGAAAATTTTTTACATGTATTGTCAAGTTTTCGTAAACTTTTTGGATTGGAAATATTTTTTAATTTTTAAAAATTGGGAAAATCAACTGTCGACATTATTCCAAGCTTAATTTAAATTTTGCAAAAGTAACTTATACTTTGATGATAATTTTTTTTTTTTTTCAGTGTGAACTTCTGTCCGGCATGCCATGTTGTAGATACGATAACGCCTGTAAACCAATAGGACGAGGTGTATTGCAATCTACATTTAGATGCTTGAAAATAGGTAATACAATAAAATATTATAACCACTATTTATTCCAATATTCTTCTCATGAATCACATTTATCTACAAAGAAAAAAAAATAACTGATTCAAGAAAATTGTTTTCAAAAGAACTAATTTTCTCAATCCAAAAATTTCTCGTCTTGAATCATTTTTTTTTCTTTTAAGAGCTTTAAAATTTCTTCATTCAAAGTAGCAAAACATCTTTTAAAAAATGAATTTTTTAGTTTAAGATATGCTGAAAAATATTCAAAACTTCTTTCGATAGATATGAATTTACAAAAACTCGAAAATTTTGAATTTTAATGGCATTATTGAAGCAAGCTGGTAATGTCATGAATTGATGTTACCGACTATCTTAGGATGGTTCTTTCCCGATAATCTAGTAAAAAAGTGTCCAGTGACCAGTCAAAAAACGGGGGCAAAAAAAAGTATGTGGCGTATATATTTTATATATGTATTTTTGCCAGCATATATGCGCATATATAAAGACGTATACCGGCAAAAGGTCCCAGTGAGAAGCCATAAGGGCGTATAAAAAATTTTTTTTTTTGGGAATCGACGTAGTTTTGTCCGAAATTTGGAGAAATGCTAAAAAAAAATTTTATACGCCCTTATAACTCCCGGGACCCACCTCGGATGCCATAAGGGCGTAAAATAAAAATTCTGTTTTTTTTTTCTAAGACCAAAAAAATTTTTAGCTTGTAGAAATTTTTTTTTTGCATTTCTACACGTTTCATACAAAAATACGTCGGTTCCCAAAAAAAATTTTTTTTTATACGCCCCTATAGCATCTGAGGTAGATCCCGGGAGCCATAAGGCGTACAAAAAAAATTTTTTTTTCGGGAATTACTTATTTTTGTATGCAACGTGCATAAATGCAAAAAAAATTTTTTCTTCAAGTTAAAAACTTTTTTGGACTTATATATAAAAATGTTCTTTTAAAAATTTAGTCTTACATTCGAGTCTTACACAACAACAAATATAGTAATATGTTCACATTTACATCGCGTATAAACTATATAATAAAAATTCTGTTTTTTTTTTTTTCTAAGACTCGAATGAAATTTTTAAAAGAACATTTTTATTAAATCCAGCATTTTTTCATTTTTTTAACGCGAATGATTCATTTTTTTTTATCTACAATCTGAAGTTTCATCATTCCATTTTTATAGCTTAAAAAAAAATTAATAATTGGGGAATTATCATTAGACAAAAAAAAAGATAACAAAGTGATTGATTATAGGAGAACTAGATTCACCGTGTAAAAAAAGCTTGGATTGTGCCAATGTTGATTTTGCTGAATGCAATCTAAATAATCATAGATGTCAATGCATTGAAAATTTTGTCAAGATAAATAATTCAACATGTTCACCGATGATAAAGGGATTTTGTTTAAATCATAAAGATTGCAATGTCGTCGATTCTATCTGTGATAATAATCACTGTAAATGCAAACCTAAATTTTTTCAGAAGAATAGTACTCACTGTGCGGAAAGTAAGTTACGCTTTTTTTCTATAATTTCTGTCTCACGGTAAATTTATAACACCAATTAAAATACTCAAAAATAATTTTTTAATTATTTTTAAAGTGTTATGTCGGACTCAGCGTCCGATATTTTTATTTTATAACAAATGGAATTTAATTATTCATAAATAGTTTTATGTTCTTACAACTAATTACATACATTTATTTTATTTTTAAATTTTTGTTATCTTCAAATTTATCAATAGTATTTTCAAAAGAAACTTATTTGAAAAATTTAGTTTTAGTTAGGCCTGACCATACTAAGGGATTTGAGCCTGAACAAATACCCTAATGGAATTTTAAACTTTGTCGAGATCCGAAATAGAAGTTTTCGATAACAAAATAAATGTATATATAAACAATAGTTTAAATAAAATAAAAGTAAATAATGATAAAAGAAAAAAATAAAAGGAATGTTATGATAATTCTAGTATCAACAGAAAAAAATATATGTTGATAATTTAAGGAACAAAATTTAATAACTATAATTTAAGTTTAAACAAAAAAAAAATAAATAAATGTTTTCTTTTATTTTCGAATAAAATAACGACTTAAATAAAAAGAAAAATTTAGATCTAAGAAACTAATGATAATTTGTAATCTATGTACAAATTAATTTTTATCTAACTAATTTAATATAAAAATTTGGTCACAGTAAATAATTTAATATAAAATAGTACACATGTATGTCTTTGTCTATGCATAAATGCGCTTACGTATACACAAACACATAGATGTATAATAGAGCATAAGAGTAAAGGAGAAGCGATATTGTACTCTGACCCAAGTAGAGGGGACTCATGCAACATTATATCCCTCCGTCCGATACACGACATCCCTATGAGAGAAGCTGTTGTGTACTTGCCTTTAGTCGTCCTACTTACATGCCCTCTGGCTGACTTTGTTGTAGTTATTTACCTCTCTTGCCCCTGTGATCACCTCAAGCGCGGGATTGGCCGCGTCTCACGTCATAGCGTTGAGTACTTTCGACCACAATAGTCGTCCACTTTTGTGTTATAGAAAATTAAAAAAAATATAATAAAAGTTTTAGACAACAAATAAAAGAAATAAATCGTAATACACGAGAGAAAGAAAGTATTTCAGTGTATAGTGGATAAAGGATAATTTTGTGAAGGATATTAGCTTGACAAAGAAATAATATCTTTTTCGGGATGGCGAGTGACAAAGAGAACGACAAGGCAGACAATGGAAAGAGAAAACGAGACGGATCTACCGGCAACCATGATGGTTCTCCCTCGCCTAAGCGTGTACAGTACGAAGAGATGTGCGAACAAATGAGGGCATTACAGGGACAGATGCAACACCTAGTGAATTTGTATTCTCAGAGAGATGAGGATACGCAATCTACTGTGGAGGAACCTCCACTGAGTGACACCCTAAACCTGGGTAAGTACAAGACTGAGGTTAACGCCAAGAAGAAGGTAGTTCAGGCTGACCCGACAAAATTACAAACCTTATCAGGGCTTCAGAGGTTTGAAATGGATGATTGGAAGGACATTAGGTATGGTGATACCCTTAAAGAATTTTCAGCTTCACCTGGATTCACAGAGCTCAAGGTCAACGAAGAGCTCTGCTACCTAGACAAGGGTAAGGACTATCAACAGTCAACCGAGCGGGTTCTTGCAGATTTAGCTAACGCAGTATTAACTCAGAACGAGGTGCTACAAGCCACACTGCAGGGTATAATAGAATGGGCTAAACAGTATCCAGAGGGTATTGGTTCTCAAGATTTAATAAACATATTTAACTTAAATTTTGGGGAAAAATCGGAGACCTTCCGTAATTCTGAAAAGATGTTACAGATAATCTGCGGAAAGAGAGCATCCTGTATTGAAGCAAGGCGAGATAGGATAATTAATGAGGCTCCGAACAAGCAGGTTCAAGGAGCATTGAAGAGAATCCCACCTAGCTCGGAACACCTCTTTGGTAAGGAAAAGCTTACTTCCTTAATCACTTCTTTAGGAGGCGCACAGATTTGGTTGAAAGAGCCAGCACACAGCAGCGGTAAGCAGAGTGGCTCTAACAACTTTAGCAGAATTCCAAAACGTGAGAACTCCTACACTCCGAGAGCCTCTCAGACTTTATCAGGTAGACTTGACCAGACCCCAGTACAGATAAGTATTCCCCAAGAAAGATTCAGCCAAGCCCAAGCAGTCGGGTACATTTCGTAGGAAAGACGGCAAATGACTATATGGCAGCAAGAAAATTCTCGGGAGGCCAACTGGCCAAATTTGTGGAGGAGTGGAAGAGTCAAGGTGCTCCACAGGTAATACTAGATATTATAGCAAATTTCCGAATCTCATTTGCAGAAAAACCAGCCCTCTCAAACAATTGGAGAGACTCTCGATACGAAACACCATTCTCAGACCAGATGACAGAACAGATAGAGCTTCTGTTACGACAGGGTGTCTTGGAGAAGATCACAGACCCGGGACCAAGCTTCGTGTCGAGAATGTTCTTGATAAAGAAAAGCGATGGAGGCTGGCGTCCGATCTTCGACCTTCGGAACCTGAACAGGTACGTAGAGGTGAAGAAATTTCAGTTAATTTCTCATTCAAAGATTCCAGATTTTTTACAACCGAGAGACTGGCTAGTGCGAATAGATATGTCACAAGCATACTTCCACATTCGAGTCTCCGAAGCACACCGCCGCTTCCTACGCCTTCACTTCAGAGGAGAGCTCCTACAGATGACGTGCATGCCATTCGGCCTTTCATCTGCCCCGTATGCGTTTGCCTCGGTGTCAAACTGGATAGCAGAGTTAATACGTTCAAGGGGCATAAGAGTAGCAGTGTACTTGGACGATTTCCTGGTAGCCTGCCAGGACAGAAGCAAATTGTTAAAGCAAATAGAAATGATAGTAAGATTGTTAGTTTCACTAGGTTGGCAGATCAACTGGGACAAAAGTATCTTAGAGCCGTGCCAGGAGTTAGATTTCCTGGGAATAACATGGAGCACACAGACAGGTGTGATAAAGCTTCCACTCAAGAAGGCCGTAAGCATCCAGACACTCGTCCAGGAGGGGTTGAAAGATCAGAGTTGTACCTTGAAGAAGGCTCAAAGCCTTCTGGGACACCTGAACTTTGCAAGCTTCGTAGTTCAGAACGATCTAACCTGGTGGAAGGAAGCCACGAGTCTGTGTTCACCTCTACACAAGAGCAAGGTAACACACTTCCTGACGACGGACGCAGCCGACAGGGGCTGGGGAGCCCAATTGAATGGGATCTACATGTCGGGAAACTGGTCAGCGACACAAAAGAAATGGCACTCCAACAAGAAGGAGTTGCTGGCTGTATATCAGGCACTGAAACAGCAGGCTCACCTCCTAAAGGAAGCCCACATACTGCTACAAACGGACAACCGTATAGTGGTAGCATATATCAGGAAGGAAGGAGGAACAAGGTCACTGGAACTGTACGAACTTACATTCCAACTCCTTTCCCTGGTCGACGAGTTAAAAATAACTCTGTCCGCTTTTTACCTTCCTGGAAGATACAACGGGATTGCAGACCGTTTGTCAAGAAAGAGGACACTGCCGGAGTGGCACCTCTTACCAGAGGCCACGGAGACGGTATTCAAAACGTGGGGTACTCCCGAAATAGACTTATTCGCCTCAGCCAAATCGGCGGTGGTCAAAAGATACGCCTCTCGGGACTGCAAAGATCGCTCAGCCGCATTCACCGATGCCTTCAGTCGATCATGGAGTTTCAAGCTCGCCTGGATATTTCCTCCTCTAAGTCTGATTCCAAGAGTTCTTGCACACTTGAACGAGAGCAGGGGCCACTTTCTAATAGTTGCCCCAAAATGGGAAAAAACCTTCTGGATGCCGGACCTAGTCAACAGAAGCAGGAATCCCCCGATAACAATCCAGAATCTGGAGAGAGTTTTGATAGACTTGACCACGGGCAATCCACCTCCGCAGGTAGACCAGCTTACACTCCAAGTGTGGAGGATTGGGTGTGGGGATCCGTTACCCAGAACTGGGACCCCCGTCAAAAGGACCTAGTCAAGTCGAGCTGGCGAGCCTCGACTTTGGAAACTTATAAGGCTCCGATTAGAAGATGGATTACCTGGTGCCAAGAAAACAAGGTTAACCCTGGCTCCCCTAGAGGAGTTGACTTAGCGAGATTTCTCTCTAGTCTGCACCTACAGAACAACTTGGCATACAGCACAATTTTGGTGCACAAGTCGGCAATAGCCACATTCTGCTCAGGTAGGGAGGCCATCAACCTGTCATCTGAGTTCCTTGTACGACAAACACTGAAAGCAATTTCAGTAGCTAAACCAAAGGAAACTAAGTCGGAGATATGGGACACAAAAACCTTATTCGAATGGCTAGCAGCGGACCTCCCAAGGTTAACCTTCTTTGAGGTCTCACGCAGGACAGCGATAATACTTTTACTAGCGTCAGGGCGTCATGTGCACGATCCAACTTTATTGAAGATCTCGAAGGATCACTTAATCAACCTGGGAAAAGAGATCATACTTTGGCCGGCTTTTGGATCAAAGACAGATCGAGCGAGCTTCAGACAGTCAGGATGGAGATTGCTGAGCCATCGGAATACAAGAATCTGCCCGGTCACATGGATTAAAGCCATGCTGAAATTCTCTGAGAAGAGGAGAGCTGGTCAGAACCTCGACAGTCTCTTCATTACAGTAACGGGTCCGTAAAGTATAAATTATATTTTTAAGTAATTTCAATAAAAAAAAAAAGAAAAAAAAAAAAAAATGATGATCCTAAGGGGTTTTCATTACATAACCGAATACCTATCTTAGATATAAGCATAATTCACATTATTTTCAGCATCACTTAGCGTTGAGGTGATCACCAGCAGATAACAAACAAATCTCTCATAGGGATGCCGTGTAGCGGACGGAGGGATATAATGCTAGTGTTTTGAACTACAACAAAACACGTATTATATTCCGGCGCCGATACACGGCATCCCGGTGGAGTACTTACTGGATGAGAGCTGCTATGACGTGAGACGCGACCAATCCCGCGCTTGAGGTGATCACAGGGGCAAGAGGGGTAAAGAACTACAACAAAGTCAGCCAGAGGGCATGTAAGTAGGACGACTTGTAGCTGTCAAAAGGTACTACACTATAAATAAAGGCTGATCTCGGCAATTAAATAATTAAATATATTTATTCACTTAGTATACAGGTTGCGTAGTTTAAGAATTAGATTCCATTAACCAACAAGTTAGGCACAGTAGCTGGTAATCACAATCATAATAACTATAATAATACTTAAGATGGCTGCCACAGCTGTCGTACCGCGGAAGGCGGGAGTTGTTTTATGTATCTGTGTGTCAGTGTGTCAGCGTGTGTTTGTGTTGGTTTTAGTGTGATGCTTGCTTGCTCCGTGAGTTGGCGCTTTTGGCGCTTTGATTGCACTTCTGGTCGCTAGTGGCGTGGCCGAGCCGGTCGGACCGCCACAATCACTCCCCCCTGAGTGACTTTGAGCGGGATTTTTGAAAGTCACGACACGAGAGTATGTCCGTTTTGGAGGATCCATCGTCGTACCCCAGTGGTGTGGCTGGACTAGGTTGGGCGTTGACGATGTGTCATCTTCCTCGTTGAGATCATCATCAGTCTTGCTGTAGTAATGAGGCTTTAATCTATCGATTGACACGTTTTTTTCTTGACCGTCGATGACTATAGTGTATAGTCTGTCGGTGAGTCGTTTGGTGACTTTGTACGGGCCTTGGTAGGGCGGTTCAAGAGGAGCCTTTACGTGGTCACTTCGTAGCCAGACGTGGGAGCAGGTGTCTAGGTCTTTCAGTACGAAGATTCTTGCTTTTGTGAGGTGGGCTGTTTGTGTAGGACGAATACCTCGCATGAACTCCCTGTGTTTTTCCACGAATATTTGTGGATCAGGTGGTAAATCGGCGGTGATGAAGAATTCCCCGGGTATTCTGAGGCATGTGCCATATAGCATCTCTGCCGGTGTAGCCTGTATGTCTTCTTTGAAGGAGGTTCGGAGTCCCAGGAGCACAGTGGGCAGAATCTCGAGCCATGGTTTAGGAGAGCACATTAACGCTGCTTTTAGAGTGCGATGCATTCGTTCAACGATGCCGTTGGATTGCGGGTGATATGCGGTTGTCCGAGTTTTTGTTGCCCCGATGAGTTTGAGGAATGCTTGGAAAAGCGCCGATTCGAATTGGGTCCCTTGATCCGAGGTAATGGTGGTAGGAGAACCAAAACGAGCGATCCAGTGATTTAAAATCTCAGTTGCTACCGTGTCAGCCGTCATGTCCATCATAGGCACTGCTTCCGGCCATCTGGAGAATCTATCGATCATGGTGAGGCAATACTGATAGCCTTTTACATTGGGTAGCGTGATGATGTCGATGTGCACGTGGTTGAACCTCGAATCAGGTACGGCGATGTGGTTTGGTTTGATACGCGTGTGCCGGTGAATTTTTGACTGTTGGCAGGCTGGACATTCGCGTGACCATTGTGTGGCGTCTTTGCGAATACCAGGCCATACAAATTTTTCTCTCAGTAGTCGTGAGGTTGTTCTGCCACTGGGGTGAGCTGGTCCGTGGATGATGTCAAATGCTGTCTTGCGTAGCGAGGCTGGAATGTAAGGCTTTACGCGATCGTTAGAGATGTTGCAGAAGATCTTGATTCCGTTTTCGACCTCGAGTTCCTGGAGCAGTAACGATGTGGAATGGTCGACTATGTCTCTCAATTCTTCATCGTTGAGCTGTTCATTACGTATTTGTTCAGGGTTGAGCACCGTTGGCATGTTGATCGAATGGATGCGTGATAAAGCATCGGCGACTATGTTGTCTTCACCTTTTAGGTATTTAATTTCACTGGCGTACTGAGAGATGTAGTCCAGTTGTCTTAGCTGGCGTTCCGAGGCCTTTTCGTGTTTCAGTTTCAGAGCAAAGGTGAGCGGTTTGTGGTCAGTGATGACGGTTACGTGGTTGCAATCAAGTAATTGCTGAAAGAATTTCATTGATGCAAAAATGGCGAGTAACTCGCGGTCATATGTACTATAACGCTGTTCAGTCGGAGTCAGCTTCCGTGAGAAAAATCCTAAAGGTTCCCAGTTGTTGTTGACGCATTGCTCGAATTTAGCACCAATGGCTGTTGATGAAGCGTCCGTTGTAAGCGTGAGATGAGCACCAGGTGATGGATACGAGAGTAGCGTGGCATCGGCTAATTTTTTCTTGCAGTCTTCGAATGCCTTTTCGGCTTCAGGTGTCCACGGTATTTTAGACTTGTCTTTTTTTATTGATTGTTTGAGGAAGCTGTTCAGAGGTAACTGGATTTTTGCAGCTTGTGGTATGAAACGTCTGTAGTAATTAATCATGCCGAGAAAACGTCTGAGTTCCTCGACGGTCTCAGGTTTTTTGTAGTTCAGAATAGCAGAGACGCGTTCATTGATTGGAGAGTAGCTATGTGAGTTGATGGTGAAACCGAGGAAGTTGATTTCCGACTGACCAAATACGCATTTGTCGTTGTTTATGTGGAGTGAGTGGTTTTCAAGTCGCTGAAAAACAGTCTCCAGATGGTTGAGATGCTCTTCTTCATTCTCTGACATGATGAGAATGTCATCTATATAGACAAAGACGAAGTCGAGGTCGCGGAAAATTGAATCCATGAATCGTTGAAAGGATTGAGTGGCATTTTTTAGGCCGAAAGGCATGACGACATATTCAAAGAGCCCCCACGGGGTGATTATTGCCGTTTTTTGTATGTCATCAGGATGCATAGGTAGTTGGAGGTATGCTCCGTCAAGGTCGATTTTTGAGTAGATCTTTTTTCCGTGAAGACGTTGGAACAGGTCTTGTATAAACGGTGGTGGATACATGTCTTTCTCCGTGCTTGCGTTTAGGTTTCGATAGTCACCACACAATCTCCACGTGTCATTTTTCTTCTTTGCCAAATGAATTGGGCTTGCATATGGACTGTTTGATGGTCGGATTGTGCCATTGTCCAGCATGTCTGCGATTTGAGCTTTTGCTGCTTCAGCTTTCTCGCCACCAAGCTTTCGCGCGCGTGCTGTGGTTGGCGGTCCTTTAGTGATTATACGATGTGCATAAGAAATGTTTGTGAGGTTAGGTTTGCTGATCGGCTTCGTAATCTCTATGTATTTTTGTAGCAGATTCGCATAAATACCTGGAAGTCTTGAATCTATTGTTGAGACGTTGTAGGTTTCTGCGGCTAGTGTTTTGCCTTTTGTTGACAAGGACGTGTGCGGGTCGATAAGACGCTGGTTCTTCAAGTCAATCAACAGGTTATGATATGTAAGCAGGTCGGCTCCGATGATGGCTGTTTGAACGTCAGCGATGATGAAAGACCATTTGAAAGGTCTGCGTAGGTTTAGATCTAGCTCGACAGTTTTGGTTCCATAGGTGCTTATGGCTGAGGAGTTTGCAGCGAACAATGTGAGTGGACTTTTGTCAAGTCTGGAGCTTATGGAGCTTGCCGGAATGATGGAGACTATTGAACCGGAGTCAACTAAAAATTTTTGGTTGGTTTTTTTGTCGTAGATATGGAGACGAAGTTCCTGGGGCGGTAGTTTATTGTCGCTGTCGCCGACTGCCCCAACGTTCGACAGCAGTT
This sequence comes from Cotesia typhae, assembly GCF_013202065.1. Classification (NCBI taxonomy): domain Eukaryota; kingdom Metazoa; phylum Arthropoda; class Insecta; order Hymenoptera; family Braconidae; genus Cotesia; species Cotesia typhae. The sequence continues at coordinate 2,245,062 of NW_027423758.1, read as the reverse complement.
TTAGTTTCCCGCGTTTGGGAGGGTAGCTGGGACGAACTTGCATGGCTGCACGCATTTTCTTGAGTCGTTCCCCCAGCGATTGTGATAATAACAGTACCCATTGGGGTTGGGTGTCAAAGCCCTTCCCCTGGACTGCGATCTGCCGTAGCCCTGGTCTGCTCTGGATTTCCGTTGGCTGAGGTTATTGATCAGCAGGAGCTGCTGCTGTAGCTGAAGTTGCATGTTGCTGATGTCCTGTTGAAGGCTTTTCATTGTAAGTTTAAGCTCTCTCATTTGTTGTTCGAGCTGAGACTGTCCTGTAGAGATAGCATGGTCTCTGTTGTGGACGGCGTATACCGCGTTGTTGCCCATGCTGAGTACGAGGCGATCTGCCAGGTCCGCCAGGCCATTGAGGTCATTGATGTGAGGTGAGACCAGGAGATATGGACGAATCCAAGCTGGAAGACGCTCTTTCCAGAGCTGGTGTAATGCGTCGTCGTTGATTGAACCTCTTGCCAGTTCACGCATTTCTCGGAGAAGCTGTGGTTTTTTGTCACCAAGTGTCATGTCTCTCAAGAGCTTAAGAAGCTGTGTCTGTCTGGAATCAGAGAAACGACTAAGTATAGCTGTCTTAATTGTAAGATACTTATCTTGAGACGGTGGTTCGCTGATAATGTCCCAGAGCTGATTTTGGATGTTGGGTTGAAGAGCCTTCAGTGTTTGGCTGTATCTCTGGTTGTCACTGGTGATGCGGTTTGCTAGGAAGTCTGCTTCGGCGATGGCAAACAACATTTCAGGTCTGTCCGAAGTGAATTGTGGCAGGTTGAGGTTGACAGCAAGTATATGTGAGGTGTCATCTGGTACAACTGGTAATGCTGGCTGTTGTTGGGTGCTCCTGGTGTTCCCATCGTTGTTGCTGGCGTCGTTGCCATTGTTGGCACGAGTTTGTGTCACCAAGCCCGGGTTTAATGGGGTCATTCTTTGGTCATCCGGTGTTGGATCAAATTCAAGGAGAGACTTATTGAGGTCGACTGATTTATCGGTATCGCTGAACATCGTGTCTTTTTTCGCGGGAGTTCGAAACATGGGTTAAAACTTCCCAGTAGTTTTCGCGCCAATTGTGCTTGGTTATGGCTGCGGCGTGGATAGCTGTTTTACTGTTTAATTCCGAGATCACGTCGGGGTCACCAATTATGTAGCTGTCAAAAGGTACTACACTATAAATAAAGGCTGATCTCGGCAATTAAATAATTAAATATATTTATTCACTTAGTATACAGGTTGCGTAGTTTAAGAATTAGATTCCATTAACCAACAAGTTAGGCACAGTAGCTGGTAATCACAATCATAATAACTATAATAATACTTAAGATGGCTGCCACAGCTGTCGTACCGCGGAAGGCGGGAGTTGTTTTATGTATCTGTGTGTCAGTGTGTCAGCGTGTGTTTGTGTTGGTTTTAGTGTGATGCTTGCTTGCTCCGTGAGTTGGCGCTTTGATTGCACTTCTGGTCGCTAGTGGCGTGGCCGAGCCGGTCGGACCGCCACAGACTAAAGGCAAGTACACAACAGCTTCTCTCATAGGGATGCCGTGTATCGGCTCCGGAATATAATACGTGTTTTGTTGTAGTTCAAAACACTAGCATTATAGAAAAATCTAAGAGAGAGGGCAAGGGCTCAAGGAAATAGAAAAATAATTGGACATTATTTCTCCCATCTAGTAAAAATAAGTAACGCCCTAAAATTCGACACCTTTACGATTTTCAACAAAAATATCTCTCGTTGTCCTGACGTCCTAGTGTTAACATCGAAAAAGTTTTTATAAGTTTCAATGAAACCACGCGTCAGATTAAAAAAAAACAATTGTTAGTAAAGTAAATTTCAATTATGTAAAGAAACGGTAAGTTTCTTTACATAAGTGTTCATTTAAGTAAGTTCTTAATTGTTGAGATTTTTATGTTTGTTTTAATAATTCAAATCTTTGTATGATAATTTTATAATATATTTATTAAATTGAATTCATTTTCTTATATTATAACTTCAACCCCTTCCCATAAAGCTTCAGATCCTTATCTATTAGCCTAACGGCTAGGATAAAAATAATTAAATTTTAGTTGCGTTTTCGACGTAACAAAAGCTTTTAATGTTAATTTTAGTGATTTTTATTTTTTTTCGGATTTACGGATTGAAACAATCCGGGAGGAAATGGTACGAGAGACTGAGCGCGACGCTGAAGAAATTGGGATTGGAACCGACGATATCGGATCCATGTTTATTCCAAGCGAGAGAGGGTACCAAGATCGTCATGGTGGCAGTCTACGTCGACGATTTGCTGATGGCCTCAAACGACGAAGATTCAATGGGAAAATTGAAGAACGGGTTAAAGAAGGCATTCAAGATCAAGGACCTAGGAGAAGCCAATTACTGCCTAGACATCGAGATAAAACAAGAAGAAGGCAAAATCATCTTGAACCAGCGGAGGTACGTCCAGGAATTGTTGGACAAGTTCAACATGAGTGACTGCAACCCACAGAACACTCCAGCTAGCCCAACGACGAAACTGAGACCAGGAAAAGATCCCGAGAAACAAGTCAAAAATCCAGAATATCGAGAACTTGTTGGATCTTTGATGTACTTGTCAGTTGCTACCCGGCCAGACATTGCACACACCGTCAGTGTATTGAGCCAATTTAACGAGAGGCCCAACGAAGAACACTGGGGTGCCGCCAAGAGGGTACTAAGATACCTAAAAGGTACGACGAACTTGTCACTGGTGTACAATCGACCTGTGGACAAAATCACAGGATACGCCGACGCCGACTGGGGAAACGACCCAGCAGACTCCAAATCGTACACAGGATATGTATTCTTGTTGGCAGGAGCAGCTATCAGCTGGAAGTCAAGAAAGCAAAGGACTGTTGCCTTATCGACGACGGAAGCCGAATTCAAGGCGCTCACAGAGGCCACCAAGGAGTCCATGTATCTGCGAGGACTTGTGCAAGAATTAAAAATCCCACAAGTGTCAGATGGGTTAATTTACTGCGATAACGAGGGTGCAGTACAATTGACGACAGCAATGAAATTCCACGATAGGACGAAGCACGTCAGAATTCAGTTCAACTTCGTCAGAGAAGCCGTGAAAAACCAGTTAATCCACGTAGTACATACGCCGACTGAGAGGATGATCGCCGATATCCTGACTAAATCATTACCAAATGCAACCCACGTGGGGTTAACCCGGGCCTTAGGACTCCAAAACGTTCAATAGGCTTGCATATATATATGACATGTATGCGGCTGCATTAAGGGAGAGTGTTGGAGATCTAGTAATACACACACACATGCATTGTACTCGCGCATACTCGCCGCGCATGACTAGCTGTTGCCTCACACATATATACATATACTCCACTTACTCCGTTTTTGCACATATAACTAATAGCACGCTGTAATTCATAACAAAATACATTTCACTCAATTAATTTAATACATTTCACATTAATTATTTCCAAACCCTGCCAAACTCCTACAATTCTATTTTTGACGAACTTTGATAAAAAAAAATATGTAATGTTTTAAAAAAAATTTTAATATTTTAGATCCAACGCTCTTCATTATTATTAAAATATTATTTTTTTTTAGCGATACTAGGAAAATCATGTAAAACAGATAACGACTGCACTGACATACTACATGCGAAATGTTCTTTAGATAAAAAATGCATCTGTAGAGACAACAATGTTGTAATTAACGAGGCCTTATGTTCACCGCTTTTGGGTGCATTTTGTTGGCATAATGAGTTGTGCGGAGTGGATAATGCTGTTTGTAAAAATAATGAGTGTCAATGCATTGATGGTTATAACTCAATATTTAAAAACAAATGCATGAAAAGTAAATCAAAAATATTTGATTAATAAATTAGTCTAAAAATATTAACAATCTTTTTTTTTTATTAAATTGCCGCACAGTAAAAAATTTTGCGTCATTACGTTAAAAAATTTTGTCTTAAATATTTAACATAAAAATTTTTAACACAAAATTTTTTAACGCATCGACGCAAAATTTTTTACTGTGTAGTAATTAATTAAACAAAATTTTTTACAAGAATAAATTTTGATATTATTTAATTTTTGCACTTCGGCAAAAAATGTCAGGATGATGATGATTGCGCTGCAGTTCGGCACGCGATATGCTCAGAAGATAAAATATGTATATGCAAAACAAACTTTATTACACAAGATGGCTCCAGTTGTTTGCAGATTTTAGGCGGATTTTGTTCAACTGATGAACATTGTGTCGCCCAGAATTCAGTTTGTCATGATGATAAATGTCAATGTGTAATAAACGCTTTCTTTATTAAAGATCAATGTCAGTTGATGTATGAAATTTAATTTTTAAAGCTAAAAAATTATTTTCTATAAATGCACGGAAAGAAAAAAATTACACTGCGTATCCTCCTATTTTATACTCAGTGTAATCTGTGGTAAAAAAAATTTCAGATAATGTTATATATAATCCAGATTATACTAAATTATTTTTGTATTATCTTCAGTGTAATCTCCGATTTGACCAAGTAATTTTTCTGGTTATACCGCCCCAGATTACACTGGATATAATCTGAAAAAATATCCCGTATAATTCGAATTATACTCAGTAGAATCTTGGATTATATCATTTTTTCAAAAATTGTAATATTCAACTTTTTTCTTTTTTAATTTATAAAATTTTTTGAAAACTTGTAAAATTTACTCAAAAAATTATCTAATTATAATTATAATCATTCTTAATAACTTGTTTTTTTGTAAACACTCATTAATAATAATTCCGATAATGAACAATGTATAAAATAATTTTCTTTATTTACTTATAAACACTCAAGACGCGTCAAAGTTAGCTACTGACAAATCGAGTAATGACAATGACAGTGATAAACTAATTACAATCACAAATAAATCAATGAAGCTATACCAACAACGTTAATAGCACAAATTATTGCGTAATAAAGTCACACAATAAAGCGGGCTTAACGATTTAAGGATTTAAAATTTCGGATGATACCGAAGACTTTTTTTTTTCAGTAAAACGCTTTAAGTGCATTAACCTTTGACTGTTAAATTACAGCAGTGGCCCTTCTAAGTGGAACATAAAAAAAAAAGAAGGAAAAAACAAATTTATATGTTAATTAAAGTTAAATTTATATTACTTCATAAACCGTAAAAAATTTGAACGTCTGTGTTGACTAATAATAATAACATTTGAGTAAATAATTCATTGTGAAATCGTAAAAACCCAACTCCTTTACCTTTAAGAAGAAGGAAAAATTTTACCGTCAGTTAAAGCCCGAACATCAAACAATATAGACATCATTATTTGAAAGAACTCTGCTAAAATTTATATCAATCGTTTATCATTTTATTTTAAACTTTGATATAAATTTTCCAACGAAATGAACGTGTGTGGAAAGAATTTAGAAGAAAGTAAAGTGTGCGAAGAAATCACTAAAGTCGATTCATGTTCAATTGACCCAGCTAAAGGCGAGGAAGAAAATGCCGGTCAAGAAAAGAAGAATCGAAGCAAAAGAAGCATTATTAGTATGCCAGCCAGAGGGTGCCAGGATAAACATGGAAATCAGAGAATGTTGTTGTAAAGTTGAAAGAAGAAATCAAGAGTAAACAGTAAAAAGTTTATCATTTAAAAATATCATTAGACGTTTAAACTTCAGTTTATTTCAAGACGCCGTTGAAGGAGGTCTGCATTTGATCACCGGTAATAAATCAGTTATTAACGCACTACGTATAATATTGTTATTAAGATAAGATTAAAAATTATCACTGTTTTTTTATAATCAGATAAGACTTTACTGTGCTATTTTTAACAATAATAAAAAAATTAGCAAGTTTTTTAAATTCTCGCTTAACATGGAGGTGATTTCTATCGAAGAAAGTTTGAAGGAAAGTGAGAGCTTGAATGGTTCTAACTTGCAAGAAAATTTTAAGAATAATAGTGAGGATAAGGATACTGTTGACAATAATGACTGCCAGGAAAAAGAAGAAAAGTCTAAGCCAAAACGTAGAACAAAGAGACGCATTATTGAAGTTCCTACGACTTCGAGAGGTCGACAGAAGCGATACATCAAGGGGCGATGGAGAGTTCCTCTATGAAAGCTTGCAGTTTAAATATATCCTCAACACAATCGACAATGATTGGTATTTATTTTACTTGCACTATTCACCTAACTACAACGATTTGATTTTTGTTTTAACAGAGTGCGTATTTTAGTTGATTTCTTTAATTAAATAAACGTTTTTTAAATGTAATCAGTTTTTAATGTAAACATTATGTTACTCTATTCAATAAAAATTTTTTAACATTATTTAAGATTTTTTTTTTCGAGTATTTTTTTTTATGAAACTTGAGGTAAGTTTTTTTAGTTGCGATAATTGATGGTAATCAAGACCAGGAAGTATGCCTTGACATGATGCTAAAAATCATAGTAAGAGGTAAGTTTACATAATTAAAAAAAAAAAAAAAAAAAAAAAAAAAAAAAAAAATTCTTCTTGCCTACAAATTTTAATGAAATTCCACCTGTAAAATATCTCATACGTATATAGACTTTTTTTTATTTTGTGTTTATACAAATGTCGGCTATTATTTCAGATATCACCTTCAAATTTTTCAATCTTTATTTTGAAAAGCAGATTATTAGTTCTACTGTTTGTACTGTTTAATATTTACTTTCAAATAATTGTAATTATAATATTTTATGTTCATTGAAAATTTATCGATAAATTTTTATATTTTGATAATACTTTTGATTACGATTTTTTGTTTTTACATCCATCATTTATTGAAAAAATAAATTAAAAAAAAAAAAATTTTTTTTATTTAAACCAGTTTGCAAAAATTAAAGAAGTAATGTCTTGTTTTTTGTTTCAAGTAAAAAACTGGAGCTTTTTAATTCAATACTAAAATTACAAATTTATATTTATTAAAAAAATTATTTTGTTAACTTAAAAAATATTTTTAAATTTAACTTGATATTTTTTTTTTTAATTTTCCAACATTTAAAATTTTATAAAAAATTTCAATAAATCAAACTAAAAATTGAATATTATTTTTTGAAATAAAATAAGTAATAGAATTAATTATTAGAAAACGAATAAATCAAAATAAAGAAAAAGTATACTGAAAGAAGGATTTGTTTATATTTAATAAGCTTTATCAACTGTTAATAAATGATTTTTTAACTTCATAGGATTTAATAAATATTTATTAACAGTTAATAAATTACTTTTTAAATACTGTGACGGGTTTGAGCCGTCCCTTGGTCACCCCTTTATTTAAATTTAATAATTAGGGCGCCACTGGAATTTTTATCACGGTTTCCAGAACCGGTCCAAGCAAGAGAGATATCACAGGGTCGAGAGAAATTATAATATTTGACACAAATAACAACAATTAAAATTGACTTGAATTATCAATTTATTTGAACAATATGACAATAGTTAAACCCTGATTCAATTCTCACACACACACTCATACTTACAAAAGTTGCTTATTCCTACGATACCCTCTTATGGAGCGTCTATATCGTAGTTTCTATCATAGTGCCTATTCCTGCTATACCCTCATATGGAGCGTCTATACCGCAGTTTCTATTATAGTTGCTTATTCCTACGATACTCTCATATGGAGCGTCTATATCGTAGTTTCTATCATAGTTCTTATTCCTGACGGTACCCTCATATGGAGCGTCTATACCGCAGTTTCTAACTAAGTCGCGCTGTCCACAGGACCCTCACGCTCTAAGACTCTAGATATGCCCTGGGTGGTCGCCCGGACCCCTGCCCAAGGTTCATACCGTCCTTAGCCCTTTCGCTGTCCACAGGACCCTCACTACGGGACTAAGGAACCTGAAGTCGATTAGGACAGAGGAGGATACCATGACGCTAGTCGACAACCTGCTAATTCTAACCTCCTCGACAGCCCGTGAACGAGGAGTATATACTGTAAAATGTTTTCCACACACACACACACACACACGATTCTCAATAAAACAATTTTTATCCAATTACATACTTGACTCTAATTTACAATTATTTAAAAATCCAAAATACTTTTTACAACATAACTTCCTGGGAATCAAATCTCCCGGTTTCTAACTTGACTTCGATAAATAATTTTATTTAAATTCTGGTTGCTTAGTTATTAATATCACAGTAGCGTTTTGTTCAACCAAAATGTTAGATTAACTAAAATTTACTCGAATTCAAACTGCCTGAATAATCGGCTTATGTCTATTTTGAATTCCAGTCAAGATTTGAGACTTCGTCTTCAACTTGGTAAAAATTTCCCAAGGCTAAATTTTATGTTAATTATTTTTGAAATCATCGTACTGGAATTTGACAAGTTCATTTATCGAAGTTTATTGAACAAATTTTCTTTTGTCGATAATTTTCTATTGTAATTTTGTTTTATAAATTAATTTACTATTTAACAATTTTAATATTCTAATTTAAGGAATTTGTGTCTATGTTAATTTTATTTTATAATTTTTGATAATTTTCTAAAAGTAAATTATAATTATTAATTTTAATTAAAATTTTAATTCATTTTTACTTGTTAATTTTATTGGTCAATTTTAATCTAACTTGGACAATTTTCTAATTTTAGTTTCCTTTAGTTTTATTTTAATTTCTAATTTGTAATAATTTAATCGACAGAATATCGCTTATATAAATGACGCAGTTAACTCAAAATTGTCGATATCAAAATTTCTGATTTGAAAATTTTAATTTAAATTTAATTGACCAATTTTATAATAATATTAATTCTAAATTTAACCTCTTTTATTTTTAATTTTGAAATTCTTCCAACTTATTGAATTTTCTATTTGTTCAAATTTTGATTTAACTAATTTTGACCTCGATTTATAATTTAGATATTTTAATTAAATTCGAATAATTAATTAATTAATCAAGTAGGGTGATTGGAAGACGGAACCTGGCCTGTGCCTAGAGTTTCCGGGGACGACGCAATAATTTTCCGAGGTTAAACTTTATTTGGTACCTGAGAACTTTTTGACGATTTCTTCACTTGAGTTCAGCTCTCTTTGTTTTCGTTGACTTCTAATAGAGGTAACCTTGTCCGCCAAAATCACGGTGTTCTCGGTACTCGGGTTCACTGCGTCGCAGCTCGGGATATTTAGCAATATTTTATCTGGAAATTCAGGATAGTTAGAACGGTTTTATTGGATAATTAGGCTGGCTAAATGCCTAGCAGTAATTATCAATTTTACAAGTTAAAATAATCGCTCTGAAGGTTCCACAGGAATCTCTGAGGAATATTAATATTTACCTGGTATTTCCAAAATTTCGTGTTGGTTGATCGGGCTCCAGTTTCACAATGTCGCCTTTCCGTTCGGCAACTTCACTCGTCCCTCGTGTGGGACTATCCCCACTCCCGGAACACTTATCTTCTAGGCCCCGGAACTTATGTAAATTTTATTTCTACTGCGCGAGCATCCTAGACCACAGCGCTTTGTGATCCGTCGATAACTAACCGCGGCTAGGGTGAGAACCTTCAACGGGTAATGAAGGAGCCCCGTGACAATACAATTTATTAAATGTTAATAAATATTTGTTAACAGTTAACAAATATTTATTAACAGAATAAATAATTTATTAAATTAAATTTATTAACTGTTAATAAATATTTATTAATGGTTAATGAATGTTTGTTAATTGTTAAAAAATATTTATTTAAAATAAAAAGCGAAAATAGCAATTTTTTTGACACTTTTTACAACCCTATAGCTGAAATACATTATAATAATTCAATTCACTAAATCAATTAACGTTTTTAATATTTAAAAATATAAAAGATAATTATGAGCTGTGATAGAATTTGATATTTTACAATAAACGTTATTATAATGTAATATAATTAATGCAAATAATTTATAAAGATGATTTTTATTTATAAACAATCTTCATATCACATGACATTGCAAGCGAAACAAATTCACTCAACAAAATATTTATTAACTGTTAATAAATATTTGTTAACTATTAATAAATACTTATTAACTATTAATAAACGTACTTTCCTTCCAAATAAATATTTATTGAATGTTAAAAAATATTTATTAAAATTGAATAAATTAAATAATTGCCTTCAAATAAATTAAATTATTAATAGTTAATAAATTCTTCCATCAGTGTATGTAATAAATCATAAAATAAGAAAAGTAAAATGTGGTTTTGATGAAGGAAACAATCGATCGATCATGATCTTGTGGGGTTTCAAGGTAAGATATCTTGTCCGGTTTAATAAACATACATACATGTATATATAACATTGAACTCATAAATATGTATTAGTTTAAAACTTTTTGATGAGAATGTGAATGTAAATATGAGTGTACTTATAATATTATCCCCAACAAAACTAAAACCGGTTGTTTTGTGTTTCATCGACAATTCTTTAATATTTAATAATACATCACATAATACAAAAGCGCATCTCACAATAATAAAGAAATATTTGTATTTTCCTACTATTGTTTCTACAAACTAGAGTTTCGAGTCAGTTCTTATCATCATCATCAACAACGTTATCGTTCTTCTGTTCTGTGTTTATCTCAAAGTTTTTTTGTCTCAGATTTTTTACATCAGATTAAAAAATGTCTTCAATGAGGCATCAAGTTTGTCAGTACAAAAGTTACTCTAAATAAGTTGGTGTATTTTATTAATTATAATATGTACTTACCTGCTTTTGTGCCGTTGGATGTTGGATTTATTTTGTAAAAAGTGACAACGATGGCTGATCCGACAATCCAAACATTTTGTTGCAAGCACAACAATAATACCGATATGGCTATTATTATAATGCAGGAATTCAACACTGATGTTTATAATGTTGTTTGTATGCTGTCATCAATTATTGGAATTATTGGTGCTATCTATCAGGTAAAAAAGTTTTTATTAATTTTCAGTTATTGTTATATTATTAAAATTTAGATATTACCCAGAGAAGAAGTTTACAATCAATATCGCTGGCAGAATTTTTCTTCTTCGAGAAGCCGGAAAATCATTATTTGGCTCGCTGTCGCAGACTTATTTGCATCACTAGGTAATTTATTTATTTTTACTAAATATAGCTACTTTAATTTTTTTTTAGGTTTGATTTAAAAAATTAGGTTAGTTTTTTATAATAATGGATGATTTTTATTTTATTGAATGATAATGAGTTATATGGAATTGAATTTTTAAAAATAAAATTATTAATCAATTTTATTCGGTTGGAAAAATTATTTTTGATAAAATTTTTCATGAAATTAATTGCAAAAAAGGAAAAAATAAATTTACAAAATTTAATTAAATTAAAAATTTATGACACTGAAGTTGGCAGAAATTAAAAATTATTTCAAAATTGTATAATAATGCAATTATTAAAAAAAATTAATTAAAAAGTTTCACATGTAAAAATTAATGAAAATTACAAGTGAAAATTTTTAGAAGCATTTTTTTATTACAATTGATATGTTATTAAAATTTTTAAAATTGACAGCGGACGGCTAACTTCAGCATTATAAAAATTTTCAAAATTTTGTATTTTTGAAATAAAATTTACTTTTTTCAGAAAAATATTGTAATATTGATAATATCAAAATATTAAGCAATTAACAATCTATTGATCGTTTTTACAAAACTTAAAACAAAGTACTGTTTACAATAATTTAATCATTTTTTTAATTCTTTAATTGAAGAAACTTATTTGGACAAGTAAAAACAAACCTAACCTCTTTTTTTTTTTTTATTTATAATTTCAAATATTTGAGATAAAATATTAATTAAAAATTATAAGAGTTTCCAAACTCACGTTTAAAAATTTTAAATTAAATATAATATTTTTTAGAACCCATTATAGATTAAAAAATTAAAACTCAGTGCATCATATTGCTTATATTACACACTTTAGTAGTCTGAAGTTGGAACTAAAAGGACATTTTAGTTCCAATAGTTCAGTGTGAAGTTTTTAAGATTCTCTTATTTTTTATAAACGCCATTTTGGATTTATCGTAAAAACTATCAATGCGTGACATGAATATTTTTTTGAATCGATTTTGAAAAAATTTCTAATTTCAAATTATTTTTTATAAAATAAACAAAGCTGTCAAAATATTTTCCTGAAAACTAAAATTATTTATAATAATCAAGTTAGCCGACGCTTTTTATAATTTTTTATTTTTTTTTTTAATTTATTAAATTAGAATAACATTAAATTTAGCTGTCACTTCACAATTTTTTTAATTTTCTTAATAAATAAATTACTGCAAAAAAAATTATTAAAAAAATGGACTTGTAGAAATTTTAATAAATTAAAAATGCAATTTTTTAAAAATAATTTTTTAGAACAAATTTTTTTGTTAAAGAAAATTAAAAAATTGTCAAGTGACAGCTAACTTTAATCTCATGATTTATTATTAAAAAATTACAAGGGCAAATTTTTTTTTTTAATTAATTTGTAATAAAAATAAAAAAAATTTCCAGATTAATTACTAAAAATTTTTTTATTTTCTTCAGGAGTATTTCTTCGTTCAATATTATGGATTACTTATAAACCAATTATGCCAGCAATAGACACATCAAATGTCATATTTTGCGCTTTATCATCGGTAAGATCATTAATTAAAAAATAATAAAAAGTGATGACATTAAAGTTAGCTGTCACTTGACAATTTTTTAATTTTATTTAGCAAAAAAATTTGTTCTAAAAAACTATTTTTAAAAAATTGCATTTTTTATTTTTTTAAATTTCTAGATGTCAATTTTTTTTTTTTTTATTTTTTTCTTGTCATAATTTATTTGTTACAAAAATTAAAAAAATTATCAAATATCTGCTAAATTAATTTTCATTAAAAAGTGTATTCTTCATCAATATTAATTATTTCAAAATATTCCAGGCATGGACACAATATTTTTACATGTCAACCTGGATTTGGACGTTGTGTTATGCGATAGACATGAAGCTATTGCTGAGTGAACGACCAGGTAAATATGGATGGTATCACGCAGCTGCTTGGATTTGTCCTGCACTCTTAACAACATTCGGATTATCTATTCTTTACATCCCAGAGGCAAAGTAATAAATTCAAATTATTTTAATTACATAAATAAAAAAAAAAACTTCTTGAATGGATAACAAAAAATTTTTCCAGTTGCCACGAGTCAATAACAATGAGCACAGCTATTTTACGGATTTTACCAAATTACTGCGTAACTTATTTATTGTTGGGCATTGTCATGATTGTCAATCCAGTATTATATATATCATCAACCAAAGATTTACAAAATGCAGTCACATGTAGTATGGCGCAGATGACTGGACGTGAAAGGAAACTTGTGCAAACTATTCAAGTTAAATTTGCGATGATTAATCTAGTTTATTATATTTGTTGGCTACCTAACTTGATTAACGGAATACTTTTGTGGATACTTTGGTTTAATTTGCCCGCTAAAGTTATTATTGCACTGTGGTATGTCATGGTAAGTTCATTAATGAGTTTTTGTTATATTATTAAGGCCTAAAATGAATTGAAAAATTAAATTATTTACCATTTTGGTAATTCGAGCAGTTTAATTTGTAAATTAATTAAATTTTTAATGTTTTTTGTTAAAAATACTAATGATAAATTGAAAAAATCGTTTTATTAAGTTTTATAAAGAATTATATATAAGCTATACATAAAAGCTACGTAATTTCTCAAATTAAAAATATTTTGTAAAATAATTATTAAAAAAATATTTTATAAAATAATTATTAAAAAAAAATTTTATAAAACAATTATTAAAAAAAATTTAATAAAATAATTATTAAAAAAATATTTTATAAAATAATTATTAAAAAAATATTTTATAAAATAATTTTTAGAAAAATATGAATATTTTAGGCCGCAACAAACCCGCTACAAGCGTTTTTCAATGCAATGGTTTATCAGCGATGGGGTAAACGAGAACGATTTTTTTCATGGTGGAAAAAGTTGGGGCAATTGGTGACAACTGGTAAATATAACAGCAATGAATTGAATGAAGTATCACCATTGTTGACACCGCAATATGAATGCTGTACACCGCACACGAGTATAAACGGCTCGTCATCTCTATGAAAATTACAAGACTGATTTTATTATTTCTTAATTAAGTTAAAATCAAATGAAATAAAATAATTTTTATACATCGTATTTAAACTGTTGATGTAATTTGTAATTTTATTATCTATTTATTTTATTTATTATACAGGTACGTAGACCATTCTTTATACAAAACAGTCATTCTTATACACATGAGACAATAATTGTTAAATTTTCAGTGAATTTTCAATTCTATTACTCAAGTGAATTAGATTTTTTTAATTAACATTTTATCAAATTGGATGTTTAGCACCTTCAGATTTTTTTCCTGATTTAAAAAATAGTTTCTCTTATTTATCTAATCGAATACAACACTCATTTTATAAGATATTAATTATAATTATCAATACATTTATATATAAATTTTGTTCTAATAACTATTGATAATAAAATGACAATAAATCGTACAAAAAATTATTTACATTTCTCAGTAATCATAAAAAAAAATCTTATCAAAGTCATGGATGATATTATTGAAAGAATTTTTAGTAAAAAATATTTTTATTTAAAATAATAATGCCACTAATGGAATAAAAACTTTACAAGTCTTTTATAATTATCAAATAATCCTGAATGTAAGGTAATGATAATTAAAATAATAATAATAACTGTCAATAAAAAGTTTTAAAAATATCAAAAAATACTATGCAGTAATCTCAATTAAATAGAACGTAAAATTTATATGTAAATAAAACAGATAAATTTTAGTACGATACTTGGAAAATCGGCGATTGATTTTGGCACGAGACGTCTCGTTTTTTTTTTTTTTTTTTTTTTTTTCCAGCAACGGCAGCAAATAATTTTAGTAAATAAAGATTTTATACTTTACAGAAAAAATAAATAAATAAAAATTCAAGATGGAAGTTCTGGTACACCCAAAGTAAGCGACGTTATCTCACGTACAATCATCTCTGCTATTTTCCACGCTAATTCTTCTTTAGCCTATTTATTTAAATTATCAATTAATTTTTTATAATAATAACTACAATAAATCATAGGGAATAAGTACACTTCTCAGTAAGACAAAGTTATAATTATTAAAATAAATAATAATAATAAATACATGGACAAACTTAATTAAAAAAAAAAAATTCAATAGCTAACTGTCAGTGATTATCTTTTCCCCTAAGATTTATTTTATATTGATCCAAGTATATGGAACACGACAGTAAAGATCAATAATAATTAATGTAAATATATGATTTTACCTTATCTTCTTCCAAGTGGATAAGTCTCTTGACTGCTCGTGATAAACGAGATTCTGAAAAGCGATAATTTTTTTTTTAAGTTTTAACAAAATAATAATAATAATAATTTTTAGATTTTTTTATTTAACTGGCTATCCAGTCTAATACAACAATTTTTTTTAATTTAATTATATTCACTGGGATCTGAATTACTTCGTTCAATGATGTCTATAGATGGAAAAAAAATTATTGTATTAGACTGGGTAGCCAATTAACTGAAAAAATCTAAAAAGTATTATAAAGTATTATTATTAGGAAAAATAAATATTGAAAATAATAATAATAATAAATTTTATTAACCATATTTACGATGAGGATCTCGTTCTATCTCAGTGACAAATCGTCCCATACTATCAACATATCCGACACTCAAACTAAAAAAAATGTAAATAATTTATTTAATTGATGATTTAAATTAAAAACAATAAACCGTAAAATCGATCTTCATTACCTGTACTTATGACGTTTCCAGAGTGAATCGGGATCATAAAGTTGCCGAGTATCAATATTTAAACTACCATTTATTTTATTATCACGTGATGAACGATTATCATCCTCATTGTTACTCATTTGTGATGTATCGTGCATTCCTAGGCTAAAAATACTTATTTCACTGCTACAGTCAGACTCTGAAACAATTATAATTCACATTAATGAGACATACATGTTGATAAAAATTAAAGGCAAACATTTTTTATCGTCAATTAATTATTTGCATCGCTTTAAACTTCATCGAAATGATTAATAATAATAACAATTATTACTACCTGCTCTTTTTAAACGTTGATGGGAGTGAGAAGCACAAGCGCCACTTTGAATAGCGCTGATTAACTCTGATAAGTATTTGTAATACAACTGGGAAGATAAGAAGGCAGGTAGATAATGCTGCAATGATAAAATTCTGATAAGTTTATCACCTCTGTTATTCTATTTTCATAACTAGTGTCAGTAATTATTCCGATGATAGTGAAATGATACGTGACATGAATTAAAAAAAAAAATAAAATAAAATAATCATCTTACTTTTGTTAAAAAATTATATACAATTATACTGGGTTTGTCGAAACAATCTGGTTGTGGACCATCGTCACCTTCGCGACATATATTTTGTTCTATTTCAAATCTTATTTTATCTGTGAAACCCAAAGGCATCGTCGCTTGGAGACTAAAATACCTAAATTTAATAATTAGCTATTAGAAGATTGTTCAATTTATTTATTATTAATTTTTTGAAAAGTGAGTACTTACTTTTCATATATTACCAGAGCATCAGCTTGGGCTTCCGTTGGGTCACTAGTCGTTTTTGCTAAAAGATTTTGCTTGTAATTCACTGCAGACATCCAGAAATCTAGTAGCCCTCGTTTGTTCTCTACTTCCATGAACTAAATAATTTTATTAATTAAAAGTTTGTTTAATTTAAAGCAATGCTTTCATTAAAAAAAAAAAAATGTATCAGAAAATTGATAAAAAAATTTATCAACTCATAAAAATTCTATTTTTTCAAGAGAAAATTTATCTTTAGACTTGAGTGTATATAAATATATATTAATTTTCTAGATTATATAAATAGTCCCAAAAAAATGTATATTTTTTTTGTAAAGTTTTTGTAGTGTGTATTTTATTTTAAACTCATCCTATTCAAGTTTCATGTTTTATCAAGTCTAAACAGATTATAACTTTATCTTAAATGTCAACTCTGACAGGCAAAAACTAACAGCTGTTTCCATTGAACTTATAACTCGGAGAATGTTAAATAAATAAATAAATTAAAAAAAAAAAAAAAAAAAAAAAAGTTAACTGTTTCAAATTGAAATATGTTAAAAAAAAAAAATAATTTCTAATTAATAATCTTAATATAGTATTCTGGAGTATGTCGCGTGCTTAAAGGTAAAAGGGTTTATAGCTAAGGGTTAGTAGGGATTTGTGGTGAAAGGGCGTATAAAAAAATTTTTTTGCTATTCGTTTTAAAATTGTCTAGAACGTAAAAATCTGTGAAAAAAAAAAAAAAGTTGGTATCCTAAAAGATTACTTAACGGTAAAAGGGCGCATAAAAGAAATTGTAGTTTTGATACCAAATGTTAAATAATAGTTTCACAAGACGAGTTATGCCAAAATAACAGCCTCATTTACAAAGTTTAATAAAAACAAATAGAAAATAAATCAATCAAAAACAAATTACGTAAAAATTAAGTAACAAAAAAAATCACAATGACAGATGACATTCAAATATTTCGAAATTTCCCGCTTTTTTTTTTAATTGTAATATTTTAAAATTATAACATTTGAATATTTTAAAATTTCGCATTTTTCTTCAAACATTATAATTTTATGATAATTGTTCATGTTTTTAAATTTTATGATAACTATTTCTTAAAATAAAAAGCGAGAAAATAATCACGCGTACTTTACTGTTTTTTGGATATATTTTCTTTTGTAACTTTAAAAAATTGTACAGTTGAGATTTTATACCGCTACTATCACAGAAAGTTTTTTTTTCCACATTTTTAAACTACGAATATGTTCTTTTGTATACTGGCCGAAAAAAAATTTAAATCACCAAAATTTCAAATTCTTGAAAGTAAAAGGGCTTATAATGAAAGACATACGCTTTTTTACCATTAAAATTTTTTTTTTCAACTTTAAGTGTAGAATGTGTCTATTACTTCATTGGCAATAAAAAAAAAAATGCGCCCTTTTACCTTTGCAAAGATAAAAGGGCGCATAAATTGTTATAAACCTTTTTACCTTTAGGCACGCGATGTATATCGTCTGATTTTAATCCGCAGATGATTAAAAAATCAAAAGTTCTAATACCTTTGCATTTTATTTAAATAAAAATTAATCAAAAAATAATCTAATTGATAAAAATAAATTGTTACCTCCATAAAATAAAATAATGCTGTTTCGTTGAACAATATATCAGCTAATTTAACATCACCGCTCGTCAGAACATCTATTTGATGCTTACAATGAAATTCACTTCGTAAAAAATCATTAATATACCTGAAACAATAAAATAAATAAAATGAATAACTTAATTAACAACCATAATAATAAATAAATAACTCACTCATCTTCCAAAACTTTATAAACAATCTTCTGCGCCAGCAGTAACCCATTAATAAGCATAACTGCATTTAAATTACTTGCAGCCGCTTCAATTTGGGCTTTAAATTCAACCGTAAGCTCTCCCAATCTCAAATTATCCTTAATAATATATCTATTATAAATTTTCAAAGCGTCCTGAAAAACACTAGACATTCCTTCACTCTCACCATCATGACTTTTACAATTCATTGAATTATCTAACAGTAACCTAGTCTTTGGTCGTTGATTATTTTCAAAATCATTATTATCCTTATCTTTACTATCATCATCATTATTATCATTATCACCATTACAACCGGCTTTCAGACGGTTATCATTGTCATCAGCCGTAAGATTATCATTTGAATTAATATTATTAACAATAATATTCTCATCAGCTGTTTCTCTGACAAATTCAACCTCCATCCAGAATTTAATTAGTGCCAATTTACCTCGGCTCTCCATAAATTGCATGAAGTACCCTAGCGCATCTTTGTCATCGAGTATCTCGCTCAATGTTTTGGACAACCGCGAGCGTGCCGATGATATTTCTATTTTTAAACTGTCACGTATCTCTTCGTCATCGTCAGCTTCCTTTTCCTCTAGACTACGAGACGCTAATGGTCGTGATAAAATAGACGATGTTGCTCCTATTGACGATGATGATGTTGACGTTGACAATGTCGAGTCTCTTGTCAGCGACGAACCATCAACGAATGACTTTTCAGAGCTCGATGACTTGGCAGGTGAGCTTTGAGATTTAAATTTGTCTCTACCTAATTTTAATTGAGGTTATTGTATTATTATTAGTATTTATTAAAATTTTTAAAAGTAAATTATTGTTATTTAATTTATTTATTATTATTAATTATAGTTACCTGTTTTCTTAAAAAATTGTAACATTATTAGGTACCAGTGAAACCATTGTAAACAAATCTATTATAAATGTCAATTGTATCCGAGTTACCACGCAACGTAATATGTAATGTATCTTTATTTTTATCCTCATAAATATATACATATATTTTTATCTACTTATATATTTACTAAGTTACTAAATTACCCAACTTTTAATTACATCAGCAATTGATCTTTATTAAATGTTATTCTGATAAATTAATTTTCAATTTTTATATTTATGGACAGATGCAATTTATATCACGGAATCATTTTTTTCAATCAAATGTCATTGGGTATTTATTGCAAAACATCGACCATTTTTTTATTATTGTTATTGAAAACTGTTATATCGATAGTCGGTTAAAAATTACATTGAAGTTAACAGACATTAAAAATGATTTTTAAATTTTATAATAATGCAATTATTATAAAAAAAATACTTAATATAAAATTGAGATGAAATATATGTGGCATTAATTTATTCCTGATGTAATTAATCGAATATATTATAATCATGAAAATATATGCAAACTCTATATTCAAGCGCGCGCTTGCGCGCGCAAATTCAAATTCTAGTTTAATGAAAAAATTCCTCATGTGAAAATTTTTAGAAGCATTTTTTTATTGTAATTAATTTGTTAAAAAAATTTTTTAAATTGTGAAAATGATGTTAACCGACATTTCGAAATTTTTAGAAATTTTTTATTGAAAAGATCTCAATTAAATAATTAAAAAAAAAATGTCACATGTAAAAAACTTGAAAAATTCTAAGTACAATTTTTTATAAATATCTTTTTAGTCGTAATTTAATTAATAAAAAAAATCAAAAATTTTTAGACGTCTGCTAACTTCAGTGTTATTTAAAATTGACAGCTGATCGCTAACTTCAGTATTATGGTTAAAATTATGTACAATTTCTCGTTATTCTCCGAAATTTTTTTTAATAAGCATAAAAAAATTTAATTAATGAAAACAAAAATTATTAATTAAAAATTTTTTTAAGTCATGACTCAGTTAACTTTTCAGTCATGTTTTTTAACTTTTACCATAAGATGTAAACACTATACCAGAGAATAAGTAATGTCAGCAGCGCCTCTCACGGTTAATTCAGTCAACACTTTACAGGGAAAAATAGATGCTCCATTCTGACACCGCTGGTATAAGGAAAAATTGAAGATTTTTTTTAGAAGAAAATTATTTATTTATTTGTAATAATCATAAATTATATTATCAATTTTGCAAAGGCTTACAAGATGATAACAGAAATCCTAAAATTATCAGAGAACTACGAAAGGCATGAAAGAACTTTTAGATGACAACTCCGAGATAAGTAATAAATTTTTATAAATTTAAATTTTAGATTGGTGGTTGTCGTCGCACGTACGGAATTTTAAAAATTTTCATTTAAAAAAAAATTGCGACTGATTGAAAATTTTCTCACTATTCTTACTGTTTTTTTTTTTTTTTTTTTTTTAACCCGGTTAAAAAAATATTTAAAATAAAAATTTTTTAAATTCCGTACGTGCGACGACAACTACATCCTTACTGATTAAAAAGTAATTTGGTTTTTTATTTTAGTTTTTATTTTAAATTAGGATGTCTTCGAAAAACAGGTCATCACATTAATGTTCTTGAAAACCCAGAAAGAAAGAAAGTCTTGAGTCAAGTGTAAATTTTCTTAAATCAAGAAAATCTTATAATACTGAAGTTGACAGACATAAATTTTTTTAGAATCTTATAACAATTAAATTGTTATGAAAAAAATTTATTAAAAAAATTTCACATGTTAAAATTAAAGAAAATTAGCAGTGAAAATTTTTAGAAGCACTTTTAATGTTGTAATTGATTTGTTATAAAAATTTTAAAAATTGACAGCTGTCAGCTAACTTCAGTATCATGAAAATCTTAAGGAAGATTGAAAATTTCTTGAATGAAGTTAAAATTTTTCAAGCCAAGAAAATTTCTTCTTGCTCCAAAATAACTTCGGTCTTCGTTACAATTTTCTTGGTTAAATCATTTTTTTTTCTCTGTAGTGAAAATAAATAATAATTAAATGCAACTAGAAAATACTCTTATAAAAATTTTCAATTTTGAAACATCAAACAAAATTTTTGAAATATTTATTTTAATTTTGTCTTTCAAAGCCTCTGAACACTTCAGATCGTATATAAACAAACAAATTATTATAAATATTTTTATTTATTTAACATTTTACTTCTGGTAAAAATATTCTATAGAGATGCATAAAGCACCTGTGCATAGACACCAGAAGGAATATAATACATTTATAAAAATTTATACAAAATATTAGAGTAACTTAGTCAGTAGTATACAAAGTAACTTAAGAATAATTTTACTAATTTTTCACAAAATATCGATTAGTATTAATTAAAGTTTAATTGAACTAATCCATCTCGCAATACGTTTTCTTAATCTTTTATTATAATTTAGTTCTTTCAAATTATTTGGAAGTCGATTGAAGTATTTTATTGCTATGTAATTTGCATTTTTGGTACTTATTGTTCTATTAACTTTTGGAAGAGTTTATCTGTTTAGACCTGGTATTAGTTATTCTCTCAAAATATAATGTCTGACAATCATAAAAGTAATAATTTAAAGCTTGGACAATAAAAGATTGTTTAATCTTCAGTGGTCTTAACAAATCATCCGTAATTTTCATTTTGTTTAACAATTTATTTTGCAGATTTACAATCGGTTTTAAAGCGTTCTCATAGGCACCATCCCATGCAATAATTCCATAGTTTATAACACTTTCAAAAAGACCATGATAAATAATTTTCAGTATCGATGAGTTTAACCAATTACTTAATTTATAAAAGAGGAGGGTAAAGTACTTGACTTTTTTCATTAGTTCGGAAATATGTATGTTCCATTTCATATGGCAATCAAAAACTACCCCCAAATATTTACAACTTTCAACTCTTTTCAACTCTCTATCTTTAATGAACAAATGAAAATTACTAGGTACACTGTCCGTATAACAACCAAAATTAATAAAAGTAGATTTATCAACATTCAGCGTTAGCTGATTGCCTTTTAACCAATGGTCTAGCTTATTTAACCAGTCAGTTAAACGGTCAGCAACGACCAACCAATTACATCCACTACACAGAACTACTGTATCATCAGCATATGATACAAGCGCTTTAGGAGGTACAATACTAAATATATCATTTATGTACATTATAAAGAGAAGAGGCCCTAAGATAGAAGAGGCCATAAGATAACAGTTATAAATATTTATTATACGTGAACACATTAAGCTCAATTACAATTCTATCACTTTTAAAAAATTTAAAATATTCAATAGAATTTTTTTTTAAAAGTATAAATTGTTTTGACTATCAATTATAAACTCTGACTATGGACTTACTTCCACTAATCCTGTAATTTCGTCTAATGCTGAATCATTAATTAAACGAGCTAAATCACTATCATATTTTGCTTCAAATATTCTAAATATTTCTTTACGTTTCATCTCAAGAGCGTCGGTGTCTTCTACGTTCGGGCTTATTATTGTTAGAATTTCTTTAACAATATCGGTCAATAATATTGAGTAATATTTTTCGGTAACCGGCGATGTATAAATAATATAGCCGCGATTAAATTCACTTATAAATTGATTTAAGTTAAAGATGAACATGTTGTATTCGCTAACCCGATCATTGTGACAATTTATTATTTTCTGTGCTTTTGCACACATGTGAATTAACATACTCAAATATTTCCCGCTTTTAAAAGCTTCGCTGATTTGATTATTTTCATCTGTAGGATCGCTATCTAAACCAATTTTCAATTTGTGATAATCTGCCCGCAAATCATCAAATCGACGCTTTATCAAATCTATTTCAGTGGCTATTATCATTAAGTCAGTGCAATCATTTTTTACTGTTGAATAAAAACTTTTCAGTTGGCTCTTTAATTTTTTAATTGCGCTTTCTACTTTGTCCAACTCAGATTTTTTCATGAGTAACTTATTATCATGAACTAAATTTTCTAAATATAATATATATTTCTCTTTTAATTCGTCTCCACACAATTTTTTCATTTTTTCCGAGATTTGATGGATTAAATCTTGTATTGTTTTAATTTTATTTATTTCATCATATTGTTCCCCTTCTTCCATGTTGACATCAGAACTTGCCATTTTAAGTTTGTTTAATAATATAGTTTTTCTTTTTATACCAACGATTACCTTCTATAATAAAGAATTTAAACTAAAAAAATTTTTTTTCTAGATCAACAAGTATGTTGGTGGTATTGCGTGTTAAGATTAAAATAATTACTACAAAGCTCTTTATTAATTTTATAAAATGTACTAGAAGACCCGGTAAACTTCGTATCACCTGTATGTATTTGTGAAAAGTATGGTCAAAACTTAATACAAAATTTTTATTTTCATTAAATGCAATACAGTTATCCACTTCATCACCTGTGTATAACAAATTAGGAAAACGATTGACTTGAAGGCCATCCCTGCACTTGAAACTACAGGGATTTTTCCTATTTTTGCATAGGAAAAATTCCTATGCTGACATAGAAATTTTTCCAATGTTAACATAGTAATTTTTCCAATGGTAACATGGGGATTTTTTTTTTATTAACATGATAGAAAAATCCATGACATAGAAAAAATTCATTTATGACATGAAAAAAAATTTTTTTTTTCAATTAAAAAAAAAATATAAATCGAAAAAACAACATTCTGAAATTTTCAAGATATTTGTAGAAAATGTCAAAGTTTCATATGAAAGAAAGAAAAAAGAAATTAAAAATGTTTATCATCGAGAAATTCGGAGTTTTTTCGGAAAATCTAAAAAATAACGATGAAGATAGGTTTGAATAATTTTTTTCTATTTTTTCCCAAAAAGAACATTTAATAAAAAAAATTTTGAAAAAAAAAAACGTCCCGATAAGTCAATTTTTGAAAAAGTTATGGCAATTTAAGCCACATCATCCATAATCTGCTGGATTTTTAATTTTTTCGAAATGTAAAGCAAAATTTGAAAAAAATTTCCTCGAATTTTTTTTATCACAAACCGACTGTATATCACTGTTTTACTTTAAAATTATCTGAAATTGCTCGAATGAGAAAATTGTTATGTAAATTTGTAATTATTAAATTAAGTTACATAAATTTTAGTGATAAATGAATTTTTCCTATGTCATATGGATATTTCTAACATGTTAATAAAGAAAAAATTTCCATGTTAACATCGGAAAAATTCCTATGTTAATATCGTAAAAATTTTTTATGTCATTATAAGAATTTTTCCTATGCAAAAATAGGAAAAATCCTTATGTTTTTGAGAGTTTTTAATTTTAACGGCATTCTTGAGCAATCGATTTTTTACATAAAGTTACTGCCTATTTTAAAAGATTATACGCAAAAATATACTGTAAATTTGTAAATCAGATCAATAAGCGATCTTTAAAAAAAAAAAAAAAATATTAATTTATCACACAAAATTGATCAATATCAAAGAAACGCTAATAAACTTTTATAAAACTCATCTGTTTCTATAACTTTTTCCAATTTTTTATTCAATTGTTGCAAATCATAGCGTACATATCGCTTGGTTGTTTGTATATCTCCGTGTCCCAGAAAATACTGTGCAGCAGCCAAATCATTTTCCTGCGCGAGTTTCGTTCCAATTATATATCGCATGACGTGAATGCCAAAGCCATCTGGCGGAACTTCACCAACAGCGGTCATGTAAAAACTGCGAATTGTGTTTGATAACTTGCGGGGTGACATATCGAATAAGCTTTCACTAATGCCCGTTTTTCTGTAATTTTTTAATTTATCAGCATAAACCTCTACCAATTCATTGACAAATTCTTCCAACACAGCGTTCCATGGCACAGACCAACATTCTGATGTCTTACATTTAAGTTGTAAAACTGGAGAACGCTTGTCCAGTTCGTCCAAATTTTGGACCGATAGCTGACAAATTTCAGCTGACCGCAAACCCGAGTAATAGGCGAATAATATCACGTATGCTCGTTTGTTCTCATGTTTGTTTTCGTTACACCACTGCAATAATTTCGAGATATTGCTGCTAGACGGTACACGTTCTTGTGGTGGCTTTTGGGAGTCGAAAACCCGCTGATTTGGTTTTATCGCCGATTTCTCAAAAAATCTTACACGCTTAAGTTGATTGTAGTACCGCATTATTGTACTCGATCGTATTCGTCGTTTATACATCTCGGTGATAAAGAATTCAGCGCGCTTGTCATTGTTTTCAACCGATGGCAATTTCAAAACATTCCGAATTATATGTTTTATTTTATCGTTCACTTTCGATAGTTCCAACCGTTCGTCCAGTGTATACTTGTAAAATTCTTTGTATTTATCATTTTCTCTTTCATATTTTTCTGCTACTTTTCGTTTTTTTATTGGGAACAAACTTAAGTTGGAGGCTTCGTTAGACTTGACATTAACCGTTACTTCTTTTTCGTTGACTTCCATTTCAAGAATGTTCTCGGTTTCTTTCAATAATTTTAATTTTTCAAAAATCCAATCGATAATTTTCTAAATACAATTGATAATTACTATCTAAAATAACATATTTGAAAAAAAATTAATTTTGTAATTTAATCACGGGAGAATTTTCAATTTTTCCAATGAAATTATAAACAGATTAATGTAATTAATATTAAAAAATTATTAAGTATACTTTTGAAATATTACTAAATATCTGGTAAAAAATGTAATTTTTTTTTTTTTTTGATTATCATTGTACTTGAAAAAATACATCAAATTCGTCCCTCTAGATTAGAATATTGCCTCAATGTTAAACATGTAAAATTTTTTAGAACAAGTAATTATATAATTATGTTAGTTAACATGATGATTTTTAGGTAATAAAAATTTTTTTTCCTCTTAAAATTGGAATTTTGAGTTCCGCTTTTAATGGGAGTTGTGTTTGAGCATTTTCCTGACTTATTTTGAGCGTAAGGGATTTATTCGATTTTCATAGAATTTTTAACAGCAGATTTAATTGGGCGCTTCCGGTCAAATTTTGAATTTTCAGCGGAAATACCCAAATTAAGCTTCTGCTAAAAAATTCTATGAAAATCAAAAAAATCCTCTCCCCTCAAAATATCGCAGAAAATGCCCAAACACAGCTCTTGTTAAAAGCGGAACTCAAAATTACAATTTTAAGAGGTTCTCCAAGGAAGTTACATTTTGGCACACCCTAATATATATACTCCCTCCATATAAATGTAATATTTAAAATCATTTTTTAATGACATCAATCGTACGATAAACACTATAATTCCTAATATATTTCTTACATTTTTGATACAAACTTAAATCAACATAAATATCATACCAAATTAAATTACTTAATAAAATTTTAAAATGATCAAATTTTGTATAATCCTGATTAATATCATAAACAATTTGATCACCATCACCTGCATCATTTTCATTGATGATTGGTTTCAATGGCATTAAATTAATTACCATTCCAATGTCCGACGGCAGTGATTCCAATACATACAATTTGTGTAGTGGATATGAAAATTTAGTATCAATTGTATATTTTTGATTGCGCAAAACCGGAGCTATCGAAAACATAATATTGCTTTCTACATATCGAATCGGATTAAAATGAATAAATTTATTGTTGTCTTCTTTTGTTATTTTCATTGTTTTATTTTCGTCGGCCTTGACGACATTTAATTTGTATGCGTACCGCAAAATCGTGTAGTCATGTTCATCATAAGTAACAAATGTCCATAAGGAGGATGAATTGTCAGTATTAATCTTATCATTAAGTGTGCGATTATTGAAGTAATCCGTTAGTACCATAAAACTGCAATTATCATCACGCACACATTCCTTTTCAATATATTCATCAACCGATAACATTTCAATTATTTTAACAGTCGCCTTATATAATTAATTTTATATAAATACTACAATTACATATTATTTTTATATCTTCTAAGAAAAGTAATTAAAATAAATTATAAATTTTTTTGCTATTCATTTATGTTTTTAATTATTATCAGCATTTTTTACATTTTCTTCATTAACTTGAGTCTTTTTTTCATAGCGTTTGCGAGATAGACTTCTAGCTCGTTCCAATTGTTTGTTTTGTAACTCTTTAAGAATTTGAGATCGACTTCTATTCTGTCTGCGACTTCTTGAACGTCTTCTTCTTTTTCTACGTAATTTTCCAATTGAATCAACTCCCAATGGCGATTTTTTCGTACTTTTTTCGAACATTATTCAAAGTAGATTATTTTAAACTATTTTTCATCCATAAAGTTACTAAAATATAAGATATTTGATTACTAATAATAAGAAAGAATTTTTTTTAATTTATATTTATACAATTTTACAGATCACGAGTTTGATTATAACTAACCAATAGTATTGTAAAAAGTAAATCCTAGGCTGCAACTGGTTTTTTGCTGTAACACAAAATATCAAAGAACGGTCATTTCAAACTAGCTCAGCAGAAGACAAAACTTTCCGAACGTGTGCTAAACCTACCATAAAAAATCTGGAAAACGGTTGACCCTAAAGGCCATTCCTACAACTTCCCGCAAATTCCATATCTAAGCGCTTAAAATTGCACTTCTATCACATTTATGTTATTTTGAGCTCTCCAAGCTCAAAGAGATAGCCTCAATTTTCTAAGCCTCATAAAGAATCTTTGAGCTTGGATTGATCGAACTAAAAATTTCGAAGTACTTCCGAAAAAACACTTTTTTTGGTTTTCTTTCGTTCACAATATCTCTCGAACAAATTAAGGGGGGAGACTCATGTAAATGCCTCGAAATCGGTCATTTTTTAACATTTTTTTTTACAGTGATAAAATAATTTCATTGTTTCGAACTTTTAACACAACTTTATTAAACATTTTAAGATTATAAAAAAACATTTTTTTTTTTTTTTTAATACAAAATGGCGGCTCAGCATGATGTCTTGTAGGCTGCCTCCGACGCGAGGTCCGAAACTGCTCTATTTGTCACTCATGAACCGTTGATCTGAAACAAAAAAAAAAAAATTTTTTTTTTTCAGGAGATATAAACGGAAAGGATAAACCTTTAAAATTAAAAAAAAAGGATAAAATCCAATATAAAATCAGCCTTAAAAAAAAGTTACGATTTTGGGCTATTTTTTTATCCTTTTACCCCCAAAAAAATTAGTAATCAATCAGAAATACCTGAAGTTTCAGGTTTATCCTTCCGGTAGTAATGTAGAGAAAAGCCTCACCAAATTTCAAACAAATCGGTCAATAATTTTTTGAGCTACAACACGAGCAGTTTTTCAAAAAGTAGTTTCGAGATAATCGCGTTTAAAGTTTCAGTACAGGAAAATGAGTAGTTTTACTGAATTATTAATTACTTACCGACTAATTTGCAATTCCAGGTCCATATAACAGTCCTTCTGCCTCCTCAAAAAGTTGATTTTCATCTATTTGATGTTGTCTGCGAGCTGAACGAGCTTCTTTGGTCTCTGAAAGGCTTTTACGATTCTGTCGGGTTATTCGCTCTTCGTCTGTACTATCCGCAAATATCTTAGCATAAGTGCCAATATTCAGATTCAGAAGGTTCATTATTCTTAATATGGAAGTATAACCTTCATTAAATATCCCAGCAGCAATGTAAGCTGAAATTTCGACTACTTTTAGTCCGGAATGCAGGTGTTTTGGGGATAATCGCCAAACTGTAGCGTTAAAACTTTCGTTCGCGTTCTGCGTATGACCACCAAGGCATCGCTCAAGTAAATCATCTTTGGAGAAATCTTGATATATTGGTAAAAGATGCTGTTTTAAATCTTCACCAAGTAATGGAGCTAAATTTTCCTCTCGAGGATCTCGATTTAGAGCAATAGCCTTCTGCTATTTGCACCAGCTATCAACGCCTTGAGGGCAGTTATCATGTTGGGGATTTTCTGTAGTGGAAAAAATATGATCATAAGTAGCCATTATGGCTTTTTTCATATTTTCAACACTGTTAACATTTCTCTGAATACTTAAACCATAATATTTTGTTAATTTTTTTACCACTTTATCAGTTAGTTTTCCTCTCCCCGAAAGTTTCTTTTCTTTTCTTACATTTCTAAGTCGAGAGCCCATTCTTTTTTCTACATGACCAATACATTCACTCTTCACTACTGGTAACTCATTACCGTAAGGTTCTAAATCTAGAATAGCCTTGAATGTCTTAGAATCTCCGTCACCAATGTAGTTACCATATTTTACTCCAAATTTTTCTTCTGAAGTCGAGAACATTTCTTTCATGACATCGACTTCCATCTTTCCTGACGAACCTTCGTGATTTTGTTGACACTCATCCTCATGATACTCACTCCACTTACGGAATTCTTCTGTATGAGTCTTGTTCTTCCAGTAAACACAGCCTTGACAGTAACTACTTTTTGTTTTCAAATCAATAACTTTCCCTGAATAATATCCTATGAGCGTTGCAACACCGTACTTCGATTTGAAACCACGTTTTTTCCAAGTACCATCTCCAGATACTTTTAAAATATTTTTTTCTCTTCCTTGCTCAACATTTTTTTCCATCTCTTCTTTCACTGCCTTCTGCGATAGAAATTCAAATGATAATTTCACTGTATTATAAATGTGTTCCACAATGTTAGCGTAACAACTTTTACTCAAACCAGTGCATAAATCAGTGTATCCATCAGGTTACAAAATACATTTATTCCTTCTCTTCCAACACCCAAAATTCTCATGATAAACACTATTCTCCGGTTTATTTCAAATCCGTTGTGAATGAAAGGACCTGAATTGATTATTTTATTACCACATGGACATGTGATAACAATTTTAAAACCAAGACCTCTGGAACCACACTCACTGAATTTTATCTTCTGATTACACACCGAGCACTTCACAATTTCCGACAAAGCTGTGAACACCGTAAAAAATTCAATTATCCTGTACCCGTGTAAAGGATTTGTTATAATTTCTTCACTATCACGGGTATGGAGTTTTTGCCACTGGCACTCTCATTGTGGCTTGTATTGGCTTCGAAATTTTCACCTTCTTTATTGGTGAACTGATTACCCTGATAACTTCGTTTTTTGGAGATATTTCGTGCAATATTGCCACGTGTGCCTTTTTATAATTCGGCATTTTTGCTTTTAAAAATCGACTGAACACGAAGAAATCTCCAGCTAAACTAAATATATTTCTATACTAACGGTTATTCGTGTACTAATGTTACACGTGTGCAGGAATGTAAAAGTATGTATATATATATACTAAAAGGGATTCTCGGTAGTTGAACAAAATAAATATTTCTAGGTATTATAATAGAAAGGTCCTTTTCAAGCGCCCCGACTACCTGGCTCGTTACTTGACAATACGTACTCCGACCCGCTCCACTGTATTAGCCATAACTTTGTAAATATTCGAGATTTTTTTTTTCCGGCTCGTCAGTACACGCTCAACATAGTATACTTTCAGAATATCGAAAAAAAAAAAAAATCGATTTTTTGAAAATTTTACATGAGTCTCCCCCCTTAACCGATTTTGACCGGATTAGAAGCAATCAACGTGGTTTTTCAAGGTTAAGAGTTTATTAGTTTTTGAAGATGATCGACCAAGCCGTTTAAGGGGTTATATCCACTTGCAATTTTAAAAAAATCGAAATTTTTTTTTTTGCATATTTTGAATGTATATATAAAACGTGAAAAAAAACTAATATATTCGAGAATATTGTCTGTAAATTTCAAAGTAATCCGGTAAATAGTTTCGGAGTAATGAGCATATTTGTAAAGACGTCTCCGAGCGTTTAAAAGTAGGCGGAAACGTAACTTTAAATAATAGCCAAAACTTTAAATGCGTTTTTCTCGAAACGATGTTTTCAAAGTCGGTAAGGAATATTTCTCCGAAACCGCTTGACCGATTGACTTGAAATTTTCACAGGATCTTCTTAGATACTTTTATCAGGTAATGATCCAAGGAATAAAGTTTCTGATAAAAATTTCGATTTTTTAAGTCACTTTAAAGTGTAAATTTTCGTGCAAAAAAAGATTTTTTTTTGTTGGGAAGCCGCCATTTTGTCTAAAATCAAAATTTTGACTATTTCTTCGATCATTACCTGTATTTATCTATCCTAAAAGTAATCCTTTTGGTTTTTTTTATTTCAAATAATTTGGATCAGAGATATCTTCCTCACCGCCAGACACCTTTTTGTGGAGGACCTTCAGGAGATCTTCTACAGGAACGACGGAACCGAATATTTTTATTAATAAAATATGAATTCTTAGAATACGTTAAATTCGCTAAATATTCATATATTTTATGTATATATTCAATGAAAAGCCTCTCCAGAAAAAATTAACAAAAAAACACATTTTTTCGAACTTACAAGTGGATATAACCCCTTAAAAGTTATTCCAAGAAAACCAGTTGAAAAAAAAAATTTTTTCACATTTTTTCACGGTTTTTTTTTAGATTTCTCGAAATCTATCAGTCCGAATTATATTAAAAATCTAAGTTTGGTCGAGTCCTTTTCAATGACGCCAACCGCGACGAAATCGATCAAACCGTTCGAAAATTAAAGGAGGTTTACATACTTACACACACACACACACATACATACAGACATAGTGACACCCTCGTGGGGATAGTCAGGAAAGCTTCCTGTGACCTTCAAACGTCGAGATCTGATGAAAACTCAATTTTTGCAAAACGGGGTAAAATCAATAACTTCCCAATTTTTAAAAATTTTAAATTTTCTTAGCGGGAAGTTAAAAAATAAATTCTTCATTAATAAAAAATTTTTGTTTAAATTAAAATACAATATCCTTGAAATTTTTCATGTGATCAGCGCCCAAAGTATCGTGACTCAATAAACCAATAAACATAACTGTACTACCGTCAGGGTCAAAAGCATAAATAGTACGTTCTTTACTCTGTACATTGTTAAAATTATATTTTAAAAATATCTCTTCTATAGTAGATATCTGACAATAAGTTAAAGTATTAAAGTCCGTATAGGAATAATTAAAGTCAGTAGCATTAACTTCATTTGGATAATTATCCTTCAATAATTTAAGCTTAAAAAGCTGAGTATTGTCCCAATAATTCTCTTCATCTTTTAGCGGGATAAACAAATGTAAAGTTGACAACCAAAATATTAAATTATCTCCTGTTTTCAAAAACGCCAAATGTGTAGTAACTTGCGTAAATTCATCGGTTAGCCTCAGTATTTTGTTAAAATGAAACCATCGCAATGATGGTACTTTGTTTAAACATTTGCATACTTCATAAGAAACTAATTGACCGCTATTGTTGTATTTACAGATCGACCAATGATTTATTTCATCATTGCGAGATGCAAAATTTGAAACTGATAGCACATTAGATTTTTCAGGACAGCAGATTTGAGTTAAGTACATCGGTATGTTTACGGCATTATTATTTTCATCAAAAATCACTCTTTTTTGATAATCTGTGCAGAAGAACAATGTCGTTGTATCGTAATAGTTGTAAACTAATGGCAACGATCGGTTGACATAAACAAAATTTATTGACGGAAAATTGTTTAACAACTCTCGACAATCTTCGTAAGTTTCAGTAGACTTGTATTCCTCATAGACTGGTTTCCGTGCTGATAAATTGAAACTAATCAATTCCGTTAATTCCTTGCGTTCGATTCTGTTAATTATTATGTTGACGGCGTTTATATTTTTTTGGTGATTATTGCTGTCTGGCAATTCAAATTTTATTATGTACAATCGTGTTGGCTCTTCCTTACGATTTTTCGCTATTGATTTATCCGATCCGAATGGTGTTGTTGATATGTAGTCAGAAATATCAACCGATTGCTTCACCAGCGATAAATAAAATATCAATGGCTCTGACGAATCATCAATCATTGATATTTCAATAGTATTGTTGGTTGTATTACGCCCATAAAAATTTGTTCCAAATATTTCGTATAGTCCAGACATTTTTGTCATTTATTTTTAATTACATCTAATAAAACATGTTATTAAAAAAAAAAGCTACAAATATTAGTTAATACTCGCAATTTTATGGTCTACGAGGCATATTGATAAATCTTCCGGCTTGTTATTATTTTCTTAAATTTCATTAAATTTACAATATGTAAATTTGTCATCGACGTTATTTTCAATTCACGTAATTCATTATCACCAAAATTTTCTAGAATGAGCGCGTCAATTTCTTTGAAAAATTCATCGTCTTTAACTGATTTTATATTTTCAACGTGTATAAATAATTTGTACAGACTTATATTGTCAAATTCCGAAGTTGTGAGAAACATCATATCATCATTTGTCAACCATGGAGTATCATAGTTTGCTAATACTACGATAGAATCGTACAATTAATTGTTATTTTCAAGTGAACTATCCTTTAATAACCTTAACAAGTGTTTCATTTTTACGAAATAAGCTTCTTTTATTAAAGAGTATAGTTTTTGCGTAATAGTTACTAATAAAAGTATCAAACAAAAAGGTTTTATTATTTTAAACTAGCGACCCGGTCCGCTTCGCTGAGCCTCAGTCAAAATGACTAAAGTTTTTGTTATAATTTTTTATTTTATTATAATGATCAATTAATTTTTAAATTCGAACAATAAGTTCAATACAATAATAATTAATCTAGAGCAATAACTAAAATTAATAAAATCATAAGTAATAAATTTTGCATTATTCATCGTCAAATAAAAGATTCCTACCAAATTTCAAGTCTGTAGTAGAAGTTACAGTGTGGAAATGGAAATTTAATATTCTAACAGCCACCCCCGCAATCCTTATTGAGGGTGGATTGTCGTAAAATCCGCTCTTAGATCATTTCCACATCACATATAGAAGACTCCACCTAAATTTGCCGTCTGTAGGATCTACAATTTGAAAGTTAAAAATTTTCATTGTTAATATCCACCCCCGCAACCCTCCCTGTGGAGCGAGCTATCGTAAAATACGTTCATAGATTATTTATATATCTCTTACGGAAGATTTCTACCAAATTTGGGAGCTATAGGAGCTATAGTTTACAAACGAGAATTATTCATTGTTAACGCCCCCGCAATCCCCTTTGAGGGAGGATTTTTTAAAAATTTATTTTACATACAAACCTTCTTCTAAAAATTCTGAAAACAACAAAAAAAATTTTAGCTCAATCGGTCCAGTTGTTTTCAAGTGATGCGTGGAAATACATGCGGCATTTTATTTTTATTTATATAGATAAACTGAGAAAACAGTTCATTTAAATGAATTGAGGCTCGTTAACTGTAAATAAATCTCTTATTTAAATATCACCAGAAATATTTATTTGATACAAATAAATTGATTAATTTGAGAAAAAGTTACAGTATATTTGAATGAAATCCAGATTTGTTGATAGTTAACAAATATTTCTTTAGTGCTAACAATCATATACTTCAACCAAATCAGATTTGTTAACTATAAATAAATGGTATGTTTCAATATATTCAAAGCAATGGTTTTTAGTTTAAAGTTAAGAATGTAGTAAAAGTAGACATATTGAACGTTTGGGGTAAAATAGGCACTTCTTTTAGAATTATTAATTACACTGAAATTAACAATGATAATAAAATTAGCCGACATCTAAAAATTTTTACAATTTTTTCTATTGAAAAAATTTTTTTTTAAATTTCATTTGTAAAAAATTTGAAAAGCTGTAAGTGCAATTAAAAAAAAATTTAATTTTTTAATTTAATTAGGCGCCAGGCGTAATTTACTTAAAGCTAGATTTGTTAATAGTTAACAAATCTTTATTTGAATGAAATAAATAAGTCGATTCAATTAACTAAACCAAAACGAAGTATTATTTGATTGAAAATAATATAAATTTAAATGAAAAAAATTTTTTAACATTAAATATATATTTTTCATTTATTTCAAAATAAATTTGAGTCAAACAAACTGTTTTCTCAGTGTACCATAATAAAATTATTATTTTACCAAGATAATGTACTGTTAATCAAAAATTTAGAATTTTTCATCGTTAACAAAATTAATTTGATGACAAGTAATTCTTGAGTCAAGACAATCGGTTTTCTTCAAAATAATGTTCTTATTTAAGAATATTTCTTTAAAATTAATCAGTTTTTTTTTTTTTTTCGTGTAAAAATTTCATCAATTTTTATTGGTTGATTTTTTAATTTGTATGAAAGAAATAAAATTTAACACTCTTAGCATAAAAAAATGAATATTCTCATCAATAAATTAAGAATTGTAATAAAATTAATCAATGCGGAAGCATTTTGCAATAATCGGTTGCATTATCTCATAATAATAAAAGTACGTCAAATCAATCGAACCTTCTGGAAGTTTAATTAAAGTGCGATGGTACTTATCTTCATTAACAAACGATTCATTCATGTTATAATGAAACTTGTCGCTCGAAGTAATGACATGAATATCAATAGGCACGATTCGTTTTTGTTTCAAAGCTTGACAAACTCTGAGGCACATTTTACACTTTTCAGAACTGTCGCGAAACTTCTTCAAGTCTTCCTTGCTGTTTGGTTTGTTTGCTGAAGGACAAGGGCTCACAGTTGTCGACAGATTCGGCAAACTAATGGAACAATTTTCGCTTTCGCGTTTGCAGATTCTTTCATCGGATAATATTCTGCGCTTCCACAACCATCTGTAATAAAAATGCGGCACACTCACAATGTTATAAATCCCGTCGAAGAATATGCATTCATAAACATTGAACTGCCTCAATGTATTCAGCAGATAATCTACGTAGAGAATTGCGTAGAAGCATCCAGAATTGTTACCAGCCACTATAAATTTGTCCTTGTCTTGAACTTCCTTTCCCGAGTCTATCAGATTCATCTCAATGGTCAATGCCGGGAATATTGTGCTGTGCAATAAATTTATTATGAATCCCATTGTTTCATACAAATAAGCTTGTTGGCTGCTGGGATACTCGAAAACGCAAACTGTGCGACCAGTATTGTAAGACAACATTTCGAAGAAATATTGTTGGATATTTGTTGACTCAAAATAGTCACCGGTAAACCAAATTATGGGCATCAAATTATTCTTTCCTGAATTCAATTCCGTATTAGAACTTGGAATAATGTAGTATTTAAATTTCATTGATTTGAATTCAACTATTTCTTCTTTAGTAAGAAAACCTTTAAGTTTGTTGGCATCACAAGCTACAAACAATGGCGGTAGCCAATTTTTCGAGATCATTCCATATAAAATATTGCCATTTATTAATAAAATAGCAGTAATTATTAGAAGGGTTATTATTATTACGTAAATAACAATAGAAACAACAATGAGTGCATTCTTCATTGATAAATTAAGTGACATCATACGTTACAAGCAGTTAGATTCTAATCTGAGAGGTTATAATCTTACTGAATACTTAAATGTATCTACTACAAAAGGGGATTGTTTTGCGCACTATTTTTATGCGACGCCTATCAATAATCAAACATTAAAATTATTAAAAAACAATCACGTTGATCGTCTGGCATGCATTTACGTTAACAAACGCGATAACAAAGTGCTGTTTATACGTTATGACGGCTTGGCAAAATCATTTGATGACGTTAGAACAGTCATTTACGATTACTGGACTATTAAGGACGCAAACTTAATGATGAACGACAATAATAATATTGATTATTACATTGAAAAGATTAAGAGAGAAGAAATAACACTTACTGATGTCGACAAAAATTCTATGGACGATTACGAATATGTCGGCTATGCTCACTGGCGCTACTTTGATCAGGGAATCCTGTACTACGGAACGCGTTATTTGTCCGATGAGGGCGTCGTTAGCGCCTTGGAGAACGACCAAATAAACCGGAATAAGAGCGATTTTCTTGAATCTTTCATTTTATACGCAACAGTGCACGAAAGTGACACTTTGTGGTCACGAAATCAAATCAATGATTTTGTTAAACATTTTCGTATTCAATCAGAAAATATTACGGTTGTTTTACCAACTAATAAGGACGAAGATGACGAAGATGACGAAGATGACGAAGAAGACGAAGATCTCTAATTATTCATATTTTATCTGTTTTTATAATTACTGAAGAAATTTACAAGATTTGACATTGGTGTGAAAAAAAATTACAATTTATGATTTTTTATATTAATTTTTGATAGACTACGAAAAAATGCTTTTTTTTTTTTAATTGATAAAATTACTTCGCGACCCAAATGCCAAAAGGGCGCATATCAATTTATACGCCCTTTTGGCTTTGCAGTGCCAAAGGGCGTATAAATTTTTTTTTTTTTTTACTAATCGCTTTATTAATACTTTTTAATTCTAAAAATAAAAAAATAAATTTCCAAAGCCAAAAGGGCGTATGTTTTAACTTATACGCCCTTTTAGCTTTAGAACATTGAAAATTTAGTGACCTAAAGCCAAAAGGGCGCATAATTTTTTTTGCCGATTGCTTTGAATTGTGATTTATATGTTACTAATTTTGCAGCAGAATTGAAAATATATATTGATTATTAAATTACAAATAGGTATTTTTAAAGGTTATTAAGGTAAAAGACCCAGTTATTGACACTGGCCTAGTTATTGACACTTGCAATTTTATTTTAATTAAAAAAAAAAAAAACAAATCAACTCTAATATAAATTAATAAAAATAATTTTTGAATTATAAATTTTAAGAAAATTGGTTTTTTGAGAACATTTGATTTTTTTAACTAGAATAAAATTGCAAGTGTCAAACAACTAGGCCAGTGTCAATAACAGGGTCTTTTACCTTATTACAATTTTAATACGAATTCTGTTTATAATTTTAATTGAAAAAGAAAAAAAAACAGTTGCGATATCTAAAACATGGTTGCTGAGTCAGAGGTGCGAAATTCAAAAACATTAAATGATCTGGATTTATTTTTTAGAGTTATATTTTATGTTTCAGAACAAAATTGAAAGCTTTTTTATACGCCCTTTTGGCTTAAGGCTAAACTTTTTCTAAAGCCAAAAGGACGTATGTTTTGAGATATGCCATTTGGCATTAGTACGTTGAAAATTTTTTTTTGACAAATCTTTACGTTTTGAGCAGTTCTAAGTTGAATGGCGAAAAAAATTTTTTTTACGCCCTTTTGGCATAAAACCCTATCTAGCTGCTGTAATACGCCCTTTTGGCATTTGGGTCGCGACTTATATTTTTACGTTACCAGCAGTTGACATTAATATAGGTTAGAAGTACCGTTTGTGGTCAGCGTACCTTTTTTGGCCATTTTATTTTCAAATTATTGTATAAATATTTCTATAAGCGCAAGACTTTATAAATTAATTAATTGATAAATCCTATAATAAAATTAAGATGAAAAATATGTGTTGCAAACTATTCGTAACGTGATTGGTCAAATATATCACAAGCACTAAAATATATGCAAAGTGTATAGTCAGGCGCGCACAAATTTGAATTTTAGTTTTATAAAAATTCCACTTGAATAGTCAAATTTTTTACAAATTCACTAAAATGTCAAGTGGCCAAAAATGGTTCTAAGATGGCCAAAATCGATATTTCTACACTATAGTTTGTGTGATTTCTTCTGATGTAACTCAACAAGAGGGTATGTAATAATAATAAATAATAATAAAACAGGTAGACACTATTACAACTTTTCAGGAAAAAATATTTTCAAAAAATATGTATCTTTATATTAGTACTAGAATTTTCGTGATAAATTAGTCATCACTGCAAAGTATTCTACTTAATTAAAATAACGAATAAAGGAAATTAATTTTGAAGAAAAATTGTAACAAATGGCAACTGCTGAACCAATAGTCGAACCATTGGATCCCGATGATTCTTATCAAAAATTATTGAAACTAAGTGAAGTCGGTGGAGGTGTGTTGCATAATTTTTATGGCATTGATAAAGCAGCATTCAATATTAACATAATCGACAAAATAGTATCGTTATGTCAGAAGAAAGAGTACGGTATTAAAGACTTGCTTGAATTGCGCGACATCGTAAATTTGACGATCTTCAATCAGTACATTGAAGAAAAAAACATTGACCGAATAAACCAATTGGAAAAGTACATTGACGTTTATTTATCAGCAATCTGCCGTTATAGAAGTCAAAATTATCATTTCGTACGCAACAAATTGTTACCATTGCTGCGTTTAAAAACTAAACCTCCGTTTAGTGAACCTGATTTGATCGCAAAAGGTACTGTATCTCTTAAGTATCCAGAATCAGATGTAAAACGAAAAATAAACAATAATATTGATATTATTCAAATGATACGCTCGCAACAAGCACACATCAGAAATACGTCTTATGAGTTACTAGTTTATAATAATCGGTCAAATATTTATGGCTCTAAACAGATTATTTTAACTGGATCAGTATTCGTCACTTTGGCTACATCGTTAATTAATTTGCAAAATGTCATGCTTAAAAATAATAATGAAATGGGATTTTATGTCAGGCCATTTTTGGAAGTTCATACATTGAAATGGGAAATTTAGATTATTAAAAAAAAAAAAAAAAAAAAAAAAGAAACAATTTTTTTAGCATTATTTGAATGGATAAATTATGAAATTTGGTTTTTCTTTTTTAGAATTTAATTTATCTAAAAATATTTATGTCTAGAATAAACGAGATAATTTTCAAAATAAAAATTAATATTTTGAGTAATCAATTTATTTAATATAATAATTAAGTGGTACCTCGCGAGTTAGAAAACAATTTTTGGATACGGATATCTTTGAAAATATCTAAATTTGAGAAAATCCAAAATATGCACGTTTGTATTTTTGAAATTTCTACATGTACAGTTTTTTATAAAAAAAAAAAAAAATTTATATCAAAAGTTATCTTATTATTTTATCTGTCCCCCTCACCATCATGTAATTAATGTAATTAATATTAATTTAATATTATTTGATTTCACTACTTATAATTTAGATGAAAAATATGAAAATATATGTTGTTGCACAAACTATTCGTAACGTGATTGGTTAAATAAATATATATTAAGCATGAAAATATATCTAATTCGTGACTACATGCACGCACGCGCTTGCGCGCGTACTTAACTCTAGTCACTTTTATAATTTAGATGAAAAATATGAAAATATATCATGTAAGCAAACTATTCGTAACCTGATTGGTCAAATATATCATAAGCATGAAAATATATGCAAATCCTATAGTCAGGCGCGCGCTTGCGCGCGCAAATTTGAATTCTAGTTCAATATATTTTATAAATTTAACATTATATCTCTTATATCTTTTATGTATATTGCCGCTGGGCGTAAAATGAATAAATAAATAAATAATTGCAAATAAAAGAATACAGCAAATTTTTGAAAGGTTTGAATAATTCAGTAGCTCGAAAAACCTTCCCAAAATTGATTTTTGGTAATAAAAATTTTTGAATTTTGTACAGGTAGATATTTTGGCGCTGAGCAATTTCCTATGGAGCTATTTACCATAGCTCCATTTACACCTTAGATGTCCTTGACCAAAAATTATTTTTTTCGGCTGTGTGCCATCTTCAGGGTCATCTATTTAAAAATGAAAAGATTGAATCATTAAAAAGTTTAATTCAAGGAAAAGTGGATTAAATCAAATAATTATAGTCTTCTCATCAAATTATTTGAAAAAATGTATTAAAAAATTCTACCGTACAATGAAATTTTTAAATTTACAATAAAAATATTTTGAACTCGACTCACTCAACCTGAACATCCTCGACAACCACAATGTATACATTCTACGACTCTACCTTCTTCCAATTTCCCTTTTGGAACTCGACAAATACAGTTTGTTTTAAAGTTTGTATCTCTCGTTTGGATGCATCGAAGACAACACAAATTTTCGTACCCAGTTTTCTTCCACTTGGCAATAAGATTTTTATCAGCAATTTTTTCGTTTACACAATAGTCATATAATTCCCTGCTTATAGCTTTTCTCCGGTAGAAGAGATCGTATATGTACCTAGACTTTTGATGATGAACTCTGAAAATTGACCATAGTGACTCGTGTATTCTTTTACCTTCATGAGATTCTGTTTCAGCTTCCCTCATTTTGGATTCCAGTTCCTCCAACGTTGGCTCAATCAGATCCCATCCTTCTGGGGGTGATTTTTTACTTCTGCGTACTTTTGGCATTGTTATTTTTGTGCACACAATTATTTAAGGTTGCAAGAAAATTTTCCAATTTAGCAATAAAGCTTTTTAAATCTTTGAATTTAACACTGATGAACTATTTGTTATTTAGCAGAATTATCAAATTTTTTACCGTTGAAAAATGAAGAAAATAATGTAAATATTTCTGTAAGAATCACTTTAGATTAGAAGATTACTCCTCAGCACAGAAAGCCTAAACTGTGAAATTTGATAGCGATGGATTCTAAATGGATGGTCAGAGAAGAAAACTTAAAGGCCATCTGGTGGTAGCGTCCTTAGACAAATTATACACACGCACTTTTAAGTTGGGTTATTATTACAGGTTAAAAAAAAAAAACAATGCTTTGTTATTAAATTTTTTTAATAATTCAAAACGAATTAAATTAATTGGTCTTTCGAAGAGTGAAATATGATAACTATACAGAATAAAAATCATAAAGTAACAGTAAAAAACTTTCACTGATACTGATGGACTTACTGTCAATCTACGTCCGCAATTTAAATCAAACTTGACGGAAAGAGTTGACAAAGCAAGCGATTACTTATAAGTTACTTAACAAATAGAAGATGATTCTAAAGTTAGCCGACGTTTTTGATTTTTTTTTTTTAATTTATTAAATTAGAATTGAATAATTTTCTTCAAAAATTGCACTTATAGTTTTTCAAATTTTTCTACAAATCAAAATTTTTTTTTTATTTATAATAAATTTTTTCAAAATGGAAAAAAAAATTCTAAAAATTTTTAGATGTCGGCTAACTTAAATTTCATAAATAGATGTCAAAACTTGCTGTACAAATTAATTGTAGTAAAGTTGAAAGGAAATTTAACTAAAAGTTTGACTGTTGATTTAATTTAATTATTAAAAATAAATCAAAAAATTTAAAACGTCGGCTAACTTTAATGACATATTTTCTTTTAATTCTTATAAAAAGTCATTTGCAAATAATAAAAAATGCATTTAAATTCTTACAACAAATTAATTACAATTAAAAATTTCTATTGATAGTTTTTTTTTTATTTTTAGAAGAGAAATTTTTTTATTACATCAAAGTTAGCAGTCACTTGACCATTTTTTAATTTTTTTTTATTTCTTCATACCAATTTTTTTTTGCCATAATTTATTTGTTAAAAAAATTCTAAAATATCTGCTAAATTAATTTTCATATCTTTTACTAAATTTTTTTCATAATAATTCCATTACTATAAAATTCTACAAAAATTTATTATGTCTGTCAACTTTAATGTCACCAGTAAAAAAAAACACTGAAGTTGACAGATATTAAATTTTTTTTTTGGAATTTTACAGCAAATAAATTATTAAAAAAAAATTTAATTAAAAAATTTTAAATGTGAAAATTAATAA
Organism: Cotesia typhae; assembly: GCF_013202065.1. Classification (NCBI taxonomy): domain Eukaryota; kingdom Metazoa; phylum Arthropoda; class Insecta; order Hymenoptera; family Braconidae; genus Cotesia; species Cotesia typhae. Next base: position 2,202,128 of record NW_027423758.1, on the reverse strand, counting down.
AAATTACAAGTGAAAATTTTTAGAAGCATTTTTTATTGTAATTAATTTGTTAAACAAATTTTTAAAATTGACAGCTGACCGCTAACTTCAGAGGAGGTAAGAATTTAAGACAATGTTTTTTTTTTTAATTTATACACATTTCTATGTTACAGGAATTTTTTAATGATTCAATGATGTGAAAAAAAAATTAATTTCAATTATAAATTTTCAATGATTTAATGAAGCTTAAATATAATAATCAGAGCGCGCAAGTAAATTCAACGGTAAGTGTTTAGCATTCATTTTACATTGTATATTAATTTTGGAATGTAAAGTATAGAATGAACGTGCAAAATTTTTGTGATTAATGTAATCAGTTTTTTGATAGGCTAACTCTTCCATATAGTGATTGGCAGCGTGATCAGCAGCAACTAATAATTGCAATAATTCTTCCTGCAACGGAACTTCTTTAACGTGTTCATAAGCGCAGTTGATGACATGTTCTTCCAAATTTTCCAAGCGCGTGTTGTCATCGAATTTTATCTGCGGCAATTGATTAACTTTACAACACTCGCGTAATAACTTACGCGACACCATAACGCAGGGCTGTTGGCAAGGTGATTGTGACTGTGACAATAATGGAACGTCGGCTCCTGACATGTTACTTGTCATTGACGGGTTGTTGAGCGTAATGACAATCGGCTCACTGAGTAATACACTGTTTTCAGTTATCAGTACCTTGCATCTATCGATGCCCGGAAAATTGTTGAATTTTAATATTGTTGATACCATATTTATTGCAACATGCCATACGCTGTCTGTTAGGTTTGTAAATCTTGATGATTCTATAAAGTTCCACGCGTAATCTATTACATGATGGATGTACTGCATCAGTTTGTTAACTTCATTTGAATTATACATTACGCTGTGTGGTTTCAATCCGATGTAAATGTTGAAATTTTCATTTGATAATTCAGAATCACGAGTATTTTGTGATTTTTGCATTATTATAACATCATCGTTCTCTGTTTCACTGTCGCTAGATTTTCGTTTTAGTGAGTCTGTGAATTTTAACATTTTGTACTTTGATTTTTAGAAATTTTAACTTTTACAATTATTGATACAACTATAGAAAGGATTAATTTTTTTAATAATTATTTAGAATTGTAATTTCACCTATTTGTGTCATAAAAATTGGAAAATTCTATTTTTAAACGCATTGAGACAATTAATTGAATTATACATGAGAATTTCTTGTAATAGCTTCAATATTTAGGGCCAGTTTTTCAAACCAGGATAAAATATATCTATATATAGCGACCCAAATTCCGAAAGGGCGTACTACAGCAGCTAGATAGGGTTTTATGCCAAAAGGGCATATCATTAATAAATATTTATTAACAGTTAATAAATTCAACTTAATAAATTATTTATTAACTGTTAATAAATATTTATGAAATCCTATGAATTTAATAACCATTTGTTAACAGTTAATAAAGCTTATTAAATATAAACAAATCCTTCTATCAGTGTATAGATAGAATTCTAATTTTTTAAATTGTTGGATTGTAATTATAATAATTAATATTATGCCTGATACACGACTCTTTACTTATAAGTTACCGCGTTTTGTCATTATGATTTGTTACTTTCTTTATTACCATGTATATTACTAAAAATTATCATGTAACACATATTTCATCACTTTTATCGGAGTAATTAATTAGATAAATTCAATTTCAACCATTACGTATCATTGTAGGGTGTTGAGATAATATTTTTAGAATCTTTATGACGTGATTTGTCGAACAGGACATACATAAAATTATTAACGAAAAATTTAATTTAAAATTCTCTAACAATTTACTTTATTCTAGGCTTATTGAAAAAGTAAGTTTAACAATTTATAATGAAAATAAAGTTAGCCGACATTTCAAAATTTTTAGAAATTTTTTATTGAAAAAATTTCAATTAAACAATTTAAAAAAAAAATTCACATGCAAAAAAACTTGAAAAACTATAAGTGCAATTTTTTAGAAAAATTTTTTTAATTGTAATTTAATTAATAAAAAAAATCAAAAATTTTTAGACGTCTGCTAACTACAGTGTCATCAATTCATAGAGGAGTATTTCTGTGAAAAGTCTAGATTTTTTTTTTTATAATAGTTTAAATTTGTAACTGAAATGAATTATTATTTTTAATGAATATTAAAATGAAAGAAATTTATTAAAAGTGAACTTTGAACTTTAAATTTTCTATTAAAAGAAATATGACTAATTTATAAATTTGAGAATTTTGTAATCAATCTTCAATAATTAATAATTATTAAAAAAAATTTAATTTGAAATTATAATTTCAAGTATTTAAAAATTTAATTTTTATTAGTCAATCAATGTTTAGAATTTTTCAATCCTAAATAATTAGTAAATTTAAAAGAAGGTTCTTATATTTTGAAAAATTTTTTTTAATTTTGAAAATGTTATTTCTTCACCATTAAAAGAAAAAATTTTTTTTTAATTACAAAATTCACCGTTTTTTTTTCTGCTTTATAAAATTATAATTTACTATATTTATTAGAAGAAAATTGAGCCAATAGATTATTAAATACATACTTGTAACAATGGAAGAACAAACAAATACAAATATCCCATGTGGTAAATTAAAATTACGAGATATTTACAACGAAGAAACACGCAAAGGCGTATTAAGGTATTTATCGTACTTATGGGTTCGTTATAACAACAAAAAACGTGATGAGGAAAAAAACTTGGTAAATTTAACACATCGATGGACGTTGATGACTCACAATAACCTGCGAGATTAAAAAGATCAATTAGCATAAAATTATAATTAAAAATTAACTTACCTCTAACTCTAGTAAAAAAAAATTAAAATGCATTAAATAAATAAATCATAAATTATACTTGCTTAATAAATAGATTTCCAGAAATTTTTATTGACACAATTGCTGGGTATATCACAAATTATCAATTAATACTTATTTTATCGAATAGTAATTCATATAATGATATTAATATTAAGTTGATTGCCAAATAAGCACGCCAGGAAGCGAGATTGAAAAACATTCTGCACTATAATGAAAGCATCTACAATTTAATTATATTTTATTTAAATATATATTTATTTTCAAAGATACTTATACTTTTATTTCTATAAATTATTAATGGATAGAGTAGACATACGATCCTATATGACATTTACGGTTATATTTTTTACTCATTAACGTCCATAAATAATTTTTTTAATTAAAGGAAAAGAGTTGAAAAAAAAATTTTACAGATTGTAGAATTAAAATATAAATAAATTTTTTTTAATGGAAAGAAAATTATTTATTAAGAATATACATCTTAAATTACCCGAATTATTATAATGCGCATGGTAAAAATTTTATTTTTGACAATTTAAAGAACGTTTTTGTAAAATTTTTAGGCGTTTTTTTTTTAAGTAATAAATTAATTATACTAATAATTTATTTTATATATTTTAAATATTTAATAATTAAATAAATAAAAAAATGTTATTAAATACGTAGACAATTTGTAAACATTAACAAGAGTAGAATAAATTTTAAGTGAAGATTATATTTCAAAAATTTTAAAATAAAATAATTATGGACGTTATTGAAACAATGAAAAATAATTTCTGATAAATTTTCCTGAAATACTGTTAATAAAAATTATTTATTGCAATAATCGTCTGGCACAATCAGAAATTCTGGTTAAAGTTATAAATATTAAATGTATAAAATAAGCAAGATAAATTTGAAAATAAAAATTAATATTCTAAATAATAAATTTATTTAATATAATAATTAAGTGGTGCCTCGCGAGTCAGGAAACAATTTTAATAATAATTATGATTATTTTTAAAAAAATGACTTAATAATTAAATTTGTTTGTATTCAATATGTATTCTACAATTAAGAAAATAATAATATTAACAATTTAATCAACCTTGAACAAAATAAGACGTAGAAAAAGATACGAAGTGATTTAAAAAAAATTGCACGTGTCATAAATTATAAAATAATGATTGTTATAAATATAATAGATGATTAAAATTAGTTTTTATTAATTTGTCAAATTTTAAATTATCATTTTTGTTCTTCTATTTTACTTGTCTTAAACATTAAACTAACAATCTAAATTTTTAAATGTGTAACTATAATATAAACCATTAACTTATTAACTCATTATTTGTTGTTAACTTCATTTTAAAAATGACTACAAGGTACTAAGGTCTTTCTTAATTATTTATAATTATGGTTATTTTTTTTTTTTTTTTTTTAGTTGCAGTGCATATTATGTATTTATTTTTTATCTCCATTGTTGTATTTTAAATCTCATTATTTAATCGAATACTTTTCTATAAATTTCTACGTGGGATCAACTGTTAATTAATCAAGACGATGGACGTCAAGCCAATTTTTAACCATCAATTACAATAAAATTTACAAATAAAAATAAATTTTACAAGAAATTAATTATCAAAGATGAAATATAATTCGACTCGCGTGACGTCTCACCGTTTATAAAAAATTTTATTTAAATAAAATCTTTAAGTGTAATTTAAAATTAATAATAGCTTACAATTATACCACTACTGTTTATTTATTCAATTAATCAATTACTAAAATTAATTTGCAAGGTAAAGTCGTAAGAAGCATGAGGAGGACGTTAAAAAAATTTTTACGTCAACGTCATACAGTCAATATTCTCGCGACAAATTCAATTTTAAATTAAAAAAAAAAAAAAAAAAAAAAAAAAAAAAAAAAACGTAATAAATAAATATTGATTATAAATATATGCTTGAGCAGTAATTTTATTAAAAGAATAATAATAAAATCATCAAGAGATAAAAAAATTTTTCATTGATTTTAACATTGTTAGTATATATATATATATATATATATATATATATATATATATATATATATATATATATATATATATATATATATATATATATATATGTATATATGTACACAGGATCGTCGCGTAATGTTTAAAAAAAAAAAAAAAAAAAAAAAAAAAAAAAAAAAAATATGCCAAAGCGAAGGGCAAGAACGCGCGTCCTCTCCGCGATCGCCAAATTTAGTAAAACTTCCAATTTAATTATTTAATTTTAAATCGTTAAACAATATACTGTAGATTATATTTGATTATAAATTAAAGAGCCTTAATAATATGTTTATCATGTATTAATATTTATTATTTTTTTTTTCTTTAATAATAGTAGTAGTATTTACGATAGCTTTTGTATGTAATTAGCTTATTCATTCGGCCGTTAACTTGGTTTATCTTTCACTCCCTTTATTAAATATCCACATTACATCCACAAGCGCATCTGGATCTTTGTCTTCCTCGTCTCGGTTTCATTAACTTATTTTATTTTCGATATTTATAATTTGAGAGAAAAAAAAATAATTGTTAAAATAAAAATATTTTACAAATATCGAAAATTCGGTGACTAGCGACATTCCCAAATTTTCACTGTCTGATCTACGCTACCAGTTACCACATAAGGATGGCTTTTGTGAAAATCTGTTGAATAATTTATTTTATTTTGATTAGTATTAATTAAATTATTAATTACAATTATCAATTATGTAAAATAGTCAGAGTATAAAGGTTAATTTAATTATTTATTATGTCTTGCGAGGCTTCGTTAATTTTATCCCAACTTTGATAGTCATTCAGTTACAAAATAATCATTTGACAGTTTTTTAAAACTATTTAATTTAATCCATCACACTTGAATGATTTATTACCGTCATTAAATTTCCGATAAAAAATTACAAGATGTCGCTATTATTTTAACGATGTGTAATTTTTATCACAATAAAAAATAACTACTTGTTAAAACATAATAAGATAAAAGCCCCAATTATTGACAGGGGTCTAAATATTGACATCTTGAATTATTTTTAAATTTATTTAATTATTTGTAATAAGAATAACTATCATATAAATTTTTATTAAATTCTAATTAATTAAAAAATTGAAAAAAATTACTGTCAGTTTAAAATATTAAAAAAAGGTAAAAAACCCCATTAGTGGAATTTTTTTCTTTCAATAAAAAAATATTCTAATTGGAATAAAAATTAAAAATTTTTTTGATCTAAAAGTCTTAAAAATTAGAAATAAAATATTCATTATTGTAACTAATGATTTCATTAATTGAACTTTGGTTAGAATTAAATTAATTTTTTCATTTAATTAGATCGACGGTCTAATTAGCAATTGGTCTAAATCCTTATTTTGTAGAGGGTGATTTTTTAACATTTTGTAGATGTAGCAATAGTTCAATTATAAATTATTTGAATGATCGAAACCAAAATATTATACTTCTAATAGACATTAAATGATTTTTTGAAGTGATAATAAATTTTAAAAAAATTGAAAGATTGAAAAATTAAAAAAATGGAAGATCTTTAAAATGGAGTTAGACAATTTACTAATTAGAACGTCGATATAATATTTTTTTTTAGATATGAAAAATTTATAAAATTGAATAATCAAAATTAATTGTATGTTTTATAATATTTAAATAATGAGTGTCAATAACTAGTTTATAATTTTTAAGTTGAATTTCATATTGACAAAAAATTTTAACAAAAAATTTACTGTAAGAGTTTCAACTCTTCTGATTAAATAAATTATTTTTCACATTTTAAATAGTAATTAATCATTTATAAAAATTATTATTAATAGACTTTAATAATATTGATTATTTAATAATAAGTTTCGATAAATAAGAATAAGCAGATGATTCGACGCATAGGCAGTATAGGTGTCAATAATTGGTGTATCCAGATAATCTATTTAATTATTTAAAATTAATTAATAAATATAACTGATTATCATTTAAAAAAAAGAAATTGATTATTAAAAACATTACTTCAGACACTTTTATTTAATTGCTTAAAAAAAAAAATGAAATCATAATTTTGTCTCTAATAGTGTCAATAATTAGGGCTTTTACCTTATTTGAAAATATTACTTAATACAGTTGCCGGAGGAGATTCAAATTGTTAATCACAGCGAATTTAGATCACAATGTTATATGTTTTTTTCGGCAAGAGACGATTTATAAATGTTATTAACTATCATTATTTTCAATTACATTATATCATTATTTTCAATAATCAGAAATTTAATTTAACTTAATCACTTATAACTATTATACTGCAGCTGGATTTGAATTTAAATCTTAAATTGCTTTGAGTCAACATCATAGTCTTACATTACTCAATATGTTTCCCTTATTATTATTATTTTTCTAATTGATAAAAAAAAAAAAAAAAAAAAAAATAAATAAATAAATAAATAAATTAATTAATCAAATGTATATATATTGTAAGACCCTTAGGGAGCTTTGGCTTCAAGGTTTAAATTATTGAATAAAATAAAAATAAAAAAAAAAAATTCTAATAGACTTTTAATATCATTTTATAGAAGCCCGTTAAATTGGAATTATATGACGAAGCATCGCAAAATTGAATAAATAAAAAAATCATCATAAATTGATCAGTATACTTTGATTATTTAACATCATTATCATGACCTAAATAGATATAATAATTGTTAAAAAAAAAAAAAAAAAAACTTACCAATAGAAGTGCAAAAGTGAACGTGTGCCTCAAGCGTCTTCATAGCACGTTTATTACGAGTGTCCCAAACTCTCATTGTCTTGTCATCTGACACACTGACAATGAATTTACCGCCAGGATGGAAGACGATTCCACGTACCCAGTTGTCATGACCAAGAAGTACAAATAGACAAACACCAACACTGATATCCCATACGCGAATCGACTTGTCACGCGATCCTGACGCTAAAAATGGACCCTCGTGTGCTCCTTTATTGTCAGCACCAGCGGCAGCATTTATTGCTGCTCTTGCGCTTTCTGGTGCCCAGGCAATGCACTCGACAACGTGGTCGTGGTCACGCAGTTCGACCTATAATAAATAATAGAATAAATCAGTAACTAGTAACTGATAATTATTGAATTTAAAATAAAATACATACTTTGGTCTCTTTAGTGGCCATGTGCCATACCCTTACGGTCTGATCATTAGAACAACTGGCAATTAATTCACCACAAGGACTGACCCTTGCCATTCTCACCCATTCTCTGTGGCCAGTTAATGTTTTTACACAGTAACCTGTGGCTACTTCCCATATTTTAATGGTCTTATCCCGCGAGGCACTTACTACAAAGTCACCCTGTGGTACGAATGCAACTGAATTTACGTTATGATCATGACCGTGCATTGTTTTAACACACGCAAACGACTGGTGAAAGTCCCATATCTTTATTGACATATCTGCGCTGCATGATACCAGTAATTTTCCTGACGCATCGAATGCTACATCTTGCACGCTGTCTGTGTGTCCCTTCAGGGTACGTTCGAATTCTCCGCTTTCAAAATCCCATACCTAGTTATCAAAACAAAGAAAAAAAAATTTTTTTAACATATTCATTACTTTTTACTTTCAATTAACATGGGTTTCCTTTGAGGAAAAAATGATTTATTTTTAACAATTTTTTTTTTAATTTTCAATTAAAAAATTAAATATTTAATTTAAATTTTTTACTGTCTTAAAGATATATATTTAATAACGGATTACTGAAATTTTTGGGGAAGAAAAAAAAAAAAAAACCCTGCTTGAGTTAAGATTTTAAACTAGAACTTGGACGAAGGAAAAAAATTAAAATTAAATTTTTGACAGAGGTTTTTAAAAAAAAAAAAAAAAAGTTCAAATTTCGCGGCATTTTTTTAAATAGTTGTAATTGGAAAAAAAAAAAAAAAAAAAAAATCTTTCGTCCAAGTCCTTGAAAATTGTATCTTGAAGACTTGTCTGAAATTTCATCAAGATCGGTTGAGTAGTTCTCGAGAAATCTTAACAACCGTTTTTAAAAATACAGTTTTAAGAAAAACGCGTTTAAAATTTTGAGTGACAATTTTTAAAATTGTATCTCGGAAACTATTACCCAGATCGACTTGAAACTTCAGGACAATATTCTAGAGATGTTGTAGAATTTAATAAGTCAATAAAAAAAAAAAATTGTTTTTGAAGCCGTAAAAACCATGTAACCCCTTGATCAATTCAATTATCAAACTGATGATTGCTGGAGGCAATTATTTATTTTATCAGAATCAAAGTTCCAATTGAATTAATATGGAAAACAATTCCAACACCTAAATATGAAGAAAAAAAAATAATTACTTTAATTGTCGCATCTTCACTCGCTGATACAATAAGACTGAATACAGGATGAAAAATAACTCGATTTATTGGCGCTCTGTGACCAGTTAGACAGTGTTTCTCAGGTGGCCTGGGAATCCATTCTGTTGACGAACGTTTTCCTCGCGTTGGTGCACCCTCTATGAATTCTTTCTCGGCTTCAGACAGCTTAGACTCTAATTCCATTACCTGTAATTTACATTTATTATTATTATCAACATCACCATCATCGCCGCTGTTATTATGTGAATTTCACACGTTAAATAATTATTTAACATTGTACTTGTTAATAAATTTTTTTTATTTTTATTATTTGCAGTAATTAAAAGTCTTTAAAATAATAATAACAACAAAGTATTAACCTTTTTCTGTAGCCGTATAACGGAGGTCCATTTTTTCTCAAGCAACCCGCCGTATTTACGTTCAACTTCTCCTGGCATATCAGCTTCCTTTTTGAATGCTTCCAGAGCATCTTGATAACCATTGGTACTTAAATAGTCTGCGATCGCCTTATTTCTGAAAATATAATAATTATTATTATTAAAATATAAATAGGTTGACACAAATATTTTATTTAACAAACAACTTTATTTGTTTTTGTCCAAATGGTAAAAAATCAAATAAAGTCATAAGTCACAGAGACGTGAGAAAATATTTTTAATCGACATTATTTGTACGTGTCTTTAAAAGTAATAACATAACTGTTACACCTGACTTGTTATGTTATTTATGGTGTTATTAAAGCATGTACTAGACTAGCCTACTAGTCATTTGGTCACGGGCGTGTCGGATGAGCAAATAAAAACGCGAGGGTAGATTGTGGCCTTTTGTTTCAGATAATGATACTTGAAAGTACTTTGAGAGAATAAGAACATCCAGAATATATATTTATATGGATGTATATGTATTATAAATATAAATACACTCATAACGGGGTGAAAGGCATCATCATTTTATAGGCACTACTATTAACTCTTATTTATAATGATCAATTGTTACTGTAAAGTTCATCTAATTTACTTTATAATGTAATTTTATATTTTGATAAATATTCATTTTATCAATATTGTTTTTGAAATTGATTGAAATAAATTTAAATCATATATCAGTTTTATTATTATTATTATTTTTTTTTTTTTTAAATATAAGAACCTTCTTTTAAATTTACTAATTATTTAGGATTGAAAAACTCTAAACATTGATTGACTAATAAAAATTAAATTTTTAAATACTTGAAATTATAATTTCAAATTAAATTTTTTTTAATAATTATTAATTATTGAAGATTGATTACAAAATTCTCAAATTTATAAATTAGTCATATTTCTTTTAATAGAAAATTTAAAGTTCAAAGTTCACTTTTAATAAATTTCTTTCATTTTAATATTCATTAAAAATAATAATTCATTTCAGTTACAAATTTAAACTATTATAAAAAAAAAATCTAGACTTTTCACAGAAATACTCCTCTATGAATTGATGACACTGAAGTTAGCAGACGTCTAAAAATTTTTGATTTTTTTTATTAATTAAATTACAATTAAAAAAATTTTTCTAAAAAATTGCACTTATAGTTTTTCAAATTTTTTTGCATGTGAATTTTTTTTTTTAATTGTTTAATTGAAATTTTTTCAATAAAAAATTTCTAAAAATTTTGAAATGTCGGCTAACTTTATTTTCATTATAAATTGTTAAATTTACTTTTTCAATAAGCCTAGAATAAAGTAAATTGTTAGAGAATTTTAAATTAAATTTTTCGTTAATAATTTTATGTATGTCCTGTTCGACAAATCACGTCATAAAGATTCTAAAAATATTATCTCAACACCCTACAATGATACGTAATGGTTAAAATTGAATCTATCTATTTAATTACTCCGATAAAAGTGATGAAATATGTGTTACATGATAATTTTTAGTAATATACATGGTAATAAATAAAGTAACAAATCATAACGACAAAACGCGGTAACTTATAAGTAAAGAGTCGTGTATCAGGCATAATATTAATTATTATAATTACAATCCAACAATTTTAAAAATTAGAATTCTATCTATACACTGATAGAAGGATTTGTTTATATTTAATAAGCTTTATTAACTGTTAACAAATGATTTTTTAACTTCATAGGATTTCATAAATATTTATTAACAGTTAATAAGTAATTTATTAAGTTCAATTTATTAACTGTTAATAAATATTTATTAATGGTTAATGAATGTTTGTTAACTGTTAACAAATATTTATTTAAAATAAAAAGCGAAAATAGCAATTTTCTTTTGACACTTTTTATAACCCTATAGCTGAAATACATGATAATAATTCTATTCACTAAATCAATTAACGTTTTTAATATTTAAAAATATAAAAAATAATTATGAGCTGTGATAGAATTTGATATTTTACAATAAACGTTATTATAATGTAATATAATTAATGCAAATAATTTATAAAGTTGATTTTTATTTATAAACAATCTTCATATCATTTGAAATTGCAAGCGAAACAAATTCACTCAACAAAATATTTATTAACTGTTAATAAATATTTGTTAACTATTAATAAATACTTATTAACTGTTAATAAATGTATTTCCTTCTAAATAAATATTTATTGAATGTTAAAAAGTATTTGTTAAAATTTAATAAATTAAATTATTAATAATTAATAAATCCTTCTATCGGTGTATTGAAAGTAAGTTCTATAAATTTTCAAGTTACATACAATTTTGCAATGAAATTGATTTTGCAGAAAAAAATACTTTGTGTTTTACCAAAGACAGTCTGTAAAAAAACACAAATGTACCAAGTTTATAATCAGAACCATGAATTAATATTCTAATTATTTGAATGTCAAATCGAATGACATAGATGAAAAATGACGTAATTTAAGTTTTGTCTCGAACAAGTACAAGAGTATAAAAAAGTATAAAATATATATATTTTTATTAATCAATATGCATGATTTCTCTCCTTTTTCAATCCATCTTTCTTTCTCTAAAAACCTCTATCGCTCTCAGGCATTTAACATTATCGCGAGTTTTCTCCAGCTCTTCCTATTGCTTTCTCTCTCTCTCTATCAACCACCGCCGATGCACGTAACTTTAGTTTTCCGTATCGATCCAGAGCTTGCGCGTGCTCAATAAACATCCACCCTTGTCCTCGTCTTTGCCTCCTCAATGTCTCACAAAAATTATTCACATTACCTTACAAATTATTAAACATTATCCACAACGTCAATCATCAATTAAAATTAAAAAACTAAATCATCAATTCATCACTTACGTCAAATTTTCTAATTAAAAAAAATAAAAATCAGTCATCACCTTCATCTATAATCGTGAAATTTTAACATAAACTAATTAATAAAATTTAATTATAAAACTTACAACTCCTCCCTCTGCCGTTGTGACAACACCATTTTCATGATCCTTGATATAAACTCGGCTTATTCTACACCAATTTTTTTTGAGTCAATGATAATTTTAAAAATAATAAGCAAGTCCGGACACCAACAGTCGGCTCGCTTCAATAAATCGCCATCAGCATCTTCTGTAAATAAATAATAAATTAATAAATTTATTCAACAGTAATTATTTCCACTAATTAATAATAAAATTAACAATAATATATATCTAAGTTTATTTTAAGGATTTTAAGGATAAGACCTTGACAATCGACGTCAGTAAAAAGAGAAAGACAGCAATTGCGACGTCGCGAACTTTTTTAGCGATTATGTGTACCATATAATCGATATTCTCTACAAGTTAATTCATAGATATACAGAACGTCTATTTATGCACATAAACTAACCGGCTTTATACATTTAATATTAACCCGGTTTGTATATACAATACAATTCTATATACATTAACAATTTTCCCATATTATTTACTCACCCCGAAAATTAAAAAAAATTTTTGCAATTTTTTTATTTAAAATCACGCATAAAGTTTTAATTAAAAATATTTTATCATTGAGCGCTTTTGATTTAATTTTTTGCAGGATTAGTTTTTTAGAGTATTCATAATTTTCTAAAAAAACCAATTACAACGTGTGAGTTTTAGAAAGAAAATATTTTTTTTTCAGGAATCACATTTTCCGATACATATTTTCAGGAAACCGAATCTGTAAAATAAAATAAAAACAACTTGAATTAATTAAAAAAAAAAAATTTAAAAAAAACTTGTACAGAATGATAATAAATATTGAATATAAAATAAAATGGTTTGTTGTAAAATCTTGCACGGCCATTTTGGTACGAACCGTCACGTCTGGTTGATGAAATAGCTAAGTGTTTTTTTTTTACGATGACATTTATTTCGAATTATTAATAGCAAATTGAGTACTTAGTGTGAGTTTAAACTTACGTTAATAATTATGAGGGTTACAGATGAATTTATGAATGAAACACACACTTATTTTACTGGTTTATGATGTTCACGTTCGTTACAGTATATATAGATATATATATATAGTAAATGAAACGATCGAAAAAAACAAAACCAATGTCAATCAACCATTCGGGGCCACTTCTGAGATCAGACTGAGCTGTAAATATTCCCGCAAGACGGCGCTCAAATTACGCGCATGCGCAGACTACTTTTTTTGGTCTAGTGATTAAATGGCTTCTTAAAATAAATTTGGGAAAAATGGCCGTCTAGATAACACTGAAGTTGACAGACATTAAAAATTTTTTTAGAATTTTGTAGAAATTAAATTATTAAAAAAAAATTTTATTAAAAAGTTCCACATGTGAAAAATAATAAAAATTACAAGTGGAAATTTTTAGAAGCATTTTTTTCTTGTAATTGATTTGTTAAAAAAATTTTTTAAATTGACAGCTGACCGCTAACTTCAGTATCATCCGTCTAGAGATGTTTTTAAAACCGTCGTAGCAATAAACGAAATTTTTTATTAATTAAAAAAAAAAAAAAAAAAATTACACTTAAAATATTTTTAGTTGCAATTTGATGCAGAATAATTCCAGATATTTTTTTTTTGACACATTTATTTAATTTTTAATCATAACCTAATTTGATGGCTTTCTCACAACCTAATTCACGTGGTAATTATATTTTTATTTATTATTTATTATAATTAGAATTGTATTTAATTTATCTAATAAATTTTTATTTTCAGAATTGCAAAACAGAAAAATATTGGAAGAGCTGCAGTTGAAGAAGCAAATGTTATTGAAACAAGGTGTTGCTCCAACATTGGGTACATCATTGAACACACCGCCGACGTCATCAGCGTCTAATGTAATTATTAATTATCAATTAAAATTAACATGACATTAAAGTTAGCTGTCATTTGACAATTTTTTAATTTTCTTTAACAAAAAAATTTGTTCTAAAAAATTATTTAAAAAAAATTACATTTTTAATTTATTAAAATTTCTAAATGTTCATTTTATTTTTTTTTTAATTTTTTTAATGCAGTAATTTATTTATTAAAAAAATTATTGAATATCTGCTAAATTAATTTTCATGAAAATAAATTTAGCAGATATTTAATATTTTTTAGAATTTTTTTTTACAAATAAATTATGGCAAAAAAAAAATTGATATTTAGAAATTTTAAAAAATTAAAAATTCAATTTTTTAAAATCATTTTTTGGAATTAATTTTTTTGTTAAATAAAATTAAAAAATTCTCTCGTGACTGCTAAATTTAATGTCATTTAATTTTCATAAAATTAACTTAGCAGATAGTTGATAATTTTAAGAATTTTTATAACAAATAAATTATGGCAAAAAAAAATTTATAAAAAAAATTGACATTTAGAAATTTAAAAAAACTACAAATGCAATTTTTTTTAAATAATTTTTTGGAGCAAATTTATTTGTTAAAAAAAATTTTTAAAAAGTGACAGCTAACTTTAATGTCATTAATTATCAATATATAATTGAAAGAAAAAAAAATAGAATACATTAAGTAAAATAAAATAATTTTTTCAGGCAACATCGACCAACGATGGAGTAAATATGAACGCAAACCAACGTACTGCATTGCATAACGCCCATGCTACATCATTTGGTTACTTTGTAACGCAAGATTCCTCCTTCGGCAACTTGATACTTCCTGTATTACCGCGATTTGACACCAAATAATTAATAAGTAGTTTAGTAATTAAATAGGAAATAAGGATGGCGTCCATGCGATTGAAGGAATTAGAACAATATTTGCAACAATTGGACGGATTTGAAAGGCCAAAAGTACACTTGGAGCAATACTCAACAAGCGCCCATATTGGCGCTCACTTGCTTTATACTGCTCAGACACAGTTTAATGACATTGAGGGTAAATCAGTAGCAGACTTGGGTACCGGTTGCGGTGTACTGTCGCTTGGAGCACGGATGCTCGGTGCCGATTATGTTGTGGGCTTTGAAATAGATACTGATGCGCTGGAAATTCTCTCAAGAAATTGTGAAGACATTGATTTATATGTCGAAGCTGTACAGTGTGACATTCTTAAATATTTACCAGGTAAATTTTATTTCAAGCTAAATGTCTTATTGAATATAATTTATTATTTATCTTATGTGTAAAATTTTTTTTATGTATGATTAAAATACTATTATTTAAATTTTCATGAAATCTTTCTTGTGATTTTATAGGAAGACTGTTGTCATAATTTATTAAAATTTTGGTAATTATTTACAAGTGTGGTCAACCCCATTTTAGACCTATTTTCCCTTCAAAAGTTGGATAAAATTTCTATTTGATATTTTTGATATTTTTTTCGAAAAGTACATAAAAAACGAACAATTAAAAAAAAAAAAAAATTGAATATCACAATTTTTTAAAAAATTTATAAATTTTTTTGAAAATTTATTAAAATTGTGATCAATTTTTTTTTAAATTGTTCATTTTTTTATGTGTTGAAAAAAAAAAAGTAAATCAATATAATCAAATAAAAATTTCGTTCAAAAAAATAAAAATGAAAATGGTTGACTCTACTTGTAAATATTTACCCAAATTTTTTAATTACAATATATTTGGGTTGACTAGATAGAAAACTTATGAGATTTTAATTACTTAATTATTCAACTAAAAATCTAACTTAAATTTGAACAAACATACACAAAAGAATTTTATATGTTAAGTACAGACATTAGTTATAATTGAATTCAATCTAAATACAAAAGTAAAATTTATTTAAAAATTGACAGGTAAATTTGAAAAAGCATTTGATACGGTGATAATGAATCCACCATTTGGTACCAAAAATAACGCTGGAATAGACATGGAGTTTTTGGAAATAGCGACAAAGTTGTCGCGGAACGCGGTGTACTCGCTACACAAAACATCAACCAGGAATTTTATACTGAAGAAAGCTAAACAGTTTAATTGTGAGGCGACGGTTGTCGCTGAACTGAGATACGATTTACCTCAGGCATACAAATTTCATAAAAAAGCGTCTGTTGATATACAAGTAGATTTTATACGATTTTCTATAAATTCATAATTTTAATGAATTACAAATTTTTATTTTTTATTCAAATTTTATTCCTTGGGCAAGTGGTAATTCGTTGCCGTAATTAATGGTTACTGTTGAACGACGCATGTAAGCTTTCCATGCATCGCTACCACTCTCGCGACCACCTCCAGTAGCTTTTTCACCGCCAAAAGCTCCGCCAATTTCAGCTCCACTGGTTCCAATGTTGACGTTTACAATTCCACAGTCAGATCCGTGAGGGCCTATCCACTAATAGATTCAATAACAATAATTAATAATAAATATTAATACGTGAAAAAATATTTTAGTCAATATTAAAATTTTTTTTATCTATTGATGATGAATTTTTTAATTTTTAGTTAAATCTAATTTTTATTCAGGTCAGAATCCGTTCTAATAATAAAAATAAATATTAATATTGTAAAAATAAATAAATTTTTTGTATTACCTGAAATACGCTTGACAAATTTTTAGTGAACAAAGAGCTACTGAGACCTTGCTCGACGCTGTTATTCTGGGCGATAGCATCTTCAATAGAATTAGTTTCTAAAATATACACAATAGGTGCAAAAGTTTCTTTTTGTATTACTTCATTGTCCGATCCGAGTCCTGAAATAATTGTTGGCTCGACGTAAAAGCCTGGACGATCTATTTGTTTGCCACCGAATTCAATCGTTCCACCATTGGCTACTGCTTTTGCCACCGTTGTCTGTATTTATTTAAAAAATAAATACTTTGTCAATAACAAAGAATTATTAAGGAGGTATTCTGATCTAAAACCATGAAATTTCAGGTAATTTTTCAAGTGCCGTAAAAAAAAGGCAATCAATATTTTTATCATCCATTTTTTTGTAAGTTATTTATTAACATTTTAAGGATAAAGAAAAAAATAAAAAAATGAAAAAATATTATTAATCTAGAGTAATGTCGCTTTGGTTGGAACTACGGTTATCCCCAAATTTCAATTTTTACTATTTTTAAAAAATTCGAAAAAGTCAAAAAAAGTGGTAAAATTTTTTTTTTTTTTTTTTTTTTCAGGCATTTGCTATTTTGTGAAAAAATTTTTTTCAATTTTTCCATAGTTCCAACCATAACGTCATTACTCTAGATTAATAATATTTTTTATTTCTTCCAATTCATCAACTGCTAATTTTTTGAATTTTTCAAACTTTTTTTTATTTTTAAAAATTAAAAAAATTTTTTTTCTGTATTGTTATAATGTTAACCCGTAGTGGTCACACTTGTGTTCTTTTCAATATTTTCACTCTAGCCGTACATAAGAGTAATTCTTAACACTTCCGTTGAATAACTCAATCGTTTTTTAATTTTTTTTTAATTGTTTAATTATAAAAAAAAATGCGACAAACTCAAATTTTGTAAAATTTGACTTTTTTTTTACTAAAAACTTAATTTTTTAAGATAAATGAAAATGACCTCCGGGGTTCTACTCCGGATATCACATACTTTAAAAAAAAGTTGTGTTATGTCTAGCTTTTCAAATTTGTGTAATTAAAATCGTACATTTTTATGAATCTTAAAAAACCTTCAAGCAATAATAAATGGTACCATTTTGAATGATATCTTCGAAGCAAGAGCAACTTAAAAATTGCCTGAGGTCATCTAGACCCGTAATGACCACTACGAGTTAATAAATACCTTATAAAAAATATTGATTGCCTTTTTTTTTACGGCACTTGGAAATTACCTAAAATTTCATGCTTCTAGACCAGAATACCCCCTTAAAATACGACAACTAAGCTTAAATAATATTACTTTAAATGCGTCAACCGCATGCTGATTATGTAAAGGTCCATAGAGTGTCGCCTTATCTAAAGGATCTCCAATTCTTCCTAAAATACTTTTGAATGCAGTGCGTAATCTCCCAACAAATTCATTTTTTATTTTAGAATCTAAAATCAAGCGTCTCGTTGTCGTGCATCTTTGTCCAGCAGTTCCAACGCATGAAAACACAGCAGCTCTTACAGCCATCTCCAGATCAGCGTCATTAGCAACTGATGAACATTATTAAACCGATAATTAAAGACAATTATTAATCGCAATTAGACAAGAATAAAATTAATAGAATTGAATTTATTACCGATAAGCGCATTATTGCCACCCAGTTCCAGTAAAGATTTACCGAAGCGTTCTTGAACTTTAATAGCAACTTCTCGGCCAACTGCAGTGCTTCCAGTAAAAGATATCAGAGGCAATCGTTTATCGTTGACCAAAACCTCGCCTACATCAGCACCACCAGTTACTAGGGACGCTATTGAAGCTGGAATTCCATTGCGTTCGAGAACACTTGCTATTATTCTCGTGGTTGCTATTGACACCAACGGAGTCGTCGGTGAACCTTTCCATACAATAGCGTCACCGCAAACCATTGCAATTGCGCTATTCCATCCGTAAACCTTTTGTAAAATAAAATTAAATTAATTACTTTAAATTCAGTAAAGAAATTAAGGTAATTATTTATAAGTGGTGTCAATCCATGCTGGGCCATATTAATTTTTTTTTTTTGATCAAGTTGATCAATTTTTTTTAATTGTTTTTTTTTTTGAGAATTAAAAAAAAATGACTGAATCAATTGTTTAAAAATTTTAAGGGAATATTTATACATATTTTAAAAATACTCAGTAAAATTTTTGCAGAAAAAAATTAAATATTTTTTAAGTTGCATTTATAGTTTTTAAAGTTTTTTACAAATAAAAATTTTTTTTTATTTTTTTGCAACAATTTTATCAATAAAAAAAATTACAAAAATTTTTATAGGTCGGCTAACATAATTTTCATTCGAGAAAAACGCATTTAAAGATAAAATGATCCTATTCTAACTTCCGAGCGGCTACTCTTTAAATGGCTGTAACTCAAAACAAATTTGAGATATCGATTTGAAATTTTAGTATGTTATTTTTAAAGCTAAAATCGATTTTTTAAAAATTTCACACTTGGTGTTTCCCTTAAAAGAAAAAATTAAATAGAAATTTTATTCAAAAACATGAAAGCCAATTTTTTTTTCAATTTTTAAAGGCAAAAAAGCTATCGAAATCTTTATCTTTTCTTTTCACGACATTTTTTATCATAAATGCGCCGTGAAAAAAGCAAAATAAAAAAATATTAATTTTTCACCTAGTTATGGTCCAAAATAGGGTTGATCCTACTTATAAATAATAACCGAAATAAATAACTCAGTAGAATAAATAAATAAAAAAATAAAAAATATTAACTGCAATTGGAAAGTTAAATGCTGAGATGACACCAATTACACCCACAGGGTTCCATTTTTCTAGCAATGCATGATCTTTACGTTCGGATGGAAACAAATTACCGGGCAGCATTCGTGATAAGCCAACAGCATAATCGCAGATGTCAATATACTCTTGAACTTCACCGACACCTTCAGCTAGTATTTTACCCATTTCCAGGGACACTAATTGTCCAAGTGGTTTCAAATTACGACGCAATTCATCGCCTATTTGCCGTACTATTTCCCCTCGGGCTGGTGCTGGAAGAGACGACCAGTACGGCCAGGCTTTACGTGCTTCAGTTACAGCATTTATGGTTTCCTGCGGTGTTGATTCACGCACTTTGGCTATTACTTTACCACTTGCAGGCGATATTGACTCAATTACCTATTAAAAAAATTACTTTTTGTTAATAAAAAATAATAAAATAATTAAAAAATTAAATTATAAATATTACCTTGCCAGAGCCTCCCCACCGACCATCAAAAAGACCCGGGTTCTCGATAGTCAATCCTAGTTGCTTTAGAAAATTATATTTTGAATCAGAAACAAGAGTGCGTGTTTGGTTAGACATTTTTGTATTTAAATGTATAATTAATTTGTATAACATGGCATTTATAATCTATACTATAATATAAGTAACTGAATAGAAATAATTATTATATAAAAACTTTGTTTCAAAAACTGAGTATTTAATTTTTAATAATGACTTTAGTTGACGGGTTATCACTCAATTTTACATAGAATAAAATATATATAATTTTGTTATCAGTGAGGGTGACTCTTATCGTGTTTTTCTGCCAATGATTATCTAAAAAATAATTTTTAGATAAATTAACTTATTTTTTTTTTTTTTTTTTTTCACTAATCAAATCTTAATTTAATTTTTTTTCAACAGTTCATTCATATTATAAAAGTATGGCAGTGTTTCACTATACTATTATTAATTTTAAGTTTATTCGATTTAGATGAAAAAATTGATAAAAAACCTTTTTTAGTATTAATTTAAAAAATCTTATAGCCGTGGAATTTTATTTACACTAGTTGACACATTTGATAACATCGCAGATCAGATACAAATCGCAGTACAGATCTTGTTAGCGTTGGCTGATCCTGATTTAAAAAATAATCGTAATATTATAAAAAGATATCGTAAGTAATCAAATCGAGTAATTACTTAATGATACTTACCGTTGACTTATCAAAATTATTAAGCAAAGTCGATCGCTGTGTATCATCAAGACACTCACAATTAGCCAGAAATGTCATTAAAAAATTATTAAAGAACCACGTTATATTTACAGATGCTAAATTGTGGATTGCTATTGCTATTTCATCTGCTAGTAAATTATGCGATCTGAAAAATAACAACAGATTTTATTACACTATTTTTTTTTGAATCAAATAAATACGTACTTTTGAATCAACACTGTGAATAATGCCATCAAAAATCGTTCCAGTAGATGATTTTTAAAAACTTCCCTTTGATACAATCTCCACCTTGTATTTAATTGTTCCAAACTTTGTAAACTCTGGCGAAATATATTGACATCAGGCTGCAATAATGCTTGTCCAAATATTTCTAAAATAGCAACAAGTTCTTCTTTATTTTCAACTATTTCTTCTCTCTCAGCGTGTCCAAATGCACGTACAACAGATACATTATAAAAGTATTGCCATCTGTGTAACAAAATACTGAAAAAAAAACAGAAAATATTAATAAAATAATTTACTAATATAAAGTTAAAAATATGTTTTTATTATTTATTGCTAACTAGTTGATTGACGAAATAAAAAAAATTTTTTTTCTCCAACCAATCTAAAAATGTTTACAACATTCAGATTTGTAAGAAAAGTGAATAAAAAAATTTTTTTTTGTATAAGCCCTTTTGGTTCTAAGACAAAAAAATTTTAAAGCCAAGAAAGCGTATCATTTTTTTTTTAATTATAATTAATTATCAACCTTAAAAAAAAAAATTTATCACGCCGATAAAAATAATGACTTTTCAATTCATTTAAAAAATAATATGGATTTGAATTTAAAAAAAAGTAACAGTAACATTCTTTTTAAATTTTTTTGTCTTAGAGCCAAAAGGGCGGATACAAAAAAAAATCTACAGAGATGTTGAGATGTGCCCTTTTGACTTAGTAACGCGATATTTTAAAAAATTCTACATCGACTAGCAAAAAAAAAGGTCAACATATTTTCAATCTTAAAAATGATAAATAATTATAATTACCTGTTAAATAATTTAAGCAATACTAAAGTAGTATCAATACAATTATTTAAATTATTATTAACAGCAGGCCAAACTTGTCCCAAGCATAAATTAATGACAGAAGGTACAAAAGCTTTAAATGCATTGCTTGGTGCTGATACAACAAGTATCAATATCTCCAACAATTGGTCTAACGCTGGACCTGCAGTTATATTCTCACTAGTATAAATATTCAACATTCCCTGAACAGCATTTTGCGTAAAGTCAACACCAAGCTGCTGCTGTAAAACAAGAAACATTGCGTGCAGAAAATTCATTATTATCTCGCAGGTCGTTTGTGATCTAATTAAATGGGGTAGTAGCTCTAGGACACGGTTGATAGTGTCCTCCAAGCACTGGTAGAGCAATTTCTTGATAGTCATCGACAATGAACAGCAATCTTCAAGCAATTGCTTCAATGGCACAATAGCTGATGATACATTGATGTCATTGGGAATCGCTTGTCCACATTGACCCAGTGGTTCGGACAATGTGTGAATAAATGTTGTCAAAAGTCGCTGTCTTACAGCGTTGTCACCATTGACGAGAACTATTCCATTAATTAGCGCACGTCTTAATACTTTAACAGTATCTGGCTTAAGATAAGGATAATTATTAACACACAACCAGTCACGAAATGCTGTTTGCTCCCACAAGTTTGGACGCAGAACAGCTGTTATTGTTTGGAATAAATGCACTGATGAGTGTAACAAATTTCCCGGTGGTAATAAATTACTGTCATTATGTAAATTAAATATCCATACACAAGATTGTATACAACGCTGGCATAATTCGTCTTTGGATTTATCTGTACGCTTACAGATCCAGTGGGACCATGCCTGTAGTGATGCCAACAATTGCGAGTGGATTTCTATCAAATCAACCACCAACGTAGGTGGCTGTAATGCTACATGGTACAATTTATTGTCACGTGCGAATGCACACGCATCTAGAGTTTGGGTTAATAATTCTTCTATCAATGAATTAATATCATCGTGAGTCGCGTTGTTGTTGTTTGTTGGCTGCTCGGATAGAAATAACGAGTAGAGTCGGGCTAGCGCTTGGGTGATCGATGCCAGATCACGTAAATGTGCGTGTACTTTCGTTGCTTCGGACTCATTTAGTATTATAACGTGGTTATTTGTCAGCGCAATTCCTAGTTCGCCGTAGATTGCCAGGTCGGCGCGCCAGGACCGGTAGAGAAGTGTGAAGATTTCTACTGGTGATATCTCGGCTATTTTAGCGAGACACTCGATGTTGCGCCTGAGAAAATGCTGCCATTCTGTTTCCTGGTTCTCGTCAAGGGTCTCGGTGTCCAAGTCTTTTAAAGTACGAGATTCGTGCTTGAAACTTATTTTTTGAAGAACGCGCTCCGCCAGAGCAAGGCTTACCGAAGCGTATTTAGATTGAGTTGACTCGAGCAGCGAGTTCCAGATTTCCAGGCTACGCAGATATGCGTTGATTGTTGTGCATTGGTTGAATGTGTGATGATATAATACTTCTAGCAATGTGTTTATCGGAAATTTAGAACATGACTCTACGCGTTTCAGATGGTTTGTTACGAATAGTTGTAAGAATTCTGTTGTCTTGTCGATGTAACTGTAAAAATTTTATTTTATTAAATACTTGTACTGAAAAAAAAAAAAAAAAAATTTACTTGATTTAAGAGAAGAATTCTTGAACTAAGAAAATAATTTTGAAAAGTTTCATCGTCTTGATTTGAGTAAAAAAATTTTTTTACGGTGAATTTATGATAAAAAATATCGTAAAAGAAAAAAATTAAGATTTCGATAGCTTTTTTGTCTTCTAAAGTTGGAAAAATTTTTGGTTCTCATGTTTTTGGATAAATTTTTTTTTTTTTTTTTTTTTTTTTAAAGAACATAAAAAGGAACAATTAAAAAAAAAGTTGAATATCGCAATTTTCTAAAAATGTATAAATTTTTTTAAAAATTTGTTAAAATTGTGATAATCTTTATTTTTTTAATTGTTCATTTTTTTATGTATTTGAAAAAAATATATCAAAAAAATCAAATAGAAATTTTGTTAAAAAAAATGAAAATTAAAATAGTTGACTTCACTTGTAAATATTAACCGTAAATTTTACTTCATTCAAGAGTTTTTCTCTTGAATCAAACCAATTTTTTTTTTTCAATGTAAATTAAATTAAAATAAAAATTACCTTTCATCAACAGAATCTAACCGTTCCATTATTTGGAATAAAGCCACAGCATTGTTAAAAATTTGTAACAATAAAGTCTCTGTTATACTTGGCGAGCATGGTCGATATAATAACTCATTAATTGTCGTCATTGCTTGTATCACCATTTCTATTTGTTTACCATTCTAAAAAAAATAAAAAAATAAAAATGTACAATTAAAAAATCCAACACTAAACTATCATTAAAAAAATAACACTAAAATTACCATAGAATCATGATATTTAGCACATGTAAATATGGTATCAAGTAAATTTATAGAAATATAATCAGTGGGTATGATCCAGCTGAATAAATGAGCAAGTACTTCCAATGTAACAATACAAATTTCACTGCACCCAATCGACAGACCATCAACATCCAGTGGAGCTCGTGGTAGTACGTTTTGTCCTGTTGGTGACGGTGGTGGAGTCATCGTACCTGAGCGATTTTGCAATTTCATCGTCTCACAAAGCAGAACTAAAAGTAAAAAAAGGCCATTCAGCCGCCAAAAAAATTATTTTAAATCATAAAATAATTCTGACCATTAAACAAAAATTACCTGTCAATGCTTCAAGAGTCACTGAAACTTGGGAGCTTAACAAAC
This sequence comes from Cotesia typhae, assembly GCF_013202065.1. Taxonomy (NCBI): domain Eukaryota; kingdom Metazoa; phylum Arthropoda; class Insecta; order Hymenoptera; family Braconidae; genus Cotesia; species Cotesia typhae. Next base: position 2,177,103 of record NW_027423758.1, on the reverse strand, counting down.
GTAATAATTCAGTCTTTCGTTGAATAGGTAAGTCCTCTCTAGGGGTTGCCAGTTCTTCAGACGCTGTTCTTAAGTATATCAAGCCCAATAAACGTGTTTGTTTGTGGCCTAATAACTGAGTATTAAAAAATTAACAGTTTGTTCATTATCATTGTCATAGAAAAATATAATTTAAAAAATGACAAAAATAAACCTGTAAAATATTTGAGAAAAAGTCTGGATAAAAATGTGGCCAGTCATGTTTCGCGATGTCGACAACTAATTTAACTATTTTGTTTCTAACAAATGGTGCTACGCTATGCTCAAGTGACAATGTATAAAGTGTTGATCTAATTAATGATCTGTCTTCCCACAGCAAAATTGGCCACCTCCTTCCAATTGTCGTCTGTTAAAAAAAAAAAAAAAAAAAATAATAATAATAATAATAATAAATTATTATTATTAACTGCAAAAAATTCTTAAAAATTTTTTAATGCAATTAATATTACCTCGAGTGTCGATAGTGCGAACATGCTGACATAATGATTGTTGGTTGATGATAAAAAATGTAAACAAGGTCTCCATGAGTTTATTTGTGCTGTAAATTCATGCAAACTTTGCTCAATTGTACGTATACGTTCATTTGTAGCTCCATTTGAAAAAAATTCAGTCATCAACTGCTCCAACCGCTGTAATGCAGCAGCATCATCCTAAAAATAAATAATTCATTTTTTAATATTAATTTATAATTGGATTTTGATAATTAAATTACTTTATAAAAATTTTTAACTATTATAAAATATTAAATTATTTACTTACCATGTTGATGACAGTTTGCCTGTTTAGGTATTAAATTATGCAAAAACATATATGTACCTATATATTATGTGTAATATACATAAGATAAAGATTAAGGTTAACTGGAGAACGGAGTGATGTATACGTTTTTTTTTTCTAAGCTCTACTTGTCAAATGTGATCGATTCTTTGATAAAATTAATAGTGAAAGTCTTGTCGTGTTTCTCTCTCCTTTTTTCTAGTTAATTCTTATTTATGAGAGATAATATTTGTTGAGATAAGTGAGAAAGTTAGATGAACCCGCGGACATTATCTGGACGGTGACCGCGATAGTGGCGCTCATTTGAAATATTTAAAAAATTATAATTGATATTTCTTCTGAAAAATTAATTATTGCAATAAAAAAATTTCAAATTATTTTTAAAAATTAAAAATTTTTTTTTTTATAAAAAAAAAAATTTTATTAATTTCCAAGATTTTTTAATTTGTTTTATTTTTTTTTCATTTAGTAATTTTTTTACACAATTTATTTTAAAAATAATATTTTTTTTGTAATGAAAAAATAAAAATTTTTTTTTGTTTATTTAAAATTTTCGCGCCATTAAAATTCCGCTTTAATCCGTTGGTATCATAGAAAACATCTTTGATGCGTCAATTAATGTTCAGACGTGTTTGGACTTGTCACAAGTCTGTTACTCCAAGTGTAGAAAAGTGTGTGGATAAAAAACTTCAGTAATTTAATTAAAAATAATTAACATAATGTTAATAGAAGAAAAAAATTGGATATCAAGACATCTTGGTAATTTTTATTTTTGTAATGAAAATTAGTGACATTAAAGTTAGCTGTCACTTGACAATTTGTTAATTTTCTTTGACAAAAAAATTTGTTCTAAAAAAATTATTTTTAAAAAATTGCATATTTAATTTATTAAAATTTTTACAAGTCCATTTTTTTAATAATTTTTTTTTTTTGCGATGATTAATTTGTTAAAGAAAATTAAAAAATTGTGAAGTGACAGCTAAATTTAATATCATGAAAATTAAGTTAGCCGACATCTAAAAATTTTTAGTTTTTTTTTAATGAAAAATTATTTGTAAAAAATTAAAAGAAAAAATTTCACATGCAGAAAATTTTAAAAATTACACATGCAATTTTAAAAAAAATTTTTTTTTGTTCTAATTTAATTATTAAAAAAAAAACCAAAAAATTAAAAATGTTGGCTAACTTTATTATTATATTTTTGTACCATTATTTTTAATACTAAGAGTTAGGAATGAAAATAATAATTATTGAAAATTTTGAAATTCACAAATTTCTTTTTTACAAAATGTAATTTTTTGCAAACAAAAAAAATGTATTTCTTCAGCAATTCAGTTCTCAAATATGATAATATTGATTAAAAATTTGATAATTTAAAAATGTAAGATTTTTATTCAATTTATTCTGAGTTTAATTCTATATTTTTTGTTTTAGGAATTAGTAATTTTCTACTGGGCCGTCATAAGAAGAAAAACCTTTTTAAGATGAAATGTAAGTTTAAAATTTTTACTATTAATTTTTAAAAGAAATTTTATAATTTAGGATGATATTAAAATCAGCAGACACTTGACATTTTATTTTCATTGTAAATAAATTATAAAATAAAATGTTTTTTAGATGTGAAATTTTTTTATTATAATTTAGTTATAAAAATCCAAAAAATTGACAAATGTCGGTTAGTTTCAGTTTCATAATTTAATCATTTGTTATGACTTTTAATTTAGCAGTCACTTGACAATTTATTAATTTTCTTTAATAAAAAAATTAGTTCTAAAAAATTATTTTAAAAAAATTGCATTTTTAATTTATTAAAATTTCTACAAGTTCATTTTTTAAATATTTTTTTTTGCTACAATTTATTTGTTAAAGAAAATTTAAAAAATTGTAAAATGACAGCTAAATTTAATGTCATACATTTGTTCCTTCTGATAGTATAAGGCATGATTATATTTTAAAAAACTAATTTTAATGGCTTACTTTAGAAGCAATTATAAAAAAATTAAAAATGTCACAAAAAGTACGCTTACAATTTTACGACATCAATGGCGAATCAATTCATGATCAAGTACAAAATTTATTTTATTATCTAAAAAGTTTGCTACCACAAGAAAATACCACCAATGAAAACGATTTTAATAATAGAAGAAACAATATTCAATTGTTTTTAGCGACTGAATTAACTGCGAAAAATCAAGAGAATCAAGTAACTTATAATCGTCACAGTAATTTTAATGTCGATCAATTATTTCCATTACCAATCGGATCATTTTTCTTTATAAATGACAGAAAATTACCGAAAGTTTATAGTTTACATATTATCGCTTATGAAAACAAATATTTGCGTTATCACTCAAGTAATTATCTCGGTCATTTAGTGAACAGACTATTACCTTTATTGAATTCTTTGAATAATGATAGCACGGATGATTTAATTGATGAGAGTGATTTTACGTTAGAAATTTATCTTAAAAATAAGTATAAAGCGGTCGATGCATATCTTCCTGTGGCTATGAGGTTGTTTGAAACTTCAAACTTTATAAAATGTTTCGACCAAAGTAAATATATCATACGTTTAGTTTGATACTTGTATTTATTTCAAAAATATTGTTTTTTTGCAAGTATATTCAGTTTTTCGCTTGAATTAATTAAAGATTCATTTTGAGTATTCATTAAAGTCAATCATTTATTTTTGAAAGTTATTCAATCCGAGTTTCTAATCAAGTCAAACGTTTTTTAGGAAGAAAAAAAAATAAAAGTTTGTTAGAGTAATAATATTAAAGAAATGTCATAGATATCTCAAGTGTCAAATTTTTCATATTGATATTACCATTCTAATACGTCGTATCCCATATTTAGAAAATTTTACAGCAGACGGTAAAAACAGTTCATTTTTAACTTTGATTAAATGGGATTCAATAGATGAAAATATTTATTTAAAAATAGTTATTAAGCATATTATTAGATTGATTAGATCCCAGTAAATTATAACTATGGTGGTTCAGGTTTATACACTAAAAAAAAAAATTAATTTGAATCAAGAAAAAAAATTTTGAACCAAGAAAATAATTTTGAAGAGTTTCACTTTCTTGAATCAAGACAAAAAATTCTTAAGTTAAATAAAATTTCTTAGTTAAAAAAATTTTTTACTCAAATCAAAAAGATAAAATTCTTTAAAATTATTTACTTGATTCAAGTAAATTTTTTTTTCTGTGTACAGATCAATATTATATTATTGTTATGTTCATTTTATTTTTCAATAGTATTTTTTAATTTTATTTTATAATAGTTATTAAACTATTTGACCTTTAAATTTTTAAGATAACGCATAATATTGTTGTGACTCAATTTTTCAAAAAAAGTCTAAAGTATTTTTTATTTTTTATCACCTAAATTTTTATTAAAATTTGAGCGTCACTTTTTGTAAGATAAAATAAAAACTTTAATTTCTCATAAGACAATGTTTAACTCCAAAGCTTGAAAGCTCAATATTTTTGACAAGTTTTTTTGAGCTTTTGAAAAATTTAGTGAGCTTAGTATCTTGCTATGCTTTACTAACATGTCAAATTTAATGAAATTCTGAACGGTAAATCTCTTAATATTAATTAAGAATAAGATTATTAATTTTTTGAAACTAATTTATTTTACTATAGTTGAAACAAAATTTACTAAAAATGAGTCAACTAAACAATAGAAATTCATATCCAACAATCCCAGCACTAGTTGGGGACAGAGTTGATTCCCCAGAGCATTCGCCAAGCAATTATGCTGGATTGTCATTGGATACGATTCATTTCAGCGACAAAAGAATTAGAAATAAAATGATAGAGCTGAATAATTTCATGATCACATTATCTAATTACATTGATGAAGTATGTCACGTACTACAAAATAAATATGAAAAATATATAAAAGATATAAAACTTGAAAATATCTCTACAGGATTTTATAAAGAATTTTATAAAGAATATAACACAGTTATTACTACGTATAAGAAATTAATAAGTGATCTAAAAAGTTTTTCATCGGATATACGGAGAGACTTTACGAAAGTTTTGGAATGGATGATGAACCTTGATCTATCAGAACAGAAGTATATTAAGATTACAAAAGAATGCGACGAACTTGAAAGAAATCGGCATGTGTATCAAGACAATGACTTTGAAGTCAACAGTGATCGTGCAAAGAGTCGTCAGCTTTATTGGAAAAAGTATTTTAACTTAAAATCACAAAAAAATATGGCCGCTCAACAGTACAAAAACCAGTTTGCTGATTTTAACCAATTTATGGTCAAAATAAGTATTTTGATATCTCATATCACTGAGGGACGAATATTTTACACGCCGATAATTAACAGTCAGAAAGATTATACGATATCTTTAAAAGACTTCGTAGATGAATTTGGTAAGTTGGTTAGTATGACAGACGCTTCGATGAAGAAGAAAGGTGAAGTTATTGCTAAGTTAATCAATGAATCCATGAAAAACCTTGATAAAACTACGGAAGCATTTGATGTGAGTGCAATTATGGAACTGAAACAAATTAGGCTTAACTAAACAGATTAAATATTTTTTTTTACGCATTTTTACACAAAATTTGAAGAAAAGCTGAATTTTTTAAAATGAGATTTGAAACTAAGGCAGTTGCAGCGGTCAGAAAAAATTGAGTTAATTTTTTCAATCAAAGAGATTGAATTTTCAGGATATTTGAAAAAAAAAAAAAAAAAAAAAAATGAAATTTTTTTTTTTAATTTCTTGAAAAATTAATTTCTTTGGAAAAATAAAGATTTTTTAGAAAAAATTTTTTTTCATTGAAGAAATGAATAAAAATCGAAAAATTGCTCATAATGGCGATTTTTGCAAAAACAAAGAATTTGAAGCTTCGGAGCACTATGAAAAAAAAATCGCAGCGCTTTGAATTTTTCAGGGATTTTAGGGAACACTTGGAGGTTGAAAAATTACCGACGATATCCTTTGTTCATTCATTTTATCCAAAGTTATTTCAAGTTATCCAAATATCCTTAACTATGCGAATTTTTGTCGTTTTTTCAGTTAAAGTTTTCAATTCAAAAATAATTTTTTTGACAAAAGCTATTCACGGTATCTTATAGAAAATATCGTGTAGTTTTTAAAACCGTCCTTTGATTTCCTATACGATCATTATTGCCAGAGTTATTAATTGTCAAAGTGAGAAAGTACTTTTTTGCTTTGACTGACGATAACTCCGCGGCAAATCATCGTACAGGCTTTGTGATTACGTCAAATTGAAGAACAATAAATTTTCTGAAAAAGCTTTTCAGCGAAACAATAAGAAAAAATTTTTTTGAAGCATGTAGATCTTTTTTAAGACGAAAAAAAATTTGGAAAAATTTTTTTTTGTGGTTTTCTTAAGATTTCTCTCGATCCGAACATGGTAAAATTTTTTTGTGGCCATATCTGAAAACTAGACACTTGAAGCTACAATTTTCTTTTTTTTTTGCTCATTAAAAATCACCAAAAAATTTTGAATTTTTTTTATATCCCTTAATTTTTGTGACTAGTATAATTTCTTTATCAGGAATTTTCGCTAAAAATGAATAATAAATTTATATTTATAATTTATTTATTAGTAATGAATAAACAATAAACAACAATAATAATTATTAAAAATCTTCTACTAATAGAATAAAAAAATGAATTGTTTAATCTACTTATATCACGACGATAAACTTCGTTCGGAATACAGTCCGAATCAGTACAAAAAAATAATATCAAAACGAAACGATATAATTTGGGCATTATGTCGTACTTATTTTGAGAACGTATTTAAATATGATAAGACAAATAGAAAAACGATAACAATAACCGAGCCTGTGTCATCCTCGACCAACAATAAAACATCAAAATTTTCAGAAAAAAAGTTGATGCACCAAGTAACATTGGTTCTGTTTTGTGGAAATAGCCAGCAAATGTCGGATGAGTATTTGGACATACAAGATATGCATCATTACACGCATTACATGAAATACAAAGAGAGTTTATCATTTGAGGTACTAAATGATAGGCTTAGAAGCTTATCAGTAACATATGAATCGTGTGGCTTAACACGTGCAAGTGTCGTTGTTCTTGATCTTGACGATACCTTGATAGACGATTCAATCAGACCTCGTTCACGGCGACTCATCGATCAGTTAAATGAATTCAAACGTATATTTAATTACGTTGTGTTATGGTCTCACGGTACATCCGAGCACGTGCGCGATTCTTTAAGAACCGTGAAAATACCGGAAAACTTTTTTGATGTAACGATCACAAGACCGACCTTGCAATCGTGTGGTTCGAATAAAGGCATAGGAATTGTAATGACCGAATTATATACGAGATATCAAGTACGTGAACTTACCTTTTCATGCATTGTTGATGATTTGCCAAGCAATTTTACTAATGATTACATGCTTTACGTTAATGTCCCGGGAAATAGTAAAGTTGAAGACTTGACCGAGTTTTATACGTGGGCATTGAAGGAAATCACACAAATTAAAAATTATTGTGAATCTCACGATGGTATTTCGTATATTAGCGTATTAAATTGGTAAAAATTAAAAAATTAATTATTTACTAATTAGTTTGAAGTAATATCTGATCCAATTGCGCCAGAAGCATCGCATTGGTTCGAATATTTTTAATGTTGATGAGTACTGGAAATTATTGATTAATTATTTTAGATAAATTAAATTTTTTGTAACGTACACTGATAGAAAAACAATCTTGATTCAAGAAACTTTTTTTCTTCAAAATTTGAACTCTTGAAACTAGATATAGATATATTTCTTTCAAGAATTTTTGTCTCTTGGTTCAAGATAGGCGATAACATTGATTCAAGATGTTACCGACTTGTGTTAAGAATGGCTTTTTTTTGAGTCATTAATTTACTTATTTCCAAGGAATAATTTTTTTTCGGTATAACAATTAAAGACTATTTAGTTTTTGAAATATACTTTGATGAATTATTTTAAGTTTTTTAAACGATAATGTTATTTTGGTTGAAAAACTAAATATATCGATTGAAGATAATATAGCTCTCAAGCCAAGAAAATCTAAATCAAAACAAGAAATTCTTAAAGCAAAATAATCATTTGTCTTCCAAAATAAATTCTTAGATCAAGAAAATATCTCTTGAGTCAACATAAATTTTCTATCAGTGTAGCTAATATTTTTCTTATTTATTAACTAATCATTGCAAAATGGTTATTATATTTCTTCATATCATCAATTCATTTTGTAGTGGAAATAAATGTCGGTTCTTTTCATGCATATTTCTTCTGGTTCCATGATTTTTGATCCCCCGACAAAATATCCCCAAGACAAAAAATCCCCGACAATTAATTCTAAATAGCCAGAATTTTTAAATAAAACGATAAACCACCAAATATTAATAATGAAATAATTAATTTATTTAAACAATTTTATCGTTTGTATCAATATATAAAATTGAGAACACTTACAACACTAGATAGTTCAAGGGTAATAGTGTTGTGCCCTTTTAACACGGTTTTTGTATGCGTTTATTCGACATTAGACTAACACAAACGCGGGTAATAGTCTTGCGCTCTCTTAACATGGTTTTTGTGTGTGTTTATTCGACATTAGACTAACACATAAGCTTGTTACTGTGTTGTGTTCTTTTATCATTGTGCTTTTTAATAATTTTTTTTTTTTTATTTAAATTTTCGAAAACTATAACGAATTTGAAGGATAACTTGTCGGGGATTTTTTGTCTTGGGGATATTTTGTCGGGGGATCAAGATGCCTGATACTATTTCTTCTTTCAGATTTAGTCAACAAAAAATGTTGACTAAATTTTTTTTTCTAATTTAAAATAATTAAAATTTTTATGATTTTCTTCAAATTTATCAAAATTCAAAAGATTAATTAGAAGTTTTTAATTTTTCTTAAAATTTTACAACTATTATTTCAAAGTCTTGTTGAAATTATTTTGAATTTTGTGAAGCAAAAAGAATCTTAAAACTGTCAAATATTCAAATACAAATTTAATAAAAGTATTATTTAAATCAAAGAGTAAATAATTTTATCAACGAGTTTATGTTGAGCTATTGTCTTCAAAACACATGTTAATTTAGTCGATAATTTGTGATGACAATCAGTATCAACAATTCGTATTCTAACCAAGCGATTTAGATTCAAAGTGTCTAACGCTTGTTCAAATGATGACATGATATCAATGTCATCGCCTTCACCGAGTTTAATATAATACGTTTGCTTCATTTTTTTTCTATCTTCAGCAATTTCATTGCATAATACCAAATTGAATTCATTTTTATCTTTTGGATTAAATAATAGCCAATACTCTGAAAATCTTATCACTGTCACTGTTAATTTTTCTTGTAATTTCTCTATTGTATCGTAAATAATCATTTTAAGGTACCAAAATTTACTGCTTGCTTGTCTAAATATATAACTATTTTAACTAACAGCTAAATTATTTTTTTTCTTCACTTGCTTCAGGCGTTTTTTCATTACCAGATTTAGTTGTCTGAGATTTCGGTTTAGCTTGGACTTTACTTCTAAAAATATTGGGGAACATCAAAAGTAATGCAAAAAGGATAAAAATAGATAGAACAATAATTCTGATTATTTCTTCGTCGGAAGCAATTTTCTTTGCCATTTTTCTTAACTAAAATACGCGTACTATTTAGTTGTTTTGAATGTTGTATTTACTTTGTGGTCAGTTTTTTTGGTATTAATTTTTCTCAGTTGTGCGTATGGTCGCTTAGGATCAATTTGAAGTGAAGAAACTTCTTTTTCTTTGTTTTTGGTATCCAACTTATGACTAATTGGATTAGTCAGATTATTTTTCAAGTCAATTTTCTTTTCAGTGTCTAATTTATGACTAGTTTTATTATTTTTCAAGTCAATTTTCTTTTCAGGTTCAGAGGTCAAATTTTTCTTTTTCTCATGTTTGATGTCTTCTTTTATCAAGCAGAATGACATGTAAACAGATACCGTAACCATAAACATTATAAACGAAAATACACATGCTATGAATCTTGAACAAGAAAAAAAGTTTTCTCCATAGTCTCTGGTAAGTTTTCTTATGTAATATTTATCGTGTGTCAGTTCCATTATTATTTATTACCACTACTAATAAGTTTACTCAAATTTAGAATTTTCTAAGTATGTAATGGAAAGTAATAAACATTGCAACAATTAAATAAGCTATGAATACTCCTATAGAGTTGAATATTGGCTTCAAAAACGGGCTTTCTTTACTTTGCGCTATTGTACTGACATAGTGCAGCTGTGTCCATGTTGGTGGAACACCTAATAAGTTAACGTAATTGTACTCAGGATAGTCAAGCGCGTTAACATGTACTTTTAAATTATTGTCATTAATTTCACGATAAAATTCAAGTTTTTGGTAAGCCGGTATCAGTACATCCATCCATACTTTCATCCAAAAATATTTGCACGCTTCTTCATTAGTCACTTGGATCGAGCGCGTTTTAAAATCATCGTTTGCGTGGATTTTAACTCTGTTGAGAAATATTGGATCTGAAAGTACACTCATGAAGTATTCGTGTGACAAACGCATTGTTGTTAAGCTTTGATCGTGATGATTTTAAACTGTAATTTATTCACGGTACTAATAATATTAATTATTTAATAAAACATACATTTTTTTTTTTTTTTTTTTTTAATCACTTCACTCATTAAAACTTATAATTTAAAGATAAGTCAGAAGAAATGTTTTACCGATAAAATGGCGGCCGTTATTTAAAATGGTTGAAACGCATGCGTGTGAGCTTAAAATCAATGGGCGGGAAATTTAAATTGAAAAAAAGAATTTTCCAATGTATTATAATTTAAAAATTCATTATACAAATAAAAGTATATTAAACATCCCAATTAACGGTATTGACTTCCAAAAATGGCTTGACAGTAATTCCCATATCATTATCATTTCTTAACATAATATTTTGTAAATTAATCATGCCCGTAGCAACAGTCGTAAAAATAGGCCCAGTTAACACGATTTGTTTGTCACCAAATGAATTGTTAGAATCAACGTAAGTTACTTCTTCGCACGGAGAATTACGCACGTGTAATTGCTGTGCGCGTATCATGTGAGCAATATCAACGTTGTTATTAATTTTACGATTATTAACTAATTCCGGGTACTTCATAATAACTTTACCCTTTGATAGTATGTCCAACTCACCAACCGGTGGTTTTGTTTTTACACGTAATAATGGCAGCAATTTATTGCGCATCATAAAAAAGTTTAAATTTTTACTTTTACAAATCGCAGATAGATAAGTGTCTAAATATTTTTCTAATATACTCAAACGTTCGATATTTTTTTCTTCAATGTATTCTGAGAATATGGACAATTTTACGATATCTTCTAGTTCGAGTAAATCATTTATACCGTATTCTTTTTTTTGACAGAGCAATATTAATTTATTTATTAAATTTCTGTCAAATGCTGCTTTGTCATTGTTGTAAATTTTTTTAAGTATACCATCATTTGTACCAATTGATCGTACTATTTGTTGATACATATCATTAGAGTCGTATTCTTTATCAAAGACCCCAAAAACCTTATCCATTTTTATAATTATTTGTATAGTTAACCGTTTATAGTTTTTAAAATTCTAGTACTAATAAAAACTATTTATTAAAATAAATTATAATAGAAAAAATTCATTTATGACATGAAAAAAATTTTTTTTTTCAATTGAAAAAAATAGAAATCGAAAAAATTCCATTCTGAAATTTTCAGGATATTAGTAGAACATGTCAAAGTTTCATATGAAAGAAAGAAAAAAGAAATTAAAAATGTTTATCATCGAGAAATTCGGAGTTTTTTCGGAAAATCTAAAAAATAACGATGAAGATAGGTTTGAATAATTTTTTTCTATTTTTTCCTAAAAAGAACATTTAATAAAAAAAATTTTGAAAAAAAAAAAACGTCCCGATAAGTCAATTTTTGAAAAAGTTATGGCAATTTAAGCCACATCATCCATAATCTCCTGGATTTTTAATTTTTTCGAAATGTAAAGCAAAATTTGAAAAAAATTTCCTCGAATTTTTTTTATCACAAACCGACTGTATATCACTGTTTTAATTTTAAATTATCTGAAATTGCTCGAATGAGAAAATTGTTATGTAAATTTGTAATTATTAAATTAAGTTACATAAATTTTAGTGATAAATGAATTTTTCCTATGTCACATGAATATTTCTATCATGTTAATAAAGAAAAAATTCCAAAATTAACATTGGAAAAATTTCTATGTTAACATAAGAATTTTTCCAATGCAAAAATAGGAAAAATCCCTGTTTTTTTCGCCGTGTAAGTGGTCATAAAAACTCGGTTTTCAAAAATCAGATTGAACTAATAACTTTCCAATATTTTTCTTTTAAATTTAAAACTTTCAAAGCTTAGAAAGTTAAAAATTAATAATCATAAAACTCAAATAAAATAAGAATTACAAATCGTCAACGTAACATTTAATACAATCAATAAAATCATCAACATTCTTTGTGCGTAACATAAAATACAATAATCCCCATACATCATTTTGTAAGTTACATTTATTGTTAATTAAATGCCGATAAATAATACCAACATCATGTTGTTCCGGTTGACGATTAACACGATCGGTCATATCTTCTGTAATCTCTTCACCCGTCGCACGGATTTCTTCTACATCAATATCATCATTATCAAAGTCAATCATTTGATAACTTGTTCTGGCAGAAAATTTAGTGTTAAGTTCGCTTACATTGTGCTGCAATTTCTGCTTAATATAATGCAACTCATGGGGATTTTCAACCGTGTTGCGCAGCATCATCAGTAAGTAATTTTCGCGTTTTATAAGATCACCATCGCGTTCTTTGTGAGCATTAATCAGCGACAATAAGTACAACCATACAATGTACTCGGGATAAGTTTTACTGAAATGTTTGTTCAATTTGTACTTATTAACATTATTATCATTTGTTATCGTATTGTCAAATTCATCTAGCGGAACATTAACCAAGTGCAATTGCGCTGGAAACAGTGCGTCTATAGACATCAAATATAATTTGCTAGTTTGTTCTTGGATTGGCGGCAATTTAATATTGTTATTTAAAACTAATTTGTAAGCATCGGGACCAAGAATGCATGTCAACCGATACATACTTTGAACATGATAATGTTTGAATAAGCTCATATGATACGTGTAAACGGCAGCACAAACAGTTACGTATACAATATTTGTCATTGAAAATATTATGGTCATAATATAGGGCATATCGTCGACATCGAAAGGTATCAAGTTGATAATATTTTCAAAATTACTGTAATTCCCGTCAAATTCTAAGAAAGATATCAACAATTCTAACTTCTTTATAACTGTATCCGATATATATGACGGATTGTAAGTCGGATGAGGACATAACGACACCACGTCATAACTTCCGTCACAATTCAATTCGCTAACATCGCACTTGACGATATTTATTATATTTCCGTTGCAAAATGGAAATATTGCTATAAATTGCTTATAAATCAACGGACAGGCTATTGTGCTTAACTGCATCAATGGCATATTATTTTCAAAGTTATTGTACGACGCCAATATCGACTTTACTGTCATGCGATTCAAGTTGTTGCATATTTCGATATCTGAAGGCGATGAAGAGTTCAAAAGCGATGACAGTGGGTTGTATGATATGTCGATCTCCAAATCAATCAATTCATGGTTCAATGCTGCCAGCATTACACTGTCTAGTTTCTTCAATGATAACTCTTTTTCACTTTTAAATGTGTAACTTATCAAAAGTATATGCTGTATTCGTGTCCTTGGTTCAGCAGGGATATTACTCATCTCAAATTTTTTTGCAGCATTTTTAAAACCATTTTGGTCGTATAATTGATTGTGATTCAAAGCACTTAGTGCACTGTCGACTGCGGTTTTAATATCCTGAATTTTGAGAACTTGCAATTCCATCAACGATTCAATGATTTTACTCACTTTCGGATCATTTAATTCAGCGTTAATTATTCTCAAATCATTGACAATAATCATTTGGGTTTTGTAGCCATGTTTATTGTGGCTCGATTGCCACAGTTCGTTGCTAGGTATTCTCATTAACAAACACAATAAATTCGTGAAGTTATCGTAGTGAACGGGTGGTCCAACGTAAATATCAATTGAATCGATCTTTTTTTCACAGCGATACGATTTGTGAATTGCATCATTAGCGTCCAACAGTGTTGGATTCTTCAACAGCATTTTTAGAGGGCTTATGGGCAAACTGTTTTCTAAACTCTTTTCAGCTGAAAATTTAGTCTTGCTTATGTTAACTGTAAAGGCGTTTATCGGTATTGTTAGCAATGCAATAATCAAAGAATTTACAACATGTAAATTTGTCATCGACGTTATCTTCAATTCACGTAATTCATTATCACCAAAATTTTCTAGAATGAGCGCGTCAATTTCTTTGAAAAATTCATCGTCTGTAACTGATTTTATATTTTCAACGTGTATAAATAATTTGTACAAACTTATATTGGCAAATTCTGAAGTTGTGAGAAACATCATATCATCATTTGTCAACCATGGAGTATCATAGTTTGCTAATATTAAGATAGAATCGTACAATTGATTGTTATTTTCAAGTGAACTATCCTTTAATAACCTTAACAAGTGTTTCATTTTTACGAAATAAGCTTCTTTTATTAAAGAGTATAGTTTTTGCGTAATAGTTACTAATAAAAGTATCAAACAAAAAGGTTTTATTATTTTAAACTAGCGACCCGGTCCGCTTCGCTGAGCCTCAGTCAAAATGACTAAAGTTTTTGTTATAATTTTTTATTGTATTATAATGATCAATTAATTTTTAAGTTCAAACAATAAGTTCAATACAATAATAATTAATCTAGAGCAATAACTAAAATTAATAAAATCATAAGTAATAAATTTTGCATTATTCATCGTCAAATAAAAGATTCCTACCAAATTTCAAGTCTGTAGTAGAAGTTACAGTGTGGAAATGGAAATTTAATATTCTAACACCCATCCCCGCAATCCTTATTGGAGGTGGATTGTTGTAAAATCCGCTCTTAGATCATTTCCGCATCACATATAGAAGACTCCACCTAAACACATAAATTTCATTGTTAATATCCCCCCCTGTGGAGCGAGCTATCGTAAAATTCGTTTATAGATTATTTATATATCTCTTACGGAAGATTTCTACCAAATTTGGGAGCTATAGGAGTTATAGTTTACAAACGAGAATTATTCATTGTTAACGCCCCCGCAATCCCCTTTGAGGGAGGATTTTTTAAAAATTTGTTTTACATACAAACCTTCTCCTAAAAATTCTAAAAACAACAAAAAAAATTTAGCTCAATCGGTCCAGCCGTTCTCAAGTGATGCGTGGACATACATGCAGCATTTTATTTTTATTTATATAGATTGATCGATTGGATTTGATAATTTTTAAAATTAGATAATGTAAAAAAATAATCAATCAAGTATTTGAAATTTTTAAGCGAAAAAATTTTTTATTTTTTATTACGTTTTATTAGAACTGTAAACTTTATACTTTAATTAAAAGTTGATGATTTTATGTCAAATTATTGACGTAAAAAAAATTTTATAAAAATAAACTATATTTATTAGAACAATAAAAAGATGGCTAGAAGTAGATCACGATCACGATCACGACCACGTTCACGATCACGCTCCAGGAGCAAATCACGAAGAGGCTCGCGAGCAGGAAGTCGTTCTAGAAGTCGTTCAAATAGAAGGTCTTTAAGCCGTGGATCTAAATCCGTAAAACGCGTTGGACGCAGAGTAAATCGCAGAAAATCCCGTAGAGTTCGATCAACCTCACGTTAACTATTTAAATAAAAATGCCTACAAGATAAAACAAAATTAAAGACTGGATATTTATATTAAATTTATCATACAGTTATTAATTAGAAAGAAATAAAATTCGTTAATAATTACAATTGAAATATAAAATGATATGTGTTAATAAATTTATCAAAGACGAATGCTTACGCGATGATGGCCGACCATTTACTGTGTTAACAGACTACTTTAACAATCGTATACACTGCAATAAAAAAAACAACAATGATTCAACATCTGATGATCTCAATAATTACAATGCTTGTACAGCCCGTCCGCCTATCTGGATTTTTCTAACGTACAATAAAAATGATTACACTGTTTTGCGTTATGCATGCAAATTGAATACCAAATATTACAGTGACGACCCAGACACTTTAGACCCAAATAGAAGTCGAAGATATATACATTTTAATCCTCCATATCCAATTGATGGCAATATCATTTATTCCGTAGCTCCTACTGATCTATGGGTTCAGTTAATCGACACAAACTTTTATTATCCGTTGAATAATTTAAGTGTGTACGCACCTCGAATTAGGGGTGTTAACTATCAGATATTGACACCAACTTACGGTTATAGCAGCAATTGTACAAATATTGTTTATGATGTTAACAGTGATTATTCTGATGTCGATCATTTCAAAGTATTGCTCAGTAACTTAATCTGGTGTAATGTTAAGATAAATTATACAATATGGGAAAAATGCAGTACTTTTATCGCAAACTATCAAAAATACCGCCCACTAAATGTTATTAACAAATGTTATTCATGTAAATTATAAGATTGATGAAAGATTTGATGATTAATTGAAAGAAAAAAACATTTTTTTTTTCTTAACTGATGCATTACAGGTTAAAAGAAAAATAGATAAGACAATTATTTGCTTTGCGTACACGGCGAAAAGAACATAGGGATTTTTCCTGTTTTTTCAATGTTAACATAGCAATTTTCCCAATGGTAATATAGGAATTTTTTCTTTATTAACATGATAGAAATATTCATGTGACATAGAAAAAATTCATTTATGACATGAAAAAAAATTTTTTTTTTTAATTGAAAAAAATAGAAATCGAAAAAATACCATTCTGAAATTTTCAGGATATTTGTAGAATATGTCAAAGTTTCATATGAAAGAAAGAAAAAAGAAATTAAAAATGTTTATCATCAAGAAATTCGGAGTTTTTTCGGAAAATCTAAAAAATAACGATGAAGATAGGTTTGAATAATTTTTTTCTATTTTTTCCCAAAAAGAACATTTAATAAAAAAAATTTTGAAAAAAAAAACGTCCCGATAAGTCAATTTTTGAAAAAGTTATGGCAATTTAATCCACACCGTCCATAATCTGCTGGATTTTTAATTTTTTCGAAATGTAAAGCAAAATTTGAAAAAAATTTCCTCGAATTTTTTTTATCACAAACCGACTGTATTTCACTGTTTTAATTTTAAATTATCTGAAATTGCTCGAATGAGAAAATTGTTATGTAAATGCGTAATTATTAAATTAAGTTACATAAATTTTAGTGATAAATGAATTTTTCCTATGTCACATGGATATTTCTATCATGTTAAGGGGCACACCTAGTGTGAAATTTCGAAAAAGTCGATTTTTTTTTTTTTTCATATTTCGGTAGATTACACCTTTAAAAATAACATATTAAAATTTCAAATCGATATATCAAATAGTTTTTGAGTTATAACATTTTAAAGAGCAGCCGCTCGGCAGCTAGAGTGTCATTAGCTGCGAGACGTACCTGAAGTATTGTTCAGAGTCTACTGTCTCTTCCAGCCCCTATAACACGATTCCAGTTTCTATTGTTGGCTCTCAGGTATACAAAAATATATCATTATAATAATTTCTACAAATTTCTAAAAATTTTTCGTTTACTGCCACGTAAATTATTTTCGGAGCCAGACACATTTAGTCTCATTGTGATCGTTGTATCGAGCGCATCATAATTTTACACGTGCTATTTTCTTGAAAATGAGTGATCAATCTTCATATTCAAATAAAAAAGGAACTCACAATGTTCCTAAGCATCGATCAATTCCGAAAAAACGCAAGTTTACCGGAAATAGATTTACATTTGAGCAATCTACTGCGAATACCAGTACGTCCGCAGAAAAGTTATTACAAAATAATGACAATAATGTTGTGATTGACCCATCTCATGGATATTGTATTTTGCAATTTTTATCAGTTTTTAGTGCAATTAGTAATTTAGTGGTGTGTAAAACCTGTCAAAAAAAAGTTACTTTCAATCAAGCAAGTTCAAGAGGCCTAGGGTTCAAAATTGCTATTATTTGTGAATGTGGCAATTCGTATATTAATTCTGGACCAATGATTAATAACGCATTTGAAATAAATAAACGTATTGTTGCTGTGATGCGTCTATTGGGCATCGGAATAAATGGGATAAATCTTTTCTGTGGATTAATGGATTTAGCATGCAAATTTTACGACCAAACTTTTGCGGGATGTTTTACGAATTTACAGATTGCAGCCGAAACTGTTTGTAAGCTCAGTATGCAGCAAGCTATAAATGAAGAAAAAGAGCTTACATTAAAGAAAGAAAATTCGGAGACAAATTTGACTGTTAGCGGCGATGGTACCTGGAAAAAACGTGGCCATACTTCCCGTTTTGGAGTAGTTACGCTGGCAGGAAAATACAGCAAGAAAATTCTTGATTCATGCGTAAAATCTACATATTGTCAGAGTTGTGTTTTTGGAAGAAAAAAAAAAAGAGCGAACCTGAAGATTATGAGGAATGGCTATCATTACACGATGAAGAATGTGATGCCAATCATAAAGGATCTGCCTCAAAAATGGAAGTGGATAGTGTAAAAGACATGTTTGGTCGTTCCATTAGTGAATATGGTGTAAAATATACCCGCTATATTGGTGATGGTGATAGCGCTACCCACAAAGGACTTATAGATTTGAATCCTTATGATATTCCTGTTGCTAAATTGGAATGCTATCTACATGTGAAAAAAATAATGGGAACACGTTGCCGAAGTGTAAAGAACATTAATAAGAAATTAACAATACTCAAAACAACAATGAAAGCTACAACGGTTTACTTTGGCACTTTTCACCCAAGCATCTTCATAATGGCTTCAAAACTATTGAATTGTCAAATAATTTTGCAACTGCAATATTTAATGACGGTTATTCGTCAATTTTGAAGATATTCAATGTAATGGGAGTGATAGTTGGACCTGCAGCAAGAGATTTTGCGGCTCTTAAGGACGACACGAGAATACGAATCGCTGATTATCGCCAAAGGGCTTCTTCAAAAGAAGGTCGATCATCTCGAAGAAAAGCTTCTTCAGCTGAACAAGCCCTTTTCGAAGAAGAGAAAGGTGTATTATATGGCCCTGGAATAGCAGATTAGCTGTAAATATGATTTTAAACCACTTATAACAGTGGAAACGATCATTTTATCTTTAAACGCGTTTTTCTCGAAACAGCATTTTCCGAATTTGCTGCAGTGATTACTCAAAAACAAATGATCCGATCACTATCGAATTTTTTTTACATGTTCTATATATAGTTCTCCGTACAATAACCTATCGATTTTTTGATCTGATCAAAAATCGAATTTTCGCAGGCCACAAACGACCAAAATTTTAGGTAAAATTCGACTATTTTTTTTAAAACGCCGCCATATTGTCAATTTTTGATTTTTTTTTATCGTAGGTCATTGTACAGACAATATTATCTAGTTTAACGAGATATTTTTTTTTTAGATTTCATCCACGGAGAAGGCCGGAATCACTGCAGCAGTGAAGGACCTTTTTTTTTTCGCGCCGTTAGAGATCGACGATAACTTAAAAAATATTTAATTTTTTTCTACAAAAATTTCATTATGTATTCTTAAAACATGTATAAATATATTCTTAAAATTTTAAAATAATTGATAAAGTATTTTTTTTAATAAAAATTCCCAAAAATCACGTTTTTTTTAGGCCGTTACACTAGGTGTGCCCCTTAATAAAGAAAAAATTCCCATGTTAACATTGGAAAAATTTCTATGTCAACATAAGAATTTTTCCAATGCAAAAAGAGGAAAAATCTCTATATTTTTTTTTTTTGCCGTGTAGTGAAGAAAGATAAATTTTTTAGCGCAAAACCTAAAACACATTTTATTATTACAGTTGGCTATTAAAGAACATTGTTAATATTCCGAAAAAAAAATTTTTTTCTCCCGGTTTAAGATTCAAAATAACCCAAACAGCTACTTGCCGCCAACAATGAGATTTAAAACCCGCCTGCAAATAAAAATAGCCTAATCTGACAACACTGCTGCAATAAGCAAAAATTTACTGCGTATGCGCAATGATATTTTCAAAGGAAGTAATATATCTTCCAACCTTTGATTAACTTCAACTATATATGATCTGAAATCAATAAATGAATTGAGTTAATGAAGAATTATAAAAAAAAAAAAAAAACGTAAAAGATATTTACGAGTGTTTTAAACTGATAAAATAAAGAAATAAAAATATTTTTTATAGTAAGTTATTTATAGTATTAAGAAATATATTTTGATTGGTTTAAAACTTACAACGATTTTACAGAGTTATGGCATATCAAGAAAGTGTAGACGAACTTTTATCAGATGCATTGTCATTCAATAATGAAATAAAAACATGTAACACTATTCACAATTTGCAATGTAATGATGAATTTATACGATTGAGCGGCCACTTTATTCCTACGATTTATGGAGTTAAGACGATCACGATACCTCAGATTATAAACACTGTGATAGAGCCGGAAAATTCATCCGAAAAAGCTAAATATTTAATGAAAAACATATCGGCTATAAAAAATAGCTATCTGGATAAAATGCAAACTGTTTTGAGCAGAATTTATCCGATGATTGTGATAAACCTCAATAGATATCATACTATGCGAAAAATTTATGATCATGAAATAGAACAGATTGATCCGAAACCTCTAATGCAGCAGTCTATTTTTGCTGAAATATTTAATATTGCTTTCCAACACATTGGACATGATATTAAAGATCCAAAAGATTTGTATCGATTGTTGACATTCCTCTCCGAGCCACTTGATTGGGTTGATTATTACAATATTATAAAGAAGTATTGTCACATAAACTTCATGGTTTATAAAATTAATTTGCCTACTGCCAAATTGTTTGTTCATAATGCGGACATTCTTTCAACACCGCTAGTTCTTCTGAGATATACCAATAGCAAAGTTATCGATCTTGTTGATGTTTATAAGCATGGACATAAATTGTTTCAAGGGAGCAAAAATTTAATTCTTGAATAATTTTTCCACAATAATAGAATTAAATCTATTTCTAAACGTTATAGTCTATGAAGAAATGATAATTCGATAACTTTTGCAAATTATTTGTTATGTTCATTTAAATAATTAACTAGAATTCGAATTTGCGCGCGCAAGCGCGCTCCTGAATGTAGAGTTTGCATATATTTTCATGCTTATGATATATTCGACCAATCACATCACAAATAAATTGATGCCACATACATTTCATCTCAATTTTATATTAAGGATGATATCAATCATGACACTCAAAAACCAGATTTTAAGATATTTTTGTTTAGAAATAATTGAAATTTAAAAAAAAATTTTTTTTTATCATTATTTTAGTACAGCTGTGATCAATAATTTTCATTTAGGAAAAAATATTATCAGCAATTAACATTTCTTCAATATCTATGATTCTGAGTTCAAAATTTCAAGAGGGGGTATATATATATATATATATATATATATATATATTATAGGGTGGGTCAAAAAAATCGAATAATTTATTTTTGACTTTATACTCTGAAAAATAGGTTCGTAGACACCTAAAAAGAATTCTCTCCAAGTATAAGCTCTTAATTATAACGGGAAGGTCCTCCGCTTTGCGGGTTTCTATTTTTTTCGAATAATCAGATAAAAAAATTTATATCTCGCTTCCAACTGCTTGGAAAAATATTCCGTGGCATAGATTTTGTGAGAAATTGAATGCTTTACAAAAAAGGTCTCTTATGACTTTTTCAAAAACTCAACCGATTAAAAGATATTCATAGTTGAAGTTTGGCTATTTTAAGGAAAATATTCGTTTTTATTATGAATTTTATAAGTCGATGAAAAAAAATTATTTCGGATTGCGGAACTCATGATTTTGTAGGAAATTTACTGCTCTACAAAAATGGTCTCTTATGATTTTTTGATTAAGTGAAGCCGTTACGAGATATTCATCGTCAAACATTAACGAATATCAATATTTCCAGTTTTTGATCAATAATTCGATAAATTTTAATTTAAACTATGAGTTTCAGGAAAATTTACATAAATTTGAGTTTCGATCTATAAAGAAATGTTATAAACAATTTTTTTAATATTGTTTTCAGTCTTGAGCTTGTTTGATTGCATTAAAACAAGAAATTAGAGCATTTTTTCGACATATAGCCAATGATTAGTTTAATTTGAAGTGAATGACATATTTCTTTGTCAAATTTAATATGAAAAGTATTGAATCAAGTGAGAAACAACCAGTATTTAACTTTTTTATAGATAAATTTTTTATTGAATTATCAATTGCAATATAATTGTCTATATTTTTAACATAACAGTACGCTATTACTATAAATAATTTCTTTTATTACAATTTGGGAATGTTTTTGATGTTCTTTGACAACTTGCAATAAGTACTGGAATTGTTCTTCATTTTTGTCAAGCATTGATTATATTCACTGACTAATGCAACAGCTCGCTCTGCTGAATCATTGACAACTTTTAGTTGTTGAAAGTATTCTTTATTTTCGAGATAACTCTCATTAGTAGGCCATAATTCAACATCGACATCAAGAAAGTCATACGGTAGATCGAAGATTTTGAAAAGATTTAATGACTTTTTAGACACAAAGTCACTCAGAGTTCTCTGCGCCAATGAATTCAAATCTTTTTAGCAATTACAAATCTTTTAGCTTTAGAATCTGTACCTTCACGAGTATTAACAGCTTCAACAATACTTTTTTTACTTCTAATGGAACGCCATCGTCAAACAGTGATAAAATGGCAAGTTCATCGCTCAAATACCATAAGTGCGAAATCATTTTTTCACACGTAGCTGAAGAAATCAAAGGATTGATATGTTTGTACTCCAATAAATTTTTCATAAACTGCAAGTCATGATAAGCAGCAGTTGTTGCAGAAGTTGATGAAAATCAAGCTTTTAAATACAATGTGACTATAAAAATACAGAAATGACGAAGACCATGCAATTCTTTCTGAGAGAGTTTGAATTCATCTCTGAATAGATACATTTTCAAACTATAAATGGCCTTAGCCATCCATCTAGCATGATGAACAGCACCAGGACGTTTGAAAGAAATCTTTTCTTGAGGCATTTCTCCAAGGAAAATCAATGATAATTCCAATAATTCTTTATCTAACTTATTATAACATTTCTTTATCGATCGAAACTCAAATTTATGTAAATTTTCCTGAAACTCATAGTTTAAATTAAAATTTATCAAATTATTGATCAAAAACTGGAAATATTGATATTCGTTAATGTTTGACGATGAATATCTCGTAACGGCTTCACTTAATCAAAAATCATAAGAGACCATTTTTGTAGAGCAGTAAATTTCCTACAAAATCATGAGTTCCGCAATCCGAAATAATTTTTTTCATCGACTTATAAAATTCATAATAAAAACGAATATTTTCCTTAAAATAGCCAAACTTCAACTATGAATATCTTTTAATCGGTTGAGTTTTTGAAAAAGTCATAAGAGACCTTTTTGTAAAGCATTCAATTTCTCACAAAATCTATGCCACGGAATATTTTTCCAAGCACTTGGAAGCGAGATATAAATTTTTTTATCTGATTATTCGAAAAAAATAGAAACCCGCAAAGCGGAGGACCTTCCCGTTATAATTAAGAGCTTATACTTGGAGAGAATTCTTTTTAGGTGTCTACGAACCTATTTTTCAGAGTATAAAATCAAAAATAAATTATTCGATTTTTTTGACCCACCCTAATATATATATATATATATATATATATATATATATATATATATATACCCTCTCGTAATAAAAGAATAATATTCTACTATATAAATAAGAAAAATGTATAAAAATATTAAAAGCGTAAATTCTCAACTAATAAATTTTCGGTAAATTCTTATTTTTTTCAAAAATTCAGAAAAGTAATTCAAATTCTTTCATTTTGATGCTACTGAAGAATTTTTGGTAAATATTTACAATAGGGTGTGTCAAAATGTAATTTCGATGATAGACCTTTTAAAATTTGAATTTTGAGTTCCGCTTTTGACAGGAGTTAGGTTGGTCATTTCCTGACATATTTTGAGTGTAAAAGGATTTATTTGATTTTCAGAGAATTTTTTAACAGGAGCTTTGTTTGGGTATTTCCGCTGAAATTTTAAAATTTGGCGGAAATTCCAAAATTTTCACACACCCTAATGTACAAGTGTGTATTGGGGTTAACCATTTTAATTTTCATTTTTTTGAACGAAATTTTAATTTGATTTTATTGAATCTATTTTTTTGGATATAGTTTTTTTTTTTTGAAAAATACAAAAAAAATGAACAATTTAAAAAAAAAAAACAAAATTTGAAAATGTCAATTTTTCACCTAGTTATGACCCAAAATGGGGTTAACCGACGAGTAGCTGACATGTCTTCGGAAGGTTCCGGGTTCGAATCCCAGTCCGAGCTATCTGAATCTTTTCTCGCAAATTTTATAAACTCACATTAAGAAGATCCTCTTCAGATTCCTTTCTCAATCCTTTCCTACCAAGTATCCTGTTATGTGAATGTGGAACGCTTCACGTAATAATAACCGTAACTCCTGTTCTTTCCCGCTTCAGGGCATTATTTAATTTGTAAAAACATGTTGACCCCACTTGTAAATAATTACAGAATTTTCTTTAGCATTTTACTAAAAAAATCTAAATTATCCTTAACAAAGTGTTGATTTTTTTTATGCGCACAATCTTACAATCCATTTAATTTTTAATCTATTTCTTGATTATTTAAAAAAAATTTTTCATCACTAAATGTAATTTCGAATGATCAGTAATGTCAATTGCCAGTTTCGATTAAACACATAAATTAAACACATAAAATATTAAAATTTTCAAACACTTTGAGAAGTTTTAGCCTTTTTAGCAGAGGGACAAGTATCGAATTGATCAAGCATTGAATAGCTGTAGTATGAGCTTTGTTTAAACAACTCAATGCTGTATTTGTGTTCTTGTCTACCGGCCAATACAAGTGGAGTTGCGGAGGTAGCGTTACCTCGTAACAAATAAAATCTTGATGGATCTTGATTATTACAATATTCAAAGCGATGTTGATCGGCATTTAATATAATCCTGGGGGTTAATAACTCAGCAGTATTCGTTGCGTCAGGGTTTGTTTTTTCATCAATAGTATTATAGCTCATTGGTAAGTACATGAGCATTATTTGATAGAATACCGGCAGCTTGTCAATTGGGAACTCGGTAAATTCAATGGAATTTCTATCAATACCATTATCTACATTCTTTTTGAAGTGTTTAACGGTAACCCAACAGTTGTTCCATCGTTTTAGCAAGTACGATCTAATATTTTGGTTGCAAAACACGTGATAATTGTAAGACGCTTGAGGTAGTGCTTGATTATACACAGTACCATCAGATATTAAACTTAACAATGCTGATTCAACGCTGTAAGCCCAAGCCGGTGAATAGGTTTCCGATTGTCGAACGTAGTCTTTAATTGCCATGAACATGTCTTCTTGGTCAATACGACATGGTTTTACTTCCTTATTTAGTTTTCCTCTGACCCAGTCGAACTCGTAAGGAAACGGTAAGAATGTTGTACGTGGTTCAGTCGCTACAAGTCCATGAAGTCTTGTTTCGACGGTTGATAACGCAAGAACAGCGTTCATCAATCCAATACCGAAAACTTGTCTCGCATGTTCTCGGCATACGATACCCATTTCACGGTTTATCGAGCATTTACCTAATTGTTCAAATACACAATTCGATTTTTCTTGATAAGTTAATTGAGTTGCAATTTTATCTAATGTGAACATTTTTTCTTGTTTTTTTTTTGGTATTCACGGTACAATATTTATAAACTTTATTTTTACTACTAATTAATCAAGTAAATTATTGAAAATTTTTCGTTATTTGTTTCTTTCTAATAAATAGTTCAAAATTTTTTTAATTTATAAAATTTTTGTTATCTAATATAATAGAAAAAAAAATAAAAATAAACTTCATAGCAAAACATTTCTTAAATAATTACATAAATTATTTTATCTTTATACAATTTTCCTATAGAGCGCAATTGTATACTGATAGAAAATTTATGTTGACTCAAGAGATATTTTCTTGATCTAAGAATTTATTTTGGAAGACAAATGATTATTTTGCTTTAAGAATTTCTTGTCTTGATTTAGATTTTCTTGGCTTAAGAGCTGTATTATCTTCAATCGATACATTTAGTTTTTCAACCAAAATAACATTATCGTTTAAAAAAGTTGAAATAATTTATTAAAGTATATTTCAAAAATTAAATAGTCTTTAATTGTTATACCAAAAAAAAAAAATTATTTCTTGGAAATAAGTCTAGATCTAAAACTACACTTCTATAAAGTGCCCAGCAGAGCGGGCGGGCAACAGCTAGTTAAATAATAAAATCGTAATAATTATAATGATAAAATAATGATAATAATTAGATATTAATCATTATAAATAATAATAATTAAATTAAACTAGAATTCAAATTTGCGCGCCAAAATTCAAAAAGTGCGCGCATGAGTTTAGGATTTGTATATATTTTCATGCTTATGATATATTCGACCAATCACGTTACGAATAGTTTGCTTACATGATATATTTTCATATTTTTCATCATCATCTAAATTATAAGAGTTGATTACAAAGTAGTGTGTAATGAGGCGTGCAAAATTAATTCTTCATAAAGAAAGGTTCTAGAATAAATTTTATTCATAGAAAATTAAATTGTATTTTTGTTAATTTATATTAGATGCAACAGAGTTTAGAAAACTAAAACAATTTTTAAGAATTAATCAACGATGACATACATTTTTTGCTCAATATTCGTCGTGTCAATAATTTTCTTGTGTCTTATTCAATTAAAACGTATGAGTAACATTGAACAACTTAAAGATTCAAAAAAATTATTCACCACTTTAAATATTAATGATTTCAAAATACAAAATAGACACATAGATGATTGTAACTTAGAAAAGCAGTATTGTTACGATCACAGTGATTGCTTTAATCGCTGTCAAATGTCTGATAAAGGTACGTTTAAATGTATAACCGGTGTATGTAAGCTACAAATTGATCTGAAAAAATTAGATAACATGCCTAAGTGTAAATTAGAGGACGGTATGGCACCATTTTTAATTGGTCTTCCCGAGTTAGCAACTGTTGAAGCTATTTGTAAGCCAGTTGATCTCGGTATTGTTTACGTAAATAAAGAAACAAACAAAGTTGAGAATAAAATGTGTTCTTATTATGATGTTGAGAATAATGTTAGAATTAGCGCTGATGTTGATTATTTGCAAAAATGGCCTGATCCAGAACATTGCGATTGTAATGCAGGCAAATCACCTATAATTATTCCTGCAACTGAAAATGTTCGTCAGTATGTACAGTGTATCAAGAATGATGATGCTCTTAAATGGGTCTATGATGAAACTAAATTAACTTACCATAGAGAGACACCTCCTGATGCTATTGATGGTATCGACGTGTAATTTATAACGCGAAATATTATACTCAGTATTATCTGGGGCGAAAAAAAATTTCAGATAATATCAAATATAATTCAGATTATACTTAATTATTTTTGTATTATACTCAGTGTAATCTCCGGTTTGACCAAGTTATTTTTCGGGTTATACCGCATTAGATTACACTGGATATAATCCGAAAAAATATCCCGTATAATTCGAATTATACTCAGCAGAATCTTGGATTATATAATTTTTTCGAAAATTGTGATATTCAATTTTTTTCTTTTTTAATTTATTATTTATAAATTTTTTTGAAAATTTGTGAAAATTGTAATAATCAATTTTTTTTTAATTGTTCATTTTTTTATGTATTTTAAAAAAAAAAAAATATATATTAATAAAATCAAATAAAAATTTCGTTCAAAAAAATAAAAAAGTGATCTCACTTAAAAATATTCACCAAAAATTTTTCAACCCCAAATTATCGGAAAAATTGTGTTTAAATGCTCCTTAAATATTTTCTATCCATGCATTGCATTAAATTTTTGAAAAATACATAAAAAAAATGAACAATTAAAAAAAAAATTAATTATCACAATTTTTACAAATTTTCAAAAAAATTTATAAATTAAAAAAGAAAAAATTAGAGAAGCTAATTGCATTATGTTTAAGACGCATTTAATAATTGAGTTATTATTTGTGATTTTAATTAAAGTTATTTGGAATGAAGAAATTTTGATTTTTCATTTCTTATTTTCAAAAATTCAGAGTCAAGAGGATAGATTTTTGGCTCAAGGAAATCATTTTTTTCAAAACAATATTCTTGGTCCAATATTTTTGCTCTTTAATCAAAAGTTAACTTTTTTAACAGAGTAACTTTTGGAGAGATGCAAAACTATATAAAGAGCTCGTATTGATAAATTTAATTAGTCCTCTCTGGACTTCGGCGGAGAGAAGAGCTCTCCGCCTTTCTTAGGAGAGAGAGAGAGAGAGAGAGAGAGAGAGAGTATATATATATATATATATACACACCCTTCACGAAAACATAATCAAAGAATGACAATGAATACTCGTTTCTGATATTGCAACTGTTAAATTTATTTTTTGTTAATTTCGCAAGTAATTTCTCAACTAATAAATATCAAAACAAAAAATTTTTTTACCGCAATAAAAAATGAATAATTGCTTAAAATAAAAAATTTGAAATTTTTTCCAATTGAATCATAAATTTTGGGCTAGCGTAAAATTGAATAAATAATTTATTTGCCAATATATCTGTCAATTGTACGGCTTTCTTTTGTCGTAATTAATTCATGCAAGAAGATATGTTTCGAGCGTTTGGCTTTAATGTCTTCCAGTAATTTGTGCTCATAGTCCGGATTACCACTAGTCGATAAATACTGACAGTAATGCATAACAGCGTGTTCAACAGTAACATAACACAGTAATAATTTTTCTTGAACAATACTTGATAAATAAACAGAATCTTCACTCAATTCACGATGATTTTTATCTGATAATTTCAACATTTTTGTCGGGGAAAAACGTGAATCCTTGTTTTTATTTTCATTATAGTCTTCTAGATAACTCGAGGTCGAGATGTCGCTGCTGACTATTTTTAAATTACCTTTGTGATGAAAAATTCGACGCATTAAAGACCGCGATAAAACGTGCAACAATTGGCTGGCATCATCTTCAACCAAAATAATTGGCTCGATTAATGGTATGTCAACGACACTGAATTTTATGCGGTTTGTTATCAAATCAGCGTCACAAATCATGGAATGTAGAATAGTCATATATAAATTCTTTATGAATTGCTCATAACCCAGGTTATAAGAGTACGGTGATTTTTCTATTTCTTCAATGATACTTGAGGTCAGACTGTTGTTAATGTCACTCGCTATCTTGTCTTTTAGAGTCGCTGACGCATAATTTACAACCGGTGTATTATCAAACATTATTTCTTTAATAATTATTCAAATAATGACTAATTTTATTTGCATTAATATGTATCATACTAATTATACATAAATTTTATTTGATAATTTTTTTTTTTAAAGAAGTACGAGCAGTAAGCGGGGTGGGGACAGGTATTGACTCTTGCGCGGTAAGGGGAGAGCAGTATTTATTTTTCTTTTAATTAATACACTTTAATTAGTCGGGCAAGTGTAAATTTTATTAAATTAAATTTATCACCAATATATTTACTTTCATCCGTAAATTTTTTAAAAATTTTCACCGACAGTTTTACGAGAAAAATACAGAAATGTATCAATGTTCGGAGGTCACCCCATAAGATCAATGTTAAATTGCTCAACTTTAAAGTTAATTATTTATTTAAATGATCGGGCAATCTTCTTCAAATTTTCGGAATTTGTTTAGACATATTTAAACTTTATATTTCTTTTACTGACTTAATTAACTCATATACAGGCTAGTTGTAAAGTATTCAACGAAACGTTATTTTTCAAATTCGATAGAAATACTATTTAATATAAAATATATTATTCAATATAATAATCAATTCTAAAAAATGGTCAATTGAATTTTTAATTTTTTATTTACTTTGGTAATAATTTATTTTTAGTTAATATTTTAAAAAAAATAATAATTTCATGAATTAAAATATAAATATTGTAGTATTTATTATATTTAGGTATATTTTTATGGAGTTCATAATTTTTTAATACAGACTTAATCATTTTGTTTATCAAATCTAGTATTTTTATCCAAATTTTTTTTTTAATTTATACTACGGAAAGAACAAGATGATACTGGATATCATCCCAGATTATACTCAGTGATATCTGTGGTGAAAAACAAATTTCAAATAGTAGCTAGAAAAATCCAGATTATACTGTGTGATATTCTGGATTATACTCATTATAATCTGGATTATACTAGGTACTATCTGAAATTTTTTTTTACTCAGTATAATCTAGGATAATATCCAGTGTCATCTTGTTCTTACCGTGTGCTACAATATTTGTAAGTCTTTAAATTCATGGAATTAATATTGTTTTTGAAAAAATATTATATCACTAGGTTAAATAATAAATAATGAACTATTTTATAAGAAACTTATGTTTTAAATAAATAATTAAAATATTTTATTATTATTAATTGTAAACTATATTTTACAACTCCAAAATGAGTTGATTCAGAAAAATTTTAAATAATATTGAATTAAATTCATATGATAATTATTGATTTTATATTTATATACAAAACAAAAATTTACTTGAAGTAAATAATTTTAAAGAATTTCATCTTCTTGATTTAAAAAGAAAAATTCTTTAATTAAGAAATTTTTCTTGGCTTAAGTAAATTTTTTTTAATTTAAGAATTTTTATCTTGATTTAAGTCAATTTTTTTAGTGTATGTTATAGTTAAATTTTTTCTATCATAAAATCTTTTTGATTGTTCTTAACATTTTTCTTCGATCATTTTTGCATTTTTTTTTCTTATGCCAAAGAAGTATAACTTCTGACGCGTGCACATAATTACACACACATTTTTTTTATCAAAATAAAATCGATTATATAGATACTAAAGATTAAAAATTCGGAGAATTATTCTGGAAGAATTAAGAAATATTAATAATGACAACAATTGAAAGCGCGGTGACTCCATTGTCAATAAATGTTGTCTTCGGATTTCCATGTTTTTATCATCGAAACGTAGATCAATTGATAAACAAGGATGCTGTGGTTAAATGCGAATTCAAAGTCGACGAAAAAGGGATTCTGTACCATGTAATACACTTTAGAAATGGATCATCGTCAAAGTTAATATCCCAATTACCATCCTGCCGTTATGTCGCGGGTTATGACAACAGTACAATAACTCTGTACGAAATAATAAGCACCTATATATTATCGCCATTATCACGTGTATCTATTGACACTCGTTTTGTATATTTGTGCATATTATTCAATGATTTGTTCATGTACATAAATGAGCTGACTGTGAAGAAAATAGTCAATAGTTACTTAATAGGCAATGAGAATCGCATAAAATATTTCTGCGACAATATTGTATTTGTTAATGCACATAATCGATTATCATTTCTGTTGAGAAACACACTGATGACTGTTGAGTCTAGCAAATCAAAGCTTCAATTGATACGTCAGCTCACGAGCATATTGTTTATCGTTAAATATGTTTTGTTCTCTAGAATAACTAAATTGTCGCGAGGTGAGAAAATTAATAATGAAGATGGAAATAACCGCGGAAGTAGAGTTCTTCACGAGGGAATTTGTAAACTTAAACATTTTAAATGTCGCATGACATTTGTTGATGAATCACCATTGCACAGTGTATTTTGTATGCACATGACGGCACGTAATTCTAATGCTTATAAATTGTTGAGATTAATTGATATATTTAATATACCTGTTGAGCCGTCGCAGAATATAATTAACCAAGTATTTTCAATGTAACTTGTTACTATTATTCATTTTTAGATTTTTTTGTTTCTTTCAAGAACAAAAATACGAAATTCAATAATTTACAAAATGTTTGGAAAATCCAAATAAAAATATTTTATATTAATTTCTTAACTTGAAAAAAAAAATTTCTTCTTAGAAATATGAGCAATTCTGTAATGAGAAACTAACTTGTTGAAAATTTTCAACAATTTTATTTTTTAACTGAAAAAATTAAAAATTTTTCTCATAATAAATTTTTTGTTGAAAAAAGTTCGCTAGATTTAGGAAAAACCAATTTTGGATAAAAATTCACAAGTTGCCTATTTAAAATTGTTTTTTTCTGAATCAAAAACCTTTTTTCAACAAGAAAGTTACTGTGAGAAAAATGTTTATTTCTTCAGCTAATGGAAGAAAAAATTATTTCAAACAGTAATTTTTGCTATGTGAATGTCTAAAATGTTAAAGCATAATAATTAAGAATTTTTTTTGACTTTGATATTTATAATTTTTGCCTAAAAAATGATTGCATGATATGTAAAAAGTATAAAATACAGTTACTAAATTTCTAATGCAAGTAACGTCAATCTTTACAAAGTTAAATGGTAAATTTTAAACGCAACACTAAAAATGAATCTATAATTATTGATTTGCTTGAACTGGTAAAATATACATTTTAAGAGTAGAATTTTTACTATTTCAAATGTTAAATTCTAATGTTAAAATTAACCGGAATCCAAGTGAATTTTACCGTTTACTTTTTTCCGTGTATACTTAATTTAAAAATTTTAAGATAGTTATTTTTCGTGATTACTCAGAACAATTTATAAAATAAATTGATAATTTTTCTAGATTTAAAAAAATTAATTGTTTGTTTAAGTACAGCAATTAATTATCAAATTAAATTTTTTTTTAATTTTTTTCTATATTTTGAATGCGTAATTTCTTTAAAAAAAAAAAAAAAAAAAAAAAAAATAATAATAATTTGATGATTGTGTTTTCAGAAATGTTCCACACTAATGCATAAAAAATCATGAAAAACAGTTGGTAGGATTATATTCTGTAAAAATTCTTTGATAATTCATGTATTATTTTTATAAAAAAAAATTAGTATTATCAATAAGTGCGTCAAAAAGGTTTAATTAAATTGTAAAGCAAACAAATTAAAAACTACAATGAATCAGAAAATATGAAACATTTTTTTGTAAATTTTTTTTCGCTTATGAGTCATCCACATCCATACTCGAAGTTTCTATTGTACTTAAAGTATTATTATCAATATCATTTAGAGTATCATCATTATCACTATCATCTTCCACAGTTTTCACTTTGCTATAACTCCAATTGCTTTTGTCATAAATTGGATGAGGATTACTATATAGTAGATCGTTTTCCCCACTAATATCAGGTAAAGGTTCTACCAAAGCCGGTTGAATTGTATTGACATTAGTAGATTTCGAAGTCAAATTATTTTCGTCTAAATTTGGGTTTGCAGAGCTTACTCTGTCGTTTGGCAAAGAATTTTTAGTCCGTCTTTCATAAGTTGGAGCGACTTTAGCCTTTAATTCAGTTAAGAATTTATTTTCATCACTGCTTTTATTCAATTTCAGGTGATCATTCTTGCAATTATTATACTTATTTATCAATTTATTGAACAAACTTCTCTCAATGGAGACCAATTCCTTATTATTATCAAGATTAGAAAAATTCTTCATTTCAAATGTGTCATTATTTTTTGATAAATTTTCTTCAAAATCTGTCATTAAAGTCTTCTTCAAATCAGTAATATCCAATCGTGAATCATGAAGATTATTTAAGCCATCAATTCTGCCGTGAAATAGTGAAAACATCTTTAATTTATAATTTTTTTTTCTTTAACATATAACTCTACGCTTCTATTAATACTACGGATTTTCTAAAAAGTTTTTTATAAGCTTAACTGCAGCGGATTTTCATAGTCTATGTTCATACCTTTCAATGAATCAATATAAGAATTATTATAAATATTAAAGTTTACATTAGCATCAGTCCCGATTGCACTATCGACTGCTGTATTTTTTTCACCGACGTCAACCCCAACTATTCTATCGGCGACAGTTTCAATTTTCTCACCAACAGCGACCGTGTTTTGCTTATCATCCTGACAATTATTGTAACAATCACATAAATTTGTTAGAAATTGTTTATCGATCAATACTCTATCAGATTTATCTCCACCGTTCGAGAAAGAATGAACCGTTGACTTTTTTGTCGGGTGAGATGACTGCTTTAATAAATTATTAAACTCTCGAATATCAATTAAAGTTGAGTTTAATTTACTCGGGTTTGATGAGTGATTTATTTGATATGAAGATTGTGAGAACATTTTATTATTTACCTGGAATAATTTTCAATACTAATAATTAGCTAAAAAATATTGACAATTATTTTTAAATTCCTAGCGAATTTCGAAAAAGATCATTGAAAAATTACGGATAATTTTTTGGCATGATAGAAATTTATTTTTCATCTGTTCAATCCTACTAAAAAAAATTTTCATAACCTGGAAGAAATTTTTTTATTGAATCATTTTTAATTATAATTTTAGAGTTATAAAAAAATTTTTTTAAAATTGCATTTGTAGTTTTTTTTTCAAGTTTGTATAAAATACTTTTTTTTTTTTTAATTATTAATTATGTTAACACTAAAAAATTGTCAGACAATTTAAAATTTTTTCAAAAATTAATAAACAATTTATTCATTGTTAAAATAACAATATAAAAAATTCTTCAAATTAAAATTTTCCAAAAATTAATTGAAAATCTCATTTTTTTTTTTTTATAATATTGAAATCAGTAGATAAACGACAAATATTGAATTTTTTTGTTTTGACAAATAAAAAAATTGCCATGAAAAAATGTCAAAATTTTAATAAATTATGGCAATAAAAAATTGACATTTAGAAATTTAAAAAAACTACAAATGCAATTTTTTAAAAATAATTTTTTGGAGCAAATTTATTTGTTAAAAAAAATTAAAAAATTGTCAAGTGACAGCTAATTTTAATTTAATCACTATTATAATTTTTTTATTTTCTTTAATAAATAAATTTGCTCCAAAAAATAATTTTAAAAAAATTGCATTTGTAGTTTTCTAAAATTTTTAAATGTCAATTTTTTTTATAAACTTTTTTTTGCCATAATTTATTTGTTACAAAAGTTTTTAAAATTATCCACTATCAGTTAAGTTAATTTTCATCTAATTGATCCTCATTTTAATCCACTTTTATGATTTGGATGAAAAATATGAAAATATATCATGTAAGCAAACTATTCGTAACGTGATTGGTCAAATATATATAAAAATATATACAAACCCTAAATTCATGCGCGCGCAAACGCGCGCAAATTTGAATTTTAGTTGCTATATAATTTCAAAAAAATTTTTAATTTTTTTATAAATTTGAATAACGCGCCACGCGCGCGCCTTAATTTTAACCAATAAGGAATCATTTACTTATTTGATGAATTTAAAATATTTAAAAAAAGTCAAATGTCATACCATCAACAGATGGCAGTAAATTTAATTGTCCGATTCTCTCTTTTTTTTTTTTACACACATAAACGAACACATACACATGCGCATAGAAATGCCGGCTAAACAGGACAGCGCCAAAAAATCGTAGTAGCTGTTTCGTAATGCTTCGTAGTATGTAGTATAACACAAACAAAAGCGCATTGGTTGGTTTATCTCTGTGGTACTCACGTGTTCATTGTTGTGTCGGTCTCCATCATAAATAGCATTACCGTGCAGTAATTCTATATAACAACAATACCCGGCTATCAAAATAAAAAAAAACAACTTGTCTTGAAAAATATAACATAGTTGAAGTAAAATAACTTGTCACGCGTTAAGTTTTATTAAATTTGTCATTTGTCAAACTTGCAATCGTTTATTGTTTAATGATGAAAGTATTCGTTCTCGCTACTCAAATCCATTCTCTTGGAAATAAATGGCGTCAGTGTTTGAAGTAGCCGTGGTTTGTTATTAAAAAAAATTCTTTTTTCTTTTATTATATTTATTTAATTTTTATACTTTGCCATCATCAATTAACAATTAAATTTAACACGATAATTTATTAACAAAAAAAAAAAAAAATAAAACATGAACCAAGACGACATTGACATGCTGTGCTCGTTACCAGATACCCAGCCAATTGATTTTTTAACACAAACTCAATCTCAAGATGTTCTTTCACAACCCCAGCCATTGGGAATTTGGGGACAGTTGAACCCTGCAAGACGAGTGTCAAAACCTGATGTTTACAACGCACCATTCATTAGTAACTAAATTTCATTTTGTATTTTTTTAAACTTGTTTACTTACTGATTTATTTTTTTTTTTATTCCAGATTTGACGAAGGATAAATACACCCTAGGTAGAAACCCAGATTGTGACATTTGTTTCAGTGACGAAAATAGCGAAATTAAATTGGTTAAACATTATAAAATAATCAGCAAAGTACACTGCATTATTACAAGAGAAGTTATTAACAATAAAAATGACGTTGTGATTTTTATTGAAGACAAGTCTTCCAATGGAACGTTTGTTAATAGGAAATTAGTTGGTAAACAAAACAAAATAGCGCTCGATCATGAAGATGTTATTTCATTCGCAAGGCCTGAGAATGCTGGTATTATTTTTATTTATAGATTTAAAATTTTTTTTATGGTTTAAGGGTAATTTTTTTTTATTTTTTTTTTTTTTAAAGAAATTACGCATTTAAAATATGGAAAAAAATTTTTTTTTAATTTTATTTGATAATTAATTATTATACTTAAAAAAAGAATTCATTTTTTCAAATCTAAAAAAATTATCAATTAATTTTATAAATTGTTCTGAGTAATCAACAAAAATAATTATCTTAAAATTTTAAAATTAAATGTAGGGTAGAAGTACAGTTTTTCGCCACCTTAGCACCGTTTTTGGCCAGTTAACATTTGAAATAATTTATAAAAAATTATAATATAACTATATTTTTGTTGAATTTTAAAAAATTTATATTAAAACAAATTGAGTTTGTAATGGTTTATTAATATAAATTCATTTCTATCGTTTATTTGAATAATAAATTGCCATAAACGGTACTTCTACCCTATACATTTAAAATTTTTAATCTGTCAAAGTATTAATCCATTTTTATTTAATTTTCTGTTAATGCGTAATTTCTTAAAAAAAATCTGTCTTCAGTTAGTAAAAAATTTTTTTTATAATTTTACAAGTTTAATTTTTTTCAACCAATTAAAATTTTAAACAAAAGTTGAAATTATCTTCAAAATTATGTTTAAAAAAATAAAATATTTTATTTCTCAATTCTACTAAATAAAACGGTTGAAAAAAAATAATTATAAAAAATTTTTGTTATTTTTATTTTATTTTTTTTTAGTTTACACATTTATAAGTATAAAAGCTTATGACACAAGTGGTTTGTCTGATACATTAAGGTCTAAGTACATTTCATTGAAAATACTTGGTTCAGGTGCTTGTGGCGTTGTGAGAATGGTATATTCCAAACAATTAAGCAAATCATTTGCTGTTAAAGAGATCTCTAAAAAAAAATCTGGGATTATGTCCAGATCCCCTTTCGATGATCCTGACCGGATTATGAACGAAGTTAAAATACTACAAGCATTAAAAAACGTAAGTAATCTTTATTTATTTAAACTCTTATTTTTATTACCGAATCTTCGATTAAAAAAACTAATTAATATTTAAAAATTCCAGCCGTTCATAATAAAAATGGCCGATATAATAGACACGCCATCGAATTTATTTATTGTTCTGGAATTGATGGAAGGTGGCGAATTATTTGATCGAATCAGAGTTAATTCTGGCTTATCTGAGCAGCAAGCTAAATTTATTATTTACCAAATAACACATGCTGTGAATTATTTGCATAATCATGGTATAACTCACCGAGACCTAAAGGTAATTTTTTTTTTTTTATATCGAAATATATTAATTTTACAACAAATAACTTTTACAGCCAGAGAACATTTTGTTAGCATCCGATGACGAGTACCCGCTGGTTAAAGTATCTGACTTTGGTTTATCTAAATTTGTTGAT
Source organism: Cotesia typhae (assembly GCF_013202065.1). Taxonomy (NCBI): domain Eukaryota; kingdom Metazoa; phylum Arthropoda; class Insecta; order Hymenoptera; family Braconidae; genus Cotesia; species Cotesia typhae. Next base: position 2,139,055 of record NW_027423758.1, on the reverse strand, counting down.
GCTCAAACGTTCATGAAAACATTTTGCGGTACACCGATGTACGTAGCGCCAGAGATATTGAAAACAAGTGGACGTGGCGCTTACACTAATCAAGTTGATGTATGGAGTCTCGGTGTGATTCTTTATGTGACACTCAGCGGCTACGTTCCTTTTGCCTCAGACTGCAAAGAGATATCCCTTCAAGAGCAAATAGTTCAAGGCAATTGCAGGTTCCCTCAGAACAAGTTCGGTAAAGTCTCGTCTGTCGCCATTAGATTGGTAAATTTATTTATTAATCTTTATTATTAAGAGTATAAAAAAATTTTTGTGTCCAGGATAGTCATATGATAAAATCGGTTATTTTAGTGAAATTTAGTGTCATTATAAAGGTCTTGATTTGAATTTGTACTTTTTCAAGATTTTATGACATTCTCACCGATAGTCAATTTATGATAATAAGTATTTAGGCTGCATTCGAAAATACTCTATCTCTAAATGCATAATTAAGAAATGACCTTTTATCTTGTAAAATATTTACATTTTTAAAGATACAAGCTCATCCCGATGTTACACTCATCGAGACCTTTCATTTGAGTACCCACATCAATTTTTCATATATTTTATATATTTATATATATTATATATATGTATATATGAAAAATATATCAATAATGCATGTGGGTACTCAAATGAAAGCTCTTGATGAGTGTAACATCGGGATGAGCTTATATCTTTAAAAACATCAATATTTAAGAAAGTACACTGCAATTTAACAAAAATCATTATTTATTAAAGCCTTATTTTATTATTTATAGTTCACAAGTCGTTGTAAAAAATTATTTTAACTAACATTAATTTCTCAATTCAACAGATTAAAAACATGATGACTGTTAATCCCGTTAAGAGATTGACAATAAAACAAGTAATGACTGATCCATGGTTGGAGGATCGGGTTATAAGGCAGCGCATCAACAAGTTGATCGCTGATTACAACACTGAGAATCAATCTCCAAATATTCCTTTGGTTGGTGAATTATCACCGCCAAGACCGTCGATTCAACAACAGCTTTTGGTCCAACGGCAGATGCTGAGACAAGACCAATTGCAAATTCAGCGGCAGCAATACTTACGTCGGCATAATTTAATTCAGGAAGAGCAGAGACCGCAACAACAGCAACACCAGCTTATTATTTTTCAACAACGAGCTTTCGCAGCAACAGCTACTCAAGATGAAGAGCGAGATGAGGAAGCTGAAATGAGTGATTCTTTTGAAGTCTGCCACATTGATAAACGGCCTAGATGTGAATAAAAATTAAGATTGAGTATTTAAAAATCTAACTCGATTTAAAATTTGACTTTTAATTTTTTCACAAGTATTAAAAGTACAAAGTATCAGTGGGTTGATTTAAAATGTGCATTAATTTTATACAATTAAAATATTTTTTACTTCTTATAATTTAATATTTAAGTAATGATTAGCTGTTATTTATTGACGCCATGTAATTGTGCTGAATTTAAGCGTTAACTATTGAGATTTATTTATGACTATTAATTACAGAAAAAAGACTTAATTTTTATTGTTAACGTTTAAAGAGTATTAATTATTAATATTAATAATTATTATTAAAATATAAATAGTAGTGTAAATGCATAGTTGATATAAAAAGTTCCAAAGGGCCTAAGTATAATAATGTATGTATTAAGTGTTAATTACATGATGTTAATATTTAATTTTGATACAACTGACTATTGATAATTGATAAATATATTAATTCTTCATAATAATTTTATTTATTTATTATTATCAATTATCATTATCATTTTAAATATTTTTTTAAGTTTCAGGCTTGACAGTGGTACTTATAGAAATTTTTTATCTGCACAATTGGATTTGCTGTTAATTTTATTGAAGATTTATTTTAAATCTCACGGGTAGGATAAAGTACTAGCAAATAATAACAAATGACGTCAAATATAAATAGTAGTTATTTGAATAAACAAATAATATATTTATTCTACTTATGAAATTTCAAAATGTCCAAGTCAAAGTTTATCAGCGTGATAGCGATAATACAGTTATATACTGACCCCCTGTGGATAATTGTTAAAAATTTATTGAAAATATTAATACTTTATTCTCAGTTTTAGTTTTCAGATTACATGTTACAGTTCGAGCAAGTATTACTGAAGTTTCAAGTGTTATAAACACCTGTTGACACTATATACACGTTTTTATATATAGTGTGTAAGTACCACGTGCTATTCAAACATTAGACGCAAGTACTCGGTTTTTATTTAAGCCGTGTTTTATTTAAGAGCTGATTAAATAGGTAAGAAATTAATTTTTATAAATTTAATTGATAAAAAAAAATTAGTGGAATTTGGGTGGGTTACTAAAAAAATTTACTGACTTGTAAGTAATGTAATTTAACAGTGAACTTTTTTTTGTATAGGTTAAAAAATTCATCAAATTTATACTGCTAACTAGAAATAGTAAATAATAATTGTTTATTAAAATTAATTTAGTTGAAAATAATTTAGCAGATGCTTAATATTTTTAAGAATTTTTTTTACAAATAAATAATATCAAAAAAAAATTGACTTGTAGAAATTTAAAATAATTAATAATGCAATTTTTTATAAATAATTTTTTTGAACAAAATTGTTTGTTAAAAAAAAATTTAAAAATTATCTAGTGACTGCTAATTTTAATGTCATTAATTTAGTAGATATTTAATAGTTTTTAGAATTTTTCTAACAAATAAATTATAGCAAGAATAATTTATTAAAAAAATTTTATTTTTAGAATCTCTAAAAAATTATAAATGCAATTTTTTAAAAATAATTTTCTAGACCTAATTTATTTTTCAAGAAAAAAAAAATTATCAAGTATCTGCTAATTTTAATGTCATGCAAAAAAAAATATAAAAAAAAAAAATTGAATTTTGAAATAAAATATAAAAATGTAATTTTTTAAAAATAACTATTTGAAACAAAATGATTTGTTAAATAAAATTTAAAAATAGTCAAATGATTGCTAATTTAAGTGTTAATATTGTCTTAATGAACAAATGACAAATTGTTAGATTTAATTATTTAGAAAAATCATTTAGATTTAGAATTTATTGGAAAAATTTTAATAATTAGTGAAATTAAAGTATTTGTTTTTATTTTCAGATTTGACAAACGAAATGGTTGGCGAAAAAGTTTTAGTTATTGGCGGTGGTGGACGAGAACATTCTATTTGTTGGAAACTAGCTCAATCTCCTCATGTAATTATTAACGATAGTAAAACTTATATTTATAATAGCAGATGTCCCCATTTTGGGCCATAACTAGACGAAAAATTAACATTTTCAAATTTTTTTAATTTTACTTATTTTTACGGCGGATTTATGATAAAAAAATGTCGTGAAAGAAAAAAATAAAAATTTCGATAGCTTTTTTGCTTTCAAAAGCTGAAAAAAAATTTTGGCTCATGTTTTTGGATAAAATTTATATTTTATCTTTTTTGATATTTTTTTCTAAAATACATAAAAAAATGAATAATTAAAAAAAAAAGTTGAATATCAAAATTAAAAATTTTTGAATATATAAATTTAAATTTTGGATCGAAGAATTACAAATTAAATTTTAAAATATTTTTGTTTTTTAGAATTAAAGTTTTGAGTGAAAGACATAATGCCAAAAAATTATTTAAAAAAAAAAAAAAATATTTATTTCTATCTACATTTTCGACCATCCGACATCTGCTGTTTTTATTATTGATAAGTAATCCTAAAGTTAGTTAAAGTTTCTATTTTAAAAATTTTTTTTTATTCATTAAATTGGACCAAAAATATATTTTTAAAAATTGCACTTAAAATTTCTCAATTTTTTTTACAAATGGAATTTAAAAAAATTTTTTTTGTAATAATTTTCTCATTAAAAAAATTTGCAAAAATTTGTAAATGTCGGCTAACTTAATTTTCATGATTGATTATATTATTTTTTCATCAATAATCTAATACAACATTTTCCAATTAATTTAGGTTGAAAAGATCTACGTCTTGCCTGGAAATTGTGGTATGGAAAAGATAAGCAAAGTGACTCTGATAAACCTGAACGTAAAAAACAACAAAGAAGTATCTGAGTGGTGTAAAAACAATTCAATAAGCCTGGTAACAGTTGGCCCGGAAGAATACTTAGCAAACGGAATCTCCGATGAATTAAAAACCAGAGGAGTGATGTGTTTCGGTCCGGAGAAATCAGCAGCGCTGATAGAATCCGACAAAGACTGGGCAAAGTCGTTTATGGACCGACACAAAATTCCCACGGCACAATGGCGATCTTTCACATCGGCTGAAGAAGCTAAATCATTTGTAAAAAGCGCGCCATTCCGGGCGTTGGTGATAAAAGCGACTGGTCTGGCGGCAGGTAAGGGAGTCGTGGTAGCTGCCTCTGAAGAGGAAGCATGTCTCGCAATTGACGAGATGCTGGTTGACAAGAAATTCGGCGCAGCAGGAGAGACAATCGTCGTTGAAGAGCTGCTCGAAGGAGAAGAAGTTTCCATGCTAGCGTTCACCGACGGGAAAAGTTTTAAAATGATGCCACCTACTCAAGACCACAAAAGAATATTCGACGGCGACCTGGGCCCCAATACCGGTGGAATGGGTGCTTACGGCCCCTGTCACTTACTGACTCCAGAAGACCAAGAAGTGGTTAGAAATAAAGTTCTTGAATCGGCGATTCGCGGATTCCAGGATGACAAACTTCCATACGTAGGCGTGCTGTACGCCGGGCTGATGCTCACCAAGTCCGGGCCGAAAGTCTTGGAGTTCAACTGTCGATTTGGCGATCCAGAGACTCAAATAATCATGCCCTTGCTGGACTCTGACCTCTTCTTGATAATGAAGTCATGCTGTCAAGGCAATTTGTCTTCTCTGAGCATCAACTGGCACGCGGATAAATTCGCGGTTGGAGTGATTCTGGCGTCTCGGGGCTACCCAGTCTCTTCCTCAAAGGGCCAGGTGATAACCAACATCAGTTCCATAGAATCACGTCCAAATCACTTCGTCTTCCACAGCGGAACAGCTTTGTCCAACGGCGAAATAGTGACCAACGGCGGAAGAGTCCTGATAACAGCCTGCCTGTCTTCTTCCCTGGAATCCGCAGCGGCAAAAGCAACCATTGCAGCCAGAGAGATTTCATTCGACGGCAAGCAGTTCCGAAAAGACATAGCGCACAAAGGAATCGCTTCGTCGATCCTAAAGTCCGGGACTTTGTCCTACAAGAGCAGCGGAGTTGATATCGAAGCTGGAGATTCCTTGGTAAGCCGAATAAAGTCTCTAGTTTCAGGAACTAATACGTCAGGAGTGCTGGGGTCCATCGGAGGATTCGGAGGGCTTTTTGACACTCGCGCAGCCGGGTTTGTAGATCCTATCCTGGTGAGCGGAACTGACGGAGTCGGGACTAAGCTGAAAATCGCTATCGAGACCGGCAAGCATCAAACAATTGGGATAGACTTGGTAGCCATGTGCGTCAATGACGTCCTCGCTCATGGAGCTCAGCCGCTTTTCTTCCTTGATTACTTCGCTTGTGGCCACCTGGATGTCAATGTAGCCGCTGAAGTGGTCAGTGGCATTGTCGAAGGCTGCAACCGAGCTGGCTGCTCGCTGATCGGCGGTGAAACTGCTGAAATGCCGGATATGTATGCTAGTGGAGATTATGACCTAGCTGGATTCGCTGTTGGAGCTGTTGAGAGGGAAAATTTACTCCCCAGAAGCGGAGAAATCGCTGAAGGTGATGTAGTTATCGGGTTGCCTTCTTCGGGAGTTCACAGCAACGGGTTCAGTTTGGTGAGAAAAATTCTTAAATTAAATGGAAGTTGCTTGCATGATACTGCGCCGTTTTCCATGCGGACTTTTGCTGAAGAGTTGCTGGAACCGACAAGAATTTACACGCGTAATGTTGTTGAGGCTCTGAAGGCCAAGGTTGTTAAAGCGTTTGCTCATATTACAGGCGGAGGATTGGTGGAAAATGTCCCGAGAGTTTTGCCGCCTGGACTTGCAGTTGTTCTTGATGCTGAGAAGTGGAAGATTCCGAAAATTTTTGGCTGGTTGGCAACTGCTGGTGGAGTAAATGAACCAGAGATGCTGAGGACATTCAACTGCGGAATTGGAGGAGTCATTGTTTGTGCTAAGCAGCATCAGAATAGAGTTTTAAAGCTGGTGCAAGCTGAAGATCCGGTTGTTGTTGGGTCTGTGGTGAAGAAAACCGACAAGCCGACTATGGTGGTGAATTTTTCACGCGCTATTGAAAGCGAAATGCGTCGGCATGTGCCGATGTTGATGCAGAGACTGGTCTCGCCGTGCAAGAAGGTGGCGGTTCTTATTTCTGGCAGCGGGACTAATCTTCAAGCGCTTATTGACGCTACTAGAGACCCGGCGCAGAGAATCTGCGCAGAAATAGTTCTTGTTCTGTCGAACAAGCCCGGAGTCGAAGGACTGGAACGGGCCAAACGCGCTGGCATTCCCACCACCGTTATTAAGCACGTGGATTACAAGACACGCGAAGAGTTTGATGAAGCTATGGATCTGGAGTTGAGCGCTAACGGAGTAGAAATAGTTTGTCTTGCGGGCTTTATGAGGATTTTGTCGGAGAAATTTGTTAGAAAGTGGAAGGGCACTTTGCTTAATGTACATCCTTCACTGCTTCCAGCTTTCAAGGGAGCTAATGCTCATAGAGATGTTTTGGAGATGGGCGCCAGAGTTACTGGGTGCACTGTTCACTTTGTTGAGGTTGGTATTTTTACACGCTTTTTATTCGCTTCACTTGTATGTTTGTATCTTTGTAACCGACTTCTTTGGGCGCGATTTTGACGCACTTTAAACTGCCAGATTTCGTTCAAACTTTTTAGATTTATCGAGGACCGATGACAATATACTAATTTGATAAAATTATTCCATTTTTCAATTTGCAAAATAAGATTTTTGTTAATTTATATAATTTTTATCTATATTCGATAAGGCAGAAATTTTATTTTTACAACCATTATCTTTAGACGATTTATCTAATATTAACAAAGTGCATGCTGGTAAGTTAGTTGCCAAATAATAGTTTAAAATTAAAAAAACAAGCTATTATAAATAAACCAAACTAAAAAGTAGAAAATAAATAATAGTTTAAAAAAACTAAAAAACACTTTTTATAGAAAACCGAACTAAAAAAATAGAAAATAAGTTTTAATAAATTTAAATTAAGAATAGTGTAAATAAAAAAAATTTATTTTATTTAAAAAAAAGCGTGGGGTGCTTTTTAAGATATTATAAAAATGATAATCACTCTACTCATATCTATCGATAAAATAGTAGGGTAGCAGGGGGAACTGGCTCATCCGGTAAAACAGATTTGTGGGTTCATGCCCATGCTAAGTATCATCTGTCGATATGAGCGACCTGTTTTACCGACAGTTTGCGGATATGGTCGAGGTTTTGCAGGTGGCGCTGGTGGTGAATCCCGCTGCCATCTTACTGTCCGCCATTTTCCCGCCATTTTTAAAATTTATCCACCATTGTGAATTCGCTATCCGTCATCTGGTGGCTGCTATCTACCATCTGATGGCTGCTATCCGTCATTTTGATTTGTGAATCCGCCATTTTGAATCTGATTTCCGTCATTTTGAATTCAAGTTCAACATTTTGAGGTTAGAAAAAAGCATCCTCAACTATTAACCCGCCTTCGGCTCGGCCATAACAGATCAATAGTTCAGGATTACGCATTTGTAGTATGATATATCCATGTTCTATATATTTAAAATGAAGTTATGATAACTGCTTGCGCGAAGGATTTTACGCAGCGCCATCTGGTGGCAGCTTGCATTACTTCTAACTGCGTAGTAGATGACATCATCAGACAGGTTTGAACCTGTTCAAGGTCGCGTAACTGCGCAGTTTTCTTTGTTCTATTTCTAACTGCGTAGTAGATGACGTCATCAAACAGGTTTAGACTTGTTTTTGTGAAAATGGTGGGGGAAATTTCTATGAATCAGATGACTCATTCTGTTCTAGAATTTTTTAACTGCGCAGTAGATGACGTCATCAAACAGGTTTTTAGGTAGAGGAGTGGGGGTAACTGCGCAGTATTTTCTGCCTATATAAGCAGCTCGCCGAGAGCGTACTTCACAAAAACGAAGTACATCTCTCATGATTAAACAGTATTCAGTGTTATATAAAATATAGTTAAGTTCAGTGTTGTGAAGTACGCGAGTATAGTCCAGTGTGCAAAAACTATTGTGTAGTGTACATAACCTATAAACAGTCACATAACCTTTAAAAGTGTACATAACCTATAAACAGTCTACATAACCTATAAACAGTGTATATAACCTACAAACAGTGTATATAACCTATAAAAGTGTACATAACCTATAAACAGTGTATATAACCTATAAACAGTGTGCATAACCTTCAATATTGTGTAAACAGACAGTAGTGAAGTGTGCGTCTTCCCAAGATGGCTCAACCTAACTTCATTGAGGCTCTCAAAAACTTGGTGGACACTATTGCTGTCTCATATGCTGATCTGTTGGGAGAGCAGCTCACTGATAATCATCGTCAAAGGTGTTTAAGGGTGTGCAATGAAACTATCCAGTACTTCAACACTATATTACTCGATCCTGGAACATCAATTCAAGTGAGACGAAGTGTTCAAGCACACATCAACCAACTCAACTGGTTTACCGATCAGTTCTCCAGACTCGGTAACCAAGTTGTTGGTGGAGATCTCAACCAAGGAGTCAAATGGAAGGACTTGGAGAATGCTTTCGCTGGTAACATCCAGACTGGATGTGTTATCAACCAGCATCATTTCTCCAGGCCTCACGGGACATCGTCATCAACAGGTGCAGAGTGTCTTGAGAGATCTGGCAGGGTTGAAAGTGAATGTTGAACTCTTTTGCACATTCCGGAAACAAGAAGATGTAGAAGAGCGAAAGTCTTTCATCACCAAAAGCCGCGAGATTCTCCCTGCCACATCTCTTCAGGATTGGTTTAGTCAACATGTCTATGACAAATTACTTCAAAGAATTGAAGATTTTGAGCATGAGGGTTCTGGATGGAGTCTGCTTGGACCGAACAGCTTGATGGTGACTATGTCAAGATTCGCACCAACCCAAGTTGGAAACTCCACCTTCATCAGATTACCGCAGGATATTATCAGGAAGCATGCGGTTACGAACATCCAGAACAATGATGAATTCTGCTTCCTGTGGTGTGTCAACGCTGCCTTGCATCCACCAGTATTGGTTCCAGCTGTCCCTTCAAGTTATCGTCACTTCAGCGTCAGATTGAACTATGAAGGTATTCAATTTCCAATTAAACTTAATGATGTGCCGAAATTTGAAAAAATGAATAACCTTAGCATTAATGTATATGGTATAGAGTCAGAATTCACGGGTAAAAAGTCTGAAAAAAGCACTATTATCCCATTATATTTAAGCAACTTCGAGTCAGAAATACCGACAATACATTTATTAATGATTAAAAAAAGTGTAAATTATACCGATAATTTAGATAATATTGAGTCAGTCTATCACTTTGCATGGATACATAATCTTTCTGCATTAATTAGAAGTCAAATATCTCTAGGTAAACATAAATTGTACTTTTGTATTCGTTGTTTGAATCATTTCAAATTAGAAAAATGTTATTTAGAGCACCGAGTAGACTGTTTTAAATCTAACAAAGTCCGCATGGAATTTCCCAGTGAAAAAAATAAAATTTTGAAATTCAAAGATTTTAAGTCTAAAGATACTGTGCCGTTTGTAGTTTACGCGGATCTAGAATGCACACTCGAACCCCCGGGAGATGATGAAAAGACAATTAATAAACATGTTCCACACAGTATTGCTTACTATGTACATTGCAGCTATGATAACACACTCTCCAAATTTGAATTAAACCGTTCTCCTGATTGCATTAACTGGTTTGTTAAACAATTAGGGTCATTAGCTCTGAACTTTGAAAAAATTCTAAAGAATCCTATTAAAATGAAACCATTAACGAAAGAGCAACAAAATAGACACAACCAGGCAACTATGTGTCACATCCGTGAAAAACCAATCACTTCTGCTTCAGATAAAGTTTATGATCATTGTCACTTCACAGGTAATTACAGAGATGCTGCACATAAATCATGTAACGTTAATTATCAAAAATCTACCATTATCCCAGTTGTCTTTCATAATTTATCCGGCTACGACTCACACTTCATAATTAAGTCCTTAGCTACAGTATTTGAGGGTGAAATTTCATTATTACCAATCAATAAAGAGCGTTACATTTCTTTCACAAAATCAGTTAAAAATACTTCAGTCTCTTTAAGGTTTATTGACTCTTTTAGATTCATGGCCTCCAGTTTAGAGAAATTAGCTTCATACCTTGATGACAAAGACAAACAGATTACGCTTGTTGGAAACTGGGCATAATTATGAGATCACAAACATCAGAATAGTTAGAACACAATTTGGATTCAACGTTGAAATATGCTTGGACAGCACTTGTTCAACGTTTCTCCCTGCTGCATGCAACCAGAAGTTTTTGAATAAGCCGCATCTACTTGCAAAGATGAAGAATATTATCAATAATGGTGAAAAGATTTATTTGTATGACATCGGTACATCATACAATAAATTTAAATTCATTTACACACCATCTATACCAACTGTGCAATTAATGAAAAAGTTTAAATCTATGTAATGTTACTAATATATTTCGTATTTATTATAGTAAGGTTTATAATTAAAAACCCAAAATTATAAAAAAGTTTTTCTTTATTTACTATTTTTAATTACATCATGTTTATTTACTATTTTTAATTACATTAAGTTTATTGATTAGTACAGGATCAATAATTTCATTTATTTGTTGTATTCGTCGGTGAAATCGTTCTCCGTCTCTTGCTGCTTGTTCCCATGATCCTTTCCTCGCTTGTCTGGATGCAAAGTCCCATACATACATGTAATGTATGGTGGGTTTGGGATCAAACTGCACCGTTAAGTAAGTTTTCTCACAGTGCTGCTGATGGGATTGTACTCAATTATTCGATCGTGAATTATCAAGCAGTAAGCAGCAGTTTGATTTGGAAACTGTGCTGACGATTCAAACTCCAGACGTATATCCACAGGTCCAGACTTGATTGACTCGTTCTGCTTGGAACAGTCAATTATATACAGAGGTGCTTTATTCAGAAAATTTTTTTTAGCCAATAGCGGTTCAGCTTCTTTTCCATAGTAAGCACTTTGAAAATTTGTGTACATATCATACATCAAAGCATACTGATTATGCACAATGTTGAGGTTCAAATTTCAATATGGATAACTCTGAGAGTCCAAGAACAGCTTAATGTCTCTAATATTGCAGTGGTCAAACTCGCTTGCATTTTGATCCGGTTGATTCTTTCTTGCTGTTTGGAATCCAAGGATAACAAAACGAGGTTTCTCAAGCTGATTTGTTGTTTTGATTATCCAAATATGCTTGTTGGTAGCTGGTAGCAGTGGATACTCATACAATTCCCAAGTCCGGAAACTGATTGGGATAGCTGGATCGGAGGTTATGTAATTCAACACCTCGATTTTTTGCTTGTCAGACATTGTTATATACGGTACAATCCACTCAATTTTTTGAATCGTAATTGACACATTTTCATTCTCAACGGTAACAACATAAGCATTTTGATCAGTATTTGATCTGATCAGTATCAATTCATGCTTGGCATTCACGATAATTCGTTGATAATCTTCAGCAAATCCAAGAATGAAACTCAGCGGTACTGAGACATCAAAGTAACCGCTATTATCAGTCAGCTTGTTGTCATCTTCATTAACAATCCAACCAGCATTTTCCAGAATATTTTGTTGTCCCGGGCTCAGAGAAGCGTATCCTTTCATAACACTGGTGATACCAACATTCTTACATCTATCGATTTCTACACCATTGAGCTCATAACGTATCTCTTCAAACATATGACAAACAGCCATGTTGACCATCTTCGTAGTAGCACTTACAGCAGTACCATCAGCTTTCCTCATTCTTCCATAAAAATGTAATGTGCTCTTGCTTGGGAGCAAGCACAGATCTTGATGTTGAACAGCAATCCTGATTTCATCACTGTTGTTGAATGTTGATGATGCATATGGCAAGTGTGAATGAGCTTCACAGTGTGCGATAGATTCATCGAAAATAATCGATTTTTTTATATCTAAGATTTCCGCCATGGTATAACGCAAGCTAGACAACAAAAATTTATTTTTATCTTATGAGAGATGAAATGAATCTGAAGCATATTTATAATGATCATGTCAATACAGACATGTCGTACAACTCATTCAGAGATTTATGCTCGGCATGTTGGAATAAATATGGGTTTGTGGTAATAGATAAAGACAGTGAATTGAACAGTGGTAGGTATCGCAAAGGATTCGACTGCTTCATTAGTATAAATTGAGGTACTTTAGAGTGTGATAGTCATACATGCTGTAGACGTTAACCTGTCAACATGAAGCCTGAAGAAATATCAAAGCAAAAAGATATTCTGTATCAGATATCTCAAGCCAGTGATGCCATCCGACGGAAGCACAAGATGTTGAAGTTGGGTAAAGATACAGCTGAGAAAGCTATGGAGGAAATATTCAAGCCTATTGTGACACCACTCCAGAGTATAGTTGAATCTTCAAAGTTGAAAGGGGAAAATATTAAAAAAGAAGAAAAACCACAGGTTTAAAAACAAGAGGTTGAAAAATCTTTGTATGATGATCCAGAAGTATACAACAGTTTAATAACAGATGATGAAAGTTCATTTGATAATACAGCACTTGCTATTACTCAGCCACCACCATCAACAAGTACTCCAGCTCGTAGAAATCCTCTTCTCACTAATTATCTACAACGTTTAAGTAAAAACATAAAGATAATGATATGAGATATGGTGTACGCAGAAAACGTGGTGAAATGCATATGGGTGATTCACCTATTTCATTTGCAAATGATACAATAACTGTCAAAGAAAAAAATTATCCAATAACTCCTGGGTTGTTGGAATTATTATTTAGAAAATCACCAGAGGATGCACTCATCACCCCAGATGATAAGAAAAAGTACTTGGACATAATTCAACATACCAACGCTCATAGGAAAAATTATGACCCAAATCGTACTATTTATGAAGATACAACAATCAAGTTCAATAAATACATTGCTGATTTTATCACCAAGTTCAGTAGAGGGTTACCAAAATATATGATTGCAAGAAAACAGAGATTACCAATGGACTATGTTTACTGGGATGATCCAAATGAACTAGTTGATCGTTTGCGACTACTTATGGCATCTCAAGCTGCTGGAAATCCAAGTCACACGAATGAAATCATATCAATTATTAAAGAGCTTAGGGAGGCTGGAGTTATATATTAAAAGCTTCTGAAAAATTAAATCATTCGCACGCTGACAGTCAAAGTGTTCATAACCATGAGCATCGATATATTTGGACGTCCACTGGACAATAACTTAGGTCAACGAGGCCCTGCTAGTAGAGGTTTCAATGTAACTTCTGATGGAAACTATAACATTGAGAATAAAAGGTTGTGCAATCTCGGTAATCCTTCAAATGAACATGATGCGGCGACACTGCAGTTTGTAATGAGACAGATGTCTGAACTGAATAAAAGTATAGACAGTGAACAGAAAGAGATTATTTCACATTTACACTCTGAAATAGTAATACTGAAAGCTGCTGTGAGAAATTTGCAGACAGCTATTGAGGAAGTTAAAGCAGTACTTTCCTCTCATCAAAATAATATCAAATATCTCGTTAATAATTTCAATGGAAGAGAAAAAGGTGGTGATAGCTGAAGAGCTTCACAAACCAGCTCGCAGGAACTATAAATGTTGTCATGTTGATATCCGAGGTCTCGATGAGACTTAGCAAGCCGACTTGGTTGAGATGATTCCATATGCAACAGTCAATAAAGGATACAAGTATCTGCTTACAATCATAGACATATTTTCTAAATATGCCTGGGCAGTTCCAATTAAATCAAAAAGTGGTGGAGATGTCACTAGTGCTATGAAGTCTGTACTCCAGCAAGGTCGTGTTCCTAAGAATCTCCATGTTGATCAGGATAAAGAGTTTTACAACAAAGAATTCAAAGATCTGATGAAGCAGCACAAGATAAATCTGTATTCAACATTCAGCAATCTCAAAGCATCCATATGTGAACGTTTCAATAGAACACTCAAGACTAAAATGTGGCGAGAGTTTACAGCTCGCAGCAGCTACAAGTGGACTGATGTACTTGATGACTTGGTAAATACATACAACAACACCAAACATAGTACCATCACAATGAAACCTATTGATGTTACCGCTGCTCAGGAGAAACAACTATTGGAAAATATATATCAACCACTGAAAACCAAATCGAAGCAGAAGTTCAAAGTTGGAGACAAAGTCCGAATCAGCAAGTACAAGCATGTTTTTGACAAAGGATACACGCCAAACTGGACAACAGAAATCTTCACAATCAAATCGGTGCAGAATACGAATCCAACGACGTACAAGCTCGTGGACTATCAGGATCAACCAATTGAAGGCGGATTTTACAACGAAGAACTCAGCAAAGTCAAATATCCAGATGTATATCTTGTTGAAAAAGTAATTAGAAAACGTGGAAATAAATACTATGTTAAATGGTTAGGCTTTGATACTAAACATAATAGTTGGATCAATAAATCAGATATATAAAACACAAATTATATTTACATTGTTTTTATTTACAAAACCTTAATACATAAATCCTTAAAAATATATTTACATTATTTTTACTATTACAAAACTTTTGTCTCTTATTATTATTTTCATCATCTACAATCTTTCTTTTCTTAAAAACTAGTGAGCCTTTATAACCCCAAGGCACAGTATCAGTGCTTGCCTCAATGAGTTGACGTTTGTCATCAGCCCAACTGAGAGCAAGTTTCTCCTGTTTTACTGTGTGCACTTGATGTTTTTTGCTTTTTATCATATACTGCTCTTTCTTCAACAGCACATTTTCAAAAAGACATCTTTTGAAGTCATCAAACATGATGGTCTTCAAGGCTGATCCTCCGATACCCTTTGCCCTTTTCTTGATTCTATCCTTTTCCTTCTTAGGATCATGGATTTCTAAGGCATACAATTTGGCTCTGAGACCCACGAACTCGGACATGATTTTTCCATTGTTCTCATCCTTCATGAGTCCCAGAACCTTTTTGTTAACAAGGGGCATGTTGAAGACGTTGTTAGGTGGGTAATCGGAAGTATCAAACCTTGAGATATCACGTTTGATGTCTTCATAGATGTTGGGTACATTGAATTGGTAAATTAAACTGTCAGTGTCAGTGTACAATAGTTTTGAATCTTTTTCATAATTTTTCATAACATAATTGTAATGAAAGTCATAGATATAAGTTTTGGATAAATCTAATATACTAAACCCTACATAGATCGGCTTGTTGAAGCAAACTCTTACTTGTTTTAATTCAACTATAACCATATCCTCATCAAAAATTGTAAGGCTGTGGAAGTTTGGTCTACATACTAAATCTGATACATTGTATCGACCTTGCCACTTTGTTCTCAAGTATACATCCTTATATTTTCTAACATTCTCCATCGTCTTTCCAAAAACCGCATTATTCATCAATTTATAAAAGTTCTTTTCGAACTCATTTTTTGCAAGCTTTCGACATTCAGTATTTTTATCGATATATGATTTGAGCCAGTCTGATTGCTCAAATTTCAAGACTCGATGTATTTTCTTAAGAACTAAACCTAAATCTAAATATTGCTTTAAATTCTTATAATGTATTACATAATTAGACTTATCATACAGAGTTGTCGTGAGTTTTTGTTGTTTGCTACCAGGTGGTACAAAATGTTCCGGGCATAAAGGTAGATCTTTGTGTAGATCATGTAATTTCTCAGGATAGTGTAGATCTACTTCAAGGATGTAGCCTACACTCTCATCATTATTGAAAAACTGATCTATATTGTCTACATTTTCAACCCATTCAAATTTACCCTTGGGTAAAGACATACTCATCGCTGCGCCATACAAATTATTTACATCATCGTACATCAGGTATGTTTCGGGGTTGTTAGAATCAAAATCTTTACCCATGTACCGGTTGTTAGCTTCAGCGTGTCTATTAGCACACATCGATACCCCACCGCGAACACCCTTCTCAATGAAAAGAAGCATCTCAGGATCAGTTAACAGTTCAAGTTCTACTTCAGTATGCTTTAACATTGCAGCGTTTGATAGACCGGGAGCAGTATAGAAATGAAGTGCATCGAGATTGTACGTCTTGAAACAACTAAGTCTAAAGTTTTCAAAGACATCAGCCAAGAGAAGTACGTCAGTCTTCAAATACAAGTCTGAGTACTCTCCCAGCGTGTTGATTTTAAATTCACTCCAAACTACTTGAGCAAAAGCATAGTCATCATCAGAAATAGTTGAGTTTGTTAATTTTGAATAAAATGATTCCTGGTTAGGTAACTGTGTCTCGTCTAGTCTGTCAATACTGTCAATGTACTCATATGGGAATACACCCTTACGTATTGCTAGTTTAAATTTGTCAGGGTCAGGGTAGTGTAGTCGCGTAATCTGTTTGTCTTTGTCATCAAGGTATGAAGCTAATTTCTCTAAACTGGAGGCCATGAATCTAAAAGAGTCAATAAACCTTAAAGAGACTGAAGTATTTTTAACTGATTTTGTGAAAGAAATGTAACGCTCTTTATTGATTGGTAATAATGAAATTTCACCCTCAAATACTGTAGCTAAGGACTTAATTATGAAGTGTGAGTCGTAGCCGGATAAATTATGAAAGACAACTGGGATAATGGTAGATTTTTGATAATTAACGTTACATGATTTATGTGCAGCATCTCTGTAATTACCTGTGAAGTGACAATGATCATAAACTTTATCTGAAGCAGAAGTGATTGGTTTTTCACGGATGTGACACATAGTTGCCTGGTTGTGTCTATTTTGTTGCTCTTTCGTTAATGGTTTCATTTTAATAGGATTCTTTAGAATTTTTTCAAAGTTCAGAGCTAATGACCCTAATTGTTTAACAAACCAGTTAATGCAATCAGGAGAACGGTTTAATTCAAATTTGGAGAGTGTGTTATCATAGCTGCAATGTACATAGTAAGCAATACTGTGTGGAACATGTTTATTAATTGTCTTTTCATCATCTCCCGGGGGTTCGAGTGTGCATTCTAGATCCGCGTAAACTACAAACGGCACAGTATCTTTAGACTTAAAATCTTTGAATTTCAAAATTTTATTTTTTTCACTGGGAAATTCCATGCGGACTTTGTTAGATTTAAAACAGTCTACTCGGTGCTCTAAATAACATTTTTCTAATTTGAAATGATTCAAACAACGAATACAAAAGTACAATTTATGTTTACCTAGAGATATTTGACTTCTAATTAATGCAGAAAGATTATGTATCCATGCAAAGTGATAGACTGACTCAATATTATCTAAATTATCGGTATAATTTACACTTTTTTTAATCATTAATAAATGTATTGTCGGTATTTCTGACTCGAAGTTGCTTAAATATAATGGGATAATAGTGCTTTTTTCAGACTTTTTACCCGTGAATTCTGACTCTATACCATATACATTAATGCTAAGGTTATTCATTTTTTCAAATTTCGGCACATCATTAAGTTTAATTGGAAATTGAATACCTTCATAGTTCAATCTGACGCTGAAGTGACGATAACTTGAAGGGACAGCTGGAACCAATACTGGTGGATGCAAGGCAGCGTTGACACACCACAGGAAGCAGAATTCATCATTGTTCTGGATGTTCGTAACCGCATGCTTCCTGATAATATCCTGCGGTAATCTGATGAAGGTGGAGTTTCCAACTTGGGTTGGTGCGAATCTTGACATAGTCACCATCAAGCTGTTCGGTCCAAGCAGACTCCATCCAGAACCCTCATGCTCAAAATCTTCAATTCTTTGAAGTAATTTGTCATAGACATGTTGACTAAACCAATCCTGAAGAGATGTGGCAGGGAGAATCTCGCGGCTTTTGGTGATGAAAGACTTTCGCTCTTCTACATCTTCTTGTTTCCGGAATGTGCAAAAGAGTTCAACATTCACTTTCAACCCTGCCAGATCTCTCAAGACACTCTGCACCTGTTGATGACGATGTCCCGTGAGGCCTGGAGAAATGATGCTGGTTGATAACACATCCAGTCTGGATGTTACCAGCGAAAGCATTCTCCAAGTCCTTCCATTTGACTCCTTGGTTGAGATCTCCACCAACAACTTGGTTACCGAGTCTGGAGAACTGATCGGTAAACCAGTTGAGTTGGTTGATGTGTGCTTGAACACTTCGTCTCACTTGAATTGATGTTCCAGGATCGAGTAATATAGTGTTGAAGTACTGGATAGTTTCATTGCACACCCTTAAACACCTTTGACGATGATTATCAGTGAGCTGCTCTCCCAACAGATCAGCATATGAGACAGCAATAGTGTCCACCAAGTTTTTGAGAGCCTCAATGAAGTTAGGTTGAGCCATCTTGGGAAGACGCACACTTCACTACTGTCTGTTTACACAATATTGAAGGTTATGCACACTGTTTATAGGTTATATACACTGTTTATAGGTTATGTACACTTTTATAGGTTATATACACTGTTTGTAGGTTATATACACTGTTTATAGGTTATGTAGACTGTTTATAGGTTATGTAGACTGTTTATAGGTTATGTACACTTTTAAAGGTTATGTGACTGTTTATAGGTTATGTACACTACACAATAGTTTTTGCACACTGGACTATACTCGCGTACTTCACAACACTGAACTTCACTATATTTTATATAACACTGAATACTGTTTAATCATGAGAGATGTACTTCGTTTTTGTGAAGTACGCTCTCGGCGAGCTGCTTATATAGGCAGAAAATACTGCGCAGTTACCCCCACTCCTCTACCTAAAAACCTGTTTGATGACGTCATCTACTGCGCAGTAAGAAAATTCTAGAACAGAATGAGTCATCTACTGCGCAGTTACCCCCACTCCTCTACCTAAAAACCGGTTTTATAACGTCATCTACTGCGCAGTAAGAATATTCTAGAACATAATGAGTCATCTACTGCGCAGTTAGGAATAGAACAAAGAAAACTACGCAGTTACCATGACTTTGAACAGGTTCAGACCTGTCTGATGACGTCATCTACTACGCAGTTAAAAAATTCTAGAACAGAATGAGTCATCTGATTCATAGAAATTTCCCCCACCATTTTCACAAAAACAAGTCTAAACCTGTTTGATGACGTCATCTACTACGCAGTTAGAAAATTCTGGAACAGAATGAGTCATCAACTATGCAGTTAGAAATAGAACAAAGAAAACTGCGCAGTTACGCGACCTTGAACAGGTTCAAACCTGTCTGATGATGTCATCTACTACGCAGTTAGAAGTAATGCAAGCTGCCACCAGATGGCGCTGCGTAAAATCCTTCGCGCAAGCAGTTATCATAACTTCATTTTAAATATATAGAACATGGATATATCATACTACAAATGCGTAATCCTGAACTATTGATCTGTTATGGCCGAGCCGAAGGCGGGTTAATAGTTGAGGATGCTTTTTTCTAACCTCAAAATGTTGAACTTGAATTCAAAATGACGGAAATCAGATTCAAAATGGCGGATTCACAAATCAAAATGACGGATAGCAGCCATCAGATGGTAGATAGCAACCACCAGATGGCGGATAGCAGCCACCAGATGGCGGATAGCAGCCACCAGATGACGGATAGCAGCCACCAGATGACGGATAGCGAATTCACAATGGTGGATAAATTTTAAAAATGGCGGACAGTAAGATGGCAGCGGAATTCACCACCAGCGCCACCTGCAAAACCTCGACCATATCCGCAAACTATCGGTAAAACAGATCGCACATGTCGACAAATGGTACTTAGTATGGACACGAACCCACACATCTGCTTTACCGATGGAGCCAGCTCCCCCTGATACCCTACTAATATTTATATCTATTGACCCATACATCCCACGCTTTTTTAAAAATAAAATACATTTTTTTTTTATTTACACTATTATTAATTACATTTATTGAAATTTTTAACACTATTATTAATTTAAATTTATTAAAACTTATTTTCTATTTTTTTAGTTCGGTTTTCTATAAAAAGCGTATTTTTTAATTTTTTTAAACTATTATTTATTTGAGGTGAAACTTTGTGTCTTGGAAAGACTTATCGGGACTAATATATTTTTTTTTTTTTTTTAGGTTGAAATTGATTCGGGAGCAATAATCGAACAGGAAGCAGTACCTGTTTTACCGGATGACACGGTTCAAACTCTTCAAGAAAGAGTCAAAGTCGCTGAACATAGAATTTATCCCAAGGCATTGCAATACCTTGCGACAGGTCGTATTGGATTGGATGCTAATGGCAAAATTTATTGGAACCATTAATTGGAATCTTTTTTCTTAAAAATTTCCATAGTTTTGATTTTATATTTTCTTATGTTGTTTTTTTTATTAATAACTTTGTATAAATGAAAATAATTAAAGTCATTTTATCACTTTCTTAAGGTAGTTTTATAAAAAAAAATTACTTTTCAGAATTTGATGAAACTTGGCATACAAGTACATTGCGTGCTTAAAGGTAAAAAGGCTTGTAACAATTTATGTGCCCTTTTACCTTTGCAAAAGTAAAAGAGCGCATGTGTTTTTTTATTGCCAATCAAGGAGTAGACACATTCTACACTTGAAATTGAAAAAAAAAAATTTTAAAAGTAAAAGGACGTATTTCTATAATTATACGCCCTTTTACTTTTATGAATTCGAAATTTTGGTGATCTAAAGGTAAAAGGGCGTATAACTTTTTTTCGGCCAGTTTACAAAGGAACATATTCGTAGTTTAAAAATGTGAAAAAAAAAACTTTCTGTGGTACTAGCGGCGTAAAAACTCAACTGTACAATTTTTTAAAGTTACAAAAGAAAATATATCCAAAAAACAATAAAGAACGCGTGATTATTTTTCTCGCTTTTTATTTTAAGAAATAGTTATCATAAAATTTAAAAACATGAATAATTATCATGAAATTATAATGTTTGAAGAAAAATGGGAAATTTTTAAATATTCAAATGTTATAATTTTTAAATATTACTATGTTTTAACAAAAGCGGGAAATTTCAAAATATTTGAATGTTATCACATTAGACAATTATGTAGAATAAAAAAAAAAAAATTAATTGTAATAGTTCACTCACGACATATTAAAATAGCTATATTTTTCATTCTCTAGTGCTGCCTTTCTCACGGACTATCTCTTATTCGTTTTTACTAATGATTACTTTTATTTATCTAGCTAGTTAATTGATAATTTATTAAAATTAGCAGACTTTTAATAATTCTTTTAATTTTTTCATTGATAAAACTATAAAAAAATTTTTAAATTGCATTTATTGCTTCTTAAATTTTCTAAATGTGAATTTTTTTATTTTAATAAATTTTTCAATAAAAAAAATTATAAAAATGATCAAATATCTGCTTACTTAATTTTTTATTTCATAAAAAATTACACAATCAGAAGCTTGGGAATTTTTTAGGATCATTTTTACAAATATCAATTTTTTTAAAACGATCGTAAAATCCCTTTCATGCCAAAAGATAATAAAATTTGTGATTTTTCATTCTCTCGCCGCATCACTTCTGCAAAAATTTCATTTTTAATTACAATTATCTCAAGTTTGATCCGGTCGATTTTTTTTTAATTTTAACAGCGTATGTACCTTATTTCGTTTATGAGTGAACTATCTTAATTCAAGTTTTTTTACAATCAAATACCCAAGAAAGTAAATCTAACATCCCAGTAGACATTGAATTATTATCAACTGTCATATTATCTCTAGATTTTTTATTTTGAAAAGGAGAAGGTGGCTTTTTAATAACTTTTTCAGCAATACTGTTCAAGTCAATTAACAACATTTGTTTCTGAAGAATAGGCACAAGTAAATTGTATGTATTAATTTTTTTGTTTATATTTTTTACAGTTTCTTGAGAGTTTTTTAATGCGTTTTGCCATAATTTATCCTCGTCAAATGACAGAGGTGCAGGGCCCAACTCATTTCGTACTGCCGTCAAGTCATTTTCTAATTCTTTCGTTTCTTCTCGTATTTCTTTTGACAGCTGTATCCATTCTGGGGTGAATCCATTGTCGATTAATATCTAAAAAAAAATATTTATATATATCATCTTTATAATTAAGAGAACAGTTTGGAAAATCCAAAAGTGCACGCCGCATAATCTTATCTTCATAATAAAATTAATTAAAATAAAATACAAAAAACAAAATAATAAAAAACAGAAATTTTTGCTTTGGTTTGGTTATAAAAATTTTTTTTTCAAAAGATATGCAAATTCAAAATTTCAAAATTTTGTTTGTTTAAAAGGGGACACTTAGGGCTCTTAAAAAAAAAGATATTCTGGAAAAAAAATTTTGAAAAATGCCAAATTTGTTAAATTTTGAATTTTTGAAAATCGTTAAAAATGAAGTTCGTAGTTAAAATTTTGGCTCAATTTTTTTGTGTTAAATACCTAGTACTGATCTTAAAAGATCCTGAAATTTTTAGAAGAGTGTTTTTTTTTTTTTTTTTTTTCAAAAATATGAATTTTTGAATTTTCAAAAAAATTTTTTTCGTTTTTTGCAACTTTTAATTAAGGAATGTTATCCAGATACATTGTATTATAATTTTGATTATTAAAAAATTAAATGCATGACGTGAAAATAGTATGTAATAAATTATTTCATTCTTTTTTTTTTTTTTTTTTTTTTTTAATTTTTGGACATTATTTTAAAGTCATCCTTAACGTAATAAATATTAAAATATTTATTATTTTTGAAAAAATAATAATTTAAAAGATTAAATAATAAATAATGAACTATTTCATAAGGAACATGTATTTTAAATAAATAATTAAAATATTTTATAATTATCAATTGTAAACTATTGATACTTTGCAACTCCAAAATTAATTGATTCAGAAAACTCTTATATAAAATTGAATTGCATTAATATGATAATTAAAGATTTTATATTTATACGGTATATCTAAATTTTTACGATAATAAAATCTTTTTGATTGTTTTTATCATTTTTGCATTTTTTTTTTCTTTAAAATTATTTTTCTTATGCCAAAGAAGTATAACTTCTGGCGCATGTCAATAACTACACACACTTTTTTTTATACATTTAGTATAAATAAGCTTTAACTGTAACATGCCGACTTACTAATCATATTAACAAAATTTTTAGGTAAATAACTACCTCGTTCAATTTATGAGTGACAAAATCAACATAAGGATTTTGTGCGCTAGCTCGATCTTTCAGCGGTTTTCCCATACCAGGCAGGTCTTTAAACTCTCCTTTGTTCATAGACTCCTGAATCAAGTCTTCAACCAATCTATCAATACCAAAACGCGTTTTAATATCTCCAGCACGACTCTTGTCCATTCCTACCAGAGTATTTCTCTCAGCAGCTTGTATTTTCTGCAATCTGTGCTCCATTACATTGTCGACGGCTTTTTGCGCTCTTTCTTTAGTATGTCTTCTTTGTCTTTCTGACGGCGTGCCTATGCCAGTGTCGTAGGCCAAAAAATGCCGATGTTGAGGTGCTGTATGCTAAAATTTTCATCAAAAGTATTAATATAAAAAATAAATGATTTATTAATGCTAATTACTTTGATATCAAATTCTTCGACTTCCGGCAATGAGTCATTGTCCTCTTTGCAAGAACTTCTTTCGCGTTGAATCAATCTGTATGCACTTTCAATCTGTAACAAATTCAATTAATTAAAAGGAATTTCTTCTCGATTTATTAATAATTTATTCATTAATAAAAATAACTTACTTCAGAAAATTTCATCGAATCAGCCGCTGATGACCCGCTGTCTGGATGGTATTGTTTCGCTAAATGAACAAACGCTAACCTCAAATCTTCATCTTCACAATCTTCCCTTAATCCAAGTGTTTCATATGATTTCTAATTAATTTAATCAGATTTTTTATTTATTTTATTTCAAATTTAAAAAAACGGTCGACAAAGAAGAAATATTAAAGTGCATTTAAATTTTAAATATTCTATAAATTTTATTGTTTTTTAATCCCACTGGCGTTATTTAAATAAAATCGCTAGTTTTTTTTTTATTTTTCTCTTGTTTAATATTTAAATAATTTTTATTATAATTTTTTAAAAATGAATTACCTTCAATGTCCGATGTTTGTAGCGACATTGTTTTATGTTCACGTTTAATCTTTGCAAGCAAAAACTTAACTTATTTATAGAAACCGAACAAGTAGGTGAATAAACTAACATTATTAATAATTAAATACTCAAACAATTAATAAACTACTTATTTTATCATTTAAAATTTTTTTACTGCGTAAAAATTTGTATTATGTCACTTTCAGAACATATGATTTAATAAGTACTTATATATTATGTGCTTATGAAGTTTTTCATACGGTTTATTACTGATGAAATCAATAGTCACTACAGATGAATATGTTGGGATTCATATTATCAGCAATTAGTAACTTTGGTGATTTTTAAAACGGAGAGTTCATGACGGGATCTGCAAGAAATTTTTTAGCAGCTTAGTTTGTGATTTTTTACGTAAATGATAGAATTCAAATTTACGCGCGCAAGCGCGCGCCTTGACTATAGAGTTTGCATATATTTTCATGCTTATGATACATTCAACCAATCACATCACGGATAAATTGGTTTCACATACATTTCATCTCCATTTTAATATTAAGAATTTCAATGTTAGGACTAAAATTCAAATTTGCGCGCCTTTTCAGATTTACATATATTTTTATGCTTAAGATATATTTGACCAATCACGTTATGAATAGCTTGCTTACATGATATATTTTCATATTTTTCATCTAAATTATAAAAATGGATTCATTTCTATTTTAATATTGGGATTTGATTAAAATCTTGGCAAAATTGTTCAAGTGAAGAAATGAAGAAAAAAAGATGAAAATACACTTTATATTTTTAAATACGAATTCAAGTAATTTTTTCTATATATTTATTAAAATCTTCAAGAATAATCATTTGAATTGTACAATTTAATAAAAAAAACTTATTAATTAACCTAGAAATTCACTGCGCATGCGTCAGAAATTCTTTTATTAAAAGACTAACTTCAAGTGATTAAATAGCCAATACAGTCTTTCTAATTTTAAAGTTAACCAATGAGGAATCAGGATCTGTTTCTAGTGACTTTAGGCTAACTTTAATTGTGCCGTATATTCTTCACTAATAAAGGAACAAAATTTTTGTTTTGATAGGTAAATATAATCAAGTATTTACAGATTTATATTAAAATAATTTATTTTATCGTTAATGATATATAATATACTCATCAACATCGCTGTTATATAATTTTATCATGGAAAACAAATTTATATTATATCATGTTTACAATAATATTTAAACTAAAATTAATACATTTAATTATCAATAATTAATGGTTGAAAAGTTGAAAGCAAATCAATAATATTCTAAAAAAAAAAAACAATTAAATTATAACTTGGAATTTATTAATTTAAATAAACTTATCAATATAGTCTTAATTTAATTAACTAACACACATCTCTCATACACATTAATTATTTGTTATTAATAGACAAATATTAAATATAATTAGCTTAATATTTATATAAATGTATGTATTAATATATCTGTATCTGTTACGAGTTATTACTGTACATTTATATGCAATTAAAATAATAGATTAATTTAATTTTAGAATTTAAATCGACTTTGCTAGTATATTTATTTAACAAACAGTCAATAGTTTATCACGTAAAAAATTATTTATTCAATTAAAGCAAGAGACCCAATTATTGACACTTGCAATTTTTTTTTAATTAAAAATTACTGATGCCATAAGGGAACCATAAGGACGTATAATAAAAATTCTATTTTTTTTTCGAAGTCCAAAAAAAATTTTTAGTTTGAAAAAAAAATTTTTTTTTTGCATTTCTTCACGTTTTATAAGAAATTTTATTTTTTTTTTAATTCGAGGTGGGTCCCGGGAGCCATAAGGGCGTATAAAATTTTTTTTTGCATTATAAAATTTTAAAATAATTAGTTTTTTTTTAATATTTTATTTTTTTTAATTAGAATAAAATTGCAAGTCAATAACTGGGTCTTTTACCTTTCCTATTCAATAAAGTTATAATTTAAAATAAAATTAAAGTATGGCAACATGTTAGTGTTAATTAAATTTACATTAATTAATAATTACTCGTGCTTTTCTTTAATTTATTATTAAGCAGCCTGAGTAGATATCGATTGTTTTTGTAAAATCTAATAATTTTAAAAATAAATTAATTATCGATGATTCTTTACAAAATAATATTTCGTTTTTGCGTTAAAAATAGCACCTGCATTTTATAAAATTTACATTTATATTTCTTCAAGTTAATTAATAAAATGACTGCACAGAATTAAAATTCAATTTTAAAATAACTGGCCTCTATTTTTTTTAACTAAATTATTTCATTCATTTTTATAGATTTCTAATACTAGTAATTATCTATCAATACACAACTTATGAAGATAAACGTATACTCAAACAAACTATATCAGTTCAGGATCTTTTTAATAAGATCTGGAGATTGACCAAAAATATTAGATTAAAAAAGGCTTCTTAAGATTTATAAATCTCGTAGTCTTAATTCAGAAAATAATTTTTTTTTTAAATTCAATTATCGAATTAATTAAATATGAGTTTCAATATATATTATTTTAAACGCCTAACAAGAATTTTATTTGTCACGCATCGTTTGTCATTGTTGTAAAATCATCCTCGGGCGTAATCGATCCAGGAGTTTGTTGTTCCAAGGCGAATTGTTTTACTTTGGCCTCCCAAATGTCTTTTCTGACGAGTACTCTGTAATAAATAAACATTTTTAATTAATTAAAAAAATTAATATAAAAATAAATTCAAAAAATCTTGTTCTGTTATATTTATTTGAAGAAATAAATGAAAAAATCCCTTAACCAAAGAAGTAAGTTTTCACCAAAGCAGCGCTGCTGTCTTAGAATCTCTAGTCCGGTTCTGATTGGTCGGTAATAAAAGCGGGAATTTTTAAATTCTTAATTTTTTAATATCTAATATTTCAATTAAATAATTTTGAATTAGCGCAAATATTTTATGCAAATTTTTCAGTAAATTATTAATATTGACCAAGTAATTTTTCTGATTATACCGCCCCAGATTACACTGGTTATAATCCGAAAAAATATTCCGTATAATTTGAATTATACTTAGTAGAATCTTGGATTATATAATTTCTTCAAAAATTCTGATATTCAATTTTTTCTTTTTTAATTTATAAATATTTAAAAAAATTTTTTAAATATGTGAAAATTGTGGTAATCAATTTTTTTTTTGATTTTGCATTTATTTTTTAAATATATCAATAAAATCAAATAGAAATTTCGTTCAAAAAAATAATATATATTTTTTATCCATGCATTGCATTGTATTTTTTGAAAAATACACAAAAAAATGAACAATTTAAAAAAAAAATTAATCATCACAATTTTCTGAAATTTTAAAAAATAATTTACTAAAAAAGAAAAAAGTTGAATATCACAATTTTTGAAAAATTGAATTTAACCCTTAAACTTTACAAAAATTTAAATTATATATCGTTTAACAGAAATTCATTTTACAAGAAATTAAAATTGCTGAGAGATATAACTTTGTCTGTAAAAAGAATAAAATATATATATTATAAAAAAAAAAAAATTAATACGTATCGTACACGATACTTAAAAATAATATTGACATTAAATTACCGTGATAATTTTCTAGATTTACTTCACAGATTTATGTTGAATAAAAATTTATCGTAATAATTATAATAATATAAAGTAAGAATACCTTCTTGTATTATCGCTAACAACACTGTCGGGTGCTCCATAAACAGGAGGATTTTCATAAGGATTATAACCGAGCTTTGAAAGCATTGGAGCGATGTCTGGCATGTCCCTGACAACGTCGGTAGGAATTTGTCCAACCCACTTAGTCAAAGCCTCGAGATTCACGGGTTTTATAACTTGATCAGAAGAACGTTCAACTCTGTTACATAATAATAATAATAATAATAATATTAGTTAAAGATTCTTAGTGAATAAACAAGGAAATAATTAGATTAATTTTAAGGCGATTAAATTACTTAGATAGTGGAACGCCGCCGGGCTTGTTGATGAATTCCTCATGATGGAGGACGGACTCGTTCCAGGGCACATCGAGCCAATTAAGGATTTTCTTCATCCAATCACGTGGGTGGAGGACTAGTTGTTCATAAGGAACCATCAGGCATCGACTGGGACCCACTTCTTTGCATTGATCGTACATCAATGATATTGCGTGATTCCATCGCGTGAGACACTGTCTATACGACGATAAATCGAATCCAGTTATCGTTACCTATGGACAAAAATTTTCGGTTAAGCTAGTTCACTTGCGGCATGTATTATCTTATTTTTTATTTGCTAGGGTTACCATTTTCACGGACTATTTTTTATTTGCTTTTATTAATTGTTATTTTTGTTTATTTATTCTGGTAACAAATTAATTTGATTTTAAGGGTCATTCTGGTTTTTAGTTTAAAAAAAAAATTTTTTTTTTTACTTTCTTTGAAAGTATACAAAAAAAAATGTTCTTTAATTAAGTATATAATATTGAAAAGTTTAATATTTTTGATTTGAGTAGAAAAATTCTTGATTTAAGGACATTTTTCTTAATTTTTACTCGATTCAAGAATTTTTCGTCTTGATTCAAGACATTTATCCTCTTCAAAATTATATTCTTGGTTCAAGAATTATTTTCTTGAATCAAGTTAATTTTTTTTTCTGTGTATAATATCAAAGTATTTTATTAAATTTTCTAAGTAAAGAATTATTGTAACGGGTTCTTTTTCACGATTTCAAATTTTTGACCAAATAATTTCTTTTCCATATTAAATTTCACTCGGGACTTGGACAAATTTCCATTCTTTTAATTTCTTTTATGATTATTTTCTTTTGCTCGATAAACTCGCTTGGCTTCAAAATAATTTCTCACACTCATAAAAATTCTAAATTAATCAAACCTTCAATAACAATAATATTATAATATTATCTAAATAATACAATAGTGAAAATTAATAAATAATCGTCATAATAATTATTTCTATCAAATTTTAAGTGATTAATAAAAATAACAATAACTTATAATACCGCAATTAAACAGCCCACGTCACAATATCTATAAAAAATAATAAGTAGAAATACTTTCGTTATGCATCTTAAAATTAATTTTTAAATTAATCAATAACATTTTTGAGGAAATTTCTGAAAAATTTACTCATTAAATAATTATTAACATTTAATAGATTAATAAAAAATTTAACACTCTGAATTACCGGTATACACTTTACAACCGGTATATTTTTTACAAGTTTTAAAAATGTAACTTAAACATTAAGTTTTATGAGAAAATAGAGTTTTTATTTTATTTTACTTTACAAAAAGTGACGTTCAGATTTCAATAAAAATTTAGGTGATAAAAAAAAATAAAAAAATTGAACACTTTTCGTAATTAAAAGCACAGATTCAGAGCACATGACAGTAATAATTAATAAAAAAATCTTTCACAAATTATCTCTGTCTCTCTTTCTCTAATTGATTCAAAAATATTATTTTCAAAATTATTTTAAAAAATTTGTTCTTGGTTCAAGTGAATTTTACTTAATACAATGATTTTTCTACTTGAAACAAAATAATCAAATAATTTTTCTGCTAAAAAGTCATATAAATAATAAAATGCCTGTTAATTTCAGATTTATTAAATTAAAGTTTTTAAATGATCTAAAAGTATCAATTTGACCATTATTGACCGCCATCGCACGGTTGTTAATTTTAATTATTACAAATTACGCTTGATGGCGCTTTATTTGAAGAAATAAAAGAAGTGAAATTTATCCAAGTTTTTAATTAACTAACTTGGAAATAATTATTTCTGATCAAGGCTTGTAATTGCAACAAATAATAAATAATAAACAATAAAAAAACGAACCTTTCTGGAAATAATGGAATGAACGGTAGCACGGCCATCTCGAACCATAAATAAAAATTTAGCATTCGGAAATAATTCAAGTATATAAGAGCCCATTTTTAGCGTCAGGGGATCTTTATTGCACAGTCGGGGTGCTGGTTCACCGTGTCTTGCAATAACTTCTAAAGAAAATGCAGCAATAGCACTATCCAAAACCTGATGAAGAAAAAAATATTAATGAAAAAAAAAAAAAAAAAAAAAAAAAAAAAAAAAAAGATTTATTAATTAACAGGAGTAACCACGCGTTAATTATACGAATACACAAAGTTTTAACGAGTTTACTGAACTTATTGAAGTAATTAATTAATAAACTTGCCTCTTTAGATATACCGGCTTCTGATAAACGGACGTTTTCACGTTCTGATCTCAGCCAGTGAGACCGCATCTGGAGTATCCGGGGGATTACTCTTGTCTCCTGTCCACATCTGTAATAATTCATCAGTGTTATCATTTTAATTTATTGAGCGCTAAGTTTTAACGATAAACTGCTTATCACTCATTTCATAATGATCTAATTATTTTTTTCAAGAAAAATTATTTTTTATACCTCACGTCTGGATGAGCGTCTAACATTGCCCTCATTAAGGTCGTCCCTGATCGTGGAACACCACCGATAAATATTAATGGCATGTTGCGATCATAAGTATAAGTTTTTTTGTCTAATTCTCCTATGACGAATTTCTGTAACAAAAAGTTTATGATAAATTTCAGTGTAAAATTTATTCAAATAAAATTATCAAACAAGTTTACAATTTTATAGAGTTTTATTGAAGAAAGAAGAAAATTTACTCCAAGAAATACGGAAGTGTCTCGCACCAAGTTTACATTCATTCGCTTCGAAATAGATTTTTTTTTTTTTGCATTCATGACTGTATTGGTAATAAGCTGTTCTATATTTTATAACTATTTGTGGCTTACTGAAGAATATTTCTTCGTATTTAGCGATTTCTTTCTTAATAATATATAAGTAGAAAACGAAGGAAGAAATAAGCGCCACATGTTAAGTTTTAATTACGTAATTTCTTTATCACTAGAATTCAAATTTGAGCGCGTAAGGGCGCGCCTTGACTATAGAATTTGCATATATTTTTATGCTTATGATATATTCAACCAATCACATCACAAATAAATTGGTTTCACATACATTACATCTCTATTTTAATATTAGGTCTAAAATTCAAATTTGCGCGCGCAAGCGCGCGCTTGAATTTAGAGTTTGCATATATTTTCATGCTTATGATATGTTTGACCAATCGCATTATGAATAGTTTGCTTACATGATATATTTTCATATTTTTTATCTAAATTATAAGGTTGGAATTTGTGTTTGAATTCAGAGTTAGAATAAAAAAATGTGTTAAAATAAAAACATAGATGTTACTTTTCGAAAATAGCCATAGTGACGCTTTAGATGACGTCATAGAAGTCGTCAGTAAATTAACGTTGCAACAGATCAAAATAACAATGACTACTTGATCGTTCTCACAATTTTTAGTGCAGATTCACTTTGTCGTGGTACGAGATTAAGGGGGAACACCACTGTTTTCGGGAATTTTTTTGACAGGGAAAATAAAGGAATTTGGGGATCGGATTTTTTTTATTTTATTAAGGATACATTAAAGATTATTACCTTAAATTTTTATTAAAAAATATTTAATTATTACAAAGTTATTAACAATCTCGTAGAGCACTAGAAAAAATTTCCTCCTTTATAATCGGTTCGATAACTCAAAAACGGATCATCTGAAAATAAAAATCCAAATTGCTTTTCAATTAATAAGGATGTAGTTATCGTCGCACGTATGGAATTTTGAAAATTTTCATTTTAAAAAAAATGGCGACTGATTGAAAATTTTCTCACTATTTTTACTGTTTTTTATTTTTTTTCAAACCCGGCTAAAAAAATCTTTGAAATACAAATTTTTTAAATTCCGTATGTGCGACGATAACTACATCCTTACTAATTAAAAAGCAATTTAGGTTTTTATTTTCAGAGGATCCGTTTTTGAGTAATTGAATCGATTGTAGAGGAGGAAATTTTTTCTAGTGCTCTTACGAAATTATTAATAACTTTGTAATAATTAAATATTTTTTAATAAAAATTTAGGGTAATAATCTTTAATGTACCCTTAATAAAATAAAAAAAAATCCGATCCTCAAATTCCTTTATTTTCCCTGTAAAAAAATTCCTGAAAATCACCTCTTTTTTTCAATCTTCACAGAAGTGTTTCCCCTTAATTAAAAAGGTAAACATTTTTTTAAGGAGATTCAAGCGTAACTTATAAGTCAAAATAATGTTTACATTTTTTTTACTTTCAGTTTTTCCAATATTCGTCAAAATTCTTCATTTTAATTAAAAATAATTTGAACAATTTAATAATTGATAATTTTTACTTATTTAATAAAATAAAGTAAAAGAATGACAATGGTATTTATTACTTGCCGGATTAAATAAACAGATTTGGCAATAGCGCGTTTGATTATACCCATTACAGAGACGTACATGAGTGTATGAGTTAAATATTTCTCTCTCTGTAGCTGTATTTCTATCCTTTTCTTTTTTCTCAGCTATTGACACGACGTTGCCAAATCTTTATTCGAATAAATAGCTGACGATAAACGAGTTAAAAACATAAAATTAAACTTTAAATATTTCAAAAATTACATCGATAATGTATTATTATTAAATTTTTTTTATATTTTACAATAATCCAAGTTTTTTGTGTACAGTTTTTTATTCGTTAAAGTTGGGAGGTTAATATTTAAAAAAATAATTAAAGTATCGACTAAAGTTTGTCTGTTATAAGAGCCCGTGTATAAGGAGATAAAAACTGTGATTTTTGAAATTTAATATCTAAGTAACTAAATGATGAATCTTTTTAAAATTTTGGGATAAGATAAATGACGTATTTATTTATACGTCTACTTAATTTCAAAGCTCAAAATTGGAAATTATTTTTCACATTAGATTCGCTCGAATCTTGTTAAGTTTAATTAAGATAAAATCAGCCGAAAATAATTTAATTGAAATTTAACAAAATTAAATAAATAAAAATCTAATTACCGCTCGAAAAATTCAAGAAAGAAAGAATTAAGTGAATAGTTCGTTGACAAATGGAGACTGTATCTTATCAAGGATCAAATCAAGCTAATGACCCGCAAAGTACGTAATAACTGGTACTATTATAATATCAGTTTAATTACCGACACGTAGAGTTCTTGAGGCGGTAATTTACGGCGACTCAAGTCGATTTTATTACCGAATTACCCTGGTACGCGCTTTGTTCTCAAGTCGACGACGCAATTTGTACGTCATTTACCTTTCCCTTCTCGACGTCAATTTTATGCCAAATGCATATGTAGAGCACATAAGTGCTTGTAAATTTCCGTCAAGCATTTCCTCAATATGAGTAATATACACACTAACTACTGGCTTGTTATTGCGAACTACAGCGTGTCATGTGACTCTAACTAGAATGACATTTTGCATCTTTACGACTCTTCTCTTCTCGAATTATAGAGACGAGTTATTTTGCGCTAAGTATTAATTTATAATTCAAATCCACGATGAACATTTATGTCACTTTTGTAATATCTTTTAAATTTAAATTTTATTTTTTACATATAAATTGGTTACTTTAAATTCTTATTAGAGTATTTGTCATAAAATATTGCGGAAATTTTGTTTCTTATAATTTTTTTTAAGATAAAGGTCGCATTTTTATTAGTTCGATAAAAAAATAATAATGAAGTTGATATTGGGGTAGTTTGAGGGAAAAAATGTTAACTTTGCTTCAATTTGCCGATAGTAAGTTTAAAGTTCAGACGAATTCATTCATAAAAATTGTAATTAGTAAAATAAGTACGAAATAAGTTTGTAAAAAGTTTACATACAAATTATTAAAAAATCAAAATTCAATATTTATAAAAAAAATAGTAATAATTGATAAGAATAATGAATGAATTTTTATCATGTAACTTATACATGTAAAGGCCCTTATATAAACGGTCGCTAATCATATCAATTGCGCTAATTAAGCGCAATTTTTCTGATATATTTCTGATATATGTGTAAAAATATATACACAAAAAAAAATTCTTGACTTGAATTATTTTCTTAGTTCGAGAAATTTTTTTTTTCTGCACTGATAGAAAATTTATGTTGACTCAAGAGATATTTTCTTGATCTAAGAATTTATTTTGGAAGACAAATGATTATTTTGCTTTAAGAATTTCTTGTTTTGATTTAGATTTTCTTGGCTTGAGAGCTATATTATCTTCAATCGATATATTTAGTTTTTCAACCAAAATAACATTATCGTTTAAAAAACTTAAAATAATTCATCAAAGTATATTTCAAAAACTAAATAGTCTTTAATTGTTATAACGAAAAAAAATTATTCCTTGGAAATAAGTAAATTAATGACTCAAAAAAAAGCCATTCTTAACACAAGTCGGTAACATCTTGAATCAATGTTATCGCCTATCTTGAACCAAGAGACAAAAATTCTTGAAAGAAATATATCTATATCTAGTTTCAAGAATTCAAATTTTGAAGAAAAAAAGTTTCTTGAATCAAGATTGTTTTTCTATTAGTGTGTGTATGTACAACGAGATAAGAACTTAAAAAGTCAGACTATAAATCATTTAAAACACTTTTGTTTACATAAAAATGTCAATTGATTCAATATGATTAATGTTTTGCAGAGTTTAAGGAATCAATTTATTTTTAATATTTATTACTTTAAATATTACTTCTTGTTAGTTATAAAATTAGTTCTTGCATTAAAAAATTAGCATATATTCAGAATAAAAAATAAGAGTCGAGACAAAATGTACTTATATAGAGTAAAGTGAAATGAATTATGGATGTTTTGAAATGGCAAAAACGTAGTACTAGTTTTTTACTTCTAAAGTGGAGTACAAGACATCTGACGGAGGCTGAGGAGACAGAAAAAGATTCAACTGTGACCTGAGGTATGACAAATTTCAGTGCCGCGGGTATAAACGTGCAATATAATCCTAGACTTGTTACAACTCATACATCACTTAATTTTTTTATTTTATTTTACTCTCGCTCATCCTCCGCTTCTTTTCCTTTTAGTCACCCGCGTTTGGTTCCTTTTTTTCCAGTAACTATTTCTGTCTCGCTTTTCAATTCTTTTTTTTAAAATACCCGGCAACAAAGTTACGAGGAAATGAGTGCAAAATGCCAAAGTAGAAAACTTTTATTCGACAAATCAAATGTTCTAGTTTTTATATATTATTATTATTTTTCCGCTATAAAACTCTCCGTTTTAATGTTTGTTTTCTCAGCCGTAGTTTAATTAATTACTTTTTCTCGTATTGTTTCCCATTTTTCGTTTTTTAGAAAGAATTAATTATAGGTCGATTTTTTGGTATAATTCTACAAAATTCTAGAAAAATTCCATCGCTTAATCTATTGAAAGTAAGTTTTAAAGCAAATTCAGAACATAATCCATTAAAGGTTCATGCTATCGTAAAAAATAACTTTGAAAAAAATTATTGTTAAAATCATTTTCAATTTTTGTAACAAAAACTTTAAACTTAAAACTGAGGTTCAAACACTTCCGCACTGATAAAAGGATTTATTAACTATTAATAATTTAATTTATTCGAAGGCAATTATTTAATTTTTTAAAGTTTAACAAATATTTTTAACATTCAATAAATATTTATTTGGAAGGAAAATACATTTATTAACAGTTAATAAGAATTTTTTAATAGTTAACAAATATTTATTAACAGTTAATAAATATTTTGTTGAGTGAATTTGTTTCGCTTGCAATTTCATATGATATGAAGATTGTTTATAAATAAAAATCATCTTTATAAATTATTTGCATTAATTATATTACATTATAATAACGTTTATTGTAAAATATCAAATTCTATCACAGCTCATAATTATTTTTTATATTTTTAAATATTAAAAACGTTAATTGATTTAGTGAATAGAATTATTATCATGTATTTCAGCTATAGGGTTATAAAAAGTGTCAAAAGAAAATTGCTATTTTTGCTTTTTATTTTAAATAAATATTTGTTAACAGTTAACAAACATTCATTAACCATTAATAAATATTTGTTAACTGTTAACAAATATTTATTAACTTTTAATAAATCGTATTTAATAAATAATTTATTAACTGTTAATAAATATTTATTAACAGTTAATCCACTCTTATAATTTAGATGAAAAATATGAAAATATATCATGTAAGCAAACTATTCGTAACGTGATTGGTCAAATATATCAAAACATAAAAATATATGCAAATTCTAAATTTATGCGCGTGTTTGCGTGCGCAAATTTGAATTTTAGTTTAAAAAAAAAAAAGAAAAAATTTCACATGTAGAAAATTTTAAAAATTACACATCTAATTTTTTGTCATAATTTAGTTATTAAAAAATCCACTTTTATAATTAAGATGAAAAATATGAAAATATATCATGTAAGCAAACTATTCCTAACTTGATTGGTCAAATATATCAAAGCATAAAAATACATGCAAATCCTAAATTCATGCGCGTGTTTGCGCGCGCAAATTTGAATTCTAGTAAAGCTTATTAAATATAAACAAATCCTTCTATCAGTGCGCAGCCATTTTTTCTTTGTTTCATTGCAAAGACGCTCTGTCAGGCGTGCTACAGGTACTTTTTAAAAAGGCGGGAATCCCAAAAATTTGAAATGTTAAAAAATATAATTCCGATTAATAACAGCAAAATTTTCCGTTTATTTCGATTGACAATTCATTAAAATGACGCATAATTGAAAAAATTATTCAATTTGTCAATTAAAAGATAAAATCTCGGCATAATTCATATTCTTATCTTATCTCATACTTGATAAATTCCATTTTATCGTGTACGTGTCTGCTTATATATTCAAGCTTTATACATACAAACGATAAGATTACGGTTTGAACGTTAATCATCCGGGAAATCGATTCTGTAGCGAATAAAATTGGGAATTTCGACTTTATAAGTCCTTAGATTTGAGATAATTTCAAATATTTATCACCTATATTTTTTCTTCATCAGCTTACTTCCTCCTAAACATGAAATATAAAGAAAATTTCAAAACCTTTTTCGCTATTGTTGATTCTGAAGCTTAAAAAAATCCCGCATAACAATTTATAATTTTTTGGACGACTAAGCTGCTAATAATAATATTTCATCATTAACATTTGTCACTGTTACATTTTACTGTGTAATTTGTACCGTTAAATTATCACACACAGGCTCCTTTTTTTCTTGGTTAAAATTTTTTTCTCTCCACCTGTCTAAGGGTAAACCGCGTTGAAAATGAAATGAGCGATTTATCTCGTTGAGTAGAGAGATTTACTCTCAAGTTTGTTCCTCTCGTATTTTTCATTTTTTTTTCTTTTTTTCAATAAACCACAAGAATGTTTATATTATTTTTTCTCTTTTTTAACATTTACTAAATTTTGCCGACACGACAAATATTTACATTTTATTTTTCGACGATAATTAAATTAGTCTAGTGGAAAAAAATATTGATAAATGAAAATTGAAGTAATAGGAGACCGTTGCAGTCGCAGTAAAAGGTGTCAAAGCAACTGCGTTTGGAATTTCATCGTGTATAAAGCTTTCCTTTTAAACAGTATTACTTTGACAGTCTGATCGCGCATATATATGTATTTTCGCCTCTCCTGTTGCTCCTTTGTTAGCACTAAAAAATTGTTCACTGTTTTCCATTTACTTTTATTATCCCTTTTATACGTATATTCCCTTGGCTTTAAAAATTCACTGTTGCTAAATAAAAAACAAATTCCTTCTCATGTAACTTTTCTTTTGTGCAAACAAAATTTTTTTGTTTACTATAATTCATGTTTTTTATCCTTTTGCAATGATTAGACTACTTGTTTTACTTAAATGGGTTATTTTTGGTGGAGAATTGTAAAATTTAGTATTTTTTATAATTTTTACTTTCATTACGCATTTTAGTATGAGGATGTTTTGAGAAAAGGCAATGAAACAATGAATACGTCCACAAAAAAAAATAAAAAAAAAAATTTTAATGCAGCTTACTGCAAACATCGAATCAAATTCTTATTGGACAAATTTTTGTCAACCTTTTAAAATTAAAATTTTGAGTTCCGCTTTTAACAGCAGCTGTATTAAGGAATTTTCTGAGATATTTCGGGGTGAGAGGATTTATTTGATTTTCATAGAATTTTTAATAAGAAATTCAATTGGGCACTTCCGTACAAATTTTGAAT
Source organism: Cotesia typhae (assembly GCF_013202065.1). Taxonomy (NCBI): domain Eukaryota; kingdom Metazoa; phylum Arthropoda; class Insecta; order Hymenoptera; family Braconidae; genus Cotesia; species Cotesia typhae. The sequence goes on along the minus strand of NW_027423758.1, from coordinate 2,100,534 downwards.
TTTCAGCGAAAGTGCCCAAACTAAGCTTCTGTTAAAAAATTAATATTATAATCAATATTTTGTGATTGAACTTACACTTTATAATAATTCAATTAAAGCAGAATCGATTTTGTGATGGCAATAAATGTTATAATAGTGCATCAGACAATATAATGTAACTTTGTTTGAATTAATGAGTAGTCTCTGATCGATAATGTTAAATTATTTTATTGGAATAACTTTATACTTTATACAAGTTTAATTACTCTAGTCTCTATGAATTAAAAGCGCCCAGCTAAATTGAGGTGGCTAAAAAATTTTTGCTAAATTCGCCACTGAAACTGTAAACTTTGGAAATTAAGTTTTTTTTTTATCATTTTTGGGTAGAGAATTAAGTTCTGTAGCGAGTAATTGACGTGAAAATAACCGCTGATGTCAAAGTAACTTAGCGACAAAATCACCACAACAAAATCCGCCGACTGTTAGCCAGAATAGAAAAAAAGATAATTACGTTAAATAATATTCCTTTGAGAATTTTCAAGCTGATTCATATTCATGGTTTATTAATATAATTATAATTTGATAATAATACGCTGACGGTGCGAAATATCAACTGATTTAATTATTTAAAAATTATCAAATTTATCTGAAAAATATTTCTTCTCAAGTTTTATTTTAAATTATTTTTTTTTAATAGAATTCAGTAATAAAAAGTGATATTCGGCAGCCGAAATGGAAGTAGATTTCTTTCCTGTATACAAAATAGTAATGAAAATTCTAATGATCAATTAACAAATTATTAACTTACACTCAATTTTTTTCTATTCAATGATGAAAATTCACGACGTGAACAGTTATTTAATAAATTTAATTTTAGAAGGTCCTGGTTATGAATGTTCTTCTCGTTGTCGGTAATGGTTCAAATCATCCGTTAAATTTTTCAAAATTAGTGATATAAAACATTGTGATGTATAGTGAATACATTTAATTTGTAAAGTAATTATTAAATCTACAATAGGATTTCTTTACTCTAGTTGTGAAGGGGAAATTAAAAATAGAAAAATCCCATCTCTGTCTATGTAATGTCTACTAAAAATTTCATCAAACTATAACCTAAGATATATGATTTCTGGCTAAATTATAAAAGTGATCTATGCAAATCAAAGCTTATTAAAAAAGCTTTAAGATGAAGTTGACAGATTGTTTATAAATTTTTTTAATCAAAAATTTTATAAGAAATAATAAGTAAAAGTTTGAATTTTCATCATTTTCGCTTTATTCGCTTCGTATCATCAATACGTCAAGCTGAATTGAAAATCATGGCTTAGTTGTGTTTAGTTTAATCGTATTTGAAGAATCTTGATTAGTATTTTCATCAAATTTCTATCAATACGAAGTGGGTTTTTTTAAAGCAAAGAAATATAAAAAAAAAATGTGAAAATTGAATATTTTGATTTTTTTTAAAAGTTAATTTTTTTTTTCTTTTTAAATTGTTGACGGAAAACATTTCTAAGATTGACAAGAAACATTAAATTTTTTAGAAAATTTTTAATGAAAAATGTCAGTGATGAAAGTAGAGCCACCATTTTTCAGAAAAAGTTAATCTTATCAAAAAGTTCTCAACAGAAAACTAGTAAAGAAAAGCAGATTAAAGCAAAGAAAGTTGGTTATAATTGATCAGAACGATAATTGACGCCAGCGGGGGTTTATAAAACACCTGAGGGATTTTTCGTAGCTCAAAAAGTTTAAGGTGAGGCTAATTAAGTCTCATCCCGGTAATTTTATCGTGAAGTTTTTTTAGCACAGAGGATTCAAGTAGCCGGTATTTTTTTTCTTCAACGTGTAATAATTTTTTAGTGCTCTCTTTTTGCTATTAATATCGTCGCTCTCTTGACTTCACGTTTAACCCTCTCAGTGGGAATAGAGAACTTTACAGCAGGGTGAGCCGGTTAATAGTCTATCTTTCTTTCCCGACAAAGAGACGCGTACTAGTACCTACTTGTTCTAAGACTCAAAGTGCCACTCATATATGCTCCACCTCGAGTTTTTATTTTTTACTATTTTCATGTATAATTCAGCTCGGGTTACAATTCATTTAAAGCTTGGTAACTGCAAAATATTTTACACAAAAAAAAAAAAAATACATTTAGGCCAAAAAAAAATTTTACAAATTTTGACGCCGTTGGGACGCGAACCCTGTTCCTCCGATCATGTCTAATGTAAGTTTCACTCTTCGCCAACGTAATAAGAGTATTCTATAAAATTTGAAGAATTTAAGGAGGTTCGAGCGTAACTTATGAGTCAAAATAATGTTTACATTTTTTTACTTTCAGTTTTCTCAATATTCGTCAAAATTCTTTATTTAAACTTAAAATAATTTGAACAATTTAATAATTGATGATTTTTACTTATTTAATAAAATAAAGTAAAAGAATGACAATGGTATTTATTACTTGCCGGATTAAATAAACAGATTTGGCAACAGCGCGTTTGATTATACCCAATACAGAGACGTACATGAGTGTATGAGTTAAATATTTCTCTCTCTGTAACTGTATTTCTATCCTTTTCTTTTTTCTCAGCTATTGACACGACGTTGCCAAATCTTTATTCGAATAAATAGCTGACGATAAACGAGTTAAAAACATAAAATTAAACTTTAAATATTTCAAAAATTACATCGATAATGTATTATTATTAAATTTTTTGTATATTTTACAATAATCCAAGTTTTTTGTGTACAGTTTTTTATTCGTTAAAGTTGGGAAGTTAATATTAAAAAAAATAATTAAAGTATCGACTAAAGTTTGTCTGTTATAAGAGCCCGTGTATAAGGAGATAAAAACTGAGATTTTTGAAATTTAATATCTAAGTAACTAAATGGTGAATCTTTTTAAAATTTTGGGATAAGATAAATGACGTATTTATTTATACGTCTACTTAATTTCAAAGCTCAAAGTTGGAAATTATTTTTCACATAAGATTCGCTCGAACCTTCTTAAGTTTATTTAAGACAAAATCAGCCGAAAATAATTTAATTGAAATTTAACAAAATTAAATAAATAAAAATCTAATTACCACTCGAAAAATTCAAGAAAAATAGTGACATTTGAACAAGCTCCTGGTCCTTTTTTTGTCGGTATTCAAATCAGGCAAATATTGATTTTAATTTGAATAAAATGAAAACAAAAAGAGAATTACGCAGAACCGATGAGGTATTTTATATTTCAGAGTAGTAAAAATAGAGTTTAGGTCAGACCAACAGATAAACTGAGGGAAATATCGGAAATATGTATACCAGACGGTAGTAAAGTATACTTTATATTTAAATGGAAAGTCGATCGATTGGAATTACTGTTGACCTTACAAGGCTAAAAGGTAAGAGATGACAATTCTTCGGAAAACTACCCCATTTGGAAACCTTTGCAGGTCGATGGATAAAAATCTCGAGTACTATGCCAATGTTAAAAGTCTTGTATGTCATCGCCAATTTTATTGCAGACCTACTGTTGTTGTCAAGATTTGTTTATTGCCGCGTTTTCTTATCAAATCGTAGGACAAAAATTTTATAAATGCTTCTATTTCACGGTGGATTTACGATGTCTATTCTATGAGTCGTAAAAGTCAACAAATTGAATAAAAATTTCGGTATTATCAATTTTTTTTATTTTTCAACGTTTGTTTAATTTTTTTTTATCGGAAATTTGAGTTTTTTGAAAAATTTTTTTGCTTGAAAATAGTTGTGAATATTATTTATATAGATTAAAACATTGCAGAATCCATTTCTATTAATATCATTTTTTTTACTTAAAATTTATCAGTAAAAAAGGGGAAGGAACACAACCAGTGTGACAGCCTAAAAAAAAAAGGCGATTTTTGGGAATTAAAATAAAAAAACTCCTGTATGAATTGTTTTAAAATTTTAAGGTTATAATGATACATATTTTAAGAATATATAGTAAAATTTTTGAAGAAAAAAATTGAATATTTTCCGAGTTGCAATGACTCTCGGTCGATAAAAAATATCAAAAATTGACAAAACGGCGGCGTTTTAAAGAAAAAAAAAAGTTGAATTTTACCCAAAATTTTGGTCGTTTTTGGCTTGCCAAAATTCGATTTTTGATCAGATCAAAAAACTGGTGGGTCATTGAATGGAGAACTATATACAGAACATGCAGAAAAAAATTTGGTAGTGATCGGATCATTTGTCTCCGAGTAATCACTGTAGCAAATTAAAAAAAGGCTGTTTCGAGAAAAATAACATTAAAGTTAGCCGCCCCTTTTAATTTTTTAATTATTTTTCTTTTATTAAATTAGAACTAAAAAATATTTTTAAAAAATTGAATTTATAATTTTTAAAGTTTTTTACAAATGAAAATTTTTTTTTATTTTTTTGCAATAATTTTATCAATAAAAAAAATTTTTAGAGGTCAGCTAACTTAATTTTCATTCGAGAAAAACGCATTTAAGGATAAAATGATCCAATTCTAACTGCAGGCGGCTACTGTTTAAATGGCTGTAACTCAAAAACTATTTGAGATATCGATTTGAAATTTTAGTATGTTATTTTTAAAGCTAAAATCGATTTTTTGAAAATTTCACAGTTGTGCTCCTTAATAAAGATGAATAAAATTATAAATGTAAATAAAAAAAAAAAAAACTCACCTCTTTTGGTACCATCATAGAAGTAAGTTGATCTTTATTACTACCGCATATAATCCCAAGCTCGTAGAGCGCAAATAAAAATAAAAGAACACAAAAACAGAGAATAGAAGCCTTGCGGCCTCCTCGAGTTAGTAGTAGTGACATATCGGTCTATATTAATCTAACCACACCTTCAAATGGTTTTCATGCCACGAATTAATCCTGGATTGATTCAATCTATCGGTAACTCTGAGTCATCTCACCTGAAACAATTATTTTCATTACATTATTCATCGCTTTGTTTAATAATTATTCTATAATTTAACATTTATTATTCAATTGATTTTTAGTTATAAATTGCAACGGAAAAATATGAAGTTTTCTCAATTTAATACATATTCGGTTAGTTTTCATCAGCGAGGTAAAAGTTTGTTCGGATTTAAAGGGTGGCTTAGGATTTCCGCAGCGCAGAGTCGGAAAAAAACAAAAAGTCGATAATTATTGTTTATTCATCACAAAAAGGATACATCTTTTAACAGATCAGATATAAGCAACACGAAATCCCCACATGAGTTCTCTCAGTGATTCAAATCTCATGCAAATTTTAACTCCCGGGAACTCGTAGCTCGTTTGAAAATAACTGCCGGTGTACTATCAACCGTGACACGGTACATATATTCTCAGCAACGGTGTTATAATATCAACTGCGAGCATGAGCTTTACGGTTTTACGACTGCTAACACCATAAATTTAAGATTATTGTCACAGCAAAGTCGTTAAAGAAAAAGTATGCTTGTATGTACGGCAGTTTATAGAGAACATTTGTTCTTTGTAGATAAATTAAGAATTAAGAATGTAGAAGACTTTGTCTTGCCTAAAAAAAAAATTTTTTTAAAGATAGTATCTTGGTTTAGAAATTTATCGTTTAGAATTTGATATAAGGTACCGGCGGGTAGTAAGGCCTAGCTAAGGGAGATTTTGAAAAAAATCAAAAATATTGCATTTAATTATTGCAATGTATCATTAATTTTTAAATTAATACATTAGCCATAAAATATAATGGAGTAATGGTAATTTTCACCATAAACAAACACAAAATTAAATTTTTTCAAAAACCTTGCGAATAGGCCTTATTTTACTACGGTAGGGTAATAAGGCCCAAGGGTTATCCATACTGGAAATAGTTATACTATACTTGATAAAATTGGTATTAGAGATCAATCATCACTTAAATTGAGCAACAATACTTTTTAAGATGCTGATAAAAATTAGAACAATGATTTTAAATTATTAAATATAAAATTATAAAAAATGTTTACCATTTACTCAAATTGTTTTTTAGAAATTCTTCTGCGCTACTTTAGCATATTTAGGATGATGAAATATAGACGACAAGGAACGTTGTATCGGTACTCTATAAACTTGTAGCGACATTTCTATGCTAGACGCTTCTACTAGAGAAGTCTTTAGCGGAAACGGTTATTTTAAATAGCATTTCTATCACTTAGGCCTTATTATACGCGGGTACCTTATTAGTAAGATAGGAATCCTACACTAAAAAAAAAAAATGAACTTGAATTAAGAAAAAAATTCAAGACCAAAAATTCTCGAATCAAGTAAAATTTACTTAAACGAAGAAAAATTTCTTAATTTAACAATTTTTTAACTCAAACCGAAAAGATAAAATTATCCAATTGATTCACGTAAACTTTTATTTCTGTGTAATAAATTTTTGAAAAGCTCAAGAGAACCAGTAAAAAATATTGAGCTTCTACTAGAGAAATCTTTAGCGGATGCGGTTATTTTAAATAGTATTTCTATCACTTAGGCCTTATTATCCGCGGGTACCTTATTAGTAAGATAGGAATCCTACACTGAAAAAAAATGAACTTGAATTAAGAAAAAAATTCAAGACCAAAAATTCTCAAATCAAGTAAAATTTAGTTAAACGAAGAAAAATTTTTTTAATTACCAATTTTTTAACTCAAACCAAAAAGATAAAATTTTTTTAAATTATTTAATTGATTCATGTTCACTTTCATTTCTGTGTAATAAATTCTTAAAAAGCTCAAGAGAACCAGTAAAAAATATTGAGCTTTTAAAATTTTACGGGTATACATTAAGTTTTATGGGAAATTACAGTTTTTATTTTATTTTACCAAAAGTAACGTTCAGATTTCAATAAGAATTTAGGTGATAATAAGAAATGAAAAATTGAACACCTGGCATAATTAAAAGTACAGATTCAGAGCATGCGACAGTAATAACTAATAAAAAAACCTTCAAAAATTTGCTATAAAGAGCTATCGGTTATGAAGCTACAGTTCGATTTTCATATAGGAATCTTTATAATTCTCGAAGTAATTAATTTTTAAAATTTCAAAAAACTGCTTTTTCAAAATATGAAAAGATAATCTTTTGAAAATTAGCTTCTCAATTATAAGTACTACTTCAAAAATGAAGAAAAAAATTTTTTATTGAATTTTTTAATCTATTTTGAATCAAACTAAAATAAATTTACTGTAAAATCGATTTTGTTTTTTGCTGTGAGTATAAATCAAAAATAGTTATTTCCTATCGGTTAACTGAATTATATGACGGAAATATATATTATTAATTTTTTTGTATTTGCCGTTAGTCTGTGTGAGCTATTTATCATGTCACTGGTGCAATGGACGACAGATGAAACGGGAAGGGGTGGAGAGGCGTGAACCCTCGAGTTTTGTATCTATTTTCCAGTGTAAGCTTTCAGCGGCAGTTTTCATCCGGATTCTACAGTTACTCTTGGAACATCCTCTAGAGCAGCGAACCCACTCCTCATTTTCGTAACCCACGAGCGCCATACACGATGAAAGATGAGGACAATCACCACATATTGCCACTACCCCTCGAGGAACGTGTGTGTAGCCTTCTATGCTTTTGCTTTGGATTTTCATCATCTTTGTGTTGGCTTTGTTGGACCTCTTCACCATCCTCTTCCATCCACTTCCTATACTTTTCTGGTTTTCCATCTCTTCATATCTTGTTTTTCTTTTGTCTCTTCAAAGTATTTTGTTCGTTTCGTTAGCTCCCGTTTTGACGCCTTTTCAACTTTAGTATGTTTCTTTCAATCTTTTTACTTACCCGAGGATTTATACGTTTTATTTCATCATAAATGTGTACTTTGCTGATGATCATTTTTACTATTAAGACTGATGACAGAAAATCAATCGCAAGAGATAAATTCACAATGATTGTATCGATTTTTTTATTTTTACCAGTTAATGCTCTTCCAAACTAATAGAAAAATTTGTTAGGGAGAAATAAATTGATTTGTTAAAATTTTTTTAAGCGGCTTTTTTGAGAATTAAAAATATTTCTGATTGTGTAAAGTGAAATTATAATAATAGTATAAGTTATTGCTTTATGTTGAATAAATATTTCATATGCTTAAAAAGCTTTATTATAATTGAGAAAAATATCTGTTATCACCAAGGCAATTTAATTGGAAGTTAAATTTTACAGAATATCTCAATCTTTGAATTAAAAGAATTTTTCTCGCTGTTTTTTGAATTTTTTTTTGTTAAATTGTAATTTATGTGATATCAAAATGGAAAAATGAAAGCATTGCTGGTATGTATACACTAAAAAAAAATTAACTTGAATTAAGAGTAAAATTCTTGAATCAAAAAAATAATTTTGAAGAAGCTCATTGTCTTGAATCAAGAAAAAAAATTCTTAAATCAAATAAAATGTACTTAAATCAAGTGAAATTTCTTAGTCAGAATTTTTCAACTCAAATCGTGAAGATTAAATTCTTCAAAATTATTTACTATAATAAATTGCTATTAAATATTAACAAATGATTCATTAATTTCAAAAAAATAATTTCTCAAATAATAAAAAATACTTGTTTAATACAAAAAAATAATATTTAAAAAAGGTTTTTTAAATAATAATCATCAAAAAAATCATTTGTTAAAGATTAAAAAGTCGTCTTTAAATACTAAGAAATTTTTTTCTATTAGTGCAATCTCTAATAGTTTAGTTGACCATGTTAATCGTGTTTAAAACTTAAAAATTTGCTGTAAAGAAACTTTTTGATTCAATGAAAAATATTTCACTCTTTCTTCGAGATAATTCATTTTTTTTTTTAATTCGAGAAATTAATTTGCGAATCAATGAATTACTACTCTGGGATGAAGAGAAAATAATCTAGTTCATAATTTAACTGTAGATAAGCATTTTACTGTTTTCAAACAAGATTCACACATACTTTGTTCAAGAATTTATTTCTCCCGGATTGCGTTGTTTTAAGAGTGAAAATAGAACTAAAAATGTCCGTAATTCTGCGTTTTTTCTCCTTACAAAAAGTATCAAATATTGTTCAAAATATATCATAGTACAAATTTTTTTGGTGTTTCGATCGAGAAACTAGTTTAGAATTGAAAACAAAGTTTTTATGTGAAATTGAAATTATTGTTAGTTTTGGAGGGTTTCTCTTGGATGAAAAATTTTCTGTATCGACTGAAGATGATGTTGTTTTGAATCAAGTGTTAATTTTTTACCGACTGAAGATATTGGTTTTTAACCCAAAGATGATGAAATTCAAGGCAAGAACGAATTTTTGAAGCCTAACAACCGATTTTCTTCAAAACAATTGTCTTTACTTAAGATAGTTCAGCTGTCAGTATTGAAACGGACTAGTAATAAAAGCAAAGATGATGAATGATGAGTATGAAAGTATGAATACACTTGAAGAAAGTCCTAGACGCGTAATTTAGACCAGTTTCAGTTTTTCAGAACATCGATAAACCGACAAGAATCTTAATTACAAGAGTATGAGCTGTAAATTTACAAAAGTATGGAATATTGGAAGTGTCCTCGATAAATTGCGGACGATAGATCAGATTATAGGGAAAGGGCGGAGTGTTCTCTGCTCCTATAACACTTGACACCTAGAACACTTTGGCAGTGATAAACTGCTATTGCGATTGCTTTTAACTTTGATTTAGTACTCGCTAGTTTAATAACTTGCTTTACTCGTATTGAGATACTTTAGCTTATAAATCAAGTGAGTTTATAAAAACATAGGAAAGATAAGTAACGTAGCATTTTGAATGTTAAAAGTTTCATTTAAAAGCATTCCTGCGTTCAAAGCTACAATTAGCACGGAATTATTGAATATTTTGACAGTCAATATTTGATATTTGATAATATTACAAATACCAATAACGCGATTCCTGGAATAGTAATTGTAATTACCCAAATCTATTACATATTTTCATTTTGCATGCAACAGAACCAATGCAAATTGACCTTAATTATAATAATAATATTAATTTTCAGTCGGTATTTTCGACCCAGTGCGTGATTCTCTGTAAATTCGAGCTTTCTGTATTCCCCGGTGTATATTGCCTGTTATCCACAACATTCCGAGCTCGGGGATTGAAGAGCCTTTATAAAAGCTCACAGCGAGTTATACCGAAAAGTGAGTCACCAGAGTGTGATTTTGTGGCTATCGAAACCAATGGTGAGACAGTATACTCTAAATCAGAAACCTCATCCACGTTTATTTAACGTAATTAATTAATTCAACTAATTAAATTGAATAACAGTCATCTCTGTTATAAGTATTTACTTGGACAAAAAATAAACTATTCTATTTAACTCATCAGTGACAAAATACACGGTAAAAATTATTGTGGAAAATCAATACAAATTTTGTGTTAAGTACGGTTGAAACAAAATTTGTCCTGAAATTTGACGTCAAATTAATACACTTAATCTTATTTTAACACAAAAAATTTTCAAGTATTCAACACAAATGTTTTTTACTGTAAACAATATTTTTTACTGAGTAAAATACGATGAAAAAAGAGTATTTTGATAATAAAAATACAAAGTATAATAAAATGAGTATGTTTATTATCAAAATAAGTATTGTGATCAACAAAATATCAGGTAGTTTGATAATCAAAATGCTACGTATATCCATGGATTTATTTTTTGACACAGAAAAAAGAAAACTTGTAAAATTACATTAAAAATAGTAATAAATGTCCCGTCGTATTCAAAACTAGAAAAATTACAATTCGAAATAATATTTTTATAATTCAAACGTTGAATGTTAATTTTTAAGTTTTTAATGTAAATATTAGATTTTACAATGCAATTCTTATAAAATCTGTAATACTTACAATCTGAAACTGTAATTTTTCTATTTTTCTTTTTTCCGTGTACCAAGAACTTATTTTACTTATTTTATCCAAGTTAATTTAACATCAAAAGAGATAATTAACCTTTTTTTGATAGATACAAATTTATATAAAAAACTTATTAGTTATTAGTCAGTTTATTTGATTTATGCATTTGTGAAAATAAAATTTAACCATTATTTTTTATGTTAACTTGAAAAAAATTTATGTGTGTATGATGAAATGCAGTTGGTAGCGTTCGTAAGGGTTCTTTTTCTATTAAATTTCAGATCAATTTGAATCAATTTGGCTGGGTAGATTTTGAGAAACCTCAAAAATAAAATTTCAAAATAAGTGTTTTTTTGAGATAACTTTTAAACTAATATGTCGATCAATTCCAAAAACTGATCAGCTTTTAACTTCGGACAACGACATTGATTGCCGCAAACCATATCAAAATCAGTCGATTCGTTCGTTGAATTGGAAAAAATCGTTTTTCTTCCGTAACTTTAAAATTTATTCTCGGATCGTTTAGCGAGTGAAAAATAATTTTTTTGTGCTTGAAAAAATTCGTCAAAAGAAAAGAAATAGACCAAATTGGCTCCTAAACGTTTAAATGGCTATTAAAAATTGGCATGAAACAAATAACTTCTCAACTTAAAAAAAATTTTAATTTTCTTCACTGAAAATTAAAAAAAAACAAAACCTCTATAGAAACTGTATAAAAAGATTTTATTATATTAATAAATCCAAGATAAAACTTTCTGTATATTTACTCTATATATCAATCTTAAGTATTCAGTAGTTCTGAGAAGATAGAGTAAAGTGATGATCGTTCTTTTATGAAGTTAGAGATTAATTAAAAGTTCATTTTATTAGTAGTTTTAAAGACAGCTACTTGAAATTGATATTGACTCTTTTGCAAATTAAAATAGTCTAGTTTCATAAAATTTCTTTTATTGAGTTAAAAGCTCTCAAAAGTTCATCAATTCTTTGAAAGTTTAATGAAAGAAGTCGAGTTTGAGGATTCAGCTCGAACTACTTTTGATATAAGAATTCTTAATTGCTAATTATAATGACAATGATAGGGACAATGGTAAAAGAGAATAATGAATACTCATATTGATTACTATTCTTACAGATGTGAAATGTATTTCTGGAGTTTAATTAAAGATCAGTATCTGAAAATTATGAGAAAACACTTTCTTTTTTTTTTTTTTTTTCATATTTTTTAATGCACATGAAAAAGAATTTAAAATTGTAGACATTCATTATTGATAAGAAAAATAATAAACAAGTTTTTAACATCCAGCGATGTCAGTTGGAAAATGAAGGGTATCACTAGCAGGTTTTTGTGAACAAAGCACTGCACAAGGAACAAAAAAAGCTTAACAACACAAAACTTTTGCTCTGCTATAAAGAGCTGTTTATTTTGTTGGAGTTGATTGGGTCGCCTGAAGACTTTTAATCTCTACAAGTTGTACCGAAAATGAAATAAAAAAAAATCAAACAAACGAGACAGAAAAATGATTAACAAATAATAGAGTTTATTTTATTATCTCTTGACGTAAACTTTATTTCCGTTACAGAAATTGTTTTCCTTTGTTTATCGATAAAAAAAAAAAAAAAAAAAAATGAAGAAAACTTCAAAAGTAATCCATGCCAGAACAAATCTGGTAATCGAATTCGGATCTCTTCTGTATATTAGCAGACACTTTACACATGTATATTATACATAGATGATTGGTAAAAGCACGTTAACTATTTGACTCTAATGAACAATAATTATGGGTACCGAAAGCCAACAATTTGATTGCACAATATGACAAAGACACTTTTGCATTAATAGCCAAACACTAATGTAAGCAAATCCGAGGATTAATTGAATTGAGTACTAAACCCGTAGAACATAAAGGAACATCGTTTGACGATTAAATTCACCCTCATTCCTCATTCTGTATACAAGCATAAACCACCCGTTTCCTGCAGCTAGATGCCGGCTACGTAATTACCACTCGACAGATTTACCTCACTTTTTTTCGTTTTAATGGTCATATAATTAGATTACTATAAACAATGCTATTGTTATTATTATTAAGTGCATTCAAAAGATTCATTAAGCCAAATTTAGTATTATTGGAGCTGCGATTAATAATTAAGGTACCCGCGGGTAATAAGGCCTAAGTGATAGAAATGCTATTTAAAATAACCGCTTCCGCTAAAGATTTCTCTAGTAGAAGCGTCTAGCATAGAAATGTCGCTACAAGTTTATAGAGTCCCGATACAACGTTCCTTGTCGTCTATATTTCATCATCCTAAATATGCTAAAGTAGCGCAGAAGAATTCCTAAAAAACGATTTGAGTAAATGGTAAACATTTTTTATAATTTTATATTTAATAATTTAAAATCATTGTTCTAATTTTTATCAACATCTTAAAAAGTATTGTTGCTCAATTTAAGTGATGATTGATCTCTAATACCAATTTTATCAAGTATAGTATAACTATTTCCAATATGTGTAACCCGCAGACCTTATTACCCTACCGTAGTAAAATAAAGCCTATTCGCAAGGTTTTTGAAAAAATTTAATTTTGTGTTTGTTTATGGTGAAAATTACCATTACTCCATTATATTTTATGGCTAATGTATTAATTTAAAAATTAATGATACATTGCAATAATTAAATGCAATATTTTTTATTTTTTTCAAAATCTCCTTTAGCTAGCCCTTATTACCCGCCGGTGTCTTAGTTTGTATAGAGTCATACTTTTACTTAATTTTTTACTCTGTCAAAATCTTAAACATTGTGAAAATTAAGTAACTCTGTTATTGGCCTTTTGGGCTGTTGGGTTTATGTAACGGCAAACAAATAAATAAATAACTTAGCGAAGTTTCTGTTGAGAAAAGTTTAAGGTATTTCAGCACTCTTTTAAAAATTTTCAAATTTGCCGCCTTTTTTCATAAAAATAGTAGGGGCGCCAAGTGCATAATTGACAGAAATTAAGCATAAAAATGGCTGCTCAATCACTTGTTTTTGCTAATCGATTCGAAATTTTAAAGAGCTGTAATTAGAAAACAGAGAAAAATAAAAAATTTATTTAAGGCAAGAATTTACTTTGTAATGGTATAAAGTTGAAAAGACCATTGATTTTTATATTATTCGTCGAGTCTTGACAAAGATCATACGATGTTAATGTTACGGCCGATGTCATCTTTAGTTTTACTACTTTTAGAATCGAGATATTTTTTTTTTTCATCATGAACTATTTTCTAATACGAGTAGAGCGAAGGAAATCGATGGTCTCATTTGCAACCATAATAAGTCTATTTATAATTTTATGTAAAAATAATTTATTTGATTTTCTGTACTTGTGTGACAATCTTTTTTAACAACAGTTCAATGCTGAGATTAAATTTCGACCAAACATTTCGCTTGCTAAATAAATAATAAGTAGTTTTGACATAACGTCATAAATATTTATCTGAAGTAAATATTAACAATATTAATTAATAACACAAGCTTGCAATGTAAATTCGATAATTTAGAGAGAGCACAGCTCGATAATGGTTTAATTCAATTATAATTATACCAAGTGTTTCAGTGATGCATGCTGAAAGTTACTAGTACGTAACTGGTGCAAAAACAAACTCTTAATTAACCAAATATCCAACGGCTACTTACAATTGCTGTTCATTCATTCGAATATCAAGCAAAAAGTGCCGCAATTTTCATTATTACTATCAAATCATAGAAGAAAATTCATTGCAAGACTCAACAAGATACAAATTACGTGTCTGGATACTTTGTAAATTCTGTTTCACTGAGTGGAAATTGAATTGTCGAAGTGAAATAATGTTTTACAATAATTACATTGAATAACGATGACTTCCTGAGTAGTGCAAAAAATTGAGTATTTTTCGTTTTTTTACTCTTCTCTAGAAATATGTCAATTGATTATGTTTTTACACGCTTTTTATTAGCTTCACTAGTATATTTGTATGTTTGTAACCGACTTCTTTGGGCACGATTTTGACGCACTTTAAACGGCCAGATTTTGTTCAAACTTTGTAGATTTATCGAGGACCGATGACAATACACTAATTTGATAAAATTATTCCATTTTTCAATTTGCAAAATAAGATTTTTGTTAATTTATATAATTTTTATCTATATTCGATAAGGCAGAAATTTTATTTTTACAACCATTATCTTTAGACGATTTATCTAATATTAACAAAGTGCATGCTGGTAAGTTAATTGCCAAATAATAGTTTAAAATTAAAAAAACAAGCTATTATAAATAAACCAAACTAAAAAGTAGAAAATAAATAATAGTTTAAAAAAACTAAAAAACACACTTTTTATAAAAAACCGAACTGAAAAAATAGAAAATAAGTTTTAATAAATTTAAATTAAGAATAGTGTTGAAAATTTTAATAAATGTAATTAATAATAGTGTAAATAAAAAAAAATGTATTTTATTTAAAAAAAAGCGTGGGGTGCTTTTTAAGATATTCTAAAAATGATAATCACTCTACTCATATCTGTCGATAGAATATTTATATCTATTGACCCATGCACCCCACGCTTTTTTTAAAATAAAATACATTTTTCTTTATTTACACTATCATTAATTACATTTATTGAAATTTTTAACACTGTTCTTAATTTAAATTTATTAAAACTTATTTTATATTTTTTTAGTTCGGTTTTTTATAAAAAGCGTGTTTTTTAGTTTTTTAAAACTATTATTTATTGTCATATCAATCGCCAAAGTTAAATTTTCCAGTAACATGCAGAGAGCGCAAACAGTATAATTTCTGGTAATCTATAGTTTAGTTAACTTACTTTGCAGTAGTATCGAAATATAACTTTTCTCACTCTATCTGTCTTTACTTTCCTACACAATTACTAAAATACGCTATAGACGAGTTGAATTATCTTTTAAACTTGTGTTGACATTCAATTTATGCACAGAAAAAAAAATTAATTTGAATCAAGAGAAAAATTCTTAAACCAAGAAAATAATTTTGAAGAGTTTCATTGTCTTGAATCAAGTAAAATTTATTTAAACCAATAAAAATTTCTTAGTTTAAGAATTTTTCTACTCAAATGCAAGAAGATGAAATTCTTCAAAATTATTTACTTGATTCAAGTTCATTTTTTTTTTCTGTGTAGAGACTCGCTATAGACACGACCAATGAAGTGTTAATGGTTTGAAAAATAATAAAAAATTACATGAAATTAAAAAAAAAATTTTATTATTCGGATACCGAATGGCTTTTTTTTAATTCTTTTATTCCAAGATTCGAGTGACGGGAGTAAAAATTCATTTTAAATTAACTTTTAATTTTTACATTCTATAATTTATTTAATTTTTATTATTTTATTAAGTTTTGTATACATCGGTGTAAATTCAATTTAACATCGAGCAGTATAAAGTCGAGTACATTTTTAATACTGCTTTTTTTTTTGTATAAAAATCAGTTAAGTATTTAATATTCGTTGAATTATTTTGCACGAAAATAATTCTTCTGTATAATATGAATTTTTTCGAATAAAACATAAATTGTTCTACGCAAAAATGTGGAAAATACCTTTTTCTAACAGGATAATGCTCTCAATTAAATTACTCACCAAAAAAAAAAAAAAAAAAATTCTTCATTTCATAGATTTAAAAAGTTAAAAGCAAAGTAATTTGTTTCTATTACAAAAATTTAATTAACAAAATTCTACCTCTATAAATTGAATATTTGATGTTTGTGTAAAATAACGTACGCAGCGAAAATCCTAACTGAAAACTCGGCTATGATGTAGTCATGACATGGAACACTGAATTATCCGGGGAGAGTTAATTAAGATAAATGAATAAAATGAACTCATTTCTCTAATTATGCATTATACCTGCCATGACTTGTCATCTTTTAGCAGGGATGTGTCTCGGCTTAGATTAAACAATAGTGTTTCAAATCATTTAAATTTTTGCGTTAGGAAAGCATGTTGTATTTAATATTTAAGAGTTCGGATTTTAATCAACTCCAATTATGAAATATAACGAGGATAAAAGCGGCGTGAAATGGTTTTTTTCCGCAGTATTATAATTAAGTAACTGCGATGATCAGTTGATGAAAAAAAAATTTTTTTTTTTTACCATAAAAAAGAAAAAAGTGAGCGGGGATTTTAATGGATCGATTGTATGAGCATCTCAATGGGTTCATTACTTTTTTGCACTGCATACTCTATTTTGCAATCTGAAACTCCCTCGAGCGCGTGACTGACATACTTTTTGGTTTTGATCACTGGTGAACAACCAAGATAATAAAAGAGCGTCAAGAAAAATTATTACTTTTTTTGTTTGAGTTTTTGCTGTTTCTTGTCTATGTCATCAGGTAAATTAAAAGTTGTGCCACCTTGAGCACGTTATCAAGTTGAATGGAACCTTGATTATATTGAAGTATTTCTATTGAAATTTTTTCAGGGTTTTTTTTTTTTTTTTTTTCATTAAGATGCTGAATATAGACTGGACCAAAAAAATCAACTGATTTTTTTCTCTAGATTCACCGTCAATATTAGAGAAGATGACTAAATAAAAAAAGTTCTGTGAAAATTAGAGTGGTAAAGAACTGTTCGGAAGCTAATTTTTTTAAAAATAATTTTCACACATTTTTTCAACAGTTTTCTAACAAAAGCTTCCAACCTTTGTGATTTATGTTTCAATTAGCCTCTCAACAGCTTGTGGGTCAATTTTTTATGTATTTTTCCACATTTTTTCTCTAGAAAGTATTTCCAAAGATAAAATAATTTTTTTTTAATATTAAAAAATAAATAAAATCGAAAAATTAGATTTAAAAAAAAAAACTCGAATACCATTTGAAAAAAAGCTATGAAAATTTTGCAGAATTATTTTTATTTGATACTAAATTACTTAAATACCGGTTGTACTCGGAAAGAACAAAATTACACTGCATATCCTTCTATATTATACTCAGTATAATCTGTAGAGAAAAAAAAATTTCAAATATAATCCAGATTATACTAAATTATTTTTGTATTATACTCAGTGTAATCTCTGATTTGACCAAGTAATATTTTTGGTTATACCGCCCCCGATTACACTGGATGTAATCCGAAAAAATATCCTGTATAATTTGAATTATACTCAGTAGAATCTTCGATTATATCATATTTTCAAAAATCGTAATATTCAACTTTTTTTTTTAATTTCTAAATTTTTTTGAAAATTTGTTAAATTTGTGATGATTAATCTTTTTTTTAAATTGTTCATTTTTTTATGTATTTTTCAGAAATACAATGCAATGCATGGATAGAAAATATTTAAAGATCATTTAAGCACAATTTTTCCGAAAATTTGGGGTTGAAAAATTTTTGGTAAATATTTACTAGTGGGGTCACCATTTTAATTTTTATTTTTTTGAACGAAATTTCTATTTGATTTTATTAATATATTTAAAAAAAATGCACAATTGAAAAAAAAAATTGATTACCACAATTTTCACAAATTTTACAAATTTTCAAAAAAATTTGTAAATTAAAATAGAAAAAAGTTGAATATCACAATTTTTGAAAAAATTATATAATCCAAGATTCTACTGAGTATAATTCAAATTATACGGGATATTTTTTCGGATTATATCCAATGTAATTTGTGGGAGTATAACCAGAAAAATTACTTGATCAAATCGGAGATTACACTGAATATAATACAGAAATAATTTAGTATAATCTGGATTATATTTGATATTATCTGAAATTTTTTTTACTACAGATTACACTGAGTACAATATAGGAGGATATGCAGTGCAATGTTGTCCTTTCTTTCCGTGTAAGAAGAAATTGAAACCATTATTAGTTCCAAAAATTTTTTTTGACTGAAGAATTTTTGTATCGATTGTCGATAAAATCCTCTTGAATCAAGTGATAATAGTTACCGAGCGTAGATATTGTTTTTCTAACTCAAGATTCCGATGTTCAAGGTAAAAAATATTTCAATTGCGATAACCGACTGTCTTGAAAATAATTTTTTTATAAAGAATATTCCAGTTACTTTAAAATGTTTTCCTATAAATCTGATTAATATTTAATTCAAGCAGGTCAATCTTTACAAAACAAGCATAGTACAAGGATGATATTCCTATTGAAGCTTAAAAGCAAAGTAAATTGAGATTCCACTACAAAAGGATTTAAGAGAGACACATTACGGCGTAGTGAGTACTCAGGATTTGGCATTCGATAGTCCTATATGTAATTAATACTGCTCATATGTAGTTATATTATATGGTTCCACGTTTCGACTATCAAACCCTGATCCTTCTATATCCCTTTTGTATCCTCGAGCACATACGTGCTCATACTCGAGTGTGTGGTCAGTTTACAGAGATCGAGAGCTATCCACATCCCGGGTAGAGGACGAATCATGTGAGGCGAGGATTAGAATTAATAGACTACTAAACTTTCATAGCCACCTCACGATTCGCTAGGATTCGGTTTAATATTATTGCTGTTTCGCTTCGATTGTTTTTACTATTGTTCATACCGCCATCCATGCTAAAGTACTTTTAAATACAGATAAAAAACAGCTTGGCTTAAAAGCTAGAGCCTTTTATTTTTAATTCTATATGGAAATTCTATGAATAGGCACATAAAAATTTCAAAAATTTCTAAAATGTTTTTAAGACCATTTTTGGTCACTTGATATTTTAGTTAATTTGTAAAATATTTAACTATTCAAGTAGAATTTTTATACAATTTATGGATTAGTACATTTATACGAATTGAATTCTTCAAGTCTTGGGCTTATAGAAATATTGATAGAATAATTTGAAAATAAAGTGGCCAAAAACGGTACTTATACCCTACACGTTTATTCTCAGCTTGAATTTTTGCCTTTCACTTGTTAAGATTAGAATTTAAATCGTTGTGGTTTATTTAATCTGAAATTAAACTTTCAAAACCCCGCTATCGATACGGGATGAAAAATTTACTTTGTTGAGCCGTCAATCAATACGATACTATGTTAAGCGTTTAAAGTACAATGAAAAATAAAAATAGAAATTTTGCCTATTTTTGTACATAGTAATTGCTATTTATTATATTCAGATAAAGATCATTATATGAATAAAAAAACTGTACACAGAAAAAAAAAATTTCTTGAACCAAGAAAATTGTAAGGAAGACCGAAGTTATTTTAGAGCAAGAATAAATTTTCTTCGCTTAACAAAATTTAACTTCGTTCAAGAAATTTTAACTTCACAGTAAAAAATTTTGCGTCATTGCGTTAAAAATTTTTGTCAAATATTTAACACTTTTTTGTGTTGATTTAACAGAATAAGTGTTAAATTTACACATAAAAGTGTTAAATATTTAACACAAAAATTTTTAACACTAATTTCTTTGACGCAATGACGCAAAATTTTTTACTGTGTTCATTCAAGAAATTTTCAATCTTCCTTAAGATTTTCTTGATTTAAGAAAATTTACGCTTGACTCAAGACTTTCTTTCTTTCTGTGTATTGATTTAAAAAAACTATTCTTTCTAAGAAACTTATTTTTAAGACAACTGGTTGTAGCACTTGAAAAATTTGTTTTTATCTTGAATTTTGTAATTTTGGCTTAAGAGACCGATATTTAGAAATTCAATGAATTTAAAAATTCCAAAATTACAACAAAAAGAAACACTAAGAATATAAATTTTTAAAATTTCTAAATCGCTGTCGTTTCTCAACAAACCAATCGAGTTGGTTCATTCATAAACTTGACTTAGTTAATTATTCAGAGAGTATGTGAGTCTCGTATAAGTTTGCTCAAAAGTTTCGTAAGTAAGACAAATGTAATAGTTAAATTTTAATGAAATGTTCTATATTAAATAACTTCAATTTTTGTATTTTTGTAATGATTTAAATTCCAAACATTATAATTATTTCTGGGTGAATTAAAGAAAAAAAATTTTCAATCCGATAAAGCTTCTAACCATATCGTTTAGTTACAATGAACAATCCTAACAACATATGGTATGACAAGTAATGTGGTTCTCTCAACAAATGCGGACAATTTTAAACTAAAAATAAAGTTCATGTTCTTCTTCCGCTTATTAAATCCTTGTCCAAATCCTACGTACTCATTTATTTTCACTCAAGCAAACTTTTAGAACAATTGGAATAGAATCACAACTTTTTCTGTGTCAAGAATCATAATTATAGTTCCAATTGCGACATGAAAAATTTATGTTTCCTCCATTTCCCGAGCTCTTTACATACTTGAGAAAAATACTGAGAATCGGCCATGTTATTATTGTATATATAATCTTAGAACAGGTAGCGGCAGTAAAAACTGCTGTGACCGAGAAAAATTGCTAAGCTACACGAGTAAATTCAACGACAAAGAACCCCACGACCTTCGCATTTGCATCCCCTGACCTCTTTTACCAGCAAAAAAGAATTCCTTGGTAGCTACTTTTTGTTTGGCCTTTTTTTCTTTGTTTCTATTCCATCGGAACAATAGAGCTTTAAAAAAAAAAATTTTTACTCAACACTCAGCTCTTACAGTATTTCTTTTTACTCAATTTTTGTTATACTATTTTATCTAACATATAATAATAACAAAAAATGGATTTTTTTCGTATAGAAAAAAGTATACCTTATTCTTTATGCTGTGTTTTAGAGTAAGCATACTAAGCTATACTGAAAATAATAACAAAATAACGCGAATAATAATTGAGAATCAAGATCTCGTTAGCGATCTCATTAAAAATAAAAAATATTATGTACACAAGATCATCAATGAATAAAAATAAAATAGAAAATTGTGGGTTGTAAATTTGATGCTAAAGAACTTCAAATTAATTTTAGTAACTCGAGCTTTAAGATAATGAGTATTTAGTTCAATCAACAAGTCCTTAATCATAAGATTTTTTTTATTATGAAACACATTGTCTACTTTAACAGGTTTCATCATTCATTCACGATTACAATAATATTAATATAATTATATATTGTTCTATCACTCTATTATCTTCAAAAGGAATATTAATATATGGATTCGATATCTCTCGAGTTTGTAATCCGGTTTATCAATTTTAAGTAGGATTATAGAATTAAACGTATTTACTAACCCTTATTTGTTGCCGAACAAGTACTATTGCACCGAAATTGAGATCGATATTTATAATGATAACAATAACGTTTATAATCTGTGTGTTTCATTTTTTCATTTTTGTGACCCAAAGTAGCGCGTATTTAGAGACTTGAAAAATTACAATTAATAAAAAGTTTTTGAATTTCTGTTGAAATTCGAATTTTTTTAAATTTTATACAAATAAAAAAATTTTTTTCTGGAAGTTTTTTTTGTTTTTAATTGTAAATTTTAAAAAAATTTTGATTTTGTCCATTTTTTATTCTTTTTTATTTTATTTATTTCACGAATATATAAAAAAGTAATTTTATATATTTATTGCATGCCTCATAATCGAAGCGGATGAAATTGTGCTCTACACTCGCTTCACAAATCTGGAACTAAAATTGTCTGTATTTGTTTTCTATCGCACTTGTAGAACAATATTCACATATCAATATCATGGAAAAATACTAGTTTCAATACCTATGATATTTTTAAAAAATATTTTGTTTATTAAATAAATAAAAAAAATTTTTTAAATAATTTTGTGGACGTCCGGCTGTCAAATGTATGTATGAAAATTGGCGTGATCACGATAACTGCCGAAAAACTTAACTAATCAAGTCCATTTTTTTTTTTAATACGCTCCAGTATGATCTAAAACTAAGTCTTTTGGAAGATCACGGTCTAATTCAATGTAGTTTATTTATAATTAGCAATAAACTAAAAATCCACCAGTCGTTTGTATGTCTATATCTATGTAAATAAGGTTCGTTTATAATACATGCGCAGTTTGCAACACATATTTTTCATCTTAATTTTATTTTAGGATTTCAATAAAGTCAGGTTAATTTTTTTTTGTATAAAAAATAATTTTTATGTTAAAATTGAAATTAGATTATAACATCAGAATTTTTTTACATTGCAAATAGGGTAGAACTTGATATTTCGATATTTTAGTTAATTTGTAAAATATTTAACTATTCAAGTAGAATTTTTATAGAAAAATATGTGTAAATTTAACACAAAAATTTTTTACTGTGCATGTAGAAAAATATATCTACGGAAAAATTTAAACGAGTTTAGAAATTGAATTGTCAATAAAATTAATTTCATGTAATTTACTTATAATTAAAATTACAATAATCGATGTTTGATAAAAAATTGAAAATAGTATCAAGTTTATTTGCTTTGTGTTGTCTTTGAAAATTTGTCAATTTATTTCTTTAGGCTAGCCCAAATTTATATTTTAGTTTTTTCTACATCTAATCGAAAATTTCATCTTAAATTAAAATATTAATAAGTCTTAAGTTCGAGCTTTCCAGATTTAAAAAAAAATTCCTAAGATTTTTCATTGAAAATATAATAAAAGAACGATAAAAATCTTTATATATTATTTCAATGGATATTTTTATTATTCGATAGATTATTAGAAACGTGTTGCGTTTACATAAGACTTATAAAAGACCTTCAGAACTCGGTGATACAAGTTTAAATTCGGTATACCGAATCAAATTGACCATCTTGCGAGCTTCAAGATCGAAAGAAAATAGGGGAAAATAAATAAAATAAAAGGTAGTAACAGGTTTGAATAGTTTTTCATTCTAGCATTCTTGAGAACTCAAGTGGAAATCGAGAAAAAGTTTCTCATTTCAGCGTACGAGTTTTCCTGGTTTTATCAATATACTGCTATCACAACACTCAAATGTCTGTCTATTTCTATTTATAGATTGGTACGAGATCAAATTCGACCAATTCATGATTACTTCGTGTTGAAAATTGAAAAAGATATTAATTTTCTCTACATACCATTTTTTCCTTATTGAAATATTTACCCGAAATACACAACAGCTATTTAATTAAATAATTATAAATTTCAATTATCGAATAATATTTTTACTTTGTATTTTAGTCGCTAATTGGTTATTCAGAATATTTTAATTAATTAACAAACTTCGCCAACTGGAGACTGAATTTTAATGTACATAATGATCGATTGTAAATACTCATGGGTATCTAATTAAAGTTTGTTTAATTAACTTTGTAAGTAGAAAATAAATTAACAAATTTATGCTTGTGTCGGAAATTTCTCTCTAAAGTTAACAATCTTTTGTTATTTTTAAAATTTTCTATTACAATAAATTTACAAGAAAAACTTTAAAATTTTCGATCCTGCAAGAGATTCCTGAAACTATCCGCTTTTCTTTCACGATTCAAAGTAGTAGGTTGCGTTAATTTTTTTTTTATATTAAAATTTCGCAGTTTTCAAAGTAAGGTGAAAAAAGGTACCATTTGGCAATCGAAACGAAAGTAGACTTCCTACTCAAATAAAATCACAACACTAAGAATACAAATACTTCAATCACATTGATGGAATCCCTTTTCCCTAAGTTGAAACGAACGCGATAGTAAAATTTCATTAACTATCCCGACGAATAGGTTATTTTTATTCTGGGATAATAAAAAGACATGAAAATTGAAGCTCGTTTGATGGGCTTTAAAATGCAATTTACAAAAATTCGATAAGTTATTTTATTGAAAAGTTATCCGTAAAAGAAACTGATAAAACATGAATTTTTACGATTTTGAAAGTTTTAAAACTCTGTAATTTCTAAATTATTTGACCAATTAAGCTCATCTTTGAACTTGACCGTGATATTCGTCTAAAAATTAAGTATGTTAAGTTTGAAGAAGATCCATTATGAATTAGAGACGCTATCGTCGAGCTTGACGAAAGTTTGATGAACTGAGTCAAAAAATAGCAAAATTTTTTGAAAGTTTCGCCATGAGGACAAATGCAATAGTTAGATTTTCATGAAATCTACTAAAAATAGTAGAGTTTTGACGATTATTCAAAAACAAAATTTCAATCATGGAATGGAAAGTATGATAACTCGATTTTCTGAAATCGGATCCAAATTGATAATATATATATAAAATTCCCAAGTTCCCAAAACGGCAATAAAAATTTTAAATAAGGTACCGGCGGGTAATAAGGCCTAGCTAAGGTAGATTTTGAAAAAAATCAAAAATATTGCATTTAATTATTGCAATGTATCATTAATTTTTAAATTAATACATTAGCCATAAAATATAATGGAGTAATGGTAATTTTCACCATAAACAAACACAAAATTAAATTTTTTCAAAAACTTTGCGAATAGGCCTTGTTTTACTACGGTAGGGTAATAAGGCCTGCAGGTTAAACATACTGGAAATAGTTATACTATACTTGATAAAATTGGTATTAGAGATCAATCATCACTTAAATTGAGCAACAATACTTTTTAAGATGTTGATAAAAATTAGAACAATGATTTTAAATTATTAAATATAAAATTATAAAAAATGTTTACCATTTACTCAAATTGTTTTTTAGAAATTCTTCTGCGCTACTTTAGCATATTTAGGATGATGAAATATAGAAGACAAGGAACGTTGTATCGGGACTCTATAAACTTGTAGCGACATTTCTATGCTAGACGCTTCTATTAGAGAAGTCTTTAGCGGAAGCGGTTATTTTAAATAGCATTTCTATCACTTAGGCCTTATTATCCGCGGGTGCCTTATTAGTAAGATAGGAATCCTACACTGAAAAAAAATGAACTTGAATTAAGAAAAAAATTCAAGACCAAAAATTCTCAAATCAAGTAAAATTTACTTAAACGAAGAATAATTTCTTAATTTAACAATTTTTTAACTCAAACCAAAAAGATAAAATTATCCAATTGATTCAAGTTAACTTTTATTTCTGTGTCATAAATTTTTGAAAAGCTCAAGAGAACCAGTAAAAAATATTGAGCTTCTACTAGAGAAGTCTTTAGCGGAAGCGGTTATTTTAAATAGCATTTCTATTACTTAGGCCTTATTATCCACGGTTACCTTACATTTCCTACGGAAAAATAAAACTTTTGATTGAAACATAAGTGAAAGTCTTTAACGTAAACTTTTTGAATTATACGTGGTACTCTCGAAATTGTCAACATTCCCTTTTTGAAATACACAACTTGGCCGTTTGAAAAGTGAACTAAACTAAAAGGTATAGAATTTTTATATACTATTGTTAAGTTCACCTCTCTGGCGTGTTTTTTTCTCTATTCTTTTCTACCCTTTTTATTTTTTTTTTTTTGTATATAATTCTAAAGAATGTTGGAAAGATGGCATGAAGTACATACATATAAATATTGAGAAGAGAAAAATAACTTTTATTCTCTAAAGCTAGTCGGAAAGCGCATGCTGCAGCTACTTTACTTTTTTTTAAAAAAAGTGTGTTACTTCCATAATATATTCATGCATATATTCAATCATACGTATTTATAAATATAAACCTTGCATTTTAGCGGTTGAAATGTACTCCGAGGTATAATTTTATTTAATCTCCGTTTCTTACTTCCGACGTTGGTAGCTTTTAAATCACTTCGCGCCTCTTTTCAGCTTTTTCTACCAACATTTCAAACTTTTTTACAATTTTTATCCCTAAGTCTATTCATTGTCTAAATTAATCTTATTAATTGTGTTTTTAATCTATTACAAACTTTTAAGAATTTTATTTAAAATCAATTTATAAAATACTTTTCAATTTCTTAATAAACTTTTCCAATTACTTTATTCAATATTATTTTTTGTCTATTGGTAAAAAAGTTTTTATCTATAGGTTGAAATAAATAAAAAAAAAAAAAGTGATTTTTCCAACAACTTTCACAGATGGGATTTGTAACTCTCGGAAAATATTATTGGAAATGAAAACTGATGAGGGAACAAAGTTTTTGCGATTAACAGTGAAAAAGTACTTAAATATTTATTCAGCCTTAGATATAATAATTTATTTAACTTAAAACTTTATATTTGTGTACTTCATTTGAAACTATTTGTTTTTTTTTTTTTCGATTTTGTTATACGCTTCACCGCGTCAATGAAATTTTTTGCAGATTATTAATAGGTCATTTTCAAATCTTTAATTTACTCTATTAATTAAAAGTTAAATCACAATTTTTGCTATTGAAAAATATAATGATTTCCTTGATTGCTGAGGAATAATTTTTTTTCTTGGAAAAATAATCTCTTGGATAAAAATACTTGAACATAAAAAATATTTTTAAAGCAGGTAAAACATATATTATTTTTAATTTTCTTATTAATTAGATTTTAGTTTAGAGAAATCTTTAATCAGACTACCTGAGGATTAATTTTTAAGTTCTATACTAATTGAGACATTTTAATATCGTGAAAAATGATTTTTTCAAAAGTTATCGTATTTGCCTCTTTATAAAGACTTAAAAAATTCACACCATGAGCCATTGAAATGGTTTTTTTAATGTAAAAATAGAATTTGATCGATTTAAATAAAATGCTAATATTCAACGTTCATTATTGTTTCTAAAAGTATCCTTTTTGTATTATTTAAGTGTACACTGAAAAAAAAAAAAAAAAAAAAAAAAAAAAAAAGTATTTTTCTACTAAGAATGTTTTTTTTGATAATCAAAAAATTTGGTATTGTGTTACTCAGAAAACGTGATATTTTAATGATCATAATAAGTTTACTGCACTGAAAAAAAAAAATTCTTGACTGGAGAGTAAATTTTCTTGGCTCAAAAAAATATCAAGGAAGATTAAAAATTTCTTGAATGAATTCAAAGTTTCTTGAGACAAGATAAATTTCTTGAGCCAAGAAAATTTCTTCTTGCTCCAAAATAACTTTTGTTTTCCTGAAAATTTTTTTGACACAAGAAATTTGTTTTTTGTGTGTGATTATCACTAAACTTTAACTTACTATAGTCAGATGAATGAACAGAAAATTAATTGTTTATAACTTCACTTTACTGACGTGAATCAATTTACTTATAAAACTAACAGAACAAATAAAAATTAAAATTAAAAGTGTAACAATAAATTTTTTTCAAGCTAATGTCAAGAATAATAGTTGAATTTTATTTTTATCAATGTGTAAATCAAATGAACTGACTATTAAAATTATAATTACAAAAGACTAACAATATTAAAACCGCGACGGCCGTGATAACACTATACAAATTTTCAAATTTTTTTTTTTTTGATTCTGCTTGTTTTTACGGTGCACTTATGATAAAAAATGCCATGAAAGAAAAAATAAAGATTTCAATAGCTTTTTTTGCCTTCGAAAGGTGAAAAAAATGTTGGCTCTTATGTTTTTGAATAAACTTTATATTTTATCTTTTTTTGATGTTTTTGATATATTTTGTTTGAAAATTAAAAAAAAAACGAACAATTTAAAAAAAAAGTTGAATATCACAATTTTCTAAAAAATTTATAAATTTTTTTTGAAATTTGTTAAAATTGGGATAATCAATTTTTTTTATAGTTGTTCATTTTTTTTTGTATTTAATATATATATATATATATATATATATATATATATATATATATATATATATATATATATATATATATCAATAAAATCAAATAGAAATTTCGTTCAAAAAGATGAAAATTAAAATAGTGACCCCACTTTTAAATATTTACCTATTTTTTTTTTTTAGTGTACATTTTTACTGTCACGTATGATTCATGTGACAAAACATTAAAATCTTGATTATCAAACGATAATAGAGCATTCCCTGTAGGCATGCAATATCAAAAGAACTAACGGAAAAAAGAAAAAAATTTTTTATTTAAAAAAAGTAATAACCGTAAAATAAAACTAAAACTTTATTTAAATTATTATTCAGCTTCAAAAATTACGAGATTATCCGTGGCCTTTGTAAATTTAATGTTTTTCTCCAAACAAAGTCATAGTTATATTTAATAGTGAAAATGCTTTTACGATCAAAAGAGAGGTGATATACATTATAACCGAAACCGATGTGTTGAAGCCAAAGTATATAGAAGCACAGGCATGAGTTAACGTTAATGCACACTGATCGACGAATATTAAATTATGCTTGACCGAACAGAACCCAGTGGTTGGAAACAAGCCAGCCCGGCTAAAGTTTGTTTGCCTCAGCAGTTGAGTGTCGAACAAACTCCGAAGCCCCTCGTCTTCCGTCCTCCTTAATTTCGGATTGTATCGCACTTAGATATTAATTGATATTCCTCTCATCTACTTCACTAGCTCTCCATCGAAATTTCATCGAAAACGACAAATTTTCCCAGCGACCTTTTAAATGTTAATTTAATTCATAATAATAATCATAATTTATAATCATATCATTTAAATTATAATTTCCCCTTCATTAAACATTATTGATGAAAATGAAAACAAAGACAGCTCAATAAAATTCATCAATACCGCCTCTATTTTATAGAGTCTTTTATCTGATGTTTCAATCACGCTCAGTTTATTACGCTTCATTCTGTTATGTCTGACTACTCCGGATCTTTATCACTCGCTTTAGAATTTTTCATATCTCATTCATGAATAGAAATGGTTCGCCGTGTTTCAAATTTTTTAGATGTCAAATGAAATCTAACGATTTATTTCACTAAAGTCTGGTTAGTTTATTTGATGATAAAAAATAATATGTATGTTAAAATTGTAATCGGATTATAGAATCAGAAGTTTTTACCCTGCAAACACACATTTATTTTCAGCTTGAAATTTTGCCTTCCACTTGTCAAGATTAGGATTTAAATCGTTGAGGTAGATTTAATCTGAAATTAAACTTTCAAAACCTAGCTGTCGATACGGGATGAAAAATACTCTCTATTGCATCATCAATCAATGCGATACTACTTTCGGCGTTCAAACCACATTAAAAAAAAGAAAATGTAAATTTTTGCTATTTGTGGACACAGTAATTATTTTTTATTATTTTAAGATAGAGATTATTGTATTAATAAAAAAGAACTACATCGATTTATTTGTTAAATAAAGTATAGCATCATTTTTTGGTTCAATGTCGGCCGAGCATTGTCCACACAGAAAAAAAAGATTCACTTGAGCCAAGAAAATATTTTTCTTTCTAATTATTTTTTTGAGCGAAAAAAAAATTTTTTTTTGACACAAGAAATTTCACTTATTCCAACACTGATAAAAAAATTGACGATTCAAGAGCCAAAATCTTGAACCAAGAATCTCATTTTGAAGAAAATGATTTTCTTGAGTTAAGAAGTTAAATTCTTGAGCTAAGAAATTATTCTTGATCTAAGAAAATTTTCTTGTTTCAAGAATTTATTCTCTTGACTCAAGAAAATCATTTTCTTCAAAATGGAATTCTTGGTTCAAGAGTTTGACTGTTGAGTCAAGTCAATTTTTTCATCAGTGAACAAAATTAATTCTCTTGCTTTAAGAAATGCATATCTCGATCCAAGAAAATTTATTTAAGTCAAGAAAATCATCTTGTTTTGAGAAAATTTCTCTCTTGCTCGAAAAAATTAAATATTTCGATAGAAGTAAATTTTCATTAATATTTTTATTGATTAACATGTCAAATGGGAAGATCAAATAATATTGAATCATTTTTTTTCATTCAATATGTATAATTGCACGCTAAAATAATATAAAATGGGTATCAAATATTCAAGAGAAAAATTTTCTCAGGATAAGAAAATTTTTTTCTCAGCTGAAGTAGGTGGCGCTGCTTCCCTAAAGTATCTAAAAATCTTGATCGAATATAAAAATTTATTGTGTCAAGTATTTATGATAATTTGAATTAAGAAAAAATTATTTCTACCAAGAATAGAATTTCAAGAAAAATTTTTACTTCGACCGACACAACTTCGGTCTTCCTTCAGGCACTAGAAAATTTTCTTGAGCCAAGAATTTTGTTCTCTAATCAAGAAATTTTTCTTTTTATGTACATTTATTTTACAGTAGATAATTATTTTTTTTTTATTGACGTTTGACATAAAGTAGAAAAAATTTTTAAATAATATTAAGGTTATTAGAAAATACTTTTTTTACAGAAAAATATAAAAATTTTCATAAACAAAATATAATGATAAATATATAAAAATTTATTATATTAAGTATTTATAATAATTTGAATTAAGAAAAAATGACTTCCACGAAAATTTTCTTGAGCCAAGAATTTTGTTCTCCAGTCAAGAAATTTTTCTTTCTGTGCGTGTATACTATTGAAGTACGATAAATAAAATACAATAACCGCGAGAATATTAAATTGATATCAATATAACGTGAAAATATGAAAATTCAGTGCTATGATATCTCAGTTGCATTTGAGTCAGTTTATTCAAAGTAAAGGAACAGCTTGGAAATGGGCTATTAGTAACTGATGCTAGGGTTAGTCAAAAGTTTGTTTGTGTCCATGCAAATGACGGCTGTGAATAATTCATTAATTGTTAGCGGTTTGAAACCACTATTCAAATATATATACGTTTAGAATGAGTGGTAAAGTTTCGGTAGAAATTGTCGGTTTTTGTGAACGACCAACAGGCTTCAATTAATTTAACAATACCTGGCTCTCGATGATAATTGATACTACAGTTGACATGTAAAAAATATATTCAAGTATTTGCGAAGTATCGAATAAAAAATTCAATTACGATCGTCTAGACAATATATTTTTGTTTTTAATTATAATTCATATAATCCGAGTTAAATTTATTATTTTTCTACTTTTCGCCTGAGTGGCGAAGAAGTAGAGGAAAAATCGCTTTTATTTTTATCTTGTATTTATGAATATAGAAAAAGGCAGTATAAAAAAGAAGAAAATGTATATAAAGTTCTTTGATGAACAAAATTACATTTATGTTATAATGTATAGTCTCGACGTCAACTTTTCATTAAATCTTCAAAGTTTATAACTTATAGCTATAACAATGTAATAAAAATAAAAATTAGGTAGGTATAATTTTAGTACCGAATAAAAATTCTGTCTGGAATAAGAATCAAATATATAGCTCGTTTATTTTTAAGTAGATTTCATAGAAATCAAATCTCAACAGGAAACAGAGAACTATTAAAAATAATCTGGATAGTTAATGTTCTATAAAAAAATTATCAAATAAAAAAGAATTCAAAAAGTGAAATAAGAAATGTGGCTTCTCGATATTTTTAATGGTCTCGTAATAATTATTTCGAGAATTTATGATGGTAAAGAGTGAGTGCGAGCGAGACGGCGGAGCAGCAAAATTGATTTTCTATGTATTATTATTATCTTTATTATTATCATTATTATTACTATTATTATTATTATCATTATTAATACCGGAGTGTATTTAATATACTAAAGATGTTTTTGTTGTTTCTTTTGTATTTTGTTTAAAAATAATTATTATTTATTATACAAATTTAATTGTTGTGTGCATCAATTGGAGGTGAATCGATATCTCAATTGGTAGTTATTACACATCATTTACAGTGACGACTTAACTTTTGAGTAATATTTATATCAATCAAATATGCTTGCAGTTATTGTGTTTTATTTATCGTATTTAATTTGAGTTAATATTTTACACGCAGAGGAATAAACGAAATTATTTTTTAGTGTCTTGTAGATATTGATTGCTGCTCTAATTATTGTCTTGTATGGGCCTCTATGACTAGTGGACAATGCTCGGCCAACAGTGAACCAAAAAAAAATGTTATGCTTTACTTAACAGATAAACAACAAGTATATAAATATTTGATGAAATTAAAAAATTATTAAATAATTTCTTATTTTACAAATTCGCGTTTTCGTGCTGGGTCGTGCTAGGCTGTAGAGTAAGTGTCAATAAATTTATTTCTAATGATTGTTACATACCAATCGAATTGCTTTCGCATCCCCTACAAGGTTATTTAGGTTAAACAGTAGATTAGTTTATTATTTTTTTAGACATTTAGAATTTCTTATTTTACATATTCACGTTTTCGTTGATTAAAATTAATTATTCTAGTGTTTCAAAGATGAAAATTGCTATCCTGATAATTGTAGTAAAGATCCTGGAGCGGATTTTGGTACCTGCATTCCGCACCCGACGAAGGCTGCGTCTGTAAAAAACTCTTGTTTCAAATTCGGGGACATTGTAAGTTATTTAATAAATTAGGAACCTTTAAAAATTGTAATTTTGAGTTCCACTTTTAATAGGGGCTGCGTTTGGGCGTTTTCTGAGATATTTTGGGGTGAGACGATAAATTTGATTTTCATAGAATTTTTTAACAGAAACTTCTCTGTTTTCTATTTCGCATGTCCTCGTTTGATTGATTAATTGATAATAATTCTATGAAAATCAAATAAATTCTCTCACTCTGAAATATCTCAGGAAATGCCTAAACACAGCTGCTGTTAAAAGCGCAACTCAAAATTTTAATTTTAAAAGGTTCCTCACAGAAGTTATATTTTGACACACCCTAATAGAACAGGTTTGGCAAATAATAATAAAATTTTTGTTATTTTTAGTGCTATTCAACTGATGACTGCTGCTCTAGAAGTTGTCGAATTGCTCAATCATATTTTGCGACTGTAAAGTTTTATACTTGCCAAAAATGATGTCATTAAACCCTTTTTAAAGTCGTCTATTTTTCAATAATTTGTCATGTAATTTCAAAGTAAATAAATAAAGTATTTCTTTAAAGTGGAAAAATAGTTTGTTTAAAGATATTAAGGTCGTTATCATGGTACATTATTGTCAAAAAATTAAAGATATTACGCGCCGCAAAAGTACATGCGCTTGTGGCTAAGTAATCTATAATTTTTACGCATACAATTATTTCTGTCCGACTCCATAGATATATACTTTTTCACAAATTGTTGAAATTTAATCCTTCCCCTTTCCCTTCCCAAAGAATCTCAATTGACCGAATGACATCCCTACTATCTAATTACGCTTGCCCTAATGTTCACAAGTCTATCACCGCGATTCTACGTGATCACACTGCGTTATACAATTTCGTATTCTATATATATATGTAATGTTGGTTCCTGTTCACACTTTGTGAATGTTATCCACGTAGTCAGGAAAACCTCACCAATGAACTTTATAAAAGCTTGGTGTTTACGAAAAATCCAATTCCACAATCAGCGAACCGGAACAAAAATAAATACAAAGGTCAGAAATAAAATAAAACTTGAAACACGATTCATCCGAAAAGACATTTCTATAACTTATCACTGTTTTCGAGCGCTTGAAAAAATTAATTATCAAATTTAATATCTTCAATCGGTACACAGAAAGAAAGAAAGTCTTGAGTCAAGGGTAAATTTTCTTAAATCAAGAAAATTTTAAGGGAGATTGAAAATTTCTTGAATGAAGTTAAATTTTTTTAAGCCTAGAAAAATTTTTTCTTGCTCCAAAATAACTTCAGTCTTCCTTACAATTTTCTTGGTTCAAGAAATTTTTTTTCTGTGTAGATCTTCAAAAATGTAGTTTTTTAAAAAAAACTAATTTACTTAAATTGATAATTTATTGATCACATGATCAAATTATGATCATGTGAAGTATAATGTAAAAGTGCTTACAAGTATATGCTGAAGAGTAATTGTTAATTAATTCAGAACTTAGACAAACGATGCTCCCAAGATCAAGACAAGAGATAATTACATTATCCCTATTATGCTGGGATTGAGTAATTTAAGAGCAAATATTTAAACTGTAATTAAATTTTTTACAAAGAAACTCAATATAACTTAATATTAATTGTTTACTTTTAATCTTTATAATTAATAGAAAAAAAAAATTTGTCTACGGTGTATTTATACAACAAAATGAATTGTTTTAGTACATACACAGAAATAAAAGTATACACCATTAAAGAAAATTGCACAAATAGAAGGATTTATTAACTATCAATAATTTAATTTGTTTGAAGACAATTAATTTATTAAATTTTAATAAAGATTTTTTAGAATTCTATCAAATATCTTGATTCTAGTTTTGAGATCTTGAGATGAAATATTTTTTAAAGCAACGTTTATTGCTCACTCCTGATAAATACCGTGTGAACAAAGTGAATTTTAAGTCTGAAATATCAGTCTTAAAATAATAAAAAATCATTTCGTCTTTGACCATCGATGCCTCAGCAATCAATGATTACACAGAAAATTGAATGGAATTGCTACGACTTGATATAATCTAACAGTTAATTGGAATCAAAAAGACTAGGAATTCAAATTGTGTGCATACGCGCGCGCTCTAATCATCAATTTTAATTTATAGAATAAATCAAAAATTGGTGGGAAAAAAATAATTCTACAAACTCCAAAAATTAATTGTAAAAAATTATTTTAATCGTAATAAATTCATTTACAATTCAATTGTAAAGCGCGTTTAAATTTTTTTACTGGTAGTATATTTTTCATATGAATTAAACGTTTTTTATCGTCCCGATAAGTGAATCATAAAAAAAAACCAATCAAAGAATATATTATTAGCGGTCAGCCGACGAAACACTTGAATATAATACCAGCTGTCTCTAAAGTATATTTAAAAATAAATGTTTGTATATGCCTACTTAAAAAACACACTCAAAAAAAAAAAAATTAACTTGAATCAAGAGTAAAATTCTTGAACCAAGAAAATAATTTTGAAGAGTTGCAGTGTCTTGAATCAAGATAAAAAATTCTTGAATTAAGTAAAATTTACTTAAACCAAGAAAAATTTCTTAGCTTAAGAATTTTTTCTACTCAAATCAAGAAGATTAAATTCTTCAAAATTATTTATTTGATTCAAGTAAATTTTTTTTTCTGTGTGGCTTTTTGAAAAATCAAGTGCTTAATTTAAAATATCGATTAAACCGTAAACGTTTAGTGTGCCTTTTACAGTTCAATATACCCACAAAAACCCAATACACAGAGTATCAATTTAATCTATCGAGTCGTTTTTTTGTTTTATTCGATTGAGTTAAAAAAAAAAATTTGGTACTGTCAAAAAGTTTGTTAGCTGAATTTTTACTTTTTCACGATTTTATAAATTTTTTTTGGTGATAGTCAATTTTTAACGTTAAATTATAATTATTGAAGTAGTTTTTAATAGTTGGTTATTTCTACAAATTTATTTCGTGACATTTGTCCATTAAATTTTTAGAAATTGTTTTTTTGATAGAAAAATATTTTTGAAATTTATTTTGAAAGTACTCAAGGTCTGAATATTTTAATTGTCGATATCGAAAAATCACAAAGCCAAATTTTTTTAATTCACAAATTGTAATTCATGGTAATCACTTAATACTGAGTGCAGGTAGTTAGTTAGTTAGTTATTATTATAGCAATTACACTAATCATACATAAAAACTGAAAAAGATTTGAATAGAGAATAAATTATATTTTTCTATGTAGAGCCAAAATCAAGTGAGTTTAAAATTTTCATTACTCATCCGGAGGAAATGGAATGAAAAGAGATGTGGTGAAGAAATTTTACTCGAAAGGGAAAACCGAAAAAAGGTATGAGTAAAAAATAAAAAGTACACAAAGAAAGGGGCGCAAAGTATAAAACGTTAGCCGACCAGACTCGTAAAGTTTCGTTAATGGCAAATGTTGTAAAAGGTACTGGGGAATTTTCCAGCTATTTTACACTTCTGGTTTCGATCTGGAATGACGATACGCTCCACTGGATAATGAGAATATACTTAGCTATTTTGTGCTTTTTCAGTTTTAATTAAAGGTGAGAAAACAAGTATTCATGGCAGTTTGATAACTGTTTAGACTTTTGATGTTGGTTGAGTTACTTTTAAACTGTGGACGTGAAAAGTTGGAAGCGTGAATTGCTCATAAAAAGTTGGTTGGGATCGAGTTATTGTGAGGTTTAACAAAAATTTGCTTAAAAGGAATGAAAATATTGACTTTGACAAACGTTTAACAATAAAATATATCTGTAGTATTTGTTCGAATACTTTTGAAAAAGTTAGAGTGACATTTTAAACTTTTTGGTGTAAAAAACTTGGGGCCTGGTTAAAATTTAATAATGTTCAGGAATATAAATAATTTGAAAAACCTAAATTATTGTAATTGTTAAAATGTGATATTATATTGTACTTATTACTTGGTACTCAAATAATTTATTATATTTGATATACTGTAATTATGTTTAAATATGTATTCCTTCTGGTTCTATGTATAGGTGTATACCACCTTTATAGAATCGTTACCAGAAGTAAAATGATAAATAAATAAATAAATATTTTGTTTATGAAAATTTTTATATTTTTCTGTAAAAAAAAGTCTTTTTTAATAACCTTAATAATATTTGAAAATTTGTTTTACTTTGTGTCAAACGTCAATAAAAAAAAATAATTATCTACTGTAAAATAAATGTACATAAAAAGAAAAATTTCTTGACCAGAGAAGAAAATTCTTGGCTCAAGAAAATTTTCTAGTGCCTGAAAGAAGACCGAAGTTGTGTTGGCCGAAGTAAAAATTTCTCTTGAAATTCTATTCTTGGTAGAAATAATTTTTTCTTAATTCAAATTATAATAAAATACTTGACACAATAAATTTTTATATTTGATCAAGATTTTTAGATACTTTAGGGAAGCAGCGCCACCTACTTCAGCTGAGAAAAAAATTTTCTCACCCTGAGAAAATTTTTCTCTTGAATATTTGATACCCATTTTATATTATTTTAGCGTGCAATTATACATATTGAATAAAAAAAAATGATTCAATATTATTTGATCTTCCCATTTGACATGTTAATCAATAAAAATATTAATGAAAATTTACTTCTATCGAAATATTTAATTTTTTGGAGCAAGAGAGAAATTTTCTCAAGACAAGAAGATTTTCTTGACTTAAATAAATTTTCTTGGATTAATATACGTGCTTCTTAAAGCAAGAGAATTAATTTTGTTGGAATAAGTGAAATTTCTTGTGTCAAAAAAAATTTTTTTTTCGCTCAAAAAAATAATTAGGAAGAAAAATATTTTCTTGGCTCAAGTAAACCTTTTTTTCTGTGTAATATTATTTAAAATTTTTTATCTACTTTATGTCAAACGTCAAAAAAAAAAAAAATCATCTACTGTATACTACTAAAAAAATGGAGAAAATAATTTCAATAATAAGTTAAACGAATTACAATAAAATAATTTGATTCATAATTCAATTTTGAATATAATATATAATTTTAGGTTTTTTGTTCAAAAAATTTAAAGAGTTAGATTGCTGTTAAATTTGAGAAATTTTATTGTTCATCACAAATTCATAAGATCTTTAAAAAAAATCTTCACGAACCTGAACTGATAAATAAATTAACCTGATTCAAGAGAAAAAATTTTAAATTCAATAAAATTTTATTTGCACCAATGAATTTTCCTTTTTTCAAAAAATTTCAGTTCTTTTGAAGACAATAAAATGCTGCGAAATGATTTTCTTAGTTAAACTTTTTTTTTTTCTATAAAAAAGGATTGAATGACTTTATTCTTGGCAAGCGTAAACTGTTAAAGTCGTAAAATATGTTCGAGCAACTTTACAATTTCCAGAGCAGCAGTCATCACTTGATAAGCACTAAAAGTAACAAATA
This sequence comes from Cotesia typhae, assembly GCF_013202065.1. Taxonomy (NCBI): domain Eukaryota; kingdom Metazoa; phylum Arthropoda; class Insecta; order Hymenoptera; family Braconidae; genus Cotesia; species Cotesia typhae. The sequence goes on along the minus strand of NW_027423758.1, from coordinate 2,062,232 downwards.
TTTTATTATTATTTGCCAAATCTGTTCCATAAGCTATGAAAATGCCGTATCAATTTGTCGAATAACATAAAGAGTGCGTGAATTCCAAACAAAAGTATTTTTTTACAGACGCAGACTCTCTCGCGTTCGGAATGCAGGTACCAAACTCCTGTCCACTAATTTTATAACAATTATCAGAACAGCAATCTTTATCTTTGGAACACTAGAATAATTTATCATAATCAATAAATTGTTTATTAATTTTATCAATTTCATCAAATATTTACATACTTCATAAGTATTCATTAAGCAAGCTATGACATCATTTTTTGGTTCAATATCGGCCGAGCATCGTCCAGTAGTCATAGGAGCCCATACAAGACAATAATCAGAACAACAATCAGTATCTACAAGACACTAAAAATAATTTCGTTTATTTTTTGGTGTGTCAAATATTAACTCAAATTATGTACTTACAACAGAATTTTCTGACAAGCATTTTTGTTCAACATACATTCCGTCTATACTACCGAAATACGATAAATAAAACACAATAGCTGCAAGCATATTCGATTAATATCAATATAACTTAAAAGTTAAATTGTCACTGTAAACTTTGTAGTGTAATAACTAACAGTTGAGGTATCAATACACCTTCGAAATTAACGTAACGCAATTAAAGCCTCGTGATAATAGTATTTCGGGACTATCAAATATTGATAAGTCTTTATGACATTTTTAGTTTGGGATTTTTTTTCTTTTTGTTTTTTTGTTATGTAAAATATTAATTGCCCGGATCATTTTTCAAGTGGTAATTCTGGTTTAAAGAAAAAAGCGTATAGGGTATTAAGGCCTATCGGGTAATAAGGCCTAAGTGATAGAAATGCTATTTAAAATAACCGCTTCCGCTAAAGATTTCTCTAATAGAAGCGTCTAGCATAGAAATGTCGCTACAAGTTTATAGAGTCCCGATACAACGTTCCTTGTCTTCTATATTTCATCATCCTAAATATGCTAAAGTAGCGCAGAAGAATTTCTAAAAAACAATTTGAGTAAATGGTAAACATTTTTTATAATTTTATATTTAATAATTTAAAATCATTGTTCTAATTTTTATCAACATCTTAAAAAGTATTGTTGCTCAATTTAAGCGATGATTGATCTCTAATACCAATTTTATCAAGTATAGTATAACTATTTCCAGTATGTACAATCCGCAGGCCTTATTACCCTACCGTAGTAAAATAAGGCCTATTAGCAAGGTTTTTGAAAAAATTTAATTTTGTGTTTGTTTATGGTGAAAATTACCATTACTCCATTATATTTTATGGCTAATGTATTAATTTAAAAATTAATGATACATTGCAATAATTAAATGCAATATTTTCGATTTTTTTCAAAATCTCCCTTAGCTAGGCCTTATTACCCGCCGGTACCTTAATTGTAGTAAAAACATTTTTATTCTAATTTTTAACATTAAAAATATTAAAAATAATTATTTACTTTTTCATTTTTCATGTTTATTATTTTTTACTAATACATTGAAAATTCATCGTTCTTTTTTATATTTTCTTGCATCGTATTTATAAATAACGATTAAAATAATTGTGATTAGAATATTAGGAATTGCGGAATGTCCTACAATTATTATCATTTTTAATGGGAATTTTAAAAGATAAATTATTATCATGTGTTTTTGAACTGCAATACACTTTTAATTAAATAAATTTGATTAGATGTGGACGAGAATCTACAATTGATAATGACGTACCTGATAATTCAGCAGTTTAAGCTCTGAAAATGTCGCGTTCAAAAGATATTACAGTTTTTAAGTTTTAAACAAAAGATTTTTTGATAAAATTTCAAAAATTTTCAGCTCAATAAATCAATCGGTACATTTTTGAGTTCGAAAAAAACGAAAAATTCTATGGATGTTTTACAGGGTCAATTTTTTTTCTAGCGTAGATATTATCAAAAATTTTATAATTATATTTTAAAAATTAATAGCAAAATTTTTAAATTATTCTTCTGGAATTTTTCAATTCAAATTAATATTAAAATTTATCCATTCTTGCTCTATCTCATTTTCTAACTGTGGAATTATAATATGAAAAATGAATAAAAGATTCCGCGTACTTTTTATATTACGTAATATAAAAAGTAACACGACTTATTAATTTTAGTAGTGAAATAAAAGCAAAGTTAAAAAAAAAAAAAAAAAAAAAAAAAAACGTAAAAAGGGAGTCAAATTATAATTGCTAGTGTCTATTCGAGAGAAAATAATGAAGCTCTTAATTATATTATGCAAAATTAATTTGGCGCTTCAACGCTCTCTCGATGGATACTAAAAGAATAAAGATGATATTTTCTGGTAAAAATTCACAAGGCTATTATCAACCTTTTTTGCAATTATGATCCTCGTTAAGATTTTTTTGGCATGCATTCAAAATTAAATTTTAAAAAATCAATTTATTTTTAAAAATAATTAATGTTTTTAATTGTACATTTTATCTTTGAATTACTGGAAATTGAAAAGAATACTTCATTCGTGAAAAATTGAATTTATTAAACTCTCTCGTTCTATTCATCAGAATTAATTTTATTCCTTTTATGTATGTTATAATTCATAAAATAAAATGCACACATGGTTGAAAATAAAAAAAAAAAATAAAATCACAACGTTTTGACATTCGATTCAATACAGAAATTTTAAAATAAAAGCAACTATTTATAAATGATAAAAGGTACAAAAACTCGCGTTGAATTATGCAACGGATGGAGTAACGCGAATAGCGATTAAACAGACAAAAAATTGCTTAATCGTTTTATTATCGAACAAAAAATACGGAATTATCTATTTCATATGAAGCTCCAATATTAATTAACGATATTCATTAGTTCAATTGCTATGAAACAACTGCTATTATTTTTATTATTTTGTTAAAATATTGTGACTTACCATCATTAAATTACATTCAATTTTTGGTCAATCTGAAACAAAAAAAAAATTTTTTTATTAAAATTTTTATTTTATATATTTTTTTGTATATCAATAATAATCAGTTAAATAAATAAAAAACAAATAAAATTTGGTAAATTCAAATGTACCAGTTTTTAGCGTACATGTCATACGTAAATTAATGAAAGTTTAAAAATATTACAAGATCTAATGACCTTAAAAATATTTTCAATTTTTTTATAATTTAAGGTAGTTCTTTCTCAACCTATAGTTGATGCTATTGCTGTCTTATTACACGTTTTTTATTAGCTTCACTTGTATGTATTTTTGTATGTTTGTATGTTTGTAACCGACTTCTTTGGGCGCGATTTTGACCCACTTTAAACGGCCAGATTTCGTTCAAACTTTGTAGATTTATCGAGGACCAATGACAATACACTAATTTGATAAAATTATTCCATTTTTCAATTTGCAAAATAAGATTTTTGTTCATTTATATAATTTTTATCTATAGTCGATAAGGCAAGAATTTTAATTTTTTAATCATTTTTTTCTGTAGTCGATAAAGCAAAAATTTTTATTTCCAACCATTATTTTTAGTCGCTTTATCTAATGTTAACAAATTTTCGAACACTAAAGAGAATTTTTAATTGAACAAAACAAATAATAGTTTAAAAAGACTAAAAAATCACGCTTTTATAAATAAACCAAACTAAAAAATAGAAAATAAATTTAAATTAAGAATAGTGTTAAAAATTCCAATAAATATAAATTAAAAATAGTGTGAATAAAAAAAAATTATTTCATTTTAAAAAAAGGGTGGAGTGCTTTTTAAGATATTATCAAATTGATAATCATTTTACTCATATCTGTCAATAAAATATTTATAACTATTGACACCACGCACCCCACGCTTTTTTTTTAAAATGAAATAATTTTTTTTTATTCACACTATTTTTAATTTATATTTATTGAAATTTTTAACACTATTCTTAATTTAAATTTATTTTCTATTTTTTAGTTTGGTTTTTTATAAAAAGCGTGTTTTTTAGTTTTTTAAAACTATTATTTATTCATTCGCTAGTGTCGCTTCTCTTACGGATTATTGCTTACTTACTTCCACGTATGACTTTATTTGATTACTTTACTAGTTTATCAATGAGTTCTTAAAAAATATGCGGTAGGGAATTCCAGAATTTTTTTAAGTAATTATATATATAAAGTTTCTTTAATACAAAAATAATAAAACTTCGCGGTTTTCTCTCTCTTTTCCCATCTTCTATCAAGATATTTAATTTTTTGGAGCAAGAGAAAAATTTTCTTGACTTAAATAAATTTTCTTGGATCACGATACGTATTTCTTAAAGCAAAAGAATTAATTTTGTTGGAATAAGTGAAATTTTTTTTGCTCAAAAAAATAATTAGGAAGAAAAATATTTTCTTGGTTCTGTGCATGTATGTTCTTGCAAACGATTCTATAAATTATTTGTTAGTATAAATATTGGTTTTTTAATAACTTATCTCTTTAAAACCTCATAAAGCTCTGCGGCGCATAAAAATAAATAACTATCATGTATATACTTGTAACGACGTATTTATTCAGAGCGAATCTAAAATGTCAATATAAAGTTATACGGTAATTTTTTTCTGTTCCAGTGGAATGTTTTTAAAATAAAGATCCTTTCATTACTTTCGGTAGTTGATTGAGCTTTTTTCTCCAGATGATTTGTACTAAAACTTTTAATGATTAATTTATTAACCAAAAAAAATGATCGTAAACTTGAGAAGAATTTTGACGCCGCAGTTGGACGAATGGCTAAATAAAAATAAAATTTTTCCAATTTTCGTCTTGACAGTAAAATTTTATTGCGAATCGATACGCGGAGTTGAGCAGGTGCTAAAATAAAGTATGGGATAAAAAATAACCATCCAGCGGGGAAATCGTGTAATAAAATAAAATTAAGGTACGTGGCAATGTTACGGCTGAATGATCTTCATAAGACTTGCTACAACGTTTTTATATTCTTCCCTTTTCTCTTTTTTATTTCCGCATCCTACACTAGTGGTTGCTATAAAATTAATTATTATAAAAACTATTAGAAGTAAAACTGAAGTCACGGATTTTTTGATGTCTGATCAAAGAGATGTTTAACTTCTAAAGGAAATTGTTGTCTTGTTTTCTTATTTTTTTTTTTTAATTGTTTGTTGTGGTTTACTTGAATTTTTTTCGCACCCCCACAGTTGTACCCTGTTGGCAGTGAATATACAGAAAAAATGTTTGTACTTGTAACGTTCTTAGGTTTTATTCAGTGAATAGACAGACGGAGTTGAAGCACTCTCTGGACCTCGATGAATATGAAGAGTTGAAAGAGCAAACAGAAAGTCACGAGATTCTTGATGTGTGTTGAAGGAAACTCCACTTACTTTTACATAATTTATGTTCCCCATGTTACATATGTATGCATAATTTATTTGTATACCAACAGGAAAAAATAACAAGATTATTATTATTATTATATCTATTTTTATTTTTATGATATCACGTAACAGATGCTATAAGGGCGTATAATTATTGTACGTACTTATAGCTCTCGCAATAGTTACCAAGACTCATAAGAACATGTAAAAAAATTTTTTTTTCAAAATTAAAATTTTTATATATTTAGTGACAGCAAAATTTTGATTAAAATTTGAATTTTTTGTCAGTTTCATTCTTATTGTAAATAATAACATTATCAATTACAAAAAAAAAATTTTATACGCCCTCACAACTCCTGAGGTGGAAACTGGGTGCCATACGAGCGTATTATAAAAATAATAATAATAATATTTCAATTTGTGAAAAAAATTTTTTTCTTGTTACTATTATACTTTTAAAACATGATTACGTCAATTTTCAAATAAAAATTTTTGTGCACATCCATATGCCTTTTAATATTTTCTCGATATACGATTTTACAATATCTGCACTGATAGAAGGATTTGTTTATAGTTAAAAATATTTGTTAATATTTAATAAATCATTTATTAGAGACCACTTTTCAGTATTAAATAAATATTTCTTAATATTTAAAATGATTTATTTGTATTTAATAAATCTGATATTCATTTATTAACTAAAAATAGTTTAAGTAACTATAAGTCAGGGTTCAATATAGTAAATAATTTTAGATTAATAACTTTAGATAAGAAATTCAATTAAATAGTGGTAATAATATTTTACTAGATTTTCCTAGTTAAGAGAGCCAGATTTTTATCTCAGCGTATGATATGATTAATATTCTCTATTTACCTTGCAAATAACATAGACACACTAAAAAAAAAAAAAAATTAAATTGAATCAAGACGAAAAATTCTTGGCTTAAATAAAATTTACTAAAACTCATAAAAATTTCTTAGTTTAAGAATTTTTCTACCGGAATTAAGAAGATAAAGTTTTTTTAGAATCAATTTCTTGATTCAAATAAATTTTTTTTCTGTGTAGGTTGTATTCAATAACAACTACTACGCAAATTTTAAACTTTTTTAAAAATATTAAATAACACTGATAGGTGGCACTTGGATGCATACTTCTAAAAAAATAAAATTTACAGTGGGATAAATCTCAGGCACCAATTTTTTATTTAGACGAGATGCACTTGAGAAAAAAAAACTAACGCTGAAGGTGAGGATGCACAAGGTGAACGAACGAAATTGCATAGAAGCCGCAAATATTTCCCATGAGATGCGTGACTCGTTAGAAATTCAGCTCATGGGAAATATGCAATTGAATATTTAATACCGGACACGCGGCTATGCGCGGATGAGGCTACTTGTTATTGAAAACTAATAAACATAATTGACTAAATGAACTAGGGTAAAATAATCAAATAGCTTACAGTTGAGTTTTTTAAACTGTTTAAACTGTTTTTAAAATTTTCCAAAAGTTCTACCATGAGGACAAATGCAAAAGTTAGATTTATATGCAATCTACTAAAAATTATACTATAAATAGGATGAAAAATTTATCATCTTTTTTTTTAGAAACATACTTTTTTCTTTTGCTTTTCAAAAATTTTCTAAAAAATGAAATTAATCACAAGACTTTGATGTAAAAAAAAATGTGTGATCGCAAAGTATTGATTTTTTGCAATTACCAATAGAAAACTTACTAATTACCTTTAAAAACGTCTCATAAAACACATTAAGACACATGAGCGAGTGAATCTTAATAAAACATGTAATTAATTATCTATTTGACACTTGAGATTCAAGGGGAATTAATATGAACGTCGCAGCGAATTGAAAAGAACGATAATGAGCAAGACTCGGGCGTAACACTGTAGTGTAAATTACTTCGAAGTTGTAGTTCAGTGCCAGCGAAAGGACGTGATATCTACACATTATTGACGTTTTCTTGTTAATTAACATATCAACTGTACCAGAATATGACAGTCAGCTTATTATCGCACACGTATCGTATACATATGTGCGAAACAATACTTCATTAGTGTTATTCACTTTACTAATGTCAGTCGCCCGACTTGATTTCATTTTGTTGTTACATTAGATATATTTTGTGATCCAGTTGTTTGCAAAATAAATTCTTGTTTTTTCGGAAAATACCTTGGATAATAAGGGACTGGATATTTTGCGACAGCCGAGTGGTAATTAAATTCAACAAATCCACTTAAGCCGTTTGAACAATTGCTGCAAATACATTAGCGTCCATTCGTTCATTCTTTTGTTCTGTGATGTGCATCCGAGGGAAAACCACCAAGAGTATCTACTGCGTTTACTAAAACATTCCTTTGTTGAATTCCACGCGGTTTCATCGAAATTCTACGAGATTTATTGATTAACGTATATTCATACCGCGAATTTATTTGGTAAGAAAAGTTTATTATTATAATAATTATCATAATGCATACATGCTTTGGAAACTTGGGTTACCATTAATTAAATCTTTAGGTTATTAATTTTGGGCGCCATTTGAATAAGGCTTGTTATGGTTGACTGCCTCATTCTAAATTTCTCTTTCTAAATTAACATCTAATTTGTCGAAATAAAACAGCGGATTTAATTCTATTAGAAGGATATTAATCCTAAAAATAATATGTCGAACTTGCTATAAAAACATTTTTACGAGGAAAAAAGTAAGCTGTAATAAATAACAGTTGATTTATAATAAGTAATGATCAACTGCTAAAAATTACCACTTCAAACAGTAAAATCATGATTTTACTATTCACATTGTAATATTTACAATTTAAACCTTACAATTTAATCTTTACATGGAAAAAAATACTATTTCAAACAGTAATATTTGCCATGTAAATGTCTAAAATGTTAAAGTATAATAATTAAGAATTCAGACTTTAATATTTATCATTTCGTACCTAAAAAATGATGTTATGATATGTAAAAAGTATAGAATAAAGTTAATAAATTTCTAATACAAGCAACGTCAATATCTACAAAGTAAAATTATTGACTTGCTTAGACTGGTAAAATGTATATTTTAAAAGTATAATTTTTTACTATTTGAAATATTAAATTCTCCCAGAGTGAGACCCCCTTCTCTTTCATCTGAGTTTCCCTTCTCTTCATAATATGGACTATATATTGAAATGGCAATTTTTACTGTTTGAAACTGTAATTTTTAAAGATAAAAGAGTCGTTATTTACTATAGTGACAACTACTAATTACTTATTTTGGATATTAAATTATAAATTGTGGCTTTTATACTTTCTACATTAAGTTCTGTAATATTTACATTTTTGCCACCCCGATGTCCGCTTTACTGTTTGAAACTATAAAAACTAACCGGAATCCGAGTGAATATTACAGTTTACATTTTTCCGTGTACCTAACTTAATTTTTATTCATTAAATGTAAAAATTTGCAATTAGTATTTTCAAATTTTCAATATATTTATCCAAGAGGTTACTTTTGCTTTAAAGAAAATTCTTTCTCAAGAGTTGAGCAAGTAAAATACTTGATTCAAGTATTTTTTTTCTTTAATTAACTTGAATAACATTGTTTATTTTTCAGGATACAGAAAAAAAAATTAATGTATCTAAATTGAAAAAATATCTTAAGCTAAAATATGAAATAAAGATAAAGAAGACTTGTCAGTAGTGCGTCATTATTTTCGCATTTGCGTCACTCGGATGTAAATGTACGGAATAGAACGGGTTCGTCTATATTTCCACTTATATCACTACGTATATTACTGTGAGTGATATAGAGAGAATGTATAGAGATATACACCCACAAACGAGGCAGGGGCGGGAAAGCGAGTAAGGATTTAAAAACCGCCAACGGCGCCGGTGTTTCATTTCCGAGATGAGAATGACAGAGTCATGAAAAGCAAGACATAAGAAGGACAACATAGAGAAGAGATACATATATATATATTTAGAAACGCGTGATGTGAGAGGATGATGGAAACAATGCTGAGGATGTTGGTTGTCACTCAGTTGTTGGCTTCTTCCTTTATCTATCACTCTCTAATCCTCTCCTCTATATACTTGTTTCTATTTGCCTGGTTCTCTAGATCTCTGTGGGCTCATCACTGACTGTCATATGCAACAACCGAGAAGCTTTTACGTGAAATAATATTCCGGCAATTTTGGGTCAATACACTAGATTTGTCTTTTTATCATTATTTATGATATTAAAGACATATAATGCCATGTATTCAAAAGTGCTTTGATGGAAACATTTTTTTTGTCTGCTCCTTAACTATTTTTATTATTACATCCTTGTTTGTTTTCGAAACCGAGACAGTTTGCTTATTATTAAACAGATAATTTAATCAAGATTAAGTCTTTAATTTTCAAAAATTTATTTGATGTAATAGAAATTAACAAAAACACCGAAATAGTCTAGAAAACCGGAGGCTGCACGCAAAATTTGTTTATTAAGTCAATTTTTTTTTATTTAAGATCGTTTTTTTATTTTAAGATCGTTTTTTGAGAAAATTGGGATTGTAAATGGCGATCTAGCTGTTGCTTAATTATTTATATAACTAGAAAATCAAACGCGCTTTGCGCGCTTCGGTCAGAAAGTTTATTATTAACAATTTAACTAATCAATATTTTTAAAAATTTTATTTATTAATATTTAACAGTTGCCGTGGTAACCGTTGCTGTGGCAACTGTTGTCATGGTAACCTTTACCATTGTAACCATTTCCATAGTAACCGTTGCTACGGAAATCGTTGCTATGGTTACCGTTGTCATAGTAACCGTTGCTATGGTAAAAGTTTCCATAGTAACCGTTGCTATGGTAACCGCTGATATGGTAACCGTTGTAATACTGATCACCATAGCAACAAAAAGCGACAATAATGAAAACGTCACATCAAATTTTTAATAAAAAATTAAGAAAACGAAGAAAATTTAATCTTTCATGTATTTATATAATAAAATGGATTTTTTTTAGTTAAATTTAGTAACATTGAAACGGTCGATTGGAATTTGTGCCTTTTCAAAGTTTCATATGTTTTTCTGCGGTAAACTAAATATAGACAATTTATTTTGATAAGTATGTGAAGTACATCCAAAAAGATTAGAATTTAATAAAGAACATTTGTTTACAAAACAAAATTTTTTCATTTGTTTACTTTGTTTTGAATAAGCGAATGCCCTAATATAGGTCAAATATCCATATAATTAAACAGAGAATAAAGGAAATTTTATGACGGGCTAATGATTATCACAAATAAGTCCGAATGATGGGATTAAATGCGGAGTAAAATTTACTCCCGATTTTTTACAGGGTCATAATAAATTTTAAAGTAAAATTAGTGTTTTAAATTCTGACGTTACAACCATAAAATATTTACGACAATGAAAAATGTATTCATTAAAAAATGAATATTCCGACGGTTTAGGTGAAGTACTTTGTTCTTCTGTCATGTTATAAAATTATTGAAATATTATTTTGGTTATGTTGTGAATATTAAATATATTTGCACAGATGAAATTACCAGTGGAAGAGTTTATAAAAGCTCCATCGAGCTTACTGTATAAAACTTCCCTACCGGAGTCAAGTAGAAATAAAATGAATTCATATCGCATTGATTCCGCGATGCAATAACGCTTCGATGAGCATGGGTGATAATTATTCAAATGTATATTTGCATGTTACGATACAACTATATCAACTTCACATTTTTCGAGCTATAAACGATAAACAGACAAAAGAGCGCTCTTTTTTGAGGTGTAGTCAGCTTTGTTTAATTCGATGCTTTTTAGTAGATTTCATAGAAATCTAACTATTGCATTTGTCCTCATGACGCAACTTTTGCAAAATTTTGCTATTTTCTGACTCAGTTCGTCAAGCTGATTCAGAAAATGCTATTAGTTCAAAAGTTTATATATATATATATATATATATATATATATATATATATATATATATATATATATATATATATATATATATATATTGTAACAGTTTTACCTGCTCAGGTTGGCCCCTAATCAATTTTATAAATAAATAAACAAAACTAAACAATAATACAATTATTAGGGCGCCACCAGGATTTTTAATCACGGTTCCTGGAACCGGTCCAGAGCTGAGAAAACTTAATCTTAAGGTAGAGAGAGTGGAGGATGGTGCTGTTGAGTAATGAATAATTAATTAACAAGGTTGATCAACATTTATTAACAATAATAAAAAAACTTAACAAGGTTTGTCTTAAAACTAGTTAACAAAATACATTCACTCACACACTAACCACACTTAACAATATCTTATTCTCGACGAGCCCCTTTCGGCGGCTACCCGTCGATTACTAACTTATTCTCGACGAGCCCCTTTCGGCGTCTACCCGTCGATTTCTAATACGTGCCCCTTTCGGCGTCTACACGTGACGGGCCCCTTTCGGCGTCTACCCGATTTCTAAACCTACAACCACCCGCACAGAGACGAATCATATACCGGGGTCGTTAACTCGGCTCACAGGAGTAACAGCCCAGCGACGAAACATAGACCTAGATACTCCTGCAGCTTATACACACTTTACTACAGAACAACAGCCCAGCGACGAAACATAGACCTAATCACTCTGCAACTCACACATAACCCACACTTGTCTCACACTCACACTACTAACTTGACTCTAATTGATTTTTACTTTATAAATTTTAATAAATCGAACGTAATTAAATTTTAGTTAAAATATTTAAATTAAATTATTCAATCATTAGTAAATTAATAAAACGACAAACAATATTCAATTTACAACCAATTTCCAAATAACTATTACAATTATCTCTCAAACAAAGTTCTCAAATTCCAATTGTTAATTTCAATTCTATTAAAACATTAGACGGATTAAAATTCCTCAGTAACCTATGGTCATAGTCTTAACAATATAACAATAACCATTTAAAACAAAAGGTCTTAATATCCTGAATTAACTTTTGATAATTAAATCAATCACAATATAACTTTTTCAATCACATTCAAAATTATTAACATAAGTTAATTAATTAATTCTGACTAAATTTTTACTGTGACAATTTTTGACTCGATTAACTAATTCCTAGGACTTAATGTCCACGCCGATAATTATCAAGTTTCAGTAATTTTAATTTAACTACTTCACGGACTTAATCCCCAAAATTACTAAATTTACACTTGACGAAATAATTTTATAATATAATATTCTCAATAAAAATTCCTAATATAATATACTTAATAATTTTCCAATCTATATTATCCTCAATAATTAACTCTTAATATAAAATTCTTAATAATTTTCTTAATATAAAATATTCTTAATAATTAATTCTTAATAAAATATTATTAATAGTTTTCTTCTAGTTTTATCGATTATGAAAAATTTGACACAATTCGAAATATTCAAATTTCAATTGCTAGAACATTCGCTAGCTGTTTTTGCTTGACCTTGGGTATTGGAATTTACTGCGACACAAAACTGACGCTTGACCAAAATTCCACGAATAAAAATTTGTCGATTTTTTTTCCAATGACAAAAATTAATCAATTTTACTAAGTTAATTGTTATAAAAATTACAACAATAAAATTAACGAAATTTTCGGATGTTAATTTATTAATTGATTATTTCTAGTTATTAAAATTTCCCCGCAAGGTCGATTGAGTGATCCTCGGGTATAAACCCCCATGAAAATCACTAAATCCAAAACTAGCAAATGTTTCACTATTAATCTATTAATAATCGTCGATTAAACGATCCATAATAATTAAATAGGAGAAGTAACTGGGTATTCGGTAAACCGCGGTCCACTTCTTTCCCACAGAGTAATAATTGATACCTTGACGAACAAAACGATGATCTAACTCACTCGTCGAGGATGAAGTTCTAGTTGTAGTTGGCTTCCTTCATCTCGAATTCATTAAATAGTATTGATAAAATTGTATTTTTGTGACTTTCATAATTTTCTGTTACTACTAGCTATTATTCTGTACAAAATATCTCAGAAACCTCTTTGTCGAAGAACCCCCTGACATCAGAAGATCAGAGAGAATAGCAGCCAAATATAGCAATACTTTCAAAATTCCAAAATTCAACAGCATAATCTATGAACACTCTTTTGTGGTATCCAAAGACAGCAATTTCCTAAATTACATAAATTGATTGATTTCAATGCTACTTTATTTATCTACCGAGATTTCATTTACAAAGAATTGTTGATTAGCTTACTTATTTAATATTTTACTTTCTTATTCTATTTTATTTTCATTTTTCTTTTTAAATTTTTCCAATATAAATCCTCGCACAGAAAAATGTTCAAAAAATTTTTAAAATGAAAATACAAAATAACCTTTGAAACTTCTTTTACTGAATTGCGTGTACTCTAATGTAAATAAAATGTATAATTTTGCCATTTGGCTACTGCCTTGGCATTAAAATCAACAAATAAATAAAAATAAAGTAAACAAAAAAAATTAATTTAAAATGCAATCTTGTTAAGTTAAAATCTAATTTTTCCATAATATAAAACCAATGAAATTTGTTATAATAATGTTCTATCGATAACAATATTTCCACCAATAATTGTATTCCACGTGTGCGGTGAGCTGCATTAATTTTTTTTTTTTAATTTTCTTCTTTAAATTTCAAAAAGTACCGCTATTACTAATAAATGGTAAAGCAGCGCCTTGTCTCTCGATTACATTACAGTTCGGTAATTCTTTCATGAATTTTACAGTGAATTCAAATAAAAAAAGTGCTGGTTCTACACGGAAAAAAGTAAGCTGTAATAAATAACAGTTGATTTATAATAAGTAATGATCAACTGCTAAAAATTACCACTTCAAACAGTAAAATCATGATTTTACTATTCACATTGTAATATTTACAATTTAAACCTTACAATTTAATCTTTACATGGAAAAAAATACTATTTCAAACAGTAATATTTGCCATGTAAATGTCTAAAATGTTAAAGTATAATAATTAAGAATTCAGACTTTAATATTTATCATTTCGTACCTAAAAATGATGTTATGATATGTAAAAGTATAGAATAAAGTTAATAAATTTCTAATACAAGCAACGTCAATATCTACAAAGTAAAATTATTGACTTGCTTAGACTGGTAAAATGTATATTTTAAAAGTATAATTTTTTACTGTTTGAAATATTAAATTCTCCCAGAGTGAGACCCCTTCTCTTTCATCTGAGTTTCCCTTCTCTTCATAATATGGACTATATATTGAAATGGCAATTTTTACTGTTTGAAACTGTAATTTTTAAAGATAAAAGAGTCGTTATTTACTATAGTGACAACTACTAATTACTTATTTTGGATATTAAATTATAAATTGTGGCTTTTATACTTTCTACATTAAGTTCTGTAATATTTACATTTTTGCCACCCCGATGTCCGCTTTACTGTTTGAAACTATAAAAACTAACCGGAATCCGAGTGAATATTACAGTTTACTTTTTTCCGTATAAGGAATTAACTTTTTCTTTATTATTATTATTATCATCAATAGGATTTTAATGATATTGTGACGTCACGTAGTGACTAATATTCAATTTAATTTTAATATTAGTGTCACCATCTGATTTGCGCATTAAATAATAATGTTTTAAATATAAATTAAATAATTTAAAAATATACACCATCGATCGTGTATATGAGATAAAAATATTAAAAGTTCTTTTATTAAAAGAAAGAGGTTTTTAAATAAATAAATAAAAAAATATACAGAAATGAAATAATCAATATATTGAGTTGTAACTTAATATCAATGTTAATACGGACTATAGGCCGTAAGAAAAGAATTTATATATATAAATATAATTAAAGAAATAATTATTGATTGGTTATTGTCCAATCACAATTAAATAATTATTAATTGGAGGGGAAGTTACTTGGTAACAGTTTTACGATTTTAAAATAGTCAGTTTTTAAAAGGTACTTAATCAGTCTAGATCAATGAATAAAATATAATAAAAGATTAATAATACAAATTGAAAATAATTATAATTGAATTATTAAATTAATATAATCAAAGAATTAATTGAATTAAATAAATTATTATTGAGATTTAATAAAATTAATTACTAATTTTTAATCATGAATTATTATCATCATAACTTAATAAATTCATAACTTAATAAGAATTTTTATATTTACAATGAGTGAAAAATTAAAATAAATAATTATTATAATATATTAATATTCTTCGAGTTCAAATGAGAAATTAGAAATTCTTCTAAGAATTCAACTAAATTTAACAAAGTAATTTCTAAATTATTAATTATTTAAGTATTAATTTCAAATTAATAACTTGTAAAATTATGGAACTCGAATTCATAATTAGATGAGATTGTTAGTATTAAATTTATAAGGAAATGTTAAATTTGTAAATTATTTCTTTTCATTGTTAAATAAATTTGGCTTTACTTAAAATAGTTGTTTATACATATATTTCATAATCGAAAAATTTCATTAATTAACTTGAAATTAAATAAAATATTATATTTAACAGTCACTCTTATAGCTCCATCCCAGTTATTTCACTAGGTGAAGGTTAAAAGGGAGCAAGGTAATTATACAATTTAAGTACTATGTTTTGACGTAACAATATGTTGTAACAAAGACTTATTTCCGTAGAAATAATGGTGTGAAGCCTTGAATTCTTCTTATTTAAAATTTATTTTCTTCATTTACCATCTACTTAAATGAAGGTAAAGAGCACAAGAAAGGAAACTTGTTTGCTTTTTTCTTATAAGGATTTTGAAGCCTCATTGAAAATTCTTTGTGTATGTAAGTAGACTGAGTAGAAGCTTATCCGTCTGGTGCTTTAAGAGCACGTTGTGCTTCCGACGAAATTAGAAATTCTTCCCCGGATTAGGATACTTTAAATACTACAGAATTAAGACTGCTTCCTTACAATTTTTCATTTTTTATTATTCCGTACTTAATAAATTTGAAAATTTTAAATATTTGCGAAATAAAAAATTGAAAAATTTTTTTCCATGTAATTAAATTTTACGATCAATAAAAAAGTAATTTCCATCGAAATAACATTTTAAAAATAGAAGTGTAAAATACAATTTTCCAGTTATAGAATAATTGTATTTCGATAATTTATGGGAGAAAATAAAAAAAAAAACTAGCTGGCATAAATGAATACTTTAAAATTTTTTCGATATAATCTCCGATATGACGAATTTATTTTACAGTAGAATTTCGGATTGAAATAAAATAATTAAAATAAATTTAATACTCTACATTTCTGATACTGAATTCACAGATACGAGAACAAGATTAAAGTGGTTCGAAATGAAATAAAAAAAAATAAAAATAGAGCGAGGGAATGAAATGTAGAATAAAAAAGTGCTAGGAAAATCCACAAATACAAGTGTGGGTTTAATTAACGAACGACAGGGAATAGCACAAGCTCTAATAGAGAAACTAAAGTTCCGAGTCACATAGGAGCTAATACTGATAGTAAATTAGTTGGTAAATAAATTATTTTCAATTTTTTTATTAAATCTAATTAATTTTAAATTAACTTTTGAAAGCCAGTTGCTTTTTTCTGAGGATCCTTTTAATATTTCACGTCAAAAATTGAGTTCTGAATTTCAAGTCAAAATTTAGAATCAATTATTATTAAGCTTACAAATAAATTATATTATGCGCAGTATCAAAAGTTCAAAATTAAACAAAGAAATTATGTTATTTCCGACTATTTATGTAATTTTCATTTCAAATATTTCGCGGTAGCTTTACTCATTAAGCTGAGCGTCAGCTGGCATTATAACGCACATGTATGTGTAAAAAAACCCCATTTTGGGCCATAACTAAGTGAAAAATTAAGGTTTAAAATTTTTTTTTATTCGGCTTGTTTTTACGGCGCATTTATGATAAAATATGTCGTGAAAAAAAAATTAAGATTTCGATAGCTTTTTTGCCTTTAAAAATTGGAAAAATTTTTGACTCATATTTTTGGATAAAATTTCTATTTTATCTTTTTTTGAAACGTACATAGAAAAAAAAATTTTAAAAAAGGTTGAATATCACAATTTTTTAAAAAATCTATGAATTTTTTTGAAAATTTGTAAAATTTATTAAAATTGTGATAATCAATTTTTTTTTTAATTGTTCATTTTTTTTATGTATTTTTCAAAAAAAAAAAAAAATACATCAATAAAGTCAAATATTAATTTCGTTCAAAAAAATGAAAATTAAAATGGTTGACTCCACTTATAAATATTTATCCAAATTTTTCGTTAGTTTTCATTGCATCGAATAAATTTTTGAAGATTCAAAAATTTATCTTGATTAAAATACCTGTTGTACTGTTATATTATCTGATATCTATTCGACATTAATTAATGGATTGGTCCAATGAATTTTGAATTTAAAAACTCAACTAAGCCATGAAGTATTGAAAAAATTTCTTAAAGAAACGCGGAAAAAAGTATAATGATGAGAATCCGCGGTCTGGAGATCTGATAAAGGAAAAAGTTATAGTTTGAGTTGAAGTTAAAGTTAAGTAATATGAAGAAATAAAGTTGAGTTGTTTCCTTGATCGCAAAGGTATGGACAAAACTACCTACCTACCGAGTTTATTTTCTTTTCGTGACCTGAGATACTCATTCATATATAGATAAAGCCGCGGCAAAGAAAAAGCGAAGGATTTTAAGAGTTTTAAAAACAGTTCGCGAAGAGCTGCACAAGGTTTCAGATAGTCAAGAGTAAGCAAAGTTAACTAAAAGGGTAAAATAAAGTAAAAATATATATTAAAAAGGGCAGGAATTCCGACCAGACGAGACGAGAGACAGCCTTTATTTTTAGTGAATAAATACACAAAAATAAGAGTGAAATTATTGTAAGCAAAGGTAAAAACAAGTTGGCTTATTTGTTTGTGTATTTTAGAACTTATCCACTTGCCAGATTATTTAATAGTTCATTTTTAGATTTTTAGCTTTGATAGATTTTTAATTTCAATCTTTAAGTTTTTTTGTTGGATTCATTTTTATTTTTGAATAATTAAGAAAATTTAATTTTTTTTCAAGTATTCATCGACACTTTTTATTGCGCAAATTTTTACTCAACACAAAAAAAATTCGATTTTTTAATTTTTATTACAAAAATATTGGAAAAATAAAAAATTTTTTTGCAAATAAAAAAAAAATTTCTCAACATGAAAATCCAATTAATCTTTGAAAATTGAAAAAAAAAAATTTCCAACTATAACACTTGAAACTCACTATAATCTATCTATATAAATAAAAATAAAATGCCGCATGTATGTCCACGCATCACTTGAGAACGGCTGAACCAATTGAGCTAAATTTTTTTTGTTGTTTTTAGAATTTTTAGGAGAAGGTTTGTATATAAAAAAATTTTTTAAAAATCCTCCCTCAAAGTGGATTGCGGGGGCGTTAACAATGAATAATTCCCGTTTGTAAACTATAGCTCCTATAGCTCCCAAATTTGGTAGAAATCTTCCGTAAGAGATATATAAATAATCAATGAACGAATTTTACGATAGCTCGCTCTACAGGGGGGTAGCGGGGGTGGATATTAACAATGAAAATTTTTAACTTTCAAATTGTAGATCCTACAAACGGCAAATTTAGGTGGAGTCTTCTATATGTGATGCGGAAATGATCTAAGAGCGGATTTTACAACAATCCACCCCCAATAAGGATTGCGGGGATGGGTGTTAGAATATTAAATTTCCATTTCCACACTGTAACTTCTACTACAAATTTGAAATTTGGTAGGAATCTTTTATTTGACGATGAATAATGCAAAATTTATTACTTATGATTTTATTAATTTTAGTTATTGCTCTAGATTAATTATTATTGTATTGAACTTATTGTTTGAACTTAAAAATTAATTGATCATTATAATAAAATAAAAAATTATAAAAAAAACTTTAGTCATTTTGACTGAGGCTCAGCGAAGCGGACCGGGTCGCTAGTTAAAAAAAAAAAATTGTTTTTCGAAAATCTCCAGAGACAGGGAATAAAAACTAAAATAATAATCCGAAATGTTTGTTTCAACAAATTTAATCCTCCGATTTACTATCGCCGGCGTGGTAACATTTTCTGTTAATTGGATCCATAATTCATGTCGACTTCAGCACCGCTCGGTCGTGTTCTATAAATTAGAACGACAGTCTATTAAGTCGTACTTCCGGGATACCTACGGAAATTTCGCCAACACGAACTAATTTTCTATAAACTGCTCTTTTTTTTCTTATACGTTACCAAAAACAATTTCTGTAAAACCACCACCACTTATTAATTAGCACTTAATAAAAAAACATAATTTTTCATTTAAAAATCATTCATTTATTACAATTAAAAAAAAATCAAAATTTATCAATAAAACCTTTTGCTATCAAAGGTTGTCAAAAAATTTACACAAATATTTGTCAACCAACGTGAATGGTGCATCAACGATTGACCTCCTGTAAGCCCAGATGCGGTAGCTCTGCTTCATTACAGTTCATGTATCTATCCAACATCGGCGTGAAAAGCCAAGGTTGAAAATCTTCTCTATTAATGAAACTCAGCCAGTCTAGCGTCTTCGACGAAGGTAGGCGAAAGATTGGATTGATTATTAACATCTCGTCGATCATTGTAACGATCTTCTCATCATTAATTTCAGACTTGAGTCGTGTTGAGAGTTGTCTCCTGCAGTCCATAGGCAAAATGGTTTTGTCAAAAAACGGATAACTTTCCACATCCGGCCAAGATTCTAACTGTACAGATCCACATAGCTCAAAAATCTGGACCAATTGTTCAATTCTGTTGCTGCCCTTCATGATCGGCTTCTTCGTCCACATTTCGGGAATAATGCATCCCAGCCGCCATGTATCTGCTGCAATTCCGTGATATCCTCTTCCAAGAAGTTCCTCAGGAGGAGCGTACCACATAGCAGGCGAGGGTAAGTTCCAATTGTGGTCCACCGGAGGTATACTCAGTAAATACGGTAAATCTAGATAAGTAGCTAACCCAAAGTCAGAAAGCTTGACAGCCCCTGTTTTAGTCATCAAAATGTTAGACGGTCGAAGATCTCCGTGGACGAGTCCTTTTTCGTGAAGGTAATCCAGCCCCAATATTAACTGCCACACAATGCTTTTTATCTCCAGTTCTTCAAAATGGAATTCCGGGTTAACAATCAATTTTGAGAGGCTGAACGGACAGAATTCAGTGATTGATAAAGCAGATGACGATTCGCGATTTAGAAGTAATGATTTTTCAGGATAGCTACTGTAATCTATAAGCTTGATGACGTTCCAATGTTCCAATGTCCTCAGGATCTTCGCTTCTCTGACCACAATTGGGTCGTTTAATACTTCAATGTCACTTTGTATGGATATTTTCATAGTGAATAATTTGTTGGTAGTCCTGTTTTTGACGATGAAAACTTCAGCGAAGGCGCCTTGTCCAATTTTAACCAACCGTTCATACTTATCAATTTCGTCATCTGAAGACATTTTGGAAGAAAACTTTGCACAATGTTTTTGTGTGATTTTTAACGAACAAGTACTGGTTCACAAATGAGCACTGATTAATAGTCCAAACGTTTGGATACCGAACTAATGACAGAAAATGCTAACTATAGTGGGGAGAATTAGTCATCGTTTCGTTAATATTATATTTCGGTGTAGAATAATCAGATTATACTCAAGGTTGGAATGCTTAAAATTTCATGAAAGAGATTTTTTTTATATAGCTGAATTCTAACATACATTGAATATTGAAGATTTGGCATTCGAAGAAAATTCTAAAGAAACAAGACTCATTGTGTTTTGCTAGAACCAATTATACTTTTCACGACCTTGGTATTGATTGTAATAAGTGATGATTTAATTTATGGTATTATGATTTGTTGAAAATCCAAAGAAAATTCGATTGAAGAAATAAAATCAATAACTATCGACAATTTGGTCAGATTTTTAGACTTTATTTTGATTTTGTATTTTTGACTTTGATTTTTAGTATTTTATTACACGCCTCATAACGCAAATGTTTTTCAAATTAATATCATTTCCTCATGAAACTTATAAGATAAAATGAGGCGTACAGTAGCCTATTGGATCTGGCCCTTGCCTACCAAAGCATTGGACCAGGTTCGAGTCCGGCGTACACCAATGAATATTTTCAATATTTAAGTGTATTATTCTGCTCAGTCCAAAAATAAAACGAGTTCCAATCTCAAAAGTTTACTCCCTACCGTAGTCGCTCATGACCTTAGTAGTTTATGTGACTTTAAACAATTGAAGGAAAAAAAAAAAAAAAGACACATTATGAAAATACTTTAAATAATCAATTTTACATTTTATCAAAAATCATTTTATTTTGCTGCTTTGAAAAAAAAATTGATAAAAATTTATGTAGAGGTCAGAATGTATGTTGCTATTTTTTGTTTGTATGTAATCATGATAACTCTCGAAAAAAGTGACGTATCGAGATTAGGTTTTTTTTATTAGCTTCAGAATTCCAGCAACTGAGTTCGTATTGTTGGAGGCGGTTTAATTTGATGTCGTTTAATTGTAAATGACAAAAACTAAAATCGACTGGCCGTAAGTATCTTTTATCTTCTTAACGTAACTTAATGAGTTTAAGTATTGAAACATTTATGTTCATGGAAATTTTGACATTTTAACTAATTAAAATATTCCGCCAAACAATAAAAAATTGAATTCCAATTCGAGTTCTCCATGTTTAGTTTTCGGAAAATTTTCCAATATTTTACTCATCTTTCTATTGATTGTTCAAGAAAAAAACTTCCTAGTGAACTTAAGGTTTATTTACTCCATTTGAAATTTAATACAAAAAAAACTCAGTTATCAATAAACGAACCTCGTCTTTATTAATTTCCGTTAATGTTTTGCAAATAAAATATTCCATTTGAAATAACGGTAAAAACAATAAAAAATAATGGCTCGAATGTAAAGAATTTTCCCCAACAAAATTTTCACTCGATGGAAAATCAATGCACAAAAATAAAATTTTTCCACCAAGTACTGTCATGATTTTTTTATTCTCTCATTACTCTCAGGACCTTTTCGAGCAATTCGACTCTGCCGCTCTTTATTCTTCTATCTAATTTTTTCTTTATTCATTTGTTTTTCTCTAATTTTTTTATTTCTTTTATTTTATTCTGGCTCTGGCTCTTGAGGTCGACTTTGTTCGATTTACTCTGGCCTTGCCGTCTGTTTCTTTCAGTGGAGTTTTTATAGCTTTTTTTAACTTGGAATCGATGCATTCCTCAGTCTCGGAGGAAAAGAGGAAAAATAGACCCTCTTTCACTTGACCAGCCAATAGAATATCCTTCCGGCAAAACGGCTTTCTTTCCGTTAGAATTCAAACGACGTACTTGAAACAGATCTTATTATTGATTTCATTCCTTTTTTATGTTTCCGCATCACATTTTCTTTTTTGGATCCATCATAATTCGTATGAAGTTTCTTGTTTTATCAAAATTTTGTTCTTTCTTTTATTTACAACACTTAGTTCAACAAATTTTTACTTTTTTATCAAACAATTTGCGGAATTTCGTATTACCACTTCGAAGAATTTTTAAATCCAAACTATAGTTTTTTCTATTTTTTCAATCCCAAAAAGCAATGACAAAAGTGATCTACAATAATGTATCCTCCGACGGTACTTAACTGCTCCCTAATGATTACGGGCAATACTAAATCGATGTTTTTTAATAATAAAATTTTCGGTTCAATAATATTTCTCTGTTTTTTGATACAAGCTACAGACAGACAAATGGTTGTGCTTGCAACCAGGTGCGAAGAATCACGAGCCACGAGGGAAATCGCAAAGCTTACAACTAAAACTATTACGTTACATAAGCTGCGCTGCCTTTTTTATTAAACATAATAAAATTTTCACAGAAGATTAAACTATCAATCGTTTGAAAGCTTTAAGAATAACAATTCCTCTTGTACATACCTCAGGGGCTTTTTGAGATAGTAATAAATAATTACTTCAATCACTGACAATTTCAAAATTTCTTCGTCCAAAATTTTATACTTATTTAGACAGATTTCAGGAAAAAATTCAATTAAAAAATTCTTATCAATTTTTCCGTATTTTTAACTCTTTAGGCAGAATTTTAAGTCAAAGTTCAAAAATAACAACTACAATTGAAAATATAACTAGAACGGTTCTTTTCAAAAAAATTAAAACTCAAAACTTTTTACCACTATTGAAAATACGAAATAACCATATGAGACCTTTTTTGTAGAAAATATTCATAAAAATATAAAATTTTTTTTTACTTAGTAAATAATAAATAAAGTGTTCTTTCGTAAAACGTTAACATCAATATTTTGCATGTTAATTTGATACAACAAACTAAAAATCGAATAAGTAAATCATACAAAACGACATTATAGCTGCAAACTAAAAATGAAAGTGAACAAAATGAAACTTGAACTACTTAGTAACAACTATTGTAAAGCCAAGTCATTAAAGTTTGATAGCGATGAATACTATTTCATGCTGATTAACTCAAAGGATTTATGCAGAAGAACTTCTAAAGAAATTAATTAGCGGTAGACATTTTCATAACCATGATAATGCTAAAAATAATGATAATGATAGCCGCAGAAGTACTTATGAATAAATGTAGGTCTTGAAAGTTATAAGCGACAATGGTTGTCTGGTTATTCTCAATTCTTCATCTTCACTTTTGTTTTTTCAGCTTTCAAACGAACGAAAAAAGCTTTCCGCATATTCATCCCGCAGCGGAGCGTAATGCCCGATGAGATGGGGAGCTGTTACATTGTAGTTTGTTCGCACCGCGAAATATTCTGAAGGAACGATATCATCACTGTTTTGCTTCATATTTGTAACAGTTGGAAGTTTAATCTGGTAGGATTGTTGCTAATTTTTTGGTGCTATTGGCGGAATTATTAACCAGTGATTTATTTATTGTTTTTATTAATAAATTCCAGGATAATTTCCAGTAATGCAGTCACTTGGAATGCTCTGCCAAAAAAATAAGGAGCGCGTGGAATTTTAAGGAAATTGGCTCTGCTGCAGGACCGCAAAAGGAATTGTTAAAGATATGATGCACTAGTCTGAGGCGACAACATTATCCACGTTGGAAGCTTAAGTTTGCCAAGCTGATACCTTCTCCAATGGGACATGCTTGTGTGGGTAGATACCACCCGAGCCATTCCGTTGGTATACAGGGTGAGAGATTTCTGAGGCAAAATACAGGCGGGTCACTGTTCGTATTAAGTTAAGTGTATGACGTGACATGGAAGTTGGTTATGAAAAGCGTGATTTAAATATATTGTCAGGATTCTCAAGTATTTTCGTTTGTTATTTGGGTTGTTCTCCAAAAGATTGCAAGTATTTGAGATTATACTTCTGAATTATCAGGTACGTCATCATCAATTGTAGATTCTCGTCCACATCTAATTAAATTTGTTTAATTAAAAGGGTATTGCAGTTCAGAAACACACGGTAATAATTTATCTTTTAAAATTCCCATTGAAAATGATAATAATTGTAGGACATTCCGCAATTCCTAATATTCTAATCACAATTATTTTAATAGTTATTTATAAATACGATGCAAGAAAATATAAAAAAGAACAATGAATTTTCAATGTATTAGTAAAAAATAATAAACATGAAAAATGAAAAAGTAAATAATTATTTTTAATATTTTTAATGTTAAAAATTAGAATAAAAATGTTTTTACTACAATTAAGGTACCGGCGGGTAATAAGGCCTAGCTAAGGGAGATTTTGAAAAAAATCGAAAATATTGCATTTAATTATTGCAATTTATCATTAATTTTTAAATTAATACATTAGCCATAAAATATAATAGAGTAATGGTAATTTTCACCATAAACAAACACAAAATTAAATTTTTTCAAAAACCTTGCGAATAGGCCTTATTTTACTACGGTAGGGTAATAAGGCCTAAGGGTTATACATACTGGAAATAGTTATACTATACTTGATAAAATTGGTATTAGAGATCAATCATCACTTAAATTGAGCAACAATACTTTTTAAGATGTTGATAAAAATTAGAACAATGATTTTAAATTATTAAATATAAAATTATAAAAAATGTTTACCATTTACTGAAATCGTTTTTTAGGAATTCTTTTTAGGAATTCTGCGCTACTTTAGCATATTTAGGATAATGAAATATTGAAGATAAGGAACGTTGTATCGGGACTCTATAAACTTGTAACGACATTTCTATGCTAGACGCTTCTACTAGAGAAGTCTTTAGCGGAAACGGTTATTTTAAATAGCATTTCTATTACTTAGGTCTTATTACCCGCGGGTACCTTACTACAAAATTTATCGGAGTCTCCGGTAAAAATGAATTCAAGTATCGGTATAGCTCGCCGTCAGTTGTTGCTGACTTACAGTTAATTCTAACAAAGTTTTATACAATTATCATATTAATAAAATTTTAAGCAATTAGTTAAATATTATTCGAAATATTGTATTTTTATGACTGTCATAAAAATACGGTTTCTGTCACTAATAAATGGTAAATCAGAGCCCTATCGTTCCTCGATGACAATACAATCAAGTAATTATTCTCATTAATTTTATATTATAATTAAAATTAATTTTTTTTCGTATAAGGTAATTTTAAAGATTTAATAAGCTTTAGATCGGATTAGATTTTTAAATTAATCCATCAAGTCATTTCAAACTAATCGTATGATCACCAAAAAGAGAAGGAATTTTTTTTAAGTTTTTATGAGATTACTTTGAAACTTTTCAATTAATCAGATTAATAAAATTAATCCTAAAAAAACATTTTAGATAAACTACGTTGATTGCCGTCAAGATTAAGATTTAATTACATGTTTGAAAAATTTTACAGCGTAAGGATATTCAAAAATGAGCTTTTCAATGTTTGACATACAAATAGTGATTTTAATATCGTGATTTTAGTTCGGTTTAATATTCATAAAAATATTTCAATCAATAACTTTGCAACAAAAATTTTCAACAATGAAATCCAGTGATCTAGGATCTATCAGTCTTTAATCGGCTCGTTAAAATTCATGATTTTCAACAAATATTTAACCATTAATTATTCACACCACTTTTATTAAAATTTTCGAGCACTGTTGATCACTAAATTTTTTTGATTTACGAACCTGAATTGACATTTTCCGGTGAGAGGAATATAAATATTTATATCCAACTACAGTCAGAATAATTGATAATTATGTCTCGCAGAAAAAGAGAAAAGTCAAAAAATAATGGTGATAATTAAAATGAATTTAGCTTATGTATCAACCCTTCATCTGCAGTAATATTTGATGCATCGACAAACATATAGTTAAGCCCATATTTCATCAATGTTGAAGTAAATACCCAGAGAGAGTGTACCAGTGAATATAACGATTGTATGCAGATACAACATTTGCATTCCCATGTAACGACAAGAGCTCGCGGCGGTCGAACCATTCCCTTTATCCCAACATAAACTCATTTACTTTTGTTTCGACCCAACCTGCAAACATAACCTTCATTTACCTTGATATGCCTTTATAGAGATCAAATACTACCTAAACAATTCAATATTTCTATTCACTGCGCCCTCTTCCTGCCTCACGGTCAACATCAGAGCCAGAAATGGAAGACACTTATGTCAATAATGTGAAAATTTGAGAGAATTGAATTGGCGAAATCTCAATGATTAATTGCAAGAATATCTAAACATGATCTAATGGAAGATTGTTTGAAGAAAAATTAAGAATTTTGAACAATAAAATCATTTAGTGACTAGTTCATGATATTTGATACTCAAATGTAACAATTTAACGGCATAAAACTTTTACAAATGATAAAAATTGCAGGCGATTATAAAAAAAAATTAAAGTTTAATAATTCAAATACGAAACTTTAATATTAATTTCACAAGATATTTAATCAAAAATATAAAGACTGATAAATCAAATTTGTGATAAGAACTTTACTTTTTATTTTTGTTCCTTCAATAAATATTGACGGAAGTATTTATCACATTTTGTAAACAGGCAACGTTAAATATTAGTCATTGATATATAAGATAACAAAATCTTTAGGGTATTTAATGCTGAAAGTAATTGTTGAAAATCATCAACAAACGCAATCAAAATTTACGAAGCGAAATAGTAAATTCAGCACACTAAACTGAATCAATTTTATAATTATAATTTTTTTTCAAACCCAGAAACTAAATTTTAAACTCAGGAATTTTTACTATTTTACTTTGTGCAATTTAATATGTGATCGTGACCTTTTATCTTTTCTTTCTTGAAAATGTAATTTGCCGCTTCGTCATTTGTCGACAACCATTACAAGCCTTGCTTATAATTTCACTGAAGCGTGAGAAATTCTACTTGTCTTACAAATATGTCTTACTTGATTTTATTTTTATCCGTATTTAAAATAATTTCTAATTTATAGAATTTTTCAAGTCAGAATTAAAAATTGTTTTCAAAATACTTGAATTTTCAAAGTGAAAATTATTATTTTTCATAATTAGTGTCATTATCTAACTTAAATAAAAAAAAAATCATTTCCAAAGAGCTGATGACACGTACTTTCGAACTTTTATAATTTACCGCTCTTTGTAGAAGCGACTGGTCGCAATCCTATCGGCAAATTATTAGACATCCCTATCGAAAAAATCCACATGAGTTTATATGGAAATTCACATAGGAAAGTATGGATTCATATCATATAGTGAATTTACATGTGGAATAAACATAGAACTCGTAGAAACGTGACATAAGCCAGTGAGAAGCGTAGAAGACTGTCAACCATGAGGTACCGGGTTCAAGTCCATCACCGATAACTAATTAATAGCAATTACTTGATAATTATTTTTAATTTTTTTCGCCTGATTAATATGGAAATTTATTTAGGATCCTACCCTGGATTTCTATATAGGAAACCATATAGGAATCTATCCGAAAACACCGTATGGATTTTTTTGATAGGGTTGAACAAAATAATAATGGCTACGTGATTTCGTCATCAGTTTTAGTTTTCAAATCTGTACTACAAATTAAAAATAATAATCTAGATCCCTCAGAAAAAGCGGTAGATAATTGTTAGAAAGTAAAAAAATTAAAGGAATAGACTCGTGTTGTCGCTGAAAGCTAATATTTGTTGTAATCCATTGAATATGAGCTGTTTTATGAACTCTATTGTCAACAACAAACTACAGAGGGAGTTACTATAAACAATGTGGTAGGAGACAAATTACTGATGGGTCATGAGCTCCACCGCAAGGGAGTTTGAAACAGAATCGTCCATTTGTTCGAGTCTCTCTGCTGTTCTCGTACTTCTCCTGAGAGTCCTAAAGTAAAGTCGGATAACGCCCACAGTCTTTGCTCGACAATTCGCTCGAGACAATGCCGCAGACGAACTAGAATGAAACAGAAAGTACCGACGAGTGATGCTTAAAACCGTGCTAAAAAATATAACAAAAACATAATTTAAGGGAAACCTGAGGACTCTTGAGCAATTTAAATTGCTTTGTGAAAGGTCATAAATTATGAGAATACTGAGGAGAAGTTTTTCGTTTTTTAATTAAATGGAAAATTTTCATCTACACAACAATGCTTTTAAGTTTAATTTTGTCTCGATAATTTAATGACTTAGTTTTACTAAGAGTTATTTTTTTATGTACTTTCATTTACATTTTACTGAAATTTTAATGTAAAAGAAAAATATTTTTTTTTCTCACAGAAGTGCTTAGACTTCTGCATAGACCATCGACTTCTTCCAATTCTCGTAAATACGTCTTCTATCCAATAATTCATTTAATTATTAAAATAAGTAAGATTTTGTGATGAATATATTTCATTTCATGCCTTGAGCGCGAGATGAACTTATCAAAATATTTTTAATCGATTAATTGTTTTTTTTTTTTTTTTATTAATTGTTTTTTTTCTTTTGAAAAAATTGAACATAGTTTTGACAAGAAATAAATTTGTTGAAATTTTCAACAACTTGATTTCTTAACTGAAGAAATAAAAATTTTTCTCTGAATAACTTTCGGCTTAAAAAAAAATTTTTTTGATTTAAAGAAAATAATTTTTATAGAAAGCGAATTTTTATTCAAAATTGTTTTTTTGTCAAATTTAAAAAAATTTTTTCAACAAAAAAATTACTAGAAGAAAAATTTTGATTTACTCAGCTGAGAAATGAATAATTGAAAATTTTCAACGATTTAATTTCTTATCACAACAGCAAGAGAAATTTTTTCTTTTAATGTAGAGGAGTAACCACGATAAATTTTGTAAAAATTAATATTTCAATTCAATTTATATTTAAATTTCCTCATCTGTCTTGTGGTAAATTGTTGAGTGAAAATTGCCGCTTAATATTATTTAGTTTAATTATAATTAATTTCTTCCGGCTGGCAGTAGGAAAAAATTTTTCTATCCTTGGAACATTTATTTATCAACATTTACTTCTAAATGCAGCTTAAAGATAGTTGATTCTATGCTCAATTATTTCGTTGACTGACCGCCGATAATACAATTTTTAATTGGCTTTTTTTTATGATCATTCATCGCAATGAAAGAGATCGCTTAATTCGTATAAAAAAATGCTATCTGCGGCAAAATTAAAATGAATTTAAGATTAAGTAAGAAGCAAAATTAATTTCTTGTTGTAAATAATTATTAATAAATTAATAATGGTATTAAGATTAGTATTATCTTGTTGAGAATTATCTTTTCCAACTTTACTTTCATCAATTCACATATACACTGATAGAAAAACAATCTTGGTTCAAGAAACTTTTTTTCTTCAAAATTTGAACTCTTGAAACTAGATATAGATATATTTATTTCAAGAATTTTTGTCTCTTGGTTCAAGATAGGCGATAACATTGATTCAAGATGTTACCGACTTGTGTTAAGAATGGCTTTTTTTTGAGTCATTAATTTACTTATTTCCAAGGAATAATTTTTTTTCGTTATAACAATTAAAGACTATTTAGTTTTTGAAATATACTTTGATGAATTATTTTAAGTTTTTTAAACGATTATGTTATTTTGGTTGAAAAACTAAATGTATCGATTGAAGATAATGTAGCTCTTAAGCCAAGAAAATCTAAATCAAGACAAGAAATTCTTAAAGCAAAATAATCATTTGTCTTCCAAAATAAATTCTTAGATCAAGAAAATATTTCTTGAGTCAATATAAATTTTCTATCAGTGTACGATTAAGTTTTTGGGATTTAATTAAAAAGATTGTTACAAAAATAGCACTTAATTAATAGCTAAATATAACCTGATTAGGCTGATTTGTTAAAATCAGTTTCACGTACGACTTTTTGAAATTTAATTTTTTCTAATATTTAATCTATTAACTGCTGATGTGTTTCCAACTGATTCGTTAGATGATAAAAGAGCTTCCAGTTTACCAAAAACCAAAATTAATTACCTGAAAAGATAATGAAGACTATCTTGAACATAGAAATTTTAATGAAGAGATTAGAGTATGAAATATGTATCAAGGAAATGATTCAGTCAAAAATTTAATCAAGGAAGCCACAAAACCTCGCGATATTTTACTTTATGTATTTTCTGGGATCTCATCACAAGACTGCTTTATAATGCATAATCCTTGAGCCGTTTTCTCATCCAAGTTAGAGCTTTAATCATCAGTTTACCACTACGACCACCGAGGAACTAAACTTTACGTTTCTGCCTTTAGAATTTGAGAGGAACATAATCAAAGCTACTGAATCATTAAACCATTTTTATACACAGAATTTAACTTTAACGCTATGTAACTTTAATTTCCATCCACTCAATTTAATTAAACTCGCTCAACTGTTCCAGTTGTTTTACAATTATAATTATATAGATATGTATGTCAGCAGGATTGCGCCCACAGTTCTCAACCGATCGTCATGAAATTTTATGAACTTATTCTGTGGATCAATACAAAGATTAAGTTCGAAGATGAGCAAAATCGGCCGGTTAGTTTACGAGTTGTGGGTGTTTAAAAATTTTTTTTATTTTCAAAAAATTTTTTGAATTTCGTAGATTTTATGAAAATAATTTTACAGATGTAAAAAATAAATAAAATCTATCAAATTTATCTTAAACTTCATTTAATTATCTTCAATATAAACTATCATTTGTCTAGTTTTCATGATTTTTTCAATTAATTTTGTGATTTTGAAAATGTTCAAAAAATTTTCAATGAACATATTTCGGCTCTTTTTCGTCAAATAATTTTTAAGCCGTAAAAGATTGCTTGAATCTATCAAATTTATATGAAAATTTACATAATTATCTTTAATTTAAGCTATTATTCGTCGCCTTTTGATACTTTTTTCAATTTATTTCGTAGTTGGGAAAATTAAAAAAAAATTTACAATAAATAAATTTTTAACTTTTTTTATAATCAAATGACTTTCTTTTGTTACAAATCCTATTTTTTAGGTAGATGTGTTTGAATATTTATTTGTTTTAGTCGGTATCATATCATTATTTGCAAAAATATAATAAAAAATACATTTTAAGACATTATTGCCTTTTAATAACGTAGTTTTTTTAATATTCAAACGAGAAATCTACCTATTTATGTCGGGTATGGTCAAATGACGCTTTTTCTAAATTGAACACTGATAAAAGGATTTGTTTATATTTAATAAGCTTTATTAACTGTTAATAAATGATTTTTTAACTTCATAGGATTTAATAAATATTTATTAACAGTTAATAAATTATTTATTAAATACGATTTATTAAATGCTAATAAATATTTGTTAACAATTAACAAATATTTATTAATAGTTAATAAGTAATTTATTAAGTTCAATTTATTAACTGTTAATAAATATTTATTAATGGTTAATGAATGTTTGTTAACTGTTAACAAATATTTATTTAAAATAAAAAGTGAAAATAGCAATTTTCTTTTGACACTTTTTATAACCCTATAGCTGAAATACATGATAATAATTCTATTCACTAAATCAATTAACGTTTTTAATATTTAAAAATATAAAAGATAATTATGAGCTGTGATAGAATTTGATATTTTACAATAAACGTTATTATAATGTAATATAATTAATGCAAATAATTTATAAAGATGATTTTTATTTATAAACAATCTTCATGTCATATGACATTGCAAGCGAAACAAATTCACTCAACAAAATATTTATTAACTGTTAATAAATATTTGTTAACTATTAATAAATACTTATTAACTATTAATAAATATACTTTCCTTCCAAATAAATATTTATTGAATGTTAAAAAATATTTATTAAAATTTAACATATTAAATAATTGCCTTTAAATAAATTAAATTATTAATAGTTAATAAATCCTTCCATCAGTGAAATCAACGTAGTAAAAAGTTTAAAAAAAAATCGCAATTTTAAGAAATTACTAATGATTATATTGATTAAAAAAAAATTGTGATTTATCTTTCATTTTTTAAAAATCTTATTTTTATTTTTTTAATTAAAAATTAGTTTTTTTTCACGTAACTAATTTTTTTTTTGTAAGGAATTTTTTAATAGAAAGATTTAATTTTACTTTATTACTTAGATTATATTAAAAATTAACAAGACTGGTAACAAAGCCAATAAGAATGATTAGAATGAGGGTCCGTAAAAGTCCTTTTATAATAGAAGACATTTCCCCAGATGCTTGAGTTAGGTCTAAAGAAACGGAGGATAATATTGACGACAAGAACGTCGGATAATTGAAACCGTCAAAGTGGAACGGGCAGAAAACGTCAAGAGTATGAGTGGATGTAAAAGCTTCACTCTTACTTTCCGTTTTATTTTTCCGTCTTTGCAAAAGTGACGAAGAGGATAAGAGCCAGCTCCCAACAGCTGAGTCCTATTTTTTTTTTTTTTTTTTTCCATTTTTATCTCGTGCCTCCTTCTAACAATTGAATATTCAAACGGATAAATTAACATTCACAAGAGCTGAATCGATGCTACCCGTTGAAAAAAAAAACTTATCCATTCCCTTAGTTTTTTTATGTCACGCATTTCAAGAATTATTTTTATCGAACAAATTTTAGTTATCACTAACTCGGCTATAAATTTCAATAAATTATTTCTTTATTCGCTACTTGGCGAATATTATTATCGAAAATAATTGGAGGCTTTGATTTCAAGGAGAACTTCAAGAAAATTGTCTGTCTACCGTAGAAATAAAAAAAAAAAAGAAAGCAAACACTGGTATATTGGCAAACCTTAATTTATTTTTTCTTTTCAGCCATTTTTGAGCTTCTTTGATTAATTTTACGGTAAAATAGGAAATTTAATAAAATGTATTAATTTAGATACGCCAAAATGTTCAGATAAAATATCTACAGCATGTCGGAAATTTGCAGTTATTTCTTTCCAAACATAGAATTAGAAAAATTGACAAAATCAAAGAAATTTGTAAAAATAAAAATCAAAGTTAATTCTAGACAAGAAAGAATTAAAAGTGGATGTAGTGCTTCTGAAAGAATGCATTGAACGAGGTATTCTATAGCATTTTGTGCATTAACTAGCAGAACTTGAATGTAATGAGTGAATTTAATGAATTGTTAAGATTACTATCATCAGAATTAATTATTATTTAATCGATACACGGAAAAAAGAAGAAGAGAAAAATTACATTATACAATTCATATAAAAAATTGGAAAAAAAGTTTCAGATTGTAATTTTTAAAGATTTTGTAAGAATTACATTGTAAAATGTAATTATCACATTTAAAGCTGTAAAAATTAACATTCAAAGTTTGAATTTAAAAAATGTTATTTCGAACTGCAATTTTTCTATACAGAAAAAAAAATGTTCTTGAATCAAGTATATATTTTTGAAGAGCTTAATATCCTTGATTTGAGGAGAAAAATTCTTGATTTAAGAAAATTTTTCTTGATTTAAGAAAATTTTTCTTAATTCAAGAATTTGCCGTCTTGATTCAAGACAATTATCCTCTTCAAAATTATATTCTTGATTCAAGAATTTTTCTCTTGAATCAAGTTAATTTTTTTTTCTCTGTAAATTTATATTTGAAGCGACATTTAATAGTATTTATGATGTAATTTTTTTTTTCTTCATTTTCCGTAGAAAATTTTATTTTTAGTTTCTTGAAAAATTATCCAATCCTCAGGAATTGATATTTTAAAATTAGGAACGACATTTCTAAAAATTTTACGTATAGAGCCTAAATATCACACCGTATATCTCATTTCTCAAATTTGTTTTTCGTGTTGTGGCTGTGAACGAAAAATACGAAAAAAAAAAAAATAAATAAATTTTTTAATAAAATTTAATACTGTCTGTTGAAAATACATGAAACTATATTGAAAGCCCCAGAAGGTGCCATTTCTTATAAGTGTAATATAAACTGTTACTTACAATTTAATGTAACAATAAAACCAATTTTTGTGACCTTTAACCTTGAATGTCTAAAGACGATTACTGAAAAACTCATCAATTCTACGTTAAAAGAATTTTTTTTTTTTTTGGAAAACAAACTTATTATTATTATTATTATTTCAAAATCACAAAAAATTTTTCTTAATTTCATAAGAAAAATTGAACGATATTTTTAATATCAATATCCACAAAGTCAATCGTTAGTTTAAGAAGCTTATGAGGATTAAAGAGTTGACTTTTGTCGACTTTAGTAATGTCAGTTAAAACTTTAAGATTTAAGACGCAAACAAACAACGTGAAAGCTCAGTTAGATTTCTTTCCCAGGCAATTGTTGTTATATTCAACGTAAAGTAAGAAAATAGCTTTTTCAATTTACCAAGTGTTTTAGTTTATATATATATATGTATACTGATTGTTGTTTTTATTCTCCGCGATGATAAATTCGAAGGAAATTGCCATCGTGTCGAGAAAAACTTTCTTCTATTTTATCTTAACACTTGAGCTTTTTTTCAAGGATTACTTCTCAACTCAACTCGTTGAGACACTCGAGGAGGCAATCAATCGTCAAAACAAACATTTTTGTCGTCTTGAAATAAACTAGTACACTCTCATCAAGTTCAAGTAAACAAGAATTACTTTTAGCTCAACAAATATATGGTTTTTATTTATTTATTTATATCGCTGTTGCAAGAATGTAACATTTTTATTTGAAGTTAAGAAAAATTCAGATTTAAGAGGATTGAATACTAATCGTGTATTTTACTTGGAGTTAATGGAAAAATTTAATTATCGCTGAGCGCGTGGTTTGACAGAAAGAAAAAAATATTTTAAATTTACATCAAATATACGGATTATTTAATTGCGAAACCTTCAGTTGCAAGCTATCTTACTTTACACTCAATGAAATTGAAAAAAAAAAAATATTATTTTTACTATTTTTATAATTATTTTACTTTATTTCAAATGCAAGAACAGTTGCGTGGTTTTGAAAAATTAATTAACAAAATTATTAGTTTGTTAAAAAAATTTCTTTGAATTCCCGCCTTAATTTTGAATTCCAAAAAAAAATTATAATTATTACTATTTTTTATAAATTTCAATGTCTCGCATAATTAAAATGGACGTCTATCAAATACTCAATTCGTTATTTTTTTATTTTTCTAACATTATAATTTTTTTTGTTATACTCGCTCCAAAAGTTCAACTTTTGAGCGCTGGGTGGCGTCCGTAAAGAGACTCTTTTCTAGAGACTCTACCATACCGTCTATTTTTCTCGCCCTAGGCCGTGAAGTTTTACCCCTTCTTTTTTTTACTAACTTTTCGAGTACACCCAGACGAAATTGAGAGAGATTGTAAAAAAAAAAGTCACATTCTAGTGTACCGACCAATGATTGTGAGTAAATTTTAAACAGTTGCTATTGAGTGGAGCTAAGTATTTCTCTACTGGCAGTTTATTATGAAGCGGACCTAATGTTAATAAAATAATAACCACGCCATAAATAAATATTAATAAAAAGATAATTAATATAAAATTAAGTTTTGTTGCCTTTGTGAAGCTTCATAAAATTTAAATATGCCATTATTTGCCTCCTATCCCTCAAAAGTTAAACTTTTGGAGCGATAATAACAAAAAATATTGTATGTCATTCGGCCGTTTAATGGCGATTTTGACAATGACTTTTTTTCGATATTCGCTTTAATGATTGTGACGCGAATGTTCGAAAACGAGCGTAAATTTCCGTCATCGGCTACGCTTTGGAATTTAAAATTACGGTCGTTTTGAACCTTCCCGCCAAAAACCTTAAGCTCATATCGAAATATCGTCGCTGTCAGAAAACCGTCACTTCACGGCCTTATGACATAAATATCTATTTCTTTCCATGCTAACTTGTTTTATCCATTCGAAATAATCAGGTTATTTCTTTAAATCAATACTTTAAATAATTTATTGCGACTGCTGAATTATACAACTTCTACTTTTGAATATTCATCACTTCTCTCAAGAATTTTATTTTTTTTTTTTTTTTTTTTTTTTTGATCTAATTACTTATAATAAGCAACAGTTTCTTCTACTTAATAAAAGCATTCTCGAATTTATTGCAGTTTTAGCTTCAATCAAGAGACTACTTCATCGGAAATATGAAAAGAATTTGAGAAAAATTTTACTAGAATTAAGAAAGTAAATTTCTCGCTTCAAGCATTTATTATCAAAGAAAAGATTTTCTTGAAAGAAGTTTTACTTAAATTTTCATGAAAA
Source organism: Cotesia typhae (assembly GCF_013202065.1). Taxonomy (NCBI): domain Eukaryota; kingdom Metazoa; phylum Arthropoda; class Insecta; order Hymenoptera; family Braconidae; genus Cotesia; species Cotesia typhae. Next base: position 2,025,134 of record NW_027423758.1, on the reverse strand, counting down.
AATTTCGTTAACAGTAAATAGTTTCGCTTTAGCAGCTCATACTTCACGGCCTTACGACATAAATATCTATTATACAATACTAATAAAAATAAAACGATGTCTTATATTGTTGATAAAAATAATTCAATATACAAACTATTCATTGAAAATGTAGACTGTAAATTTATTCTGGCTCCCACAAAAGAAAGAAGTCTGACTGAATGACGACCTTTTCACTGCATTATAAACTTGTACGAATTGGTCCATGGAGTGAATCCAGCGGTTACATATATTTGAAGCATAGACGATCTCGTATCCATTCAATGATTCGCAAACAATGATACGAGTTTACCGGAACTAACAAAGAAAACACACAGACGATGGGTAGACGGCAGACGGGTAACATACATATACATACATTATGTATGAGGAGTACACAGTTGAAAGCATACATGCATATATGTATTGATATCCATATTCTATATCTATATCTGCAGATAGATGATGCATAGTAAACCCACGAACTGTCGTATCAATATCGGTTACCGATGTATCCATCACGTCTCTCCCAACTTATCGGTTTGCTTTATTTTTGCCAAGTCTACTTCACTTATTTCGAGCACGTACTCGACAAAATCTCTGACCTATCCTTGTCAGTTACTTAATCCTGACAAAAATAATTTATCAACTTTCACCTCTGCTCATTTTTTTAGTCAACGTTCATAATTCATGATCTTAGTGTAAAAAATACTTTTTTTTTTTTTTCTTTAATTTTACTCGTGCTTCAGACTATCTAGTTGTCTTAATCGAACACGCAGAAAAAAATTTTGTTAAGATAACCTAAGATATGTTGTGGTAACAAATGAATTTGTAAACCTAGGGATAACAAATCATATGTTAAAATAACAAAATTTAGGTTATAACAACTAAACAGTTTTGTTACTATAACAAAATTTCTCAGTTGATTCGACAAAATACTTCAGTTGGTATAACAAATTTTTTTGTTGAAACAGCAAAATTATTCTATTAAAATAACAAAGAGAATTTGTTAAAGTAATAAAGAGAATTTTATAAGAATAACAATTATTTTATTATCTTATTATTTTATAAGAATAAGAGTAACAAAGTTATTTTGTGATAGAAACAAAATGATTTTGTTAGAGCAACAAATTGATTTTGTGATTTAACAAACTGGTTTGTTAGTACAACTTAAAATATTTTGTTAATGCAACTAATGGATTTGTTGCTATAACTATACTCATTTGTTATCACAACATATTTTTCAGTTATCCCATCATTTGTTATTTTAACAAAATCGTTTTTATGCGTGAAGAAACTAATTTGTGAATTAATGAATCAAAGTTAAATGCTTCTAAAGGTGCTTTTTCCAGATAGTTCCTCCTATGAAACGTACTTCTTTACCTGATCCCTACTATACGTATCAATTCTCCAATGCGTGTTTGAAATACGCAATAAAAAAAAATTTCAAAAAAGCTTTCACAAACAATAAAAGCGTGCGCTAAATCTCTTATTTTTGATGTCTTATATATTGTGTAACCATGGCAAAATTTTACTATAAAGTAGAATTTAACTGTTTTAAAACATCATGCATCACAAATTAACGTTGTCGATGAATTTTTAGAAAAAAAATTTTTTCATGGAAATTCGGAAAATTTTATGACGTTCAAAATTTTATCTTCAAGAAGCAAAGATATTCCTTTCATGAAGTTTTTCTCGAGAATTAAGATCGGTAACGTCGGTGCAAGATATTACCAACTTATTTAAAGAATTCCGTTGAAACTATACTCGGATTCTTGTTACTTTTTATTAAAAAAAAAAAAAAATTCGAATACTTTTCAGAATATTTTGAAGGAAATATTTAATTTTTTTGAAGATTTTTTGTTATTTTAAACAAAGAAACGGTAAATATTTACAAGTAGAGTAAACCATTATAATTTTTAATTTTTTGAACGAAATTTCTATTTGATTTTAAAAAAAAGTTAATTATCACAATTTTAACAAATTTTCAAAAAAATTTACAAACTTTTTAGAAAATTGTGATATTCAACTTTTTTTTTTTAAGTGTTCTTTTTTTATATACTTTAAAAAAAAATGTATCAAAAACATCAAAAAAAGATAAAATAAAAATTTTATTCAAAAACTTGAGCCAAAATTTTTTCCAACTTTTAAAGGTAAAAAAGAAGCTATCGAAATCTTTATTTTATTCTTTCACGACATTTTTTATCATAAATGAGCCGTAAAAACAAACAGAATCAAAAAAAATTTTGAAAACATTAATTTTTCACCTAGTTATGGCCCAAAATGAGATTAAACTTACCTGTAAATAATTATCAAAGAAACTAGAGATTGAAACAAAAAAATAAAATTCTAAGAAAAACATTAAATTATTCTTGAATGAGGAATTTTTGTATCGAAGGAAGATAATATCTTGAAGGATCAAGTAAGAATAATTACTGACCGGTTATCTTTAAAACAATGTTCTTACAGAGAATATTTTTCTTCAATCAAAATAATATTTTAATCAGTAAAACGTTATTTTGTTACCATTGCTATTGATTACGACTCGTCGCTAATGGATTTTAATGGATTGTAAAAAAATTGTATAGTTTATGGTGAGGGGTTTAATTTATTTATGCAGGGTTAATTTACCCGAAAAGGCAAATCGAGTAAATTTAAATATATATGATGCGGAATAATTGTGTAATTAAAGTAGTTAATAAATCTGATAAATTTAACGGGATTATTATTCTTGTTCTTGAATCTGATACTGTACGTGTATTTCGTTTTATAATGCTACCGCAGTGTGAATTTATAGTGGCCAGATGGCACCGCGGGATTCTAACTCGTGTTATCTTTCCTCGTTATAGATACCCTTGATAATTTCATAAGATCCCACATTTCATCGTGTATTGAATATCTAGTGTTTAACATTACAGTTTAATATATACAGAAGAGAAACAAGAAAAATTTACTCACCAAATCATAGACTCCTCTTTCTGAAACAAAAAAATTATTATTTTCAATTATTTTCTAGAAATTATGAGAAGTATATTTTATACAAGAAATTATTATCGATAATTTTTATAAACAATGGATAATGTGTAATAATTAACTCGTTGCGTTCAAAAAAATATTTTACTAGGTATTTTTCTTTCAAATTTTTATAACTCGTGGAATTGCTACGACTTGATATAATCTAACAGTTAATTATTGGAATCAAAAAGACTAGGAATTCAAATTGCGCGCATACGCGCGCACTCTAATCATCAATTTTAATTTATAGAATAAATCAAAAATTGGTGGAAAAAAAATAATTCTACAAACTCCAAAAATTAATTGTAAAAAATGATTTTAATCATAATAAATTCATTTACAATTCAATTGTAAAGCGCGTTTAAATTTTTTTACTGATAGTATATTTTTCATATGAATTAAACGCTTTTCATCGTCCCGATAAGTGAATCATAAAAAAAAAAAACCAATCAAAGAATATATTATTAGCGGTCAGCCGACGAAACAATTGAATATAATACCAGCTGTCTCTAAAGTATATTTAAAAATAAATGTTTGTATATGTCTGCTTAAAAAACACACTGAAAAAAAAAAATTAACTTGAATCAAGAGTAAAATTCTTGAACCAAGAAAATAATTTTGAAGAGTTGCAGTGTCTTGAATCAAGATAAAAAATTGTTGAATTAAGTAAAATTTACTTAAACCAAGAAAAATTTCTTAGTTTAGAAATTTTTCTACTCAAACCAAGAAGATGAAATTCTTCAAAATTGTTTACTTGATTCTAGTAAATTTTTTTTTCTGTGCAGAAAAATTTCGTCAGTCGAAAAAAAATCAATTATAATTGAACAAAATAATATCAAGCTAAAATTTTATTTTCAAAATTTACCATGAGGTAGATCAGGAGATTAAAAAATCAATTTTATCAAAAATTGTTGTGTTTACCCCTGTACAAATTAAAAAAAAAAAAAAAACTTCATAAGTTATAAAGCAGAATTAGAAAAATTTTGAAATTCAGCAATCATTTTTTTTTCTAAGAACAAGCTGTCTTGTTATATGCATCATCAGTTGGCATTTTATGACTGCCAGGTACAATTTAAAGTGAAAAAACGTTAAAATCTTGATTTTCAAGATATTAAAAATTTAATTTTTTTTTAGAAAATGATTCAATTTTAAAGCTCAAGGGAACATTCCTTAACTCTGCTCAAATCATTTTAAAAATTATTTGATCTACGTAAGTTTGCAAATAAAGTTTTTTTTTGCATGGGGTAAGTAACAAGTTTTCAAATTTTTTTCATCGAACAAAAAGTGAATAATAATTCATCAGTTTACTCAGTGTTTTATAACTTTTTAAAATTTAAAGTAGCCGGATAAATATTGTATTCAACATTGACGGTAAACTTGGAATGTTTTTAGTTGCGTTATCGATGGAAAAGTTTATATCAAAAGATGTAATATAAAATATAAATTCATCTTGAGTTTTAGCAAGTACAATAACACTAAGTACAAAGAAGTATAATCAGACAATTTTAAATTATTTTTCCTACGCGATAAATCAGATTTTTAAATTGAAAACTTTGGATACGTATTGACGGAATAAAAAAGAAGGTTATACATCATTTTCTATGGAGAGAAAATTTCCATTCTCTAGTGCTTAGAGGCGAATATTTTCTTCTCACAGTCGGTCTTTGAAATGTAATATTCCACAATGGTTGTCGATTGACATGCACTCACTGACTCAAGCATTCCGAAGTGACTTTACTCCGTCTGAGGTCCAGAAAATCCGGTAAGGAAATCCTAATCCGCCTATTCTTCGGATTGAGATTTTCTCGTTGAAGGATTTGGTTTTATTTTTAAAGCTAGTGAGGTTAAATTTAATTTTTGTGGAATTGGATAAATTTAGATTTTTATTTTTATTTTATGTTTGTGTATTTTTTTATAGTAAATTGGGCTTTAAAAATGGGAAATTAATAACAACAGATTTAAAAGTATGAAAAGAGATTGAAGGTAAATGAACATGCTGAATTATATGTTAGGCGGCGGAGCATGAAAAAGCGAATATTGTCGAGCGACAATGCGAACGCACTTTAAATTCGCATTAAATTTTACGCTGTTAGTACATGAATCGGAATATAATACGGATAATAAAATTAAATGGAACGACGTGTTAATTGCTCGATAACTCTATTCAGAAGCATATTCTGGAAAAATGTAGTTTTATTTTCGAAAATTCTTTTTTTCACGACACTGTTAAAAATTTTTCCAATAAACGTTGAATGGTTTTCCTGCGAATAAATTTTCTGCTATGGCCTGATATGCTTATGTCTTGTAACGCATGATTGCTAACTTGTATTTACGAGGTATTTGTACCCCCACGAAAAAAATTTATAATTAGAATATAAAAAAAATATATTTCATTTTATACACGAAATATATGTGAAATATATTTGAACTATATTTAAAATATACTTGCATATATTTCAAGTATATTTCAAACGTGAAAAATATAAGCTGCAAAATATATTGCAAATTATAATTTTTTTATGTAAAAAATATACAAAAATTATATTTTAATTATGTACAAAAATTTTAAATGTCTGAAATTTTTTTGATGCACCAGAAACTAACCAGAACCGATGTTTATTTAAATGAATAAGTTATCAAGTGCACGACTCATGACGCATATATTTTAAATATAATTTCTGTTTATTTTTATTATGCTTTTCACATAAATAAATAAATGATTCAGATTTATTTTGAATATATTTTGCAGGTTGTATTTTTTATACACAGTAACAATATTTTTCATATGTTCCTGTTATATTTCATAACTTATATTTATCATATAAAATAAATATATTTTATTTTTATTTGAAATATATATTTTGAGTATATTTTGAATATAGTTCAAATTATAAATTTTTTCTGTGGGGAGATACGCCCACACTTCAGAAAATTTATTTACGGGTCAATTTCAAAATCTCTGCTGTTTAAAGTCAGCAGAGAATTTGCTTGAAAAATTGACCACAAAGGAGTCAAGTTCAACCAAGGAATGACTGAAATTTAACTGAGTGAATAAGTCTTTATAATTTTCTAGTAATCTTCAGAAAAAGCTGCTTAAAAGATTTACGGTTGCTGTTTGCTCTGATTAATAAATTTTGAATGTACTTACGGAGCTCCGTTATTCATAAATCCATTATCAATGATTCAATTTTAAGCTTGATATCGTGAAGCTGCTGTACTGAGTAATTATTTATTAACACAAAGCAAATTTCACAACTGTACCTAGAGTAATCTGATTACTTTTATTTATTCAATTTAATTTTTTTAGAGAATTAATGGATGCCTATTGTAGTTTCGTTTCCAGACGCGATGGGATAAACGATCTGTCCGTAGCATATTCGCATTTCTATTAGTCTAGTTTATATCTATGAAGGTATAAAGAAGCAAATGTACTCGAGAGAACATGGCCTTGACATATGCTTTATACGTTCTTTGTAATTTTGCAATAGATTTTTTTTTGTAAAAAATTGATTTTTTGGTGTGCTTAAAATGGTCAATTTTTAAATTCTTTTTTCAAATTAGAGAGAAAATTTTTCTACTAATTTAACGTAATTGAATTTTTTTACTAAATATCATTGAGTTTAATTGTTCAATTAAAAGCAGTTCCACCCAGTAATTTTTAGAAGAACAGATCGCATTTTTACGGTTGAGTTCTCTTACTATAGTCTTGAAGCCACTGCGCATGCGTCGCGCGACTAGTGGACGGCAGTAGTGGGGAAAGCTAAGTTATCAGTATCCGTCGGGCTGCTTTCAACGAAACATTGAATTAAAATTTTTTCTTTAGATAAAATCAATTATTTCTTAAAAATTTTCTGATTATTTCAGAAAATTTTAATTAAAATCAGGTCAGATTAATTATAGAAGATGAAATTTTTCGACTTTAATAATTTAATCAATTAAAAAACCTTGGAAATAAATTTTTTTCCGTAAAAATTTAATTCTACGATCTTATAGATTATTTCACAATTTTGAAATAAATTCAAAAGCGCTTTATAAATTTTTCCTTTATGCTCACACGGAAAAAAGAAGAATTACATTTTATAATGTAAACGTGGCGCTTCGTATAGAAAACTGGAAAAATTACAGTTTTAGATTGTAATTATTACATAAAAATGTAAATATTACATTCTACAATGCAACTCTTATAAAATCTGTAATAATTAAAATCTGAAACAATAATTACTCCAGGTTTCTATACGGAGCACCATATTTACATTAATATAATGTAATTTTTTCTATTCTTCCGTGCAATTATTATGCCCAAATATTTAGTGCTGAAGGTATGTATACGAATAATAAGCTTAAGCTAAATAGCGCATGCTGTTAGCACAAAACGTAAAAAAACATATAATAGCCAAAAAATGTATTTCAATCTTATGATTCGCTGCACAAATCATGAAATATTAAAGTCTTTAAGCCGCGAAACAGAAGTGGAAAAAATGGACGAACGCACAATCCTTTTAAATCTCTAATTTATGACATCAGTGAATCATAAAATGTATAAAAAAAAAAAAAAAAAAAAGGTCGGCTCAAAATTTGATATTTTCCATACTCCGGATTGTTTTGAATAAAAAAAAGTGATGAAGTATCGTGTTTTTATATCGAAAGTTTGCATGCGAAGATAAATAAACGTAAAAAAACTCGGTCAACCAAAAACTTCATGGAGGTACGCGTAATGAATGAACTGGGGTAGATCTATCGGTCACGCAGTGAATTATTAAAGCCAGTTCTGTAGTTGTAAAAAAATTCTAGCAAACTTAATTTAGTGCTTTTTTAAAACATTGCGAGAAATGAAATATATGAAACTCTGTCATTTTTTATCTCGCGACTGCGATCTAAGTTACGAGCTCCCTTTGGACTAATTTATTATTATATCAGCAAAAAATATTAACAGATTAAGTAAAAAATAAATAGGATGATGCTTTATTTAATTCTAAAGTGGATTCTAGTCCTAATCCTTAAATCCCTCGTAAACTTTTCCGTAAAAAGCTGAGAAAAAGTGATGGAGCCAAATCCCTTGAGGTTCAAAAGTTAGTGTAGAAGCAAGGCGCTAGGAGTTCGACAGAGGAAAGGCCCCTTGGATATTGTTGCCTCGGGTAAATGAGAGATCCCTTTTGTTTATCCTGTAGAGTCGCCCATAAACTCATTAGCTTACGAATTAAGCGTTACTGAGTTGACGCTGAACGCGTACACGATGAGGGTAGTGTGATTTTGCCCTTACCTCGATTTTCCTCTCTCAGTTGTGTACTAAACACACACTGTTCTTCTCCTGTCGCTCAGAATACCATTAAAGGTCGACAATGTTGCTAGATACCTTTAATTAAGAACTTTAAGAGCCTTAAAAATCCATTTGCTTTGATAGATTTTTATTGAAAACGAAACTCATAAAAAAACAATACTGCGCTGGTAGCTATCCAGTGAATCATCAACGTAGTTTCGTGATGAGTACAGAACAGGTTCATTATAAATGCTAATTGCAATAATGATCATTGGATAAACTTAATTTAGGCTCAATATATATTTTTCTAATGAATTATTTTAATTAATCGCATCTACTCTAGCGAGGATTCGAACCCAAAACCCTGCGAACGGAAGATTGACGTTGAACTTCAACGCTGTAAGACCAATAAAATTTATCATACCTCAGTGAAATTATAAGCTAGGCGTGTAATGCTTGTCGATAAATGACGAAGCGGCAAATTGCATTTTCAAGGAAGGAAAGATAGAAGGTCACGATCACGTATAAGATTATACAAAGTAAAATAGTAAAGATTGCTAAGTGAAATAAGGTACCTGCGGGTAGTAAGGCCTAAGTGATAGAAATGCTATTTAAAATAACCGCTTCCGCTAAAGACTTCTCTAGTAGAAGCGTCTAGCATAGAAATGTCGCTACAAGTTTATAGAGTTCCGATACAACGTTCCTTGTCTTCTATATTTCATCATCCTAAATATGCTAAAGTAGCGCAGAAGAATTCCTAAAAAACGATTTAAGTAAATGGTAAACATTTTTTATAATTTTATATTTAATAATTTAAAATCATTGTTCTAATTTTTATCAACATCTTAAAAAGTATTGTTGCTCAATTTAAGTGATGATTGATCTCTAATACCAATTTTATCAAGTATAGTATAACTATTTCCAGTATGTATAACCCTTGGGCCTTATTACCCTACCGTAGTAAAATAAGGCCTATTCGCAAGGTTTTTGAAAAAATTAAATTTTGTGTTTGTTTATGGTGAAAATTACCATTACTCCATTATATTTTATGGCTAATATATTAATTTAAATTAATGATACATTGCAATAATTAAATGCAATATTTTCGATTTTTTTCAAAATCTCCCTTAGCTTGGCCTTATTACTCACCGGTACCTTATACTTTCTATGAGTTCAATAAAAGTTATAACTATAAAGTTGATTCAGTTTAGTGTGCTGAATTTACTATTTCGTTTTGAAAATTTTTATGGCGCTCGTCAATGATATTCAACATTTACTTTGACATTAAATACTCTAGAGACCTTGTTATTTTGTGTATTAATGACTATTATTCAACGTTATTTGTTTACAAAATGTTATAATTACTTTTGTCAATTTATACTGAAAAAATAACATCAAAAATTAAAACAGTTGTGATAAATTGGATTCATCAGTCCTCATACATCTGTCCTATCGTGGAAAATTTAACGTGTAAAATAAATATTAAAGGTTAAATTTTATATGATTAAACTGGAATTTTTTCCATAAATACCTTTAATTTCTACGAGTTAAAAGAATTTTTCTATGTACCTCATCTGGATATTTTTTCGATAAAATTAATTATTGATAAATCACCAAATAAAAAATAAAAGTCATTCTTAATGTAAAACCCGTTCAATATACAAGAGCATACTACATTCTGTTAAATTTACTTGCTACAAATCGGTCGGCTAGTCGAATAAAACAGCATCTACCATGCTGTCGTCACTGAGGCGAATATTTTTTTGTAGTATAAATATAAAACCACGTTCGATACACAATGTGACCATTAAAGTTGCGTAAAAATGAAGAAAAAAATGAATAAAATTTTTTAGTGTTGATGTTTGAATTGAATAACCATAGAATATCAATTTGAACAAACTAGTGTAAAATATATGATATAAAGTTAAATCAACATTTGAACTTTTGTTTTCTTTTTCAATCCGCGTCATTTAATTTAATGTGGATCGTGCCATGTAATAGGGCCAACAAACATATCATGGGTTTAATTTTGTTGAACATCAATATCATGTTTCATCGGTTAAAGTAATTATTTTTTTTAATTTAAAATTTGAATGCAAATTTTCCGGTAGAAATACCCGAATAAATTTAAAACAAAATAATTAATTATCGAGAAAATGAAATAACGTGGCTTGGATGCTTCTAGCATAATTGAAATTCATGCAACAAAACAACGGGTTAAAATTAAATGGTTCCGACGCATGTTACAGAAAAGCATCTATTATCCGTCTACACAAATTGTTATCCGCTTTCGAGTGATGGAAGATCATATGCATAGAAGTTACAAGGGCGAGCGGTAACATAATAATAATTTCTCCATTGATCTGTTAATTATTTCGCTAAATTATTATAGTTTGAATAACTAAACCAATCGCTGGATTTCATTGGCCACATTATTGAAGCGTTACCATTCCGTAAATATAATAGCGTAGATAAACAGATCACTTGTTTAAATCTTTCTCATAATGATGTAACTTAAGACTCTGTTTACATGAATGTACATTTCATGAAAGCTATGTATTAGGCAATTTACTTGCACTTAGAATGAAGAAGAACGATAAGAGTTTGACGGTTACAATTCAGACGAATAAAATTCACCACTTTTTTAATTTACATCGCTTTTTATCTTTTCTAATATTTACAAATTTCCGTTTTGCAATAGTTTCAAATTAAACAGGATCACAACTGACCGGTGGAGTAGGCCTACGGGGAAACTTTTAGGGATTATTTTATGATCTACAATTTTTCTCTGATATATTTTTATGATAAAACACCGTTTCGCTTAAAATCGTGAAAAACTCATTTTTTTGACCTTTGACTTTGAATAAAATTTTTTTCCATACAGGGGAAAGATGGGGAACTTTCAAATTTTATTTTTAATCATATTTTTAACAACCTTACTGATTTTCAGCTTGATGGGAATTTATGTAGCTTCGAATGTTTAAATTGACCGGACTAGTATATATTCAATTGCACAAGCTCTTTCTAAATGAAAAGTTTCTAACTGAAGCGCCACTACCGGCAGCTTTCTGTAACTAAAAGCAAAATAAAGTTTGATAAGTCTAAATCCAGATGCGCTAATAAGCGCAAGGATTTAAGGTATACCTTAAGGATTAATTTATATCAAAGGTAATCAGTTAAATGAATAAAAGGTAAGAAAATATTTTAAAAAATCTGGAAAAATTTTGACTGCATAGGTCAACCCTAGAACTTCTTGCTAAGTTTGAATTCGAAGCGCCTCAAAATGTGTTTTTTGGTTATTATTTGAGCTTTTCAAGCTCACAGTTTTTCACATTTTAAGCTCAAAGAGCTCAAAATCTATTTAATAAACAATTACACAGAAAAAAAAATTTATTTGAATCAAGTAAATAATTTTGAAGAATTTTATCTTTTTGATTTGAGTAAAAAATTTCTTAAACTAAGAAATGTTTCTTGGTTTAAGTAAATTTTACTTAATTCAAGAATTTTTTGCCTTGATTCAAAACAATGAAACTCTTCAAAATTATTTTCTTGGTTCAAGAATTTTTCTCTTGAATCAAGTTAATTTTTTTTTTAATTTTTAGCGGGAAGTTAAAAAAGATTAATATGATTGATCTAAAAACAGAAAAGTTAGTCAACTGACGGTCAAAATAAATCAATTATCATCGTATAAAGTAGTATTGAGTTAAGATTTGTAATACAGTTCTTTTCAAAAACCTATATATAAAATTGAAAAAAAATAAATGGTAATAAAATTTAATTTTTCAAAAATCACAATGTTTATGAGAAGATAGAAACTTAAAAATTCTATACCACAAACCATTCAAAACACTTTTTTCTGTGTTTTTAAATTGATTTAGAATTCATATCTCTTTCCAACAGTGTGCTTCTAACACACACAATGACTGCAAGAGTATCTACATGTCACCGTTTGTTATTGCACGCTTGTCGGAAATATCTGAAGTTAATACAAAAATAACGATCTCGATAGATTAAACCTTTCGGCAGATACATGAATTTATCCATTCAATCAGACCAATGAACATCAATAAAATTTTTTAATGATTGCTTTAATCAAATGATTTCGTTCATTGTTTGCTTTCGATATGAGTTTATTGTTTATACCATATCGCATTTCTGATAACGACAAGCGAATGCATGTTTTGCATTAGAATCACAATATGTGAATTTTTTCATAACTTTTTGGAACATTCACCAGTACTTTGCTTAAAACTACAATAATGCTCTTCTCATCATTTTTTTTTTTTTGGCAGTTTGACAAAATGGCGAAAATACCTCAAGATAAAATAGAATTTTTTTTTCTGCTCATGATAACAAAATATTTACGAGTATGCGGCCAAAAATTTTCATTAAAATTTTATCGGCGTACTTAACAATTAAATATTGTTAGAATAAGGTAAATTCTTCGTTTGTAAACGGTTAGTTACATTCTTGTGCAATTCAAAGCATAACTTTTTGTCAACCACAATAATTCAGGTCAACTGTTACACAAAATTACAACAGTTTCGCATTCCAATACTCTTCTTCATTAGTTCCCGCGTTCATTAGCTTAACTTAAGTAATGAGAACTGTATATACATTTTTGCTCGCTGAAAGCCACCTAAAGCATCACATTGTAAATTTGAAAATAAAAAAATTCCATTACCGCGTTATCTCTTTTAATCGGTGTATTATAACCAAAAGAAAAAAACTCTTTGAAGCACGTAATTAAATTGTAACCCGGCTATAACAACTGCGTATTTTATGATTCTCTCATTACTACCCAATATTAATTAGCATAATAAAATCAAATAGGCTTCAGGGATAAAGCTTAATCCGTTTGCAAGACTATAATTGCGCCTTTAATAGTAATGATCACTATTAATTATAAGTAATTAATTGTTCATTACTAATTTTTAATGTTATGCAATATGATCAAATGTAATTGTTTGCGTAAAATTATTCAGCGAAAATTATTAGCAATATCAATGTACATAAACGCATTCATACTCTATGTAAAAGAAGCAAATTATAAGATTGTTTGCACAAGTAACATTTGAATAATTCATAGACAAAATTACACACATTTAAAAAAAAAAAAAACAGTTTGAAAAATATACGTAATGTGTTAATGAATGTAAAAATCATACGAATTGAAAAATCTTGTTTGTAGTTTATGCGAATTCAATTTTACACTACGTAGTTTAAATTGTCCAGGCTATTATTGAAGTTTTTTTCGTAAAAAATGAAGTCCAAAAATTTTGCAGTGATTGTGTTTTGAAATAAGAAAGAATTACTTTTCATGTCCAAAAATTATAAGTTTATGGCATTTAAAAAATTTTTTTCAACTGATAGATTTTCAATTTAAATTCAGTTTACGGTGTTTGACGTAATATTTAACTATTCTTGGTCAAATGGTCAAGAAATTTGAAAATAATTAAAAAAAATCTCACTTTTTACACGCCTCATAACACTAACGTGTTTGAAGTAGTGATTTACTCGTAAAACGTCAAGGTCGTGCGATGTCATGATTTTAAAAAGCCTCTATCACATCCATATTGCATTTATTAGATAAAGTGAGTAGACTTCAACAAACAAAAAAAAAAACACTAAATAATTCATCCCATATTTTCTAAAAAAAAAAAATCATTTTTTGTTGCTACTTTCAAAAAAACGGCTTGAAAAAATTTTCACGTGAAATTTTCTTATTAGAACATTTTTTCACAAACTATTGAACATAAATTAAATTTTCATGAATAATTAGGAATTAAATGTATTGATCACATATCAATATAAAGTTTATAAGAAAAAAATACCCTGTAATAAATCGTTCAATCATTGTATCTATAAAAAAACAATCCGAAAAATAAAGAACATAATTTAACAATTAACTGCAACAAACAATAAAACGATTACTTGCAAGAATGAAATACCCAGCGACTATAAAGCCATTTCATTATTAAATTTTTTACAAAACGGTGGAAGGAGAGTGCTAACAACACGACCAAACACACGGAAGGTCAAAACGAGGATATGAAAGCTATGTACAGAGACTTGTTTCCTTTTTTTGATTATTTACTTTTTTCCTCAACGTCATAAGCTTCCTGTGTGATACTCAACTACTGTACAGTAGCACACCAGATTACTACTAGTAGTTGTATAGTACTGTATAGAAGAGACTTTATCGTTGTTAGACCAAATGAACTCTATGTTTTTATCCGTGAGCATAGAGCAACATTAACTTGGATTTTACGGTCTTGTTACGGCCTGAAGCATCAATAAGGGAATTTTTATTGAATAAACCCGACATTAAGTTGGGTAATATCGATTTCAATGAAAAAAATAACATAAATTCGTTAAAGAAAAAGAGCAAGAGAATAGATATAGATTTTTTTTTCTACTGGGTGTTAGTAATTTGGGTGGATGGTGATTATTGATCCAAGACTTAAATAGACATCTCGATTATCTAGGGGAAAAATGCGCGAGGTGAGAGATATTCAAATGGTAAAACTAAAAAATAAAAAGGAATAATCTTTCAAGGCAGAGTGTGCGATTTACTATAGAAGAATACTGATGTGAGAGAATCATAAATCACGAGGAGATAAAAGCCGGTTCTCTTTACCTTTTCCAACAACGTAATTCTAAACGCATTGTGCTTGCTCGTATTCGAGATATACACACTCAACTGCACGGTACTCTTTTTAAAAGTAGATCAACTTGTGGTTTTCAAATCGCAGAAATGCGTGAACTGAATACAGCTTGCTGATAAAATAAGAAATACAATCATTATTGATGGACTCAAATTTAATGATTCAATTTTTCATGTAGAGAATATACTCCTCGTGCAAAAAAAAATTCTGATTCAGAATGAATTTAAGATTGAAATTCATATATTGACACAAAAATGAATTAGTTTTGAGATTAATCCAATTTTGTAGAACTTTCGATCCTGCTTCAGAATTTTAATAAAGATTTAATAATATTTAGGGTAATCTTTTTACGTAATGTATTTTTAAGTCTTAATTAAAATTCTGAACCAGGATTGGAAGTTCCACAGACGTGCTAATTTATATCTACAAATCAATTTCAAATTTAGATTGATATCAAAATTTATTCATATTTGTGTCTAAATATGAATTTAAATATTAAATTCATGTTGAATAAGAATTTTTTTTCGTACGGGTCAGAAAAGAATAGATTACGTTTTAGAAATATTGATCATAAATAAATAAAAAAATTCAATGGATTAAAGATTAAAATTTTTTAACCAAGATAATCATTTTGAAGAATTTTATTGTCTTGAATCAAAATGGAAAATTCATGAATCAAGTGAAATTTTCTTTGAAACAAGTGAAATACACTAAGAAAAATTTCTTTATTAAAAAAAAATTGTTTTCCCTTACTGAGGATGATCAAACTTTTCAAAATGATTTTCTTCGTTTAAAAACAATGCCCTTGAAAGATTTGTTTTCAACTGATCAATATAATATCGAGTTATAGACGAATTCCTAGTGAATATAGTTTAGTGGAGGGTGGGGCAAGATGGTCCACCTAAGCCAGTTTTTATTTTTTGTGACTTTTTACAATCAAAAAGTTCAAAAAAATATTTTTTTTTTGGGGCAAGATATGCCAACTCCAAAATATGATGAAAAAATATTAGAAAAATAAATTTTTGGTGAATTTTTGAGGTAGGCCTTCTTGCCCCAGGTGGGCCGTCTTGCCCCACCCACCCCTATTAAAAAAAAATTTCATAAGATTATATTAATTTTAACTTTGAAACATCAATTTTAATTAATTGATTGTAATGGTTTAAGAATTTTTTACCGTTATTAAAAATAACTAATCAAATTATACAAAACTAATAAAAAATCGATTTTAAAAATTTAATTTAAAGGTTAATCTGGACAGTGTACTTTCTAGTGTTCAAGGGCGTATTGATGAAAATAATTTCCAATTCCCCGAGCACTGAATTTCATTGTCACCCGTTCTATTTTTCAAAAACAAATAGACCCATAGGGCGAAGGAATGTTTTCAAATAGAGCTTGGAAATTCAATTGAATGCTTCCTATATCAAACATATAATCTGATTTTTCGAATAATCACTTCAGTTTTTCGCTTTTTATTTGCACTTTTAATTGAAAGTTTTAACTGAAGTGTCACATTTTTTTCACTTTTTAAAATCTTTCAATTCTGATTCATGATATTTTATAAATTATATGAATAAATTCCTTCAGGTACAGAAGATAAAAATAAAATTAATTAATAATCTCTTAATCATCTCAAAACTATTATATTTCTTATTTGAGTTTGATTTTAACTTTTTTTGGGCATCGTTTTTTTAAAAACTTTTAACATTCGAAAGAAAATCATTGAGAAAAAACATCAATTGATCAATTGAAAATCGGATTTGTCCTAACGAGGATTCGAACCCAAGACCCTACACACGGAAGATTGACGTTGAACCTCAGCGCTGTTAAAAATGAACCATAATAAATAATAATCGATAGATAGTAAATACCATTTTAAACAGTAAAATCGCGACCTTAATCATTAATTTTCTAATATTACAATTTTAAAAAGTATTTTTTTTATGCAAACTTTAAATTTTGCATTTGAATATTAAATCCCATAAATTTTACTGATCAAAATATGATCAACTCCCGGTAAAATAATTCCTTTATCAACAAAATAAGTGAAACCTAAAGCCTTCACTTTTATATTTACTCGATCCCATAACATATTGCCCTAGTTCCGCGTTTCAATACCTAAGATATAAAAAATAAACCAGAATACATAGGGAGAGTGTCAATCACTGAAATCCTTCAGGTAAATCTAATATGCCCATTAAATGTAAAGTATCTTAGAGTAAAACTCCCCAATCAGTTTCGCCAGTTGCGCTAAATCTAAATTACTTATTTAATTAAAGCCTTCGTGTTTAATTACTTCTTATCATACTTAGAAATCTTCCGGTAATAGAGTAGTATCAGAGCCTCTCATAAGAAACTTCAGACAGTTCAGCGCGACATTGAATAAGTCAATTTATAAGCCGAGTAAACTAGGTTCATCAATTATGTAGTCGTGGATTTAAATTCCGTATCTATATGTGAATGTCGAGAGTTACGAATTGTGAATAAAAGAAATTTGGCTTAATGATTTTTCGATATTTTTAATCACAATATACATCGTTTAGGTACTTTTGAAGTAATTTTCAGAAATAATATTGTTATCAAATCGGTTTCCAATATATTTAATGGACAAATGTCAAAGGATTTAAAACCGTTCCAAAAAATTGGCTATCACCAAAAAAAAATGTAAAATCGTAAAAAGACGCAAATTCAGCTTACGATCTTTCTTATAGTACCAAATTCAAATAGAAACCCATTTCATAATAAATATACGTCCGTCTCAAAATTCTCTTTATTCTCTTAATTATATATATGCATTTATACTTGACACATAACCACATTTACATGCACAAAACAAAATAAATTAATAAACAACTGTCATTTAGCGCGAAATCATAATCTACTTAAAACTACTTTGAAAATCTATTTTAATAAATTATCTATGGCTGAAAATCGTATAAAACGTTAAAATAGCGCAAATGTAGATCTGGAGCTTTCGAATGAAACTAAATTTAACTACACAGAAAAAAAAGTTCACTTGAACCAAGAAAATATTTTTCTTCCTAATTATTTTTTTGAGCGAAAAAAAAATTTTTTTTGACACAAGAAATTTCACTTATTGCAACAAAATTAATTTTCTTGCTTTAAGAAATACGTATCTTGATCCAAAAAAATTTATTTAAGTCACGAAAATCTTCTTGTTTTGAGAAAATTTAGCCTCTTGCTCCAAAAAAATAAATATCTCGATAGAACTTTTCATTAATATTTTTATTAATTAACATGTCAAATGGGAAGATCAAATAATATTGAATAATTTTTTTTCATTCAATATGTATAATTGCACGCTAAAATAATATAAAATGGGTATCAAATATTCAAGAGAAAAATTTTCTCAAGGTGAGAAAATTTTTCTCTTAGCTAAAGTAGGTGGCGCTGCTTCCCTAAAGTATCTAAAAATCTTGATCATATATAAAAATTTATTGTATCAAGTATTTATGATAATTTGAATTAAGAAAAAATTACTTCCACCAAGAATAGAATTTCAAGAAAAATTTTTACTTCGACCAACACAACTTCGGTCTTCCTTCAGGCACCCGAAAATTTTCTTGAGCCAAGAATTTTATTCTCCAGTCAAAAAATTTTTCTTTCTGTGTAGAAAACCTCAATTTATCGTATCTCTATGCCGGTAATAAAAATTTACTTATTCTTTTAATTATACTAGAATTATATTGCGCCTGACTATAGACTTTGCACATATTTTCACACTGATAGAAAAACAATCTTGATTCAAGAAACTTTTTTTTCTTCAAAATTTAAACTCTTGAAACTAGATATAGATATATTTCTTTCAAGAATTTTTGTCTGTTGGTTCAATATAGGCGATAACATTGATTCAAGATGTTACCGACTTGTATTAAGAATGGCTTTTTTTTGAGTCATTAATTTACTTAATTCCAAGAAATAATTTTTTTTCGGTATAACAATTAAAGACTATTTAGTTTTTGAAACATACTTTGATGAATTATTTTAAGTTTTTTAAACGATAATGTTATTTTGGTTGGAAAACAAAATGTATCGATTGAAGATAATATAGCTCTTAAGCCAAGAAAATCTAAATCAAGACAAGAAATTCTTAAAGCAAAATAATCATTTGTCTTCCAAAATAAATTCTTAAATTCTTAGATAAAGAAAATATCTCTTGAGTCAACATAAATTCAACAAACATATCAGTACATGCTTATAATATATTCGACTTATCACATTACGAATAAATTGGTTTCACATACATTTCATCTCTATTTTAATATAGGACACAAATTAACTAACTAACATTGAAGTAAACACAGACAGCAAGATGGGAATTGAAGAATGAAACTCGTAATCTAACTCTGGATCTGGATCAAGTTGCTAGTGAGATTCAAGATTCACTAGCAAATAGTTCATTGTTCCTATAACAGTAGGTCAGGATGAATGCCGAGTTTGCGGTCGCAAAAGTTCCATCTTGTAGTTGTTTTGGTGAACTATTGTTGTTATGTACACTAATGCTCTAGAGCATACACGCCTAGATAAGAGTGCATTGGAGGTGAGGCGGCTTGAAGGTTCAATTCTAAGTTTCAGTATTTGATCGTAGGTAATGTTACAATGTTACCGGAGTTTCATCGGATTCAAACTCGTTTCAAGTAAAGAGCCGACTTATCATTTATAGTCTCATAGTCTAGAGTCAACACAATGAGAAAGCTGCAGAGATTCGAATGGATGGAAAGAAAATACAGACGATACAGAAGCGTGTCATATTCTCACGGTCTCTCTTCTTCTTCGGATCAATCTCTCATCCAGTCCTTTCTCTTTTCTTCTTAAAGAAAAATACTTGTATGCTGTGTTGGTGTCATCGCGAGCTATCCTGAGCATTGATTTTATTTCTTTACTTAAAAGACGCATTACTCTTATGAGTGCTTCTCGCATTTGGGGATAGAGGAAAAAATTTTGAAACATCAAAAGTGCATCATGTTCTCAAGTTTCATACATCTTGCTTGACAGTTCCGGTTTTTTAGACTATTTTGATGTTTTTATCAGTTTTTATTACATCAAATAATTTTATAAAATTTATCTTGCTTAAAATATCAGTCTGGTAGGATTCAAACTCTCTTAGTTCAGAGAACTAATAAAAGTATGACAATAAGAATGACCAAAAAGCACACGAAATGAATTTTTCTAGTAAACTTTAGATTTCCTGATAATTTGAAATGATCAATTATTTTTGCGAAACGATTTTTCTGTTTTCGACCAGTAAATTAATTATCTCGTTAAAAAAAAAAAAAAAAAATAATTAATTTGATTTTAAAACTAAATGATATTTCCTCATAGCAAAAAATATTTTCCACGTATCTAAAAATTCAATTATTTTTCTTCAAACAAAACTAAAAAAAAATAAAACGGCGTAGTTGAGATTACAAAAGTCTATTTCATTTCTCAGTGTCAACATTTGACCTCATCTACCTCCCTCATATAATTTACTTTGAGTAAAGTGGTAATAAAATATTTTTAATGAGCAATTTCTTTAACAGGAAAAGCTTATTATTTTTTTGTAACAATTGATGCCAATGATGTTAAGCCAGTCTACTGCAATAGCATCCAATATAAGAAATACGCCCCAGGAAATAGCGAGCAAATAAGGAAGACATGAATTCTCTGAAAGAAGATATCAAGAATATAATAATATAATAACAAAATCAAAAAATACAATAAAATAAACTGACGGAGTATATGAAAGTATAATAGAATGCAGAAGAAGATAATTGAAACATGAAATTGATAGAATATTTGTTTTTTTTTTTTTTTTTTTTTTTTTTTTTTTTTTTATGTTGAAACAAAATGTTAAAGTTATTCGATATTTCCCTTAATTGGGCTTTGTAACAATGATATTAAAAGCCCACTATGTTCGAGTAGTTATAAAAGAATATGTACACCAAATTTTTGAACAGCGTGGTATTTTATTTTTAATGGGAGGAAAAAAAGCTGTTTTTATATCAAGTTGGAAATGAAATTCATCTCGATAAATAACAAGTACCCTATTCATTAATCAATAAGATGAATCGTGCATACTATGTTAAAGCTCGAGGCGAGGAACTGAAATTTCAAAAATATCAAGTTTATGTAGAATCGAGTTGGTTGTATTGTCATGGGAGTTATTGTTCTAAAGTAGGATTGTTTGCACAGAAAATAAATAACGGAGAAAAAAAATTAAAGGCATTGTAAGGACTTTCAGTCAGAAAAATATGAATAATACAAAACCTGGTCGGTGCAACTAAATATTCAAATATATGGGTCAAGAAGACGGAATAACGTTACATTGGAAAAATTTTATATAGTAATCGTGATTTTGATTTTGTATCTAATAAAAATAACTGTTTTATTTCGAGTGCTTCTTATATTTACATTTCATTATATCTCACAGTGGATGAATTTTACGCCTTCAGGGGAGTTCATGTATAAAAAAAAGCAGAGCAAAATGTACGACATTTTATCATACCCAAAATGGGTTGAAGTATAAAATTTATTATTTCATGAGTCGAGAATTTTACACGCGAATGCCTTCTGTAGTTAATTTTAATTGAATCGGATGTTAAAATTGTCCTTACAAAAAAACTGAAAAATATAGCCATGAAGAAACTTTAGTTTTTTTTTAAAAAAGGAAAAATAAACGATATAAAAAGGTGTCAATAATTTTTTTACATTTTTTGGGGAAAAGTACTGTTGGAAACGAAAATTTTCGAAAAAATATCCCGGTAGGTCAATTCTTGAAAAATTTGTGGACATTTGAAAACAAAAAAAAATTTTGCACGCCTCATAGCGCGCGAACGCTTTTATATCTCAAGCAAAAAAGAGATGTTTTTACAACTAGAAATAAAAAAACACAATGTTACTGTATATCTTAAAATCTTGCTCACGTCCAGAAAATATAAATAACTAAAAATTGGTCACAGGAATTCAGGACAATAATTTCAAACTAAGTGTTGATTCTAGTTGAACGTTTTGTTCTTTTATTAAGACTTCCTCAACAACTATTTGCTCAGCTGAGATAGTGGCGGGATTTTTGAAAAAAAAAATCAATTTCAGTTTTGAGAAAACTACTTTTTTAAAAATGTCGAGAGTAGAGCACTAACGCTTCACTTATCAGGCGTGCAAAAATCTTAGAAAAAAAATCATGAAGCAAGAACATCATTTTGAACGTAAATTTTATGTAAATCAAGAATTTCTTTTATTCAAATCATTAAAATGCCTTTTTTCTTCATTTTTTATCAGAATAAATTATCACCCAAATTATTGACGACAAAAAAAAATATTAAAGTATTTTATTCATTGGACTAACACCTAAATTTTCAAACAAGGATTAATTAATTGTCAATTCTGAATTTTCTACTTGACATAGTTACTTTGTGACAAACAACCTATGTCCGTGTGTTTACTTTCCTAGAAGAACACGAGAAGCGATTCAGTACCTACGAAATTTAATAGAAGCCCTCGAAAGCACGGACTGTGGCAATATTGGGACAGTGGTGGTTCCTCACCACTCCTTCACTTATATATCAGAAGTAGTACACAAAGTGCACTTTACTTGAGTGCCCACATATAGATATCCAACACATAATATATAAGATTTACCCCAGTCAATACTATTTTCAGTAATTCAGATTTTGATTTACACTTTTATGTTCCTCGTTCTTTTAGATTCAATTTATTTTGTATTGCTATAAATATATATTCAACTACTTAAGATCGGCAACATTGCTGGTAAATTACATGAACTTGAGTCTCAACTGTTGCGCTTGAATTACTCTCGGGTATACGTGGTTACGCTCTTGTCTTTGTCGCTTGTGGTTACAGTGCAAGGCCGCTGAAAGATCAATTAAACTACAAACTGCTCTACTCCCTGGAATATTAACTTTTTAAGAACAAATAAAGACAACTAACGACATTCGGTCAGTAGGTATCAACATCATAAGTTAAAATTTTGAATAGAATATTAAAAAAATTTTTTAGCATTCAAAAAAATTTTCTTATTCAACAATAAATGATTTTTTTACCAACAATTTAATTTAGTGTAAAGAATGTAAATTTTGAAGATTACTGTCAGAGTAAATCTTTGACTTAGGAAAATATAAATCAGAATTTTGATGTTATCTTAAGAACATTGCATCGTTTCGGCTTCGCTCGAACTAGTAAAAGAACTACTGTAATACTGTAATATAAGCCAGGCGTCAGTGTAAGCTTCACTCCGAAGTTTGCTATCAGAAATAAGTCCTATTTATGGGACTTTATACACTTTATGCATCTTGGCAGACCAAAACTTTGAACAATGAAGAATGATAAAAAAACATCTATGGAACAGTATAAATATAAATAATTCCCATGAATTTATATCGCCTGTTATATGAATACGAAGACAATAACGATGAAATATGGCGGTAAATTCACTGCCTCAGGCTTGCCAATATCAATAGATCACGGCAATTCACATAAAATTGAATAGTTATTATATCATTTCAAAAATCGAGTGCTTATAAATTCCTCAATTTTTTTTTTTTTTATATTTTTTTGTAAGAATAATAATTAATAATTTAAAATAAAAAAATGATATCTCTACACTGATAAAAAAAATTAACTTGACTGAAGAGCCGAAATCTTGAACCAAGAATACCATTTTGAAGAAAATGATTTTCTTGAGTCAAGAGAATAAATTTTTGAAACAAGAAAATTTTCTTAGATCAAGAATAATTTCTTAACTCAAGAATTTATTCTCTATTTTCTTCAAAATGGTATTCTTGGTTCAAGATTTGGGCTCTTGAGTCAAGTCAATTTTTTTATCAGTGTATATGATCAATAACCAACAGTTTAAAGAGTAAATGTTACCAAACAAACTTACAAAACCAAAAAACTGTTTTAAAAAATTGACAATAAATTGATTATTACCAAAAAATATAAAAAATCATAAATTTATATATTATATAATTTTGATATAAAAATCATTTTAGTATTTACATAAGCCAGAGCCAAAATTTTTTTTTTCTCTACTAAAATTATATAAATTACTATTTCTTTTTTAGAGATACTGAAAAGCTGGAGAGGGTTAAAGAGCAAGATAGTAGAATACGAAGTAATAAAAGTATTGAAAGGGAAAATTGGGGTGAGCTTATGCACGATCTTCAGAAAAATTGAGGAGATCCTGAAAAAAGAATCAGGATTACGATGCACGGAGCAAGCGGGCCTACCAGACACTGACGTGCAATAGGAATAAGAGAAATTAGTGAAAAAGATGAAAAAAATATAATCTAAAACTTTGTAAAAAACGGAAGTCATACAAATAAAATTCCGATAAATGCTATTTCTTTTTTTGCACTGGAAAACAAATTAACTTGATTCAAGAAAAAAATTTTTGAACCAAAAAAATCATTCTGAAAAATTGATATCCAAATAGTGATAACCAAAAAAATAAAAGGAACATTAAGTACAACAATAAGAGCACTTACTGAATTTAAATTCACAGTAGCACTAAATTATGCATTTGATATCTCAATGCAATTACTCACAGGAATGAGCAAGGATAGATACGGTTAGACAAACACGTTCTCAATCCAATATCACGATTCAAAGGCTATATGTATCGGTCGATCTCATTCCTATACCTATCTAGGTATCTGCCTGTCAGTGTAGATGTAGATATACATGTGCATATAATATATATGTAATATCGAGTAATCTACTTAGCGAACACTTTATCGACAAATTCGTAGTCCAGTATATAATAGTATCGCATAGATACATATACATATAAGATATATCCAGCTAACAATGAATAATTTCTCAATGTCTCAGAGGCAGAGAAACGTGTCGAAAGCAATTGAGCCATGACCATGATAACTTGACGCGAAATACCAGTGATTATCAGAATAAATTACGTTCCCAGAGGACTAAAATTACTTGGAAGTTGAGAAGACAAAATTTAGCTAAGTGAGAAGGGAAAAAAAAAGAAGTAGGAGCAATTCCGTTCAAGCTTCACTGACTCCTTATTATCTTTCTTTAGAACTCTCTTTTTGCTTTACTTTTTTCCTGCTCC
The DNA here is from genome assembly GCF_013202065.1 of Cotesia typhae. Classification (NCBI taxonomy): domain Eukaryota; kingdom Metazoa; phylum Arthropoda; class Insecta; order Hymenoptera; family Braconidae; genus Cotesia; species Cotesia typhae. Next base: position 2,000,086 of record NW_027423758.1, on the reverse strand, counting down.
TGGTTAAGTTTTTTTGCACTGCATTACATTAGTGGTATTCAATGGAAACCACAAGACCAAGAACCTCAGACAAAGTGACGAGACAACTAATTAAGACAATAAAATTATCCTGCGGTCATGATATTATCATGTGAAAAAAATCCACTAACTGTTTATAATAATAATTGTAGTTATTATTTATCTAGTTAGGTTGAATTAATGACCGAGCTATTGGATGTTATCCAACGTAGAAGCATCGAGCATCATTATTTTTAACAAGGAACTTTAATAACTCTCCTTTAAAAGTAAAACAAACGTTTAATAATTTAAGAGAACAGAATTTTTGCGCGACTCATATTGTAGAGCATTTGAAGAGTGCTTTACTAGAAAAAATTTTTCTTCTGCTTCTTGACTGTTTTTATTGCTATACTCTTGTTAGTTCTCGAGTCCAAGACAGTTTGCTAAATATCAAACAAATAATTTAGTCAAGTTCGAACTCGAAGTCGTCTGATTATAATCAACAGAAAAAAAGTTTTCCAGTTTTTTATGCATCTATACCAACTGGTAATTTTTTTTTCTACGCGCATGCGTGTTATATTGCTAGCTGATGCATAGTTTAGTGAGCGAAAGAAGTACCGCGAAATATTTGAATTAAAAATTACGTAAATTATCGATAGTAATAAATTTCTTCTGTCTTCTTTACTTTATAAATCAGGAATTTTATTTTGGGTTATTACTCGATCTCGTTTAATTTTTTACCAAACTTAAAAATTCAAATACTATGTTAAAGTTTATACTGCCCGCTAATGACGAAAAATATTCAAAAAAATTAGTTTTGTTGTGAAAATTAATTTTTATAAGAAAATTTCTTATAAAAAATGAAGCAATAGTTTGGAGCTTGATTATATTAATATTGACAAAATAATTAAAAAAAAAAGTTATTCTAGTTTTTAAATATTGAAGACTCATTAAATTATCGAAATATATAATTTTTCCTTACCAGCAGATGAAAATTTTACGAACAATAAATATTAATTTAAATTTGTACTACACAGAAAAAAAAATTTACTTAAATCAAGTAAGTAATTTTAGAGAATTCAATTTTCTTGATTTGAGTAGAAAAATTCTTAAGCTAAGAAATTTTTATTGGTTTAAATAAATTTTACTTGATTCAAGACAATGAAACTCTTCAAAATTATTTTCTTGATTCAGGAATTTTTCTCTTGATGCAATTTAATTTTTTTTTTCTGTGTACAGATGGCATTTTTTAAACTGCCCCTATTAAAGATTTTACGAAAAGCTTATTTTTTTCCTTTCATGGCTACTTAACAATGGAGTGAGTTGACGCAACGAGCAGAGAATGTGCGTCGACACACGAGTATGACAAGTCTTAGCCACTAAATTTAATTAAATGTAATTTCGCATAATATCGTGATAACAACACAAATGGTCATATTGCAAAATAAAAATGAATAATAGCAAATCTTTTTTTTTTTTCCAACAATAGTAATAAATATGTCTTATTTCCACCGTAAAAACTTAATATTTCTTATTTGATTAAAAAATTGTGCAAAATAGTAGAATATATTTTTATTAAAAATTAAATGAACGTTATGAGTAATGCGCTTTTAGATCTTCCAAACCTTTTTTGCATACCGTGGAAGCGCTGTTGACGTTATAATTATAATTAAATTATTTAAAAAAAATTATGAGAAATATAATACCTGTTACATGAATAATAAAATAATAACGGGGCACGACTGCAACGACAATGACGGGAATAATTACGGTCCGGAATTTATTATAAAAGCAATGTAGAACGCTTGCGTGTCTCTCGACACACGATACCAATCTCCGCGTTCTAATTTTTATTTATTATCTGCTAATTGAACGTTATGCTGGTTAAATGTCAAATTTTAATATACTTTTCACGCGTACGGAGAAAAATTAGTAATTAAATGACCAGCTGCTCAATTTAAATTCTAAATGAATGTTCTTTGTGATGTTTAACAACTAATAAACGAAGCATATTTGCTATTCAATTTTGAACCATGAATAAAAAGTGATTTTTGTTCGCAACAATTTTCATAAAGTTACTCCACCAAAGCCTTAGAAAATTATTTAAGCTATTTCGAGAACAATGCCTTGGTATGTAAATAATTCAAGTGTATCTCCTAGATAGTTCAACTATAACTTTTCGTAAATATATTCTAAATTTCAAAAGTTTGGATCGATAAATCGACATAACTTGAATGATATTATTCCAAAGTTACAGTAAATTCTATTAGAAATTAACTGAGAAAAAAATTGTCTTTCTTTAGTTAACAAATCGATTTCAAAGTGATTTAAGTTTATTAATTATTCATTTGTATTGGTAACAGACTGCTTATAATCCCATTTGAGTATGTAAAATCAATTTTACGGCATCTCAAAGCGACGTCGCTGTTAGATTATCTCAACCCAAATAACATCATGAACTTGAGTCAAGTTTTTTCATTCTGAAGTTGGTAAAATATATTTCTCGCACAGAGAAATTTAATTCTTTAGTCCAAAATATTTTATGTTTGAATGTATAGATTATATCATTTTTTTTCAAAAATTGTGATATTCAACTTTTTTCTTTTTTAATTTATAAATTTTTTTAAAAATTTGTGAAAATTGTGGTAATCAATTTATTTTTTTATTTGTGCATTTTTTTTTTTAATATATAAATAAAATCGAATAGAAATTTCATTCAAAAAAATAAAAATTAAAATGGTGACCCCACTTGAAAATATTTACTAAAAATTTTTCAACCCCAAATTATCGGAAAAATTGTGTTCAAATGATCCTTAAATATTTTCTGTCCATGCAACGCATTGCATTTTTGAAAAATACAGAAGAAAATGAACAATTTAAAAAAAAAATTAATCATAATAAATTTTACAAATTAAAAAAAAAAATGTTATGGCGTCCAAAATATTTAATCAAAATGTTCAACATCGAAAAAAAAAATTCCCTTGAAACCGGCGACATTAGCCGAGGGTCAAAGGCGCATGGCATATAGAGCACTCGAACTAACTCTCACCGGCCAGGCGTCGGTTCGAATCCCAAGCTGGTCTTAAAAACCTGCTTGGTTGAGATTTGACCCTTGCGACGTAGGTTAAGATTCTCACAGCCCAAAAAAACGTCTATGTACTGTTTCCAACCGTCAAAGACGGCGATATGACCACAGTAGTTAAAACGGACTCTAAATAAAAATTAATTATAAAAAAAAAAATTCCCCTAAATCAAAATATATATTTTTATGTGAATGTATGCATAGACGTTGACACATTCAACCGTAAAATAATTAACTGACCTGGTATTTAAAAATTTCCAATTTTTCCGACGAAACAGAAAATGGCAGTAACGAATAAATTAATCATTTCATGGATAACCGATGAACAGAACAATTGTCAGTCATTTTAAAGCGTTATAAAATGATAGATGGATTTAAAATTTCATCAGAGAGAATTTTATTTTTTAGTCCTAACAGACTGACCGATGGCTATTCAATTACTACGGTGACATTCGTTTTCGTTGGCCAGTTGGTAGATCCGTAGTAGAACTATACTATGGGTAGACGGTGGGTTTGTTCGCTCATTCTAAATCCTTCCATTAGATTTCGGGGACACGTAACGAGCATTGGATTACGAATTGAGGCGACATCCGAGGACATACGAACGTGATAACGAGGTTAATTGGACCCCAGAGGATCAGCTCGGGGTCTCAGTATGACCCAAAAGACCAAAATCCTATCATTAAATAGTCATGAGAAATATATTATTCTAACGATACTTTTACTCCTCTATATTATGATAACCGCGTATTAACTTACACAAAAGTTTCGTAATAAATTTATTCACGTTACTTATTCATGTATTCAATAATTTTTTTCTGTTTTGTTTCATAAAAGTGCCACTGTTTAAAAACGATATATTAAACAAAGAAAGGTTTTTTTTTCCAGTGAAGATCTCGATCAAAATAATTGTATAAAAAAGTCTCTTAATTTAATAATAAATTTCATAAATGTAAGTATTCTTTCTGAACCTCATGGAAAATTGTCTTGACACTTTTCTTTAAATTACACTATCATTTGTTCATTATATGAGATTACATAAAATCAAAAATTAATCTTTGAATTATGCAGATTTCATTTTTTTGCCATAAAATATATCATTTACAATTAAATTTATTGGGTATAAATTTTGAAAAATTGTATAAAATTTTAGTTTCACTTACATTAAAATAGTCAAAACATTCGCAACGTTATATAAGCGCGTATTTAAAATCATTGAATACCTTCAATATAAACTTGTCTTGTATGTAATAAATATAAAAATATGAATAGAAGAAACGCAACATTTTCAAATCACACCCGAATTAAAATTAGCTGATTTAATTTAATCGAAATAACTTTTGTATTTTATTATTAAATGCCTTTAAACGCGAGCGCAATAGTCATAATGTACATAAAATTGATGCAAAAAGCACACTGTTTGAGAGAAAAATTATCACTGAACTTATCAAAATTTTTTAAGTGTTTTATGGAAGTAAAAACACGATAATTTTTAAAAAAATTCATTTTTCAACTTAATTTTTTTTTAAATCTCCGGATCTGTTTTTTGGGAAATGGAATGAAAATTGTATGTAATATTTTTTTGTTCAATTGTAATTTTTTCGGCTAGCAGTTGAAAAAATTTTCTTTCCATTAAGCAGTCATATATAAAAACTTATTTTTAAATAATTTTAATTTATTTTTTATTAATTAATTAGTAAAATATACTTTAATTAGTTCGTTTTTTATAATTCATGGATCGTAACGAAAGAGGGCGTTCAATTCGTATGAAAAAAGACTATCTGCGGAAAAATTTAATCAAGCTTTCAAATTAAGTTGTAAATAAAGTCACTTTCTAGTAATTTATTGGTATTTAACTTCTTAAAATTATTTTTTCAATTTATTTTTGTAGTCTAGGTAAAGTAAATAATTTTTTTTTCTACTTGCGTTTGATAGAAAAATTATTAAAAAATTTTAAATATTATTAAAGTTAAATTACTAAAAACTTGTACATACTGAAACTTTATTTTAATTAATGTACCTATAACTCAAGCATTAACAAATGCACATTTGAATTTAGCAAACTTTTTTATTGTTTTTTGACTACTTTTTTGAAATTAAATTTTAGTCAATATTTTCTTTCATTTCGATGCAAAAATTCTCGGAGTATAAAATTCTAGCATTGTATGCCTTAAAACTTTTAAAACAACATGTGTATAATAAATTTTTAGTTACTAACTTGCTGCTGCAATTGAACCGAAAGCAATAAGTTTGAAAAGACATCGAAATTTTTTCATGCACTTTCAATCCGAGTTGCACAGGATAGTAATAAAAGTATAAAACGAATCTTTAGCGTCTTGTTAGATCCCGTATCCTCGTAACTCGAGCGTTAAATTGGAGCGCGAAACACAGTTAAACATTAACAAAAACAAATAACTAAAATAAAGGTTATTCTTAAATGACAATACTAAAATGCTTCGAGTTACTGAATTGGCACGCGCCGAGAACATAATAGTAAAGCAAGTGAGAATTCGCCCGAGGCGACAGTAACAAGATGGAAACTAAATCCAGAAATTTCTCTCAATCCTCAGGTTTCAGCACATTCAAAACTAATATCTATTCTTAGAAATGTCTGAGTTGAATCCGACTTTCAATAACTGTTAAGTGCAAACAAACATTGTGCACAATGAAAAATTTATTCTTAAAAGATTTCAATTAAGGGACTAAAAAGTTTAATAGATTTAAAAACAATAAAAGATCGTTCAACCTGGAATTATTATCTCAAGTATCTTTCCAAAAAGGCTGAGCTAATTTCCATAAAGTTATAAAGCATAACGAGCAAATTGTCAAGAGATATATGGATATATATTTACATGTTATGAGTTTGGCGTACTACTGCATTCGTCCAATTTCTCCAAGTACTTTCCACCCAGTGAATTTATCTCACCATTTTCCCGAGTGTATAGAACCGGTCTGTGTTACAGTTAGTGCTCTATATACTATTCTAACAATTTGTCGACTGCTGATGTGAAAAAAAAGTTAGGAAATTCTGTAAATGTGTTGAAGAAAACCAAAAGGTGAAGGATGAAAAGGAGGAAAGGAAGAAGAAGTGATGCTAACGAGTAAAATAGATACGAATAGAAAAGGAAATAGATGGTGACAAATGTTCCAGTGAAGATGACCACAAGTAGATGTCTACAAGTGGACATACCCAGCTTGTTTCCGGTCAACGAGCAATTTAGTTGCTCGAGAGTGCCCATTCGAACGGAAACATCTATTACTAGTTGAGCTTGTATTTAAATGTTCACTGCTATTTATTCCGATTGATCTATTTTGGTATTTTATAAAAAAAAAAATGAAAAAATTTCTTTAAAAAATGTAAATTGTTTCATTATGGAATTTAAAAAATTGCAATTTGGCGCCTTTTAGGAAATAACCATTAGCGCCATTCGCGGTAATTTATAGAAACAAAAAAGTTTTGAATTTTATTTGTTAGAAAAATAGAAATTTTTTGAGTTTTAAATAAAATTTAATAGTTACGTTTGATTTCATGATGGTACAAAGCGAAAGAAATAATTGTGATCCATTACGTTGCGGTCGATTGGATCAAATCAAACCAATTTAATTTTTTTTCTCGGGTAATAAATCAGAAAAATACATCCCCGGAGATTTAGATCTTTTAGCTTTGTAAAGCCTTTGAATTAAATTGCAATACCATCGGATTCACATTTACGATGTCAATCTTCTTACTTAGAGAAATATATACATCAATAGGATTCTATCTCGTCAAACGAGTTTAAAAGCCACTTTTTTTTACATTACGCTAAAGTTAAACTAAATAAAATCAGTTATACCTTACACATAAAAATTTAATTTGCTTTTAGTTTTTAAACTACTAAAAGAAAGTACCTGCTTACGTGTTCACATTCTCATTAAAATCGCTCTGGACTGTACTTTTATCTGCATATTTTTAAATACATACACCGCTTTAATGTATGAAGCCAGTAGTCAAAGGAAAATTCAATCCTAACGCTTGTCAATCTACTTAAGCAACTTTTGATGTTAAATTAAAATGTATTTATCAGTACAGTTTTGAATTTTTAATTAAATAACTTGTAAATTATAGGTGTTGATTTATTATTGTTTCGGTATATGTTATTTTTTCCCTGTAAATGTTCACATTAGACCATTAAATGACATCCAAATCACGAGTATTAATGAATAACTTCACTTATTAGTAGTTAACGAAACTCGCGAGTGAATAACTAATCGCCATTATGCTTTGACGAGATTATTCATAGTACTCGAGAGAAAATGTAATCAAAATTAATGGTTAAATTAAGGTGGAAGCCATTGTTCATTTGATTATTATTAAATAATCTTGATCATAATTTGAATAGTAAGAACCTATTACTAATTATGTAACTTGTTAGAATTTAAAAATCGAAAATGAATAACTATCCGACATTTTTTTTCTAAAAACTTTATAGACAGACAATTTATTTAATATATTGATAACAGTGTCTTTAAACAGTGGTACTTTTTTAAAATATAGCAGATAAAGGTTTTGGATCTATATATATATATATATATATATATATATATATATATATATATATATATATATATATATATATATATATATATATATATATATATAGGAGACTTTCTATAGATATAGTCACTCATTACCATATCTGTGGAACTATAAGACCTAGACACTTGAAATTTGGCAGAAATATTCCTTTCGTCGAGTAGAGGTCAGCTAAGAACGGATTTTACAAAATTCCACCTACAAGGGGGTTTGCGGGGGCGTTAACAATGAAAAATTCCCATTTTTAAACTATAGCTCCTATCAACTCCAAATTTAGTAGGAATCTTCTGTAAGAGATGTAGAAATAATCTATAAACGAATTTTACGATATCTCACCTCACAGAGGGTTGCGGGGGTGGGTATTAATAATCAAAATTTTTAATTTTCAAGCTATAACTCCTACAGACCCCAAATTTTGTAGGAATTTTCTGTAAGTGATGAAAAAATAATTTATCAACGAATTTGACGATATTCTACCCCAAAGAGGATTGCGGGGGCGTTAATAATGAAAAATTCCCGTTTTTAAACTATAGCTCCTATCGACTCCAAATTTGGTAGGAATCTTCTGTAAGAGATGTAGAAAAAGTCTATGGGAAAATTTTACGATAGCTCATCTCACAGGGGTTTGCGAAGGTGGGTGTTAACATTAAAAATTTTTAATTTCCAAGCTATAGCTCCTATAGACTCCAAATTCTCATTTCAAATTTTTTTCTTCGTGTCAATTATTATTCATTTTTGAAAAAAAACCACGCAAACATTATAGTGATTGCACATTGAAAGTTACAATGAATATTAGCTGGAATAATTACATGGATAAGAGGTATATGCTAATTCGATGAAATTTGAAATTTGTAAAAGTCAAAACAATACTCTAATTAAAGTTCAAGTTTAGATCTAAAAATACAATTCTATAAAATGCCCAGCGAAGCGTCAATGAAAGACTTGATAAGAATTTACGCATGTAAAATTTATCAAAATTAACAAATTATCAGAAAATTTGATTTAAAATTTAGTTATCACCTGAATATATCTTCATATACAATGATTCGTTCCGTGAATAATTGAAATGTTTGTTTAGATAAACGAAACTTCAAGGTATAAAAATATTTATCACCGAGATGTGTTGTTAAATTTTTATCGTCATTTTTACGATAAAACATTAAATAAAATCTAAAAATATATCAGTTGATCGTTAAAAATATAGATTGAAATAAATTAGAGAAAAAAAAGAAATCCTGTATAAATAAATAGGCTCAGCGGTCGGTTAGTATATAACAATCAATCATCGATACGAGCATTTGGTATGGACATAAACGTCCAAGTCCAACACCTTGGGGTGTTTAATTAATAACGTACTATGTATATTCTGATGTAAATGTCATCGATAAATCGCATTCGCTGGAAACCCAGTCGTCGAGACGGTTTGGTATTTGAACAGATCGACTATGGACATAGATTACAACACGAGACTGTTCCCAGTGGAGTTTCCGTATCCGGTGTTCGCACCCGACAACCCGTAACGTAACATCCCCATACCCACAAACTAAAACTACCCGTGCTACTGCCATTCTATTCCGACTACTATTCTCATTCTCTTTATAACCATCAACCATCACATGCACTCACACCCTCTTTCACACTAGACGACATCTACACACCCTTTTGCGTCGTCCCACCCACTTTTTCAAATCTCCAATACTCATTTACTCTACACTTTACTGTTTTCCACAAAGTACTTTCTGTCCGCTAACAAAAAACTACATTCTACTAGCTGCACTGATACACATATATATATATATATAGCAAATTACATTCAATTCCAAACTTACCACTCCATTTAATCATAAAATAACAATAAAAAGACAAATCTAACTATTTTTTCATTTACTTTAGCATACTTAACTTCTCTTACTTATTTATTACACAGTAAAAGATTTTTTGTCTTTGTATAAAATTTTAAAGTTTTGGTATAAAATTGTAACATTTTAGTGTGTTGATTTAACAAAATCTTTCGTGTTTTTCGATCGATCTGTTTTTCAACCCACACAGATTGAATTAAAACTAAGTTTGTATAAAAAAAGTCGTTAACATACTTTTTAGTAGGTTTCATAAAAATCTAACTATTGTGTTTGTCCTCATGACGTAACTTTTTAAAAATTTTGCTACAGAGAAAGAAAAATTTCTTGACTAGAGAACAAAATTCTTGGCTCAAGAAAATTTTCGGGTGTCTGAAGCAAGACCGAAGTTGTGTTGGCCAAAGTAAAAATTTTTCTTGAAATTCTATTCTTGGTGGAAGTAATTTTTTCTTAATTCAAATTATCATAAATACTTGATACAATAAATTTTTATATTTGATCAAGATTTTTAGATACTTTAAGGAAGCAGCGCCACCTACTTCAGCAGAAAAAAAATTTTCTCCCCTTGAGACAATTTTTCTCTTGAATACTTGATGCCAATTTTATATTATTTTAGCGTGCAATCGTACATATTGAATGAAAAAAAAATGATTCAATATTATTTGATCTTCCCCTTTTCTTTATTTTCTTTATTTTCTTATGATCAACTACCTTAACAATTAATTCACGATTAGCCGACCCATAATACAATTTCGTACAATATCATGATAAAATAACAAATATTACAACTTACAAAAGCTATATCTTTCATAAATAAGTATTTACCATCACTCATTTTCACATTATAGTATGACTAATTGTTTTTTCATCATGATATTGTGCAAAATTTTAAGTTGATTACGTTGATTTATGTACGAAAAGGCGGATAAAGCTTTTCGGCACTCATGTATTGACACACACACTTCATTCGTTGCGCCAACATCACCCATAGTTAAAAGCCCCATCTACTCAGTAACATAGTATTTTCGTCATACTCGCTCAGTAACTTCAATAGTCGAACGGTAGATGGTGGCTGACAAACAAATTTACATAGAAAAATTGGATAGTTACACTGACAATATCCGAAAAAAAACTCCATTTTTTTATTTCCAATTCATTGACCATAACTGGCAGTTTGCATTTAAAATTAATAAAAGTTTCTTACATTTTATTTCGAAAAATAATATAATATGCAAAGTGAACATATCCTGTTAGTTTACTTAGAAACTGTAACTTGTTAATATTTAACAGTTCATCGAGAAATCGAATCTAAAGTCTGTTAGGCAAACTTTAAGTCAAAGATAGATTCCAAGGCAGTTAACATCCAGTCTACTCATCAAATAACTTTCCTAAGACGATCATTGAGCAGCTAAACGTCGGCAGGGAATACTGGATAATATGTACGAAAATGATACCCGTCATAAGGAAACTTGATACCATAAGCACGGCAATCGATTTCAACTCCGGCAGGCAGTAGGCAAACGGATGCGGTAACGAGGCCACTCCCTTGGTCATGTCTAAACACCTTGTCGTACTACTTGAACCAATCGTGCTTGCTGACTGATTCAGACTCCAACTCGGCCCAGGCTCAAACTTCCCTCTGTATATGTACCTCAACATATATGATTGTATGCATAGCATGTATATGCCGGCCGAATGAAGATGTAGATCCTGACAGATCGTGTAAGTCCACTATAAACTGCGTAGAACATTTCCAACATCAAACGTTCAACGTCAACGTGCTCTAAAACCCCCGTTCTGAATAACCTCTCTCATCTCCTTGTCTATCTTGACAATACTGCTGACCAACCAACCATTTCAATCACATCCCCTCAGCTGCCAGTTATTCCAAGATATGTAATATGTATACCGTATTCCAGGCATTCCAAGTCCGTCTTGCTTGACGGAATACCGTAAATATCTTTACCTCAATATTCTTTGCCTAAGTAAATAGTTTCATTAATTTCTACTTCTGCTGCAATTAAATCATTCTTCGCGTATAAATTCGCTTATAACAAAATCGGCTTTGAAAATGTTTGTTACAAAGCCCAATTAGGGGAATTATCCCATCACTTTAACATTTTGTTTCATTTTGCCAAAAAAAAATATTCTATCAATTTCACATTTCAATTATCTTATCCTGCATTCGATTACACTTTCATCTATATATGTATAGGAGACTTTCTATAGATATAGTCACTCATCACGATATCTGTCGAACTATAAGACCTAGAGACTTAAAATTTGACAGGAATACTCCTTTCGCCGAGTAGAGGTCAGCTAAGAACGGATTTAACAAAATTCCACCCACAAGGGGGGTTGCGGGGGCGTTAACAATGAAAAATTCCCGTTTTGAAACTATAGCTCCTATCGACTCTAAATTTGGTAGGAATATTCTGTAGGAGATGTAGAAATAATCTATAAACGAATTTTACGATATCTCACCTCACAGAGGGTTGCGGGGGTGGGTATTAACATTAAAAATTTTTAATTTTCAAGCTTTAACTCCTACAGACTCCAAATTTTGTAGGAATTTTCTGTAAGTGATGAAAAAATAATTTATCAACGAATTTTACGATATTTTACCTCAAAGAGGATTGCGGGGGCGTTAATAATGAAAAATTCCCGTTTTTAAACTATAGCTCCTATCGACTCCAAATTTAGTAGGAATCTTCTGTAAGAGATGTAGAAAAAGTCTATGGGCAAATTTTACGATAGCTCATCTCACAGGGGTTTGCGAAGGTGGGTGTTAACATTAAAAATTTTTAATTTCCAAGCTATAGCTCCTATAGACTCCAAATTCTCATTTCAAATTTTTTTCTTCGTGTCAATTATTATTCATTTTTGAAAAAAAGGCCACGCAAACATTATAATGATTACACATTGAAAGTTACAATTAATATTAGCTGGAATAATTACATGAATAAAAGGTATATGCTAATTCGATGAAATTTGAGATTTATGAAAGCCAAATCAATTCTCTAATTAAATTTCAAATTTAGATCTAAAAACACAATTCTATAAAATGCCCAGCAAAGCGGGCGGGTAACAGCTAGTAGTCTATATATCGGTTGATTTTAGTGTATTTTTTATTTTTGTTATTATATTCTTGATATCTTCTTCCGGAGGCTTCATGCCTTCCTTATTTGCTCGCTATTTCCTGAGGCGTCTTTCTTATATTAGGTGCTATTGCAGTTGAGTGACAATATCATTGACATCAATTGTTACAAAAAATAATAAGCTTATTCTGTTAAAGAAATTGCTCATTAAAAATATTTTATTACCACTCTACTTAAAGTAAATTACACGAGAGGTGGGTGAGACCAAACGTTGACACTGAGAAATGAAAAAGACTTTTGTAATCTCAAATACACCGTTTTGTTTTTATGTAGTTTTATTTGAAGAAAGAAAAACTGAATTTTAAAGCACATGGAAAATATTTTAGATGCGAGGAAACATAATTTAGTTTTAGAATTAAATTAACTATTTTTTTTTTAACAAGATAGTTAATTTATTGGTCGAAAACCGAGAAATCAATTCGCAAAAAAAAATTAATCATTTCAGATTATCAGAAAATCTAAGGTTAGTGGAATCCTGCAGATTCTCCAAGCTTTAATTTTAAATTCTACTCCGTTACAATCGATAATTAGTACCTCTATTTGTTGTAAAAGCAGAAGTAAATAAAAAAACAAAATAAATGCTCAAGGTAGCGATAAATGAAATAAATAGAAAGGATAAAATTAAAGTCTTGAATTTCAAATTGAATAGTTACGAACAAAGTTAAATTGATCTCATCTTATCTAATTAATTGTAGACTCGATCGGCGGATAATCATCGTCTATTATTGCTGATTATAGGTTCAATCTAATACTGTAATAAATTTTCTTGATAGAGTAATAATAATACTGATAAATTATCGTAATAGATACGATGGGTAGTACGTAATTAATATTTATTTTAGCGCGAAAATATTTTCATGATTGTCTCTGTTCAGTTTTCCATCGAGAAATTAATGGATTATATCCCAACGGTTCGTGAAATTATACATATTAAGCAGAAAACAGACATATGTAATTTGAGGAAACAATTAAATTGATTAAGGCACTTTAGACGAGAGGGATGATTAATATTTGATGACAATGTGTCGTGGTCTACTGAATAATTTATCGTAGACAGTTAATATGTATATTCTCGTACATATGTCTGTATCTCATCATCTACATTTCCTTCTACTCCTCCTATATATAACATGTAATACTGATGCCTCTAATTAAGTTTAAGGTTCAATTATTGCATTTCTCCAGTATTTATCTGTAAGTAACTCGATAAATTCTTTGATTTAATTGCTTTTGTACTTAGATTTGATTAAAGCATTTTATGATTCAACATCCGAATATTTTCAGCTTGAAATAAAAGTCAAAAAATTTACTAAAATTCGATCTAATGGAATTTCGAAGAAAATAAGGAAAAGCTAAATTGAAAGAAGGATTTTATTTTTTATAAATATTATTGCCACAAAGAAACATTTATCCGAAATCCCAACACAAAATTGAGATGAAATATATGTGAAGCCAATTAATTTGTAATGTGATTGGTCAAACATATCATAAGCATGAAAATATATCCCAAATCTATAGTCAGGCTTGCGCGCGCAAATTTAAATTCTAGTGTTATAAAAATAACGATTATTTTTTTCCGTATATGATAATTTCAATAAATATGCATTGTAATGATGACTTATGACTTGTGACGATGACTCAGTTTCTTAACAATACATACATTCAAATAATATGCATTTATAGATAAAAATAGATGTTTGTAAAGAAAAATTAATTAGCTATGAATGTACTTTACGACTTTGAGTAATTATTTATTTATATAATTACTTAATAATGCTGAGCAATTATTTTTCATTTGCAAATAACTTTTTCTTAAGTATTATTTTAAATTTACTTTTTTTTTAACACATAAAATTATTATCATTTTAAGATTTTTAACAGACGGCGGTAGAAGTATTGTCTAATTATATGAGTGTAATTACAACTGGCGTTTTTTATGTTAAAAAAGCGAATTTAAAAAAAAAAAAAAAGACATTAAAAAGTATGAAGAAACATACAATAGATTAAAAATTTTTGTTTTTGTAAGGCTCGTATTTCTACAATACTTGAATATCAAATAAAAGGTCAATTGTTAAAAAGAACTCCTTTTATTTCAAATTACTAGCATAAAAATTTTAAAATTGAAAATGTTTAATGATAAATTAGTGTAAAAAAAATTTTGGATTGTAATTAATATTTTAATGCACAGAAAAAAAAATTTATTTGAATCAAGTAAATAATTTTTAAGAATTTTATCTTCTTGATTTGAGTAGAAAAATTCTTAAACTGAGAAATTTTTATTGGTTTAAATAAATTTCACTTGATTCATGAATTTTTCGTCTTGATCCAAGACAATAAAACTCTTCAAAATTATTTTCTTGGTTAAAGAATTTTTCTCTTGATTCAAATTAATTTTTTTTCTTTGTGTTTATACAAATAATATTAATGCTTTGAAATTTTGAATAAAATTTAAGTTTTTGAGTTTTTGATTTCCAAAAATGATGTAATAATTTATTTAAATATAAAATCAGTGATCAACAAACAAAAATTACAAAACTTTTAATAAACATTAACAAAATTAAAGTTTTAAATCGTCAAATAGTCAGGATTAATTAGTTTGCGTTTCCCATTACTGCTTTATAAAGTTTGTGAACTTAAGAATATCCTCGTTTACAAATAAAAAGTCAAAGACTTGTTTAATAACTTAATAGTTTTCATGAATTTACATGAAAACTGTATCCACTTTGACTCATTATTTTTAATACTCAGGTGCAGCCAACATGCTTACATAATTTATACTTAAATAATGTTATTAATTAAACAGAATAATAAATAATAATGTAAGAAAAATTTTTAGAAAAAAATTTTTACACATCAAAAGTCGTAATATAATTACTCTTGAAGTGATCTGCGGGCGTTGAACCCATAAAGTTTCACGCAATATTACGGCATATCCGTTCGCACAAACGGGCACATTCTTCGGCATAAATGAAGAATAACTTTCGCTTAGAAAACAACAAACATATTAATTTTAATGTCTTAATGCATTTTTTTATTGTTTCTTTGCTCAGGGAAGCAATTCTACGTAGTTTTTACAAAACTCGCTGTAACTTCGAGTTCTACGAGCTGGAGTAAGGCAAAATAAAAGCATTATTTTATTTTATAAGTCATGGAATCAGATGATACGATGGTGTATGTTTGAAAGGCAATTCGATTTATAATATTGCTAGTAAGGAACGGAAGGAAGTTTAAATTTTGGTGGAAATACCCATAAATATGAAAATAGTAGGTAGATCTGGCGAGAAAAAGATATGAAATCTCTAACCTAGATAGCTATGCTTGGTCATGAATTCAATATCATTGACGTTTCTCATGCGAATAAAAACCACCAGAAAATATACTCAGCTATAGAGTTGACCAGATGCTTTCAAACTGGAGCTACACATGCAAATTTTTTGTATTACATCTTTTATTAAATTTTTTTGGGTGTAATACCTAAAATTCCAATACTGACCTTATAACATTTTTTTTATTTATATTATGACCCTTTTTTAACCTTCATTTCATGCTCAATTGCGCTAAAGTTACATAAAAATTGAATCACAATCTACTAAATAATTAATTTATTTAAAGCTAAAATTCTCAAGTGTGTGCACTGATAGAAATACAATCTTGATTCAAGAAACTTTTTTTTCTTCAAAATTTGAACTCTTGAAACTAGATATAGATATATTTCTTTCAAGAATTTTTGTCTCTTGGTTCAAGATAGGCGATAACATTGATTCAAGATGTTACTGACTTGTGTTAAGAATGGCTTTTTTTTGAGTCATTAATTTACTTATTTCCAAGAAATAATTTTTTTTCGATACAACAATTAAAGACTATTTAGTTTTTGAAATATACTTTGATGAATTATTTTAAGTTTTTTAAACGATTATGTTATTTTGGTTGAAAAACTAAATGTATCGATTGAAGATAATGTAGCTCTTAAGCCAAGAAAATCTAAATCAAGACAAGAAATTCTTAAAGCAAAATAATCATTTGTCTTCCAAAATAAATTCTTAGATCAAGAAAATATCTCTTGAGTCAACATAAATTTTCTATCAGTGTAAGAGTCACTTTTGACCAGCTTGAGCACAGTTGTATTATTTCTACACTATTTTGTAACGAAGAACTATGCGAATTTTAGGGAGAAAAATACTGAAAGTGCCTCTCAATTTTCCGACACGTTTTCACGCTGTAGATAACAGGTAATTAATGTTAACTTCTAATAAAGTTCCCTGTAAACATATAAAATGTGTGTAGTTTTCGAGTCTGTTTACCTATAAATTAATGCCGCAGGAAGAGATAAATATTGTGAGGAACGTGAACATTTGTTCTAAAAACAAATGCCTTCTTCTGATGTTTTATAGCAACGCGAACAAATATACTACTTTCTGATCCGACATCACTTACAAGCTTGTTTTCAATATTCATTTATTATTCTCTACAATTGCTGTTTTCTTAATTTTTGGGAATTAAAATAAAAAAAACTCTCGTATGAATTATTTTGAAATTTTAAGGGTATATTAATGCATATTTTGAGAATACACAGTAAAATTTTTGAAGAAAAAAAATCAAATATTTTTCGAGTTACACGCGATCTCCAACGACGATAAAAAAAAAAAAAAAAGGTCCTCCACTGCTGGAGTGATTCTGATCTTCTCCGTGGATAAAACCAATAGAAAAAAAATTTTCGTTAAACTAGAAGATATTGTCCGTACGATGACCCACGGTCGAAAAAAATATCAAAAATTGACAAATTGGCGGCGTTTTTAAAAAAAAAAAAGTTGAATTTTACCCAAAATTCGATTTTTGATCAATTAAAAAAACTGGAAGGTCATCGTATGGAGAACTATTTAAAGGTATAATCCATCGAAATATGAAAATAAAAAAAAATCGATTTTTTCAAAATTTCACACTGGTTGTGCCCCTTAAAACATTTTACTAATAAATTCAAATTTTTAAATATCTTAAAAATTATTATCTAACTTGTCTTCATTCAATCAACTGAGTGTTATTTTGTACAGACACAAAAACCGTTTTGCCGTAGTTATGACTAATTATATAATGTGCAATAGCCAGCATAGTTAAGCATGATTTATCTGTTGCTTAATTATCGATTTTCTTAAGCTACTGATATTGATAATGTTGAAGAAGAGAAGCCATATGGTATTCTAAACGAAGATATCTAATTTATTAGCGTATATTAAAAAAAAAAAAAATAGTAAAAAAACTCGTATTTAAAATTAATGCCTACGATAAATATAAATATGTTTGATTCACATCAATTATATCCAATTTATGAAATTTGCTATTAAAAATATTTAAAAAAATGACTCTATATCTTAAAGTTTTTGCATTTCTTAGCTTTTCCGATTTTACTATTCATTAAAAATGAAAATGGACTGAAAAAATAAAAATTTACAAATATTTATTATGTTTTTCATAATTTTTTCACAATTGTATTTTTTTAAATGCAATAAAATATTAAAAAAATTAATTACGTTGTTCCAACGATTATTATGAACATAATAATCATTTAAAGCTTTGAAAGTAATAAAAAACATTAACTTATTCTTTTTTTTTTAAATAATTATTAGCTTTACTAAAAATTTATCAATTTTCAAGTAAATAAATCTACACGGAAAAAAGTAAACTGTAAAATTCACTCGGATTCCGGTTACTTTTTACAGTTTCAAACTGTACAGTGGATATCGGGGTGGCAAAAATGTAAATATTACAAATCTAAATGTAGAAAGTATAAAAGCCACAATTTATAATTTAATATCCAAAATAAGTGATTAGTAGCGGTCACTATAGTAAATAACGACTCTTTCATCTTTAAAAATTACAGTTTCAAACAGTAAAAATTGCCATTTCAATGTGTAGTCTATACTATCGTACCGAGTAAATTGTGACTATGACTATAGTAAATAACAACAGTGGTTTTATAAATTTTACAGTTTCAAACAGTAAAAATCGCCATTTTAATATGTATTTTATAATATCACGCCAAGTAATTTTTAAAAATAATAATAGTAAATAACAACCCTGACTATTTAAATTTTATAGTTTTTAAATATTATTTTCGGATATAATTTATTAAATTTGCTATCGGGATTAACAAAAAAATTAACAATAAAAAAAAACTATAAATAAAAAAATTTTTTTTTATTTTGTCTTTTTTTTGTTTTTTTTTGTTTAATTAACATTTCTTTTTTTTACATTTTTTATTTTCGAAGTTTTTTAGAGGAGCTGGATGGAGGAAGGGATAAAGATTTCAATCACATTTGCATTCATTCATTGTGAATGAAGTCTTACGCTTGCCTTAAAAATAAATTCAGAAAAATATTGCCCTAACCGAGTTTCGAATAGTAACCTTAACGCACGCGATACTATCACTTAACCGCAACGCTATAAGAACGTTGGAGGGTCATTGTTGTCAGGAGTTTTATTAACCACGTATTTCTGGCTATCTTGGCAGTGTTGAAATCGGTGCTGTCCAACACGTGTTAAAAAAGTCATGCGCATTGGCAAAAAAAATACAGTCGAGTCGCATTATGAGCCCTCCTTATGTCTCTCTCTTATTAACGCGAGTCTGGTTCAAAAACTAAGAAAACAAGCCGGACTCATAACGCGATTCAACTGTAGTACATGCTAATGCTCTGCAAGAGCACTAACGTTACAAATAAGGAGAAGGGGTAGGTCCTACACTCTGGGAGAATTTAACGTTTGAAACAGTAAAAATTCTACTTTTAAAATGTATATTTTACCCGTCGAAGCACATCAATAATTACAGTTCCATCTTTAGCGTTGCGTTTAAAATTTACCATTTTACTTTGTAAATATTGACGTTGCTTATATAAAAATTTACTAACTGTAGTTTATATTTTTTAAATATCATACGATCATTTTTTACATACGAAATTATAAATATCAAAGTCAAAGTTCTTAATTATTATACTTTAACATTTTCGACTTTCACATAGCGATTATTACTGTTTGAAATAGTATTTTTTAGCGTGTAAACAATAAATTGTAGCATTTAAATAATAAATATTACATAGTGACTAGTAAAATCACGATTTTACTGTTTGAAATGGTAATTTTTATCAGTTGATCATTATTTATTACAACTCGACTATCATTTATTACAGTTTACTTTTTTCCGTGTAATAGAATCCCAAGTTGATTGAATGTATCGACTGCTAATCTCAAACTCAAATAGATAACCCCATTCGGCAAGTATCACAAATCAATATTCAAATGCATAGATACATTTGAAACATACTCCACAATTATTATTATTACAAAACAAAAATCAAACTTGTAAGGTCAAAAATTAGCCATTAGTCATTGTCATTTGATAATATCAACTAATATTAGTTAAAAAACAAAATAAATCTACGAAATCCAGCAATAATTATTTCCGCTTGCTATTTGCCAACGGAAGTCTAAAAATATAAATAATATCGGTAATAAAACTAGCTTAAACCGGTAAATTCAAAAAGTTTCCTGGGCAAATAGTGACACACACAAATTGACAACCAGTATTCTTGATTGGTATTTTTTTTCTGTCAAGAGTCAGATGTATAAGTAAAGTAGAAGCAGAAGCGTTGGGTCTAAAAATCATCGAGTTCCCACTCGAATGGTATTCAATCTATCAACTACTAGCAGACTAGCATCACCTACTGTATGTCTGGCAAATCTATCCATCTACCTCCTCTGGTATTCATCCACCCAACCATCTATCTATTTATCTATCTATCTGCATATAAACCCATCTCACTCAGTCTCCTCGCTTGCACTCGATATTGAAATTTCCGTGGACGTGTCTACGTCGATGGCTATAGGAAGTCGAGTGTCGATTGCCGTCCGACGGATATTTGACGCTGTTACACACAAAGAAATCATTTGCACAGACTAAATTTAATTAAAAAAAATCCATCCATCCGCAAGCTTGTTCAAATCTGTGATTTAAAAAAACTTTCATCGAACTAATTTAATTAAAAAAAAAATTAGTTTAACTATCGACAAACTCTTGGTTTTATTATTTTTAGTTTTACTTAAAACATTCAATTCATCTACGGAAGCATGACTGTTGAATAATGGATTTATTTGTTTAATAAGCGAAAACGCTGCCGTAGATACCAATAATAACAATAATATTCTAAATAATTAATTAACCTCATACATTATCTTCACTGATAATGAAACGTATGAGTTTGCGCTCTGTTTACTAAATCTATCATATTTGGTGAACTTTGCAGAATAGCTTATCTGCTGCATTAATATCAGTTTTCCTTTTAATTCTCAACTTTATTCACGTTTTACTTTATCCTGTACTCTTTACTATTAATATTCATCATTTGAATTTCAGAGATATTTGCTGTTAAAATTCCGTAACTTAAATGTAGATGCCTTAAACTCATATTTTGTGTTAACTTAAATCAGTTCGTTCCATAAAAATTAATTGCAAGGAAATTTTTTATTAAAAACGTCAAATTTCAACATTTTACTTTAAAAATTACTTCAAAAACAAAAACTTGTTAATTAATAAATTTTTTTTTATTCAATTTATAAATTATATCCAAAAAAGAACTAAAATAATCAATAAATTGTGAGCTTTCCACAATTTTCTTTTAACCCGCTTCTTTAACATAAAAAACGCCATTTTCAAGTATAGTTGTGAAAGTTACGTCGTCCCCCTTCCATCGCGCTAAGGGTAACCAGAGGAGCCACTCTCTAGTCTCTAGGAGCGATAGAAAGGGATGAAATGTACAAGCGGGCCTTGTACTTACTCCCCACCCTTGAGGTTCCTCTAAGACCCGAGCAACAAGGAAGGACGACTCCACTTCTGAGCAAATCCTCATTTATACAATTAGAACTATCTTAATCTCTATTGTCCCATATATTTATATTATTGTAAGCCTTTAACTTTTACATATATGAAGCTCTCATTATTCTTAATAAACGTTTAGTAGAACAAACGCGTTTCTAACAGTTTTTATATAAGATACTACTAACGCCATCTTTCAGAACTTATAAGAAACACGATAATGTTTTTTAGCAACACTACTCTACATTTTAACATAAAAATTTATTATAACCAGAATTTAAATTTGCGCGCGCTCGCGCGCGCATGAATTTAGGATTTGCATATATTTTTATGCTTTGATATATTTGACCAATCACGTTACGAATAGTTTGCTTACATGATATATTTTCATATTTTTTATCTAAACTAGACTTAACACGCTCGCTTCGCTCGCCTTCATTCTTTTAAAAATCCCGCCACTATCTCAGTCGACAAATCAACAACCGAATAAAATAGTCACAGAAGTGACGTAAAACGATACGACATCCGGCCATAAACTTTTTAGAAGAGGATTATAAGAGTTGATCGGAATGTTCTATGACGATATGGTTCATGGCCTTTCTTCTTCAATTACTAATATTTGTTTGAAACTTTCCTTCAACTATTTTTCTACCGAGTGACAGTTGATTTCTTGGAAAGAATGTTAGAAATACTGTCATTTCACGATTCCGTTTTTTTTTTCTTTTATGTATACATTATTATTCGCTATAGTATACTTAAAAGTAAAAATTCAATGCGGTTAAAACACCATTTTTAAGTATACTTCTCATTTCGGAAAATACTACTGCCGCCATCTTTCAGACCCTTTGAAAAGTTGAGAAACTAAATTAAAAAGAAGTGAGATAACTGTTGAAAAAGATTAAAATTGTAGTAAAATTACTATTTCGGAAAAATTAATTGCAAAAAAAGCAAAACTCAATAATGTTTTTCAAAATTGGGTTCAAATAAATTTTTTTTTAATTTTCGTATTAAGATCTCCATAACTTATAACGTTGGAAAAATTTGATTTGATAATAACATCGATTAATCTACATTCAATAGTTTGACGAATATCTTCCTAAATTCTTTTTCTGCATAAAAGGCTATCAAAAAATAAATGTGTAATTTGATAAAAACTAAGGTATTTTTTTAAATCGGAAAAAATTTCTCGATGAAATATTCGAATTAAAGTTTCCGAATAACGTTCAAAATTTTATAATAACGCACGACAGCAATAGAATTTTTTATAAAAAAATTCTCGTCATACCTTCACGATCTTCCAAACGGTTTAATTTAGTTAAAGAATTTCTATTGCGAGAAGAATTTATCAAGATTCAGGACAGATGCGGAAATTCATTCAATTTATTTAATCTTGTTCTCTATTTATTCAAACTTTTCGAAAGAAATGTGATTCACGTAAAAATTTAATATCAATTAACTCTTCAGAATTGAAAGTGTGAGTAGTATTTAACAAAGAATGTTAAAAGAATAAGCTTTTTTATCGAATTAATTCTTAATGGCTATTAAATTACTTTGAGACTAAATGTTTCTAAATTGATGTTTAATAATTGTATAATTTTTTTTATTGTTTAGCAATCAATAGCTAAAGAATTCTAACAATTGTAAAAATATAAAATATTTATTTATTTATTTATTTATTTATTTATTAGATTTAAATGCCAAAGCACAAAGCCGGATGGCAAAAATGATATACATAAAATTATAATTCACATAAGTACAGCTAATATATACATAAGGAAAATATGAAATTTGCATGATAATTTAAAGTGTATTTAAAAATACATTTTGTACATCAAAAAATATCTATTAAAAAATATCGCATATAAATTAAAAACAAAAATTACTATTTTTTTTTATTTATCTTCATTATTTCTTCAAATTTTTAGCATTTTTTTTTGTTGCATAAAATTTAACACAAAAAGAGGAATTTTATCAATATAGACCCGGATCAAAATAATACTTAAGAAGGGTTTACAATTTTTTCTCTCTCGCCCTTCATTGAAAAAAGGGATGTATCTCTGTAATACTTGTACAAAAAATGGAATCATGAAATACCTTTTATGCATAAATAAATAAAAATTTTCAAAAAAAAAACGCTTCGCTCTTCGATAGATAATTTAATTATCTATCGAAGAGCGAAGCATTTTTTTTTTTTTTTTTTGAAAATTTTATCTTATTCATAAGCAAAACACGTTTAAAAATTAAATATCAACCGCTCTTAATTTTGTCTTTATTACTCTCACTTTCTTTTAAAGTTTTCCATTTTACTTCAGATCTTGACTTTTTTCACTTAAATTTCTTTATTTAAAAAAAAAAAAATTTTTTTTATAAAATAGAATAAGTTCAAATCTTTCAATCTCTTCAATATTTAGGGTTTCCTGTGTTCGAGTTCTACGGAAGCCACGAATATTGAATAAATAATTTGTGATTCTTCCGCTATACAGAATTTGTATATCTTTTTCCTCTCAGCTTATAAGATAATCAATCAATACTACAATTTAAAAAAAAATCCTTAAAAATCACCAAATCGTTTAATGATTAAATGTTCGGGTGAAAAATCTTCGATTTTATATTTATTTATTTAATTATTCCTTTTTATACGCCGGCAAGTCATAATTGATGCTGTCAAATTTTATTCTTCTTACTTTCAACTTCTTTAACTTTATAATTCGCAAAACTATGAAAATTAATTTTATTTTAACTCAATTATGAATTTTTTGATTTAGAAAAAAAAAACCAAACTATAAGTGATATCGACGTTTTTATCAAATCGATTTTAATTAATCCGAAAAAATTTAATGTAATAGAAATTCAATATTTCTAGAAAAGAAAAAAGTAAGTTAAAACTGACAAAAATTTTAAATCAAAAGTAAGTTTTATTTTTAACCCGGAAAAATATACTTTTCTTGTCTAATGAATGGACTCCTGAATTAAGCATGAAATATTGAAATTAACATGAGCTCGTGGATAAATATTTACATTTTTATAATCTTCTGTCAAACATAAAAAACGATGGTAATATATTTTTTCATTTTATCTTGAATCAACATTACAATATAGTATTTCAAACTCGTAAATTAAATAATAATCTAACTCCAATAACTTACAAAAGACTATAAAATAAATATTATCAAAAATGTTCTTATTAACATAATAAAAAAATAAAAAACGATTAAAGTTACCTGACAGATAACAAAGTTGGTATTGGAGCTATTGTTCCAATTACCAGTTGGAATTTTTGATGGTTCACTGTACATTATACGTAATAGATTAGATGTCAAAAATCCAAACTGCTTTCGATTACTTTATCAATAAAAAGTCATTAAGTATACTACACGGAGAAAATTAAATGATAAGAGTTATACTAAATTTGTAGCTCCAATCATCTAGGATGATTAAAACATTTTTCAACGCAAAGATGGTTAGTGCTATTATTTTTTTGTGATAGCAGTTACCATTTTTTTTAGTAACAGTTACAATCAGGATGACAACAATTACTATCAGGATGGTTATATTTACTATCAAAGATAGTAATTAATATTATTGAATTCTATGAAAAAATTGATCAAAAATTCAATAATTTTCAAGTACACGGAAAGAAAATTAAAGAAAATATATTTCATATATTATATACATGTATATATGAAAAATATATAAAAAATGCATGTGGGTACTCAAACGAAAGCTCTTGATGAGTGTAACATCAGTATGAGCTTATATCTTTAAAAATGTCAATAGTTAAAAAAAGTACAGGGCAATTTAACAAAAGTCATTGTCTAATGAAGCAAAATTTTATTTTTTTATAGTTCACAAGTTACGGCTCCTATAAATTATAGAAACAATTCCTGTAAATATAGGAACCACTCCATTAATTCGTGTCGTAACTATTTCCATAATTATTGGAAATGATCTTATAAATTCTAGGAATACTTCCTAATATTATGGCCGTCATTCCCATAATCATAGTAATCGTTTCTACAATCAGTATAGGAAATAATCCCATAAATTTATAGGAATAATACCTATATTTTTCTCTCAGTATATATTTACGTCTTTGACCGTAGTTTTTAAACCCTGATGTTTAAATTCTACTTACTACCTTAGATAGTAGCTGCTATAATTCCTGATGGTAACTGTTACCATCAGAAATTATAAATATAACCATTTAGGATGATAATAGTAATTAACTCTTATTAACATACAGAATTGTAACAATTATTATAAATATGGTAAATGCTACCACCTAGATGATTTCTACAACCATCTAAATAGTATTCACTACGATCAGGTTGATGGTAAAATTTTTTACCACATCTAGATAGTAACTGCTATTATTTAATTTTCTCCGTATATACGAAAGTAAGGCCACATGTGTGGGTATTATTATCGATTACTGCCACCTAACAAAAGAAACAATTTTCTTTTGTTACAAAATTTTTAATTGTTCCTAGAAACCTTTTTTATTTTGACCTTTAGGTTTCTTTCAAAAACTACATGTCAAAGACTAATTAATATTCAGATTATTGAGATAAATAACACATTGGATCAAAAGTTGACCAATTGAAAATAACTTTATATCCATATTCTCCTATAAGTATTTTTATTATCTATAATCAATAAAAAAAAATCTAGGTCAGAAGGTTCAGAAGATATCTACTGAAAATATCTTCTTAGAAACCGACATAGGTCTCCATAGACTTGTACGAATCCATTTATAGTTTGTTTTCAGACAGTGAAGTTATAAATTATTCTTATGCACAGAGTGGCATCAGATACCTTTATTTTGTAAATGTAACTTTGAAAGCTTTGAAAGTACTTTGTTTTCAAGGAAAAAAATTTACTTTGAATTTGGGGACAATTTTCCTAGTTATAGAAAATGAAATTATCAAATTTTAAATAAATATTTTTACAATTTTTTTTAAATTTCAAGTTTCAAATTTAAAATATTGCAGATCTTTATAAAAAAACCCTATCTTAAATTTTTTCACAAAAAATTTTCTTGCTATTAAAAATTTGTACACGTATTTATTAAAAAAAAAAATTATGAGTGCTAACGTGTATAAATATTCTATCCGGTATAAATTTTTATGAAAAAAAGTCTCAAAATTAAAAAGTGCCTGCTAAATAAATTTTTTTAATTTTTAATGAAATTTATTTCCCATTTCAAGTATTTTAATCCCAGATTTCCGATAAAATAACACGGTACCAAAATTAATAAAGATTTGATAATTTTTAGAATTATTTTTAACAAATACATTGTTGTAAAAAAAGTTTCTCAAAATAAAATTATTTACAATATTAAAGACAAATTTTTTTTTTAACATGATACTACGATCAGTAGACACAACAATATTTTTATCAATTTAAAAATAAAATATTTTTAAAAATTACATTCATATATATATATATATATATATATATATATATATATATATATATATATATATATATATATATATTTTTTTTCAATTTTTAAAGTTGATTTAAAAAAAATTTTTTTTTCAACAATTTATTTGTCAAAATTTAAAAAATTATTAGATGCGTAATTTAAAGCCTAAATCTCAATAATTTAACCATTTAAAATAATGTATGTGATCAGATGTCAGTTGACTCCCCTAACATTAAATTCCTCTGTAATTTTCCTACAAGAAAAATAAAAAAGTGATTGACTATAAAATTACCGATAAGTAGATAAACGAATTGACAGATGACAGATCTCGTATCAATGAAAACGATCTATAATTGCAAGGTCAAGTGGAGTAAAACCACATGCGTGGTCATTGACGCATCAGGTGTCAGTCACCTCTTCTAATCTAGTCTGCACTAGTACTCTCTACATCCTATAACTGCAACGGCAGCGGCTGAGAGTGCATCCACTACATACTACATGTGTAGTCTAGAGTAACAAGTTAGAGTAACTGGTCTACTCACATTACTTTCGCACACGTGTGTTTTTCCTGAATCTAGTACATCATCATCCCGATCTAATCCTTGTTATTACTCGATGAGCATCACGATTAAGATCGGATGCGACGGTGACAGCGATAGCAGAACAAAAACTCGAGAGTTCACTTCAAACTACAAAAACGAAAGACGAATTATTAAATAAATTACACAGCACTTATATCATTTATGTTGGATAACTGTAAGTTATTTAAAAGGCCATACATGTCTAAACTTACCGGTCACGACGTGAACTCCAGCACACGGTTAGACTCCTTTCACTTCCGTAGAACAAATTTATCGGTTTACACTTGTCAGTGTTTAGATTTTCATAGAAAATTAAAAACAAACTTTAGTTTTTTTTTTTTTTTTATTTATTCTTCTTCCGAGAAGAAATTATCAGCCGGTTATTTTTAACAGTGTCAAGTTAAATGTCAACATCACTCACTCCGTT
Organism: Cotesia typhae; assembly: GCF_013202065.1. Classification (NCBI taxonomy): domain Eukaryota; kingdom Metazoa; phylum Arthropoda; class Insecta; order Hymenoptera; family Braconidae; genus Cotesia; species Cotesia typhae. Next base: position 1,972,124 of record NW_027423758.1, on the reverse strand, counting down.
TTTCAAATAAACAAACTTCCACGCATTTACTTTTACTACGAACGTTAGCTACACGCTTATTAAACCACTCGGCTTCGCGGATCAGCTGCGACTATTACAGCGCGGCCAAACATCACGCGGATACCGCCCGAAACTAATGCCATCTACTACTTTGATCAAAACTAAATTTTGTTCTTTTTTTTATGAAATAATTATTATATTGATTTTTGACATTGGAAATTTTTTAGTTTCACTTGAATTAATATTTTTATTACTGATAATTAAAATTTTTTTGGTTTCAAAAAAAATTTTTTTTCTAAGTGTCGGCAGGTAGGATGAAACTCTGTTTGACTATCATTGATTTTAAAATTTATGACATTAAATTTAGCTGTCACAATTTTTTAAATTTTTTTTAACAAATAAATAATAAAAAAAATTTTTAAAAAAATGAACTTGTAGAAATTTTTATAAATTAAAAATCCAATTTTTTTTAAATGATTTTTTAGATCAAATTTTTTTGTTGAAGAAAATTAAAAAATTGTCAAGTGACAAAATTAAATACAATTAAAAATTTAATCAAAATTTATTTAGCAGATATTTGATAATTTTTTTAATTTTTGTTGCAAATAAATTATGACTAGAAAAACATTAAAAAAAAAATTGACATCTAGAAATTTAAAAAAATAAAAAATGCAATTTTTTTTGCTAAATAAAATTAAAAAAATTGTCAAGTGACAGCTAACTTTAATGTCAAAAAATTTATTATAAACAGTTGAAGTAAACAAATTATTACTTAACACGCTTGGAATTTAATTATTAAAAAAACAAGAATTCTCAAGGTGAATATCTTTGCCAAGGCGAATATACTCATCAAAATGAAAATCTTTAGCAAAAAAACAATTTATTTTTTGATAAACAAAATTGATCATGACACTGAAGTTGACAGATATTTAAAATTTTTTTAGAATTTTATAGCAATTAAATTATTATAAAAAAAAATTTAATTAAAAAGTTTCACATGTGAAAATTAATAAAAATTACAAGTGAAAATTTTTAGAAGTATTTTTTTAATTGTAATTGATTTGTTAAAAAAATTTTTAAAATTGACAGCTGACAACTAACTTCAGTATTATAACTGATACTAAAGTTTTTCTAGACAATTTTTTGAAGTGACAATTTACAGAGGAAAATTTTGTGATAAAATTAGTTTTTTTTTTTTTTTTAATATTTTTAAATCGAATTTTCTCAAATAAAAAAAAAAATAAAAGCAAATGGCCATATTGAATTTTCTTCGAAAATTTTTAAATATATTGAAAAAAATTCAAATTTGAATTGATCATTTGACAATTTTCTAGGATTAAAAAAATAAATTTATAAAGACAGTAAAAAAAAACTATAATTGCAATTTTTTTTAATGTTTTTTTAGGACAATCTTATTTAATTGTTATAAAAAAACTAAACTGCAATATGTTTGTTAATTTATCATTAATGTCAATTTGTCATAATGGCCAGTGTCATTAACGGCCATTTGTCATAATTTTTTATTTCAATGCTTTCTATCAATATAATTTATAAACTTAATGAGATACTTACTTATATAGATTAAAATGATATTAAATTACGTTTTTTTTGTCTTCATTATCTATTTTTTTATAATACTGAAGTTAGCAGTCAGCTGTTAATTTTAAAAATTTTTTTCATAAATTAATTACAATAAAAAAATACTTCTAAAAATTTTCACATGTGAAACTTTTTAATTAATTTTTTTTTTAATAATTTAATTGCAACAAAATTCTAAAAAAATTTTTAATGTCTGTAAACTTCAGTGTTGTAAAAACTATAGATGAGTTTTTTTGTAACATTATCTCAGTAATAATTTATTAATTAAATAAAACTAAAAAATAGTTCAGTGCGTCTGCTGATTTCAACATCTTCCTCTAATACAAAATGAATTATCGAATTGAAGTTAGACAGTGTAGAAATATATCGATTATCGAAATAAATGTCCTCCGGTCTCTTATTGGTTAAAATTTAGGCGCGCAATTTAAATTTCTAACAATACTTTTTAAAATCAATGCCGATAAGCTCAATTTCTACTTACCATTGTTATGTCAGTCTCAATGCAGTGTAACGTGAAAACACGTGTAATTTCATCAGCATAAAAAATAAAATTAAAAAAATTACTCAAGTAATTAAAAAAATAATTAAAACATGTAAGCAAAGTATTAAAACTTCAAATGATTAAAAAAAAAAATTATACTTGATTTAATTTCATTAATTTCTGTTTCTAACCTCATTGCTTAATTTACTGTGAAAAATAAAACATTAATTTTAATTACTTTCATTGATTTAAATTACTTAGTGATAAAAAAAAATATTAAATAATTTTTTTATAAAATAATAAATAAAAATTTGATTTAAAATAAATAATGGACTATGACATTTTATGCTTCAAACACTGTAACTCGCAATCAATATTCTGCAAAGCAATCCCCGAAAAATGTCCCATCTGTCAGGTGAAAATAAAAAATTTATTAACAGAACCATTTGTCTTGCCGTACTGTTGCACAAAGGCGACAAATAACCCGGCTTCGATAGTACTGAAGCCTTCTGTTGGAACATTTTGCAACGACTACACCATCACGAAGGACATGCACATTGGTGTGGTTGATTCGCAATGCCAGTTATATGAATACGACCACCGCGGAATAATTCATAACAATTTTAACGACTGGACGGATTGCATTGTCATTAACAATTTAATTCCCGAGTCTTGGTACTCCCACTGGGACAAAATTCTGTCAAATATTGTCATAAATCCTGTCTGGAGTGCATCAAACTACAACTCTGAAAATTTTAATTGTTACAATTTCATCATTGAGTTTCTTAAATTATTAAATTATGGAAATTTAAAATTTATTGATAAAGAGCATGTGTTTAATGAATTTTTCTTACCTAAATTGCGTTATACATTAAAGTATATTTATATTTATAGAAAATTGAAGAATACTTGTTGTTACGTTGCTTGAAGGATAAGGAAAGAAGAAAATAAGCTGATGATGTCACTGAGGAAGATCATCAGGTCTCCGTTGTTTGTCACGAAGATTGAAAGGATTAAAATTGGCTGTCGTGATATCCAGACGGCTAGTAGTTGTCATGAAAATAATCCTGATGGTAACAAGTATGATGTTATTGTAATCGGTGGTGGACATGCTGGCACTGAAGCTTATGCAGCTGCTGCGAGAATGGGTGCTAAGACCTTACTTGTTACTCATAAGAAAAGTACAATAGGTATCTTATTTATTTTTATATATTTTAGCTTAATTTTATCAACTTTTTAATTATTTATGTTTGAAAAATTTAATTCACCAAAATTAATTAAAAATGTAAAGTTTATGTTAAGGGATCATTCTGATTCCGACGCTAGAAAAAAAACTAATATTCATTATTTTTTTACACAGAAACTATTATAGATATTGATATAAAACTTATTTAGCTCAACTCTTGGATACCGCAGAGAATTTCTAACTTTATTTTTTTTAATTTCTTTTATATTAATAAATAACGGGTGAGTGGAGCTCCTTCAAAAGTTGGTAAATTTAATAACAGCTCATCTAAAACACTAAAACCAAAGTTATTTACCTTCAATATATGAGTAGCTATTGCATCAGTTACGGAGATTAATATTTATTGATAAATAACAAAATCGCAGACATGAAAAAAGAAACTGAAAAATAGGGTTTTTTTTTTTTTACAGTTTTTAGTCTTAAAAAAATTGTAAAAATCAAAATTTTGATTTGGTTGTAATTAATGCAATAGCTAGTACTACATGGAATATGTGGTTTGAATTTCATTAAAATTGGGTCTGTACCCGTGTAAAAAAAAATTGTCCTAAAAGAAAAATAAGATTAGGATCCTAAATTACTCGGAGAAAAAATATTGTAATAATTACTTTTATAACAATTTTAGAATACTGTTATAACAACTTTAGGGCATTTTTATGACAATTTTACGATACTGTTATGACAATTTTAGGACATTTTTAAAACACTTTTATGACAATCTTTCCTAAGAAAATTTCTTAATTTTCATGACAATTTTAGGACATTTTTATGACAATTTATAACGTTTTTATGACAATTTTCGGATACTTTTATGGCACTATATTACAACATTGAGTATATGAATACACTTATGACTATTTAATTTATTTCTTCTAAGATAATTAGAATTATATCAATAACGCTTAAAGTTAGAAGCGTGTATAGAGTCATTGTATACTAAAAATATCCCAAAATTATCTTACTAGAAATTTCACAATACCTCGAATTTTCTAAAATTGTCATCAACATCATAAAATGGATGTTTAGATTGTTGTAAGAGTGTTCTAAAATTGTCATTAAAAAATTCTAAAGTTGTTATAAAATAATCATTAAAGTATACTAAAATTGTCATAAAAGTGTTCTAAAATTGACATAAAAACATTTTATGTTGACTTCTTCATCTTTTTCATAGGTCTGTTCTCTTCAGCTTTTTAATTTCCTTCTCTCAATTTTTCTATATATACTTTTGAAAAATCTAAAAAAAAAAAATAATTTTTCAAAAGTTATAAATCACAATGATCTCTCAAATTTTTTTTATCTGATGAACTCTTAGAAAAAAAAATCATTAAACTTATTAACAAATAAAATTACTTGATTTTATTTAATTGGTGTTTTTAAACATAATTTTTATGAATTTTTTCAGGTGAAATGTCCTGTAATCCATCATTCGGTGGGATAGGCAAAGGAAATTTAGTAAGAGAAGTCGACGCACTTGATGGTATCTGCAGCCGAATTTGCGATGTTTCTGGAGTGCATTATAGAATATTAAACAAACGTAAAGGACCAGCTGTATGGGGCCTTCGAGCCCAAATTGATCGTGATCTCTACAGAACAAATCTCCAGGCGGAATTATTTAACACTCAAGGGTTGGAGATACGTGAGTCCTCAGTCGAGGATCTTATTCTACAGCGCGATTCCAACAAATGTTGCGGTATTACTTTAAGTAAGTTTTAGTCACGAAATACCTGAAAAAAAAATTCGCCAGTAAATTTTTACGACGAAAATTATTCAGCTCTTTTTTTCTTTTCTAAATTTATTGACTGCACGACTTGCAGCTAAAAGTAGTATGCTGTGTTAGAAATATAAAATTTTTATTAATAATAAAAGAATTACTTTCAAGTAGTAAGAATTTTGTGGCAAAGAATGTAAATGCATTTTTTTACAATTGTAGTTTTACTTTTTTCGAGAAAAAATTTTAGCTTTAAAATTAAATAAAATAAAAAAAAAAAAATTAATTATTATTATCAACTTAGGTACCCTTAGTAACCCGCGAGTAATATAGTATTGTTAAGAGATATTTGTAATGATAAAAAATTATCGATAAATTTTTTAGTTAGTCATTATTTAAGGATTTTTTTGTAAGATATATAAAGAATATTGTGATTATTCATTTTTTAAATACTAAAAATGTTTAAACTATATTCTAATTATTTAAAATATAAACCCTAATTTTAAAGTTTTTTTTTTTAATTTAATTCTATTATTTTTTATGATAAAAGTTAGCATTTCATATTTATATTTCAAAGAAAATGTACTTAAGTGATAATTAAGATCAAAATTTGTTGATGTAATTGAATATTTTTTATTTTATCACAAATATCTATTAACTAGATTTTATAACTGGTTATTACTTTATTTTAAATAAATTAAACGAATTTTATAATTAATCTTATGGTAAATATTTACAAGGGTCAACAATTTTTATTTTCATTTTTTTGAACGAAATTTCTATTTGATTTTATTGATATATTTTTTTTTTTTTTTGAAAAATATATAAAATTAAAAATTAAAAAAAAAAGTTGATTATCACAATTTTAACAAATTTTACAAATTTATAAATTTTTTAGAAAATTGTGATATTCTAATTTTTTTTTTAATTGTTCGTTTTTTTATGTACTTTTTAAAAATATATATCAAAAAAAGATAAAATAGAAATTTTATTCAAAAAACATGAGAGCCAAAATTTTTTCCAACTCTTGATGGCAAAAAAACTATCGAAATCTTTATTTTTTTCTTTCACATTTTTTATCATAAATTCACCGTAAAAACAAGCAGAATAAAAAAAAAGACCTCACTTGTAAATAATTACCATCAAAAATAAATATAAAAAAAAAATGAACATTTTTATTCTTCTAATTTTTAGAAGAAAGATTAGCTATAATATAATTTTTTAAATTTTTTAATAAAAACTTTTTAATATATTTCAGAAGACGGTACAAAAATATTCAGTGAAACAGTCGTAATAACAACGGGAACTTTTCTAAAAGGACAAATAAACATTGGCTTAGAAAAGCGTCCAGCTGGAAGAATAGGCGACGAGCCAAGTATAGGATTAGCCAATACTTTGGAAGACTTGGGCTTTCGAATGAGCCGATTGAAAACAGGAACCCCGCCGCGATTAAAGAAGTCAACGATAGACTTTTCAAAGTGTGAAATTCAAGTTCCAGACGAGATACCAGAGCCATTTTCATTTATGAGTGAGCGTGTGTTGATAAATCCCAGCGAGCAGCTGCCCTGCTACTTAACTTATACAAACGAGCGAGTCGCTCAAATAATTAGAGACAATATGCACTGCAATAGCCATGTCACAGAAGAAGTAATTGGTCCGCGTTATTGCCCGAGTATCGAAAGTAAAGTGTTGAAATTTAAGACGTCAGGCCACCAGATCTGGCTGGAACCAGAAGGATTGACGTCAGATGTTATTTATCCTGGAGGATTGTCATGCACATTGCCAGCAGACAAGCAGCAGCAACTGGTTAATTGTATACCAGGGTTGGAAAAAGCTGAAATAGTGCGTCCTGGTTACGGAGTCGAGTATGACTTCATCGACCCCCTGGAGTTGACCTACGAGTTGGAAACTCGAAGGATTCGCGGGCTCTTTTTGGCTGGACAGATAAATGGCACGACTGGCTACGAAGAAGCTGCTGCGCAAGGAATAATCGCTGGTGCTAATGCTGCGGCTAAAGTTCTTAATAAACCAGCTCTCATTGTCGATCGAACAGAAGGCTACATAGGAGTTTTAATTGACGACTTGACGTCTCGGGGAACAACAGAACCCTATCGCATGTTTACAAGTCGCGCCGAGTTCCGTGTAAGTCTCAGGCCGGATAACGCTGACTTGAGACTAACGGGAAAGGGGTTCAAAACCGGCTGTGTCTTGCCGGAACGCATGGAGAAGACCTCCAAGCTAGATGATAGGTTGCAAGAAAGCATGCATCTGCTTAGATCGATTTCTAAGACTAGCAAAGAGTGGTCCGATTTATTTGGACTCAAAAGAGTTAAAAATCACAAGGCTAAGAGTGGATTTGCTCTTTTATCAAGTAGTTTTTTTGATCTTAAATTTGATGATTTTGTTGAAAAAATTCCAGAGATGTTTGGAAAATTTCAGGGAGACAAAATATTGGCACGTCGTGTTAAGGTACTTAGAGTTTTGATGTTTTTTATTAAATTTAAGTTCTTAATAATTATAAAATTTTTTTATAATTTTTTTTTTTTTTTTAGTTAATTTTCAATAGAATTGTAGAATTCTAGAATTTTATTAACAAATTGACATTTAAAAAAAATTTTTTTATTAATTCTATTTTTTAGAGAACTTAAAAAAAAAATTTATCATTGTTAGAAAAAAATTCGGTAATTATTTACAAGTGAGCTTATCACCTACCAAAGTTTTATTTTGTTTAAGAAATTCTTTTTCATTTAATTAATTGTTTTTTTTTTTTTATTAAAATAATTTTTTTTTTTTTTTATTAAATTAATTTTTTTTTTAATTTTTTTGAATAAAATTTTTTTGAAAATTTTTATAAATTTTTTTGAAAAATACATAAAAAAAATTAACAATTAAAAAAACGTTGATTTCCACAATTTTAACTAATTTTACAAATTAAAAAAAAAATTATAAATTTTTTAGAAAATTGTGATATTCAACTTTTTTTTTTTTTTTTAATTTTTCATTTTTTTAATGTACCTTTTAAAAAAAAAACCTATCAAAAAAAGATAAAATATAAATTTTATCCAAAAATATAAGAGCCATAATTTTTTCCAACTTTTAAACGCAAAAAGCTATCAAAATCTTTATTTTTTTTCTTTCACGAAATTTTTTATCATAAATTCGCCGTAAAAACAAGCAGAATAAAAAAATGTTAATTTTTCACTTAGATATGGCCAAAAATAGGCTCGACCATGCTTGTAAATAATTACCAAAAATTCTTGATACTATTTGTATTATTTAAATTATTGTGACCCACGAAACTAAATAATTATAAACATCATGTACTTAATTTACAAATTTTTAATACTAATTTTACTAATAATATTTCAGATCGAAGTCACCTATGATTTTTGTATTAAAGAGCAGTTACGAGAAGTTGAAGAAGTACGCAAACACGAAAAAATGCAGATACCCTTAGACTTTAATTATGAAAAGTACGTTAAGTAATTAATTAAAAATTTTAACACTATGAGAATGTAATTAATTGAAACTATTTTTATTATGTTCAGGATCAACCTTTCGACGGAAGATAGAGAAAAACTCACAGCTATGCAGCCGCAAACGGTAAATATTATCGTTAAATCAGGTTGTTAATTAAAAGAATGGTCTTATAATTGATAAATAAATTGCAGGTTGCTGCGGCGACGAGAATACCCGGAGTTACACCCGCAGCGACGCTGAGAATTGTTAAACATCTTCAACAGATTAAACGCAATGTATATAATAGAAATTAATTATTACAAAAATTAAATATTCATGATAATTGTAAATAATTATTTTTAATAATATTAATAATAAAATATCCGGTAATAAAAAAAGTAATATAAGAAAATTTTTTATTTTTCAAAATGAAGTTAGTTGAGATTTCAAAATTTTTAGAAATTTTTTTGGAAAAAATTTCAATTAAATAATTAAGAAAAAAAAATTTCACTTGTAAAAAAATCAAAAAACTATAAATGTAATTTTTTAGAAATATTTTTTTGGTTACAATTTAATTAATATTTTTTTTAAACAAGTTTTTTTTTTTTTTTATTTAATTAAAAAAAAAAATCAAAAATTTTCATTTATATTTAAATTTTTAATAAATGCAAAATTTTTCAAGATTTGGTCGTTTGGTGGCGCTGCTAGTAAAATTTAAATAAAACAATGTTTCGCGGGTAAAAATGGCGACAGTCAACTCAGCTGTTGGGTAAGCGATAAGGGAGCGTCAGTGAGTTGTTGTTTATAAACAGATTGTAAAATAAATAAATAAATAAATATATATATATATATATATATATATATATATATATATATATATATATATATATTTTTACATAAACATATTATTGACACAACTGAGATTAATCGGTGATATAGTTTGTAAAATTTTTGTATAAAAAAAATATTATTAATCATGACCAGTCAAAACAGTCAACTGGATTCTTTAAACATTTATTTTGTTGTATTTTCCAAATATGAGAATGAACAATCTTGCTCTGAGGATATGTGGGATGCATTTAATGTAAGTTTTTATTTTATTTATCAATACATCTTTTTTTTTTTTTTTTATTTTTGCAAAATACTAACTTTAATATTTTAATGGTTAGAAATGTGAGGACAATAACCTGCAACCACGCTGGGTCACAGAGGAGGAGTGCAAGAAAATGCATCCGACCAAAACTGACATTTTTGTCCTGGAAGAATTTTCTGGAGAAATTTTTAAGCATTTAGAGAGTTTCAGGTGCTTGTAAGTTTTACTTTGACCCTTGGGAGGTAGCGTTTTCCAACACTTGACTGGTACACTGGCTGTATCGTACTAGATCTATATGAGTTTATTACACAAAACTGAAATCAGTTGACATTTGAATATTTTTTCGATTTGATTAAAAGAAAATAATTATTAATAATTATATATTAAATGATCAAAAGAAAAAACAATATTTAATGCAATTAAATTATTTATTAATCAACATACGCTTATCGGCTATATGGGTGATTCTCTGTAAGGACGTCTTAAATCTGTACAAAATTATCCGATCAAATTACTTTTAATTTTATTAAAAAAAAAAATTAACAAGGGCTACAAAACTATCAGCTTAATGATAATAAATAAATAAACAACTAATTTTATTTTTATTTTTTCGATATTTGTGTATTTTTTGCCAATTAACATGACAGGGGACTGTTTGCCAGGCGACTGTTTTTTTTTTTATCAAATTGAGAAAAATCAAGCAAACTATTTCAATGCATTCAACTTTTCAAGTTCTCAATAAATATTTACATTAATTAGAATAATATTAAGACTTATGGATCCAATTTTATAAATAAATTATAAATAAAAATAATTGCCAGGGGACTGAGTTTCTCGTGGCCCAGACACATGTTTCCAGCACAAACGGTGTTTTTGACACTAAATAAAATGGCGATAAAGCGCTAACAGCCCTATGGTTATTAACTTAAGGCTAGTTAGATCCTTATAAACTTTACAAAAGGTAAAATAACACGCTGAATTTTTTTTTGGCTTTGAACTTCTGGCAGGGGTCTGTTCTTAAAACGCCTGGGACAAACTTTGGTTTAATGAATTTAATGAAACAAATTAATTTTCGGTACTTTTTATTGAAGAAGATTGTTAATTAACTAATTAAGTTTATAAACATTATGGACCAAATTATATATTATGGACGAATAATTTAAAATTTAATTTTAAAGTTTCAATTTTGGGAATGGGACAGCCCAAGGGACTGTTTCGGTGGTTTACGAATTTATAGCAAAAAAACCAAAATTTATTTCATTTTAGTTTTCAATGCTCCAAATAGAAATGTTTTTTTAATTTTGTAATAAATTTTTTTTAGTTACAAAATAACAATTTTTCTAATAAAAATATGCCTGGGGCAGCAAAAAAAAACATCCTTACAGAGAATCACCCATATACATCAATAGAAAGTATTTAAAATTAAATCACATTAATTAAAAAAGAAAAATTAATTAGAATTTATTTAATGAAAAAACGAGAAAAAAGCTTTTGTTTTTTATTTTGTTCTTTTGTTCTTTTTTTGCAAATCAAAAAAAAAAAATTATGAATATAATTTTTTTAAAAGAATTTTATAAACTTTAAAAAAAAAAATGATCAAATGTCAGCTAATTTTATTGTCATTAATTTTACTAATTTATTAACATCACATTTTTAAAAAATAAATCCAACAGCTGTTTCCTTCGAACCAAGATCAAAATGAAATGTTTTAAAATGATCAGTGTACCTCTCAAGGGTTAAATTAATATTAAAAAATTAATATTAAAAATTCTTTCTAAAAAAAAAATATTTAATTTACTTTTAGTAGAATTGTCGGGCCACCGTGCTTGCTCCGCTGTTTCTTGACCTGCGATCCGATTCCCGAGGGGCAGAGCCCAATATACACAACTTCAATGCAAGGCCTGGTGATAACCGCGTCCGGATTCACCGTCGAGGAAAAAGAAGAAATCCAGAAACTTGTCGAATACATGGGAGGAATTTACTGTAGAGATTTGCGCGGATGTATCACTCACCTGGTGGCAAACTCGGCAACGTCTACGAAATACGAAATGGCCTGCACCAAAAACATCCCAGTTTATAAGCGCAATTGGATAACAAAAGTCTGGGAAGAGAACCTCAAGACTTTTGTGAAAGCTACGGAGCCTTGTTTTGACAGATACAAATGTCCAGTATTTTTTGATATTGTCGTTACAGCGTCGAATGTCGGAAAAAAGGACAAGGAAAAAATAAGAGAGCTGATCACTAAACATGGAGGTGAGTTTATGGGACCTCTTGACGGCTCGAAAGTCACCACAGTTATTACTAATGAATTTTCTACCAAAAGCGAGAAGATAAAATATGCTATGACACACAATTTGCCTTGTATAAAACAAGAATGGGTCTTTAAGAGTGTTGAGGTTGGATACGCGCTTCCGTATCACGATTACTTGATCACTCCTAATAATAATAGTATGAAGTGCTCGACACCCGAGCCAGGATCCACTCAGCGTGTGCTGGAGCCTTTGGACTGCTCAGGCATGAGCATAATTCCGCATTCTTCCCGCAATTTTATCGACGACACCATGCAGTCGACAATGAGCTCTGCGCCGGAATCCGCAACGTTGACACCGAGTTACGTCGGTATTCTGGAGATTCTTGACGCGAAAAAAGCCAAAAAAGCGGGGCCGTTTCTCGACGGCTGTAACATCTACCTCGCGGGATTCGCCACCCAGCACCGAGACAAAATAAACAAGATTTTAAACGCTGGCAGCGCTACGAGGTTCGATGACTTGGCAGACGCTCTGTCTCACGTGATTGTTGGTGACATGAGCAAAGCTGCCAGTGAATTGAAGGTCATTAAATCCAAAGGCTTGAGTCCGCACATAGTGACAATCAGTTGGCTGCAGGAGAGCATAAATCTCAAGAAACCTGCGCCAGAAGGCGCGCATAGCTTTGAAAAGCAAGTGACTGGCCGCAAGACCACGGAGCCTGCCTCGCCGCTGAGTAAAAAAAGCCTCCAGATGCTGCAGAAACCCCGCAGGCCACCGGTACCAATCTTTAGCTTCAACAAGCCTCAGGATGAGGAGCCGGATATTGTCCAGCAGTATCTCAATAAGATGAGCGACAATCCTCCAGAGCCGGTTTTTAATGACAGGCGCAGCGAGGCGAAAATTAGTTCAAGTCGGAATCATGTCTCGAGAACTGCTTCAGAGTCCAGCAGACTTCCAGCTGGATTTCGGAATTTACCTTCCGTGTCACAGGACAGCGAGAGCAATGTTACTCAGTCGACAGTTCACGAGCAAATATTTGACGGATTGGTTTTTTTGGTACTCGGGTATGACGACGAAGAGTACCATCAGATGAATGCAACTCTCCAGGCTGTTGGCGGTAAAGCTGTTCCCAGCTCCTACAAAGGTATTCCTAACTTTGCAATTGTACCTGTCACTGGCGCGACAGTTAAGCACACAGTAGGTGAAATTGTGACGCCTCTGTTCATCGAAGAGTGCATAGAATCTGAAAAAATGGTTGATATAATGTACTACCACAGGCCGCTGTCAATTCCTGCAGATGCAAAACCGCTTTCAGAATGCGTAATTGCCATCAGTTCTTACGGTAGTTCCGAAAGATACTATCTCCAGGAGTTGACAATAGCTCTGGGTGCTAATTACCAAGACACTTTCGCCCGGAAAACTAATGTCGAGAAGAACCAGTTCGCAGCAACTCATTTAATTTGTGTGGAACCAACTGGGAACAAATACAACGCTGCTGTCAAGTGGAATCTTCCAGCAGTGACAGCTGAGTGGCTGATTGCTTGTGGCGAGAGACTTACTCTCGTTGATGAAACTCCGTTTTTAGTCGGCGTAACAGTAGCTCCAGTTCGCAACCCTCCAGAGCAAATAATGGGCCCACCTTCCACTCCAGTTGCAAGGCAAATTCTCACGCCGAAGCGTCGCTTGTCTCAGACTCCAGGCTTGGACACTCCTTTGATCAACAAGAGGCTGAATCTAAGTGGTCACCAGAACACTCCGAACTCGCCTTTCCATGTAAATACTCCACGAACGCCCTATGGAGCTACTGTGGAGCCAAATCCTTCGGCAAGCTTGAAGAAGACTATCTCCAAGTGGATCAGCGATTGTCCGAAAAATAAAACAGAGCCACCACGGCAACGCGCGCCCAGCACTCCGTTGTCGGAGTTGAAGAGACAGATTTGGTCGGCGGCCAAGAAGTCAACGGGTGTTCTCCAGCAGTCCGTAGACCTGGGTCAGGATCCTGAAGAACAGTCTCTGCTTAGAGTGAATTCTCAGTCGATAATTGAGCACATTGAGCAAATAGAGTCTTCACGGCTTAATTCTACTCATTTGAGTGGGAATGATGACAGTGCTCATATGAGCTACGAGGAAGAACCTGGTGAACCTGTTCCCAAGCAGTTGTTCGCAAATGAACTGGAGACTGAAAATAATCCCATCAACGAGCAGCTGGAACACATGAACAAGCTGCTGAACTCTGCTCGAGGGAGCTCCACGGAATCCAGGTACTCGCTCAATGAAAACAGACCTTACGATGAACCGAAAGAACACACGAACTATTTGGTCCCGGACACTCAGCCGGAAAGTGTTGGATGGGAGGATCCAAATCCACCGAAGATGACGTCCACGAAATTGATGAGCAGTAGCTTGCAGACACCCGAGAGCTCGCTTGTGTCCTCCAGACTGGAAATTAGCATCCGGGACACACCAAGGAGGAAGTTTATGCTGTCGGGTGTGAAGAACAAGTCCAGCTACGAAGAAGCTATCCGGCAGCTGGGCGGTGAAATATCTTCCGATGCAAACTTTGATCCCACTGCGACGCATCTGCTGAGCATGAAACCGTCGAGGAATGAGAAAATGCTGGGAAGTATCGCTTCTGGTAAGTGGATATTACATTGCTCGTATATTCGCGTCTGCGAAAACGCTGGGGAGTTTGTTAACGAGGAAGAGCATGAGTGGGGCAATCCCAAGTGTATTCATAATAAGGAATTGGCTGCTCAGCAGGAAATTGACTTGGCCAAGGCTGCTTACCGATGGAGGATCAAGCTCAGTAACAAAAACAGCGGTGCTTATGAAAATATGGTCGCCATTCTGATGGTGCCTAAGGAAAAATACCAGCAGTTTGAGAGACTGATCAATGCTGGTGGTGGTATCGTTGTACCCGCTAAACATCCTTATGACAGTCCTAAGGGTAAAAAAATTACCCATTGCCTTATTCAGGTCAACAAGGTTGATCAGCCTATTGACTGGGCCATGCTTGCCAGCAAAGGGATTTTGTGTTTCTTACCGACTTATTTGAACTTGTTCTTAACTGAAGAGAAAAATTTGAACCCTCGTGACCATGTCATTCCGGACTTTAAAAAATATTTGTCTCTTGTTCCTAAGTGAAGATTTTGATTTGTTTTTGTACTAAATATTTAATGTTTTTGTAAGATATTTGTATTTTTATTGATTTTTTTTTTTTTCGAATAATTATTGTTTATCAGAAAATTCATTTTCATTTATTTTATAACCAGCGACAATTAATATTTTTTGTGATAAAAATAAATTAGTTTTAAGGAATTAAATTTATTTGTCAAATCTATTTTATTTAATTATTAAAAATAAAAAATTGTGCCAACAACACGTGGTGTTCCCAAGCGGTCACCCATCCAAGTACTAACCACGCTCAATGCTGCTTAACTTCAGTGATCGGACGAGAACTGGTGTTTGAACTCAGCATGATATGGTCGTTGACATTTAGTATTAAAATATCTCAGTACTTAAATTGGTTGTCTGTAAAGTCAATTTACGGTCGATAATTTTACGTGATAACGTCATAAAGAAACATTGATGAAAAATTGTATACTTCTATGAATTAAATTTAATTATCATTATTTTGTATTTAAAAATTTATAAATTTTAAATGTTAAAAAATTATTTTAACAAAGAAATAGTTCTTATTGATACATTGTTAATTAAAAATTGATAAAATGATTTGATAATTGATTTAAAAAAATTTTCAGTTTGAAGAAAATTATTTTTTGCATTTCTTCACGTTTCACAGAAAAATATGTTGATTCCTGAAAAAAAATTTTTTATATGCCCTTATGGCTTTTCACTGGCACCTTTCGCCGGTATATGCCCTTATGGCGCTGACACGCTCAGGCTCAGTCGGAACGTGACACTTTTTCGTGCGTGCAGCCGGTGTTCATCAATTTATAAGACGTTATCACGTCAAAAAATCATTAAACCAAAGTTTTTTCATTCATAATTCGTAAATCTCGGCCGTCGCAGTTGTACTTAAACATGAAGTTTCTTGAAGTATAAGTGAATACCATTCGCAGGAGTTGTAAATATGTTACGTGTACTTATTTCGATTTTGTAATTTGGGTTCACAGAAACTTCATAGCCTTGGAGAATTCTTATTAGACCAACTGCTGTTTGCAGCATTCCCACGCGAAATGCTTCAATAAATAATCATTATTTAGTAAATTCATAATAGTAATAATAAATATAAATATACATTGTAGTAAAATTATAGAGTTACCGATACAAATCCTTGGACCTTCACCAAACGGTAGGAACGTACAAGACTCCATGTCATTTTTTCTTTCTTCACTGAACCGATCTGGATCAAATTTTTCTGGTTCTGAGTGATACTTTGGATTCTTATGAACGCCTGGCAATGGAATGTAAACCGCTGTTCCTTTTTCAATAATTATATCAGTGTCGGGAATCTACAAATTTATTCCATTAATCGTTTACTTATCAAGTATAATTATCAAGCCATCAATTGAAAAATAAAATTAGTGTGTACTTTATAATCTTCGGTGGCTACACGATCTATAATCGGAGCAGGCGGATATAATCTTAGAGTTTCATTTATTACTTGCATAAGATACTTCATATTCTGTATCGAATCGTATGTTAATCCACCAAACTTGTTCAAGTTATCAATTATTTCCGTGCGCACGCGATCTTGCAGATCTGGACGTCGGGCTAGTTCATACAATGCGAATGAAATTGTCACTGAACTTGACTCCAAACCGGCTATAAAAAATATTGCTGATTGCGCTACAAGGCTGTCACCTTCAAATCCTAGTGATAAATATTTTTAATTCTTTAGATAAAATCATTAATAATTAATAAGTATTTCTATCTCCAGAATTTGGTAATTTTTTAATATCACAACAAGAAAAAATTTTTTTGGAAAAAAAATGAGCAATTTTGTACTAAGAAATTAATTTGTTCAAAATTTTAAACAATTTTATTTCTTTGTTCAAAAAATCAAAAATTTTTCTTACAATAATTTTCTTGATGAAAAAAAGTTTTCTAGATTTTGGAAAAAAAAACTAAAGTTATCTATCTAAAATTGTTTTTTTTTCAAAATCAAAAATACTTTTTTTCAACCAGAAAATAACTGTGACAGAAATTTTTATTTCTTCATCTAAAAAACAAAATTGTTAAAAATTTTCAACAAATTAATTTCTTGTCACAACTATTCGCATTTTTTTCAAAAGACATTTTTTTTCTTTTTGCGTATGATTTTTGTTAGAATTAAAAGCTTTGAAATTATGCAAATTCTCCGTAAAGAGTAAAATAAAAAAAAAAAGTGACCATAAAACTCTAAAAAAATTCGTAAATATTTATAATTGGGGTCAACCACTTTAATTGGCATTTTTTTTAACAAAACTTCAATTTGATTTTACTGATATATATTTTTTTTTGGGAAAAAAAAAAAAAAAAAATTTGAAAAAAAAAAAAATTGATTATCACAATTTCAAAAAATTTTCAAAAAAATTAAAAAATTTTTCAAATTTTTTTACACTTACTCTATAACTTATCAACTACACGAAAATGAAAATCAAAACAAAAAAAAAAATTAATGGTCCCCTTAACGTAAAACCCATCTCAAAATAACTAAAAACAACTCACGAAATTGTGCATCTTGTTTTTCATTCTTCAATTTAAGTAACGAATCAATAATATCGCCCCTTTCAGTTTTAGATTTTTCACGTGCATTCATTGAAGTCCAAAAAACTTCACGGAAGTAATCAGTATTTTCACCAAAAAATGAGTTATTGAATAATCTTGACAATGATGGGAAGAAAAATGCACTAAACATTCTTATAGCGAATCCGATATTGAAATTGTGTTGTTCCCGACCTGCAGAAAAATTTACAAAGTAAATTTACAGAGTAATACAAAAAAAATTTATCATTTTATTTATTTCATAGCAGTAAAATATTTTTAAAAATTTGTGAAAATTGTGATGATTAATTTTTTTTTTAATTGTTCATTTTTTTATGTATTTTTCAAAAAATACAATGCAATGCATGGATAGAAAATATATTTTATTTTTTTGAATGAAATTTCTATTTGATTTTATTGATATATTTAAAAAAAAAATTGATTACCACAATTTTTACATATTTAAAAAATTTTTTTTAAAATTTGTAAATTAAAAAAGAAAAAATTGAATATCAGAATTTTTGAAGAAATTATATAATCCAAGATTCTACTAAATATAATTCAAATTATACGGAATATTTTTTCGGATTATAACCAGTGTAATCTGGGACGGTATAACCAGAAAAATTACTTGGTCAAATCGGAGATTACAAAAATAATTTAGTATTATCTGGATTATATTTGATATTATCTGAAATTTTTTTTCATCACAGATTACACTGAGTATAATATGGAACGAGATATGCAGTGTAATTTTGGTCTTTCCGTATACTATATAATCATAAAATACTAACTTCGTTTGTAAAATTCTGGTGTAGGTTGATCAAATGAATTGGTACTGATACCAAAAGCCAGTGACGCAACGATATCAGTAGTATACATAGTGCTAGTGTCTTTAACTTCAATGCTTTGAATTTTATTTTCATCACCGGCAAACTTTTTATCCAAAAAATTCTTCATGTTGTCAGAAGTCTCGACCATCAGATAAAACAACTGCTTGAGTTTTCCGCTGGTAAAAGTCGGCGACAATTTGGTCCTAATGTATTTCCACTCGGGATTGTCTATCGAGAAGAGATTGTCAGTGCCCAGCTTGTCATTGCGGTTTCGGGAAGAAAAGTACCGATTTTGGAAGAAATTAAAGTCCTTGATAATCATCTGTTTTATTATTTTAGGATGCCGCAGTATCAAAAAGGGCTTGTGCATGATGTAAATCCCCAAAAAAGGAGGATCGCCTCTGGCTTCATTATATAGTCTTCCCAGAAGATATCCCGGTGAGACGCGAAGCAGCATTGCATCTTTGAAGTTTCCAAAGATTAAATTTGTCGGCAAAGTCGGAACACCACGTTTTTGCCAATAAGTTAGCTTGTACTTTGCCCAAACATAAAAAATACTTGCTAAAATAGCAATTGCAGTTACTAACGTCAACAACGGACTCTCCATTGCAACTTCACAAGCACTGACTGCAGACTCGAGTAAGATAAACTTTTTATAAGAACCGAAACAACAATACTAAACTGATAACTGCCCGCAGATATCTGTTATCTTGAATGTAAATATTTTTAATGCTTTGATAATGCATATCATCATCGCGCTCAATGTTCAATTAATTTATGAATTGCAACTTCGAGTTATTATTAATTATCAATCATTACATTAGTCATACTTTAGCATAAAATATTTCTATCAGTCGCAATTCACTGTCATCTTTCATTGTTTTATAAATTATAGAGTACAAAATTATTAGCGTGCAGTTTATATATTCAATTGAATAATTGAGAAGTAGCAGTTTACTGGTCAACTTAGATGATAATCACTATAATTACAAAATAGTTTTGTTAATATATTTTAAATTTTTTTTCTAATGATAATACTTACTAGCAACCTTACAGTTACTTTATTAAATAATGACTTTTGTTAAATTGCACTGTACTTTCTTAAATATTGACATTTTTAAAGATATAAGCTCATCCCGATGTTACACTCATCAAGAGCTTTCATTTGAGTACCCACATGCATTATTGATATATTTTTCATATATACATATATATAAATATATAAAATATATGAAAAATTGATGTGGGTACTCAAATGAAAGCTCTTGATGAGTGTAACTTCGGGATGATCTTATATCTTTAAAAATGTCAATGGTTCACAAGATACAAGGTCATTTCTTAACTATACATATATATGGGGCATCCCATGCTAAATCGAGCACTTTTGACTCCGACCCTTTTCGATTTTTCTGAAATTTTGCTATCTTTCTCTATTCTATTGAAAACAATTTTCAGAATTTTTTCAAATTTTTTTACCCAACCAAAAAAAAGTTACGAGTTATTTGCAAAAAACAGCTTTTTTGTTAAATAACCATAACTTTTTTCAAAATTAACTTATTAGGATGTTTTTTTTTTTAATTTTTGTTTTTATACGCCTACTTTGGACACTTAATTAATAAAAATTATTTTAACATATTAAATATAAAAATTATGAAATGAAAAAATTTAGGGGCTTACTGGATAGATAAATGTACAATAATCCGCCTAAAAAAATTTTTTCTCACAATTTTTCAATTAGTTATGCGGTAGTTAATTAATAATTTTTTTTTTTGCTATTACAGATAAAACTTATAAAAAAAATCATAATTTACACTAAAAAAAATTTAACTTGATTAAAAAAATATATATTTTTATCAAGAAAATTATTTTTAAAAGCTTCATTGTTTTAATTTAGAAAAATTCTTTTTTTTCTTTTCATAGAAATTAAACAAGCGTAAAATTTATTTTTTCATGACTCTGTGTAATTAAATAATTAATAATACTATAAATCTGTCATTTGATGAATTTTTTAAACTCAATATTAATGCCATTTGCAGCTGCAGTAAAAGTTGACCGTGAGTCTAACTTATAAATTTCTTCTGGATTCTGATGGACATCGTACTCGGACAAAATCATTGAGAGCACAACTTTGACATGTAATTGTCCGACTTTCATACCTGCGGTTAATAAAATTAATTTTTTCTCATCTATGTTAATAGAATATTATTTCTAGTTTTCATACATCATTTACTTACCAACACACATTCTAGGTCCCGCGCCAAAAGGAATGTATGCATCAGAAATTTTTTGGTCTTCACTGAACCGATCAGGATTAAATACTTCTGGTTCGTCAAAAAATTTCGGATCACCATGCAAGCCGTACAAGGAAATATAAATTGGAGTACCTTTTTCAATAATAATGTTCGTGTCAGGTATCTAAAATACAATAATTATTTATTAGTAATTATTTTTGAATTATCTTTAATATTTTTTTAGATAGAAAATTTTTAATTAATTTTTAAATTTTAATTTTTTTAATTAATTAACTTAGAGCCAAAAAAATACTTACAAAAAATTACATTTACAGTTTTGTAAATCTTATAAATATAAAATTTATATTTTTAATTTTTTGTAATAATTTTTTTAATAAGAAAAATTATAAAAATTTTCAAATTTCTGTAAATTTTATATTCATATAAATATTATTCAGAAATCAGCAGATATTAAAATAATTTTTTGATTTTTTTTAATTAATTAAATTAGAAAAAAAAAAATAATTACAAAAAAATTGCACTTAAAGTTTTTAAAATTTAAAATTTTTCTTTTTATTTTTTGTAATATTTTTTTTTAATAAGAAAAATCATAAAAATTTTCAAATTTTTTTTTCATAAATATATTATCTAGAAATTAGCAGACATTAAAAAAAATTTTTTGATTATTTTTAATTAATTAAATTAGAACCACAAAAATACTTAAAAAAAATTGCACTTATAGTTTTTAAAATCTTCTAAATGTGAAATTTTTATTTTTTGTAATAATTTTTTTAATAAGAAAAATCATAAAAATTTTCAGATTTCTGTAAAATGAATATTTATTTTTATTTAATAACGTACTTTATAATCCTGGAGAGTATAACGATCGATTGTAGAAACGGACGGATGCAATCTCACGCCTTCAGCGATACATTGATCCAAATACTTCATATCATTGAAAGCCTCAAAAGTCCATCCATGTTTGTCAATAGCTTTTTTGATGTCTTCTCGGGCTCGGTCTTGATACTCTTTCTTCTTTGCTAACTCCATAAGAGTAAAAGACGCTGTAGTTGAACTTGATTCAAAGCCAGAAAAAAATGTTCCGGATTGGAACAAAAGGTTGTCACCCTCCAACCCTGTAACATTTTTTTCTCATTAATCTTATTGGAAGAGATAAATAAAGAAAATTATCGGATAAGATCATGAGATAC
Organism: Cotesia typhae; assembly: GCF_013202065.1. Lineage (NCBI taxonomy): Eukaryota > Metazoa > Arthropoda > Insecta > Hymenoptera > Braconidae > Cotesia > Cotesia typhae. The sequence goes on along the minus strand of NW_027423758.1, from coordinate 1,950,308 downwards.
TGATAGATCAATTTGATTATCACTGATAAATATCGGACTGAGTTATTAATTGAAAATTAATTTTTAAACGGAAGAATTCAATTTCAAAAACAAATTCTAAAAATCTATATGAAAAAATTTTATTAGTTCTAATCATCATTTTTTAATAATTTTTTATGACAATGTAAAATTACTCCAAATTTATATTTAATAAATATATTGATAACATTCAAATATTTTGAAATTTCCCGCTTTTTTTTAAACATTGTAATATTTTAAAATTATAACATTTGAATATTTAAAAATTTCCCGCTTTTTTTACAACATTGTAATATTTTAAAATTATAACATTTGAATATTTAAAAATTTCCCATTTTTCTTCAAACATTATAATTTCATGATAATTGTTCACGTTTTTAAATTTTATAATAACTATTTCTTAAAATAAAAAGCGAGAAAAATAATCACGCGTTCTTTATTGTTTTTTGGATATATTTTCTTTTGTAACTTTAAAAAATTGTACAGTTGAAGTTTTACGCCGCTATTCCCACAGAAAGTTTTTTTTTCACATTTTTAAACTACGAATATGTTCCTTTGTAAATTGGTTGAAAAAAATTATACGCCCTTTCACCTTTAGATCACCAAAATTTCGAATTATTAAAAGTAAAGGGGCGTATAATTAAAGACATACGCCTTTTTACTTTTAAAAAATTTTTTTTTTCCAATTTTACGTGTAGAATGTGCCTTGATTGGCAATAAAAAAAAAGTATGCGCTCTTTTACCTTTGCAAAGGTAAAAGGGCGCATAAATTGTTATAAGCCCTTTTATTACCTTTAGGCACCCGAATTAAAAATTAATGTAATATTTTGATAATTTATAAATCTATTATTATTAATAATTAATATTTATTTTATTTTATTTATTGTCTGTAATTATTATTAATTTATTTATTTATAATTAATATTAACTGTTAATAATTGTTAATGTTAATAATAATAATTTGATATAAATATTTGTAAAACTGGTTGAAAATTTAACAAAAAAAAAAATTTTTTTTTAAATTAAAAAAAAATCGTTTTTAAAAAAATTAAAAAAAAAATTTTTTTTTTTAAATTAAAAAAAAAATTGTTTTTAAAAAAAATAAAAAAAAATTTTTTTTTTTTTTTTTTTCATAATTTAAGCACTTTTACCTTTCGGCACGTGATATGATATCAGAAGAAATAACTTACTATAAGTTGAATTTTTCTCTCCATTTTTTAACTGAATGATTGAATCAATGTAATCTCCTCTTTTAAACCCGTTTTTTTCTCTCGATTCAACTGCGCTCCAAAAAACTTTTCTAATAAACGTCGAATCAAATAACATAGGAGATCCGATCATTTCTACAAGTTCAGGCATAAAAAACACAGTAACCAAGGCTACCATGCGTTTGAACCCATGGAAGAATTCCATAACTAAAAATTAATTTAAAAAAATTCATTTAACTGACCTAGTTAACAATAATTAATAAAAAAAAACCAAACTTACGAGATTTGCTGTAGTCAGAATCGGGATATTTAAAAGAGTCAGTCTTAGTACCAAGAGCGACATTGGCAATAAGGTCAGCAGTATACTTGTAATTAATCTCCTGAGCATCAAAAACTTTAATGTTATCATTAACACATTCATTTTTCAGATATTCCATCATCGGCTGCGTAGTTTCCATCATCAGCGGAAGCATTTGCTTCAATTTTCCGCGCGTAAGCGTCGGAGTTATTTTGCTCCTCAAATATTTCCAGGCAGGATTTTTCAAGCCAAATAAATTCCTCATCCCAATACTGTCTTTTTGCTGGGGCCCAGCGAAATGTCTGTCGGAAAAATTATCAAAATCACGGATCAAAATCTGCTTGATTATCTCCGGGTCCCGCAGCAACAGACACGGCTTGTGAAAAATGTAGAAGCCGACATAAGGCGCGTCCTGAGGCGCCGTGCGGTAAATTTCTCCCAAGTGGAATCCTGGAGCTGTGCGGAACAAAATTCCATTTTTAAAATCACCAAAAACTATGTCTGTTCTCTGCAACTGTTGCACGCCGCATCTTTTCCAGTAGCTTATTCTGTGAAGACAATAAAAATAACAAGTAAGTATAAATGATACTGGTAATACAAAAATGTATAAAAATAAAAGACTCTGAGAGTCTGATCTGTCATAAAATACTTTCATTGATGCAACTACTTAATAACACTAGCGTAAGTAAGTAAGTTGCAATCCTTTTTATACATAAAATTATGTTTCGTTACGCAGAAGATTGTCTCGGTGTCATTATTTGGAAGAATTTGATTGGATGGTTAGTTTCCTTGCGGTTAGTTAATGTTTTTTTGGTTTTTTTTTTTTTTTTAATCACACTATTATGATGTATTTAGACGCAACTTTGAAATTTAATAATATAAACTAAATCATTGAGTTTCAATTATCGTACAAACAAATTTTTTTTTGCATCTTAAAAATAATAAAATAATAACTTCAATTATTTTAATTGAGTATTATTCTTTACGAGAAGTAATCACACTTATGTTATTGACGTATATGGAATTTATATAAGGAAAAAATAATTTAATTTTTAGTAGGTTCTATAGAAATCTAATTATTCCATTTGTCCTCATAACGTAAAGTTTCAGAAATTTTGCTACTTCCTGACTTAGCTCGTCGAGCCGAATAAGAAAATATTGAATTAAATTGAATTTATTGATTTATGCCAAAGCCTTCACTGGCCAGATGGCAAAAGAAAAATATCCATTTTGTGAATACAATACATTTTTAAACTTTTAATTTAAACGTAATAATTAGAACTTATATATAATTATAGATAATAAAATATTGGTACACGGAAAAAAGTAAACTGTAATAAATAACAGTCGATTTATAATAAGTAATGATTAACTGCTAAAAATTACCACTTCAAACAGTAATATTCGCCATGTAAATGTCTAAAATGTTAAAGTATAATAATTAAGAATTCAGACTTTAATATTTATCATTTCGTACCTAAAAAATGATGTTATGATATGTAAAAAGTATAGAATAAAGTTAATAAATTTCTAATACAAGCAACGTCAATATCTACAAAGTAAAATTATTGACTTGCTTAGACTGGTAAAATGTATATTTTAAAAGTATAATTTTTTACTGTTTGAAATATTAAATTCTCCCAGAGTGAGACCCCCTTCTCTTTCATCTGAGTTTCCCTTCTCTTCATAATATGGACTATTTATTGAAATGGCAATTTTTACTGTTTGAAACTGTAATTTTTAAAGATAAAAGAGTCGTTATTTACTATAGTGACAACTACTAATTACTTATTTTGGATATTAAATTATAAATTGTGGCTTTTATACTTTCTACATTAAGTTCTGTAATATTTATATTTTTGCCACCCCGATGTCCGCTTTACTGTTTGAAACTATAAAAACTAACCGGAATCTGAGTGAATATTACAGTTTACTTTTTTCCGTGTAAAGGTAATATCGCTTATATGCTAATTTTGAAGAAACTGTTTAAGTGAAAATTAGAACTAATAGATTACAATATATATGATTATGATTTTAAGGATTTTGATTTTAATTTTGCTAGTGATTTAATAAATTTTACTGATTTTGATAATTTTAGAGATTTAACTGAAAATTTAAAGAAAATACTATCAATAATCCGATCAAGAAGAACAAGAAGTACTGAAAGGTCAAGATCTCCACGTAAAATTATGGTTGAGGTCTCATTAAATAAGAAATTTTATGTGGCTATATTTTACAGTTTACCTCACGTCGCGAAAACAATTAGTTTTAAAGTTATAACTAAATGCAAGTTCGAAAGAGGGGTCGGTTTTTCTAGCAAAAAATAATAGTTTAAAAAATCTAAAAAACACGCTTTTTATAGAAAACCGAACTAAAAAAATAGAAAATAAGTTTTAATAAATTTAAATTAAGAATAGTGTAAATAAAAAAAAATGTATTTTATTTTAAAAAAAGCGTGGGGTGCTTTTTAAGATATTCTAAAAATGATAATCACTCTACTCATATCTGTCGATATGAATTTGAATTTTAAAAATTTGTTAGTCGAGTTAAAATAAAAAAAAAAAAAAAAAAAAAAAACAGTAAGAATAGTGAGAAAATTTTCAGTCGTGCGACGATAACTACATCCTTACTGATTAAAAAGCAGTTTGAATTTTTATTTTCAGATGATCCGTTTTTTAATTATTGAACCGATTATAGAAGGGGTAATTTTTTCTAGTGCTCTACGAGATTGTTAATAACTTTGTAATAATTAAATATTTTTCAATAAAAATTTAGGGTAATAATCTTTAATGTACCCTCAATAAAATAAAAAAAATCCGATCTCCAAATTCCTTTATTTTCCCTGTCAAAAAAATTTTCAAAAATTATCTCTTTTTTTTTATCGTCACAGTGGTGTTTCCTTTAAACTGCACATGAATTAGTGGAGGAAGGAATTTAGAAGTAATAGCAGTATTAATATTAATGATAAAATACTTGAAAAGTATCAAAGATTTCAAAATTTTACAATACTATGTACACATCCAATACATTCTATAAATAAATTCAATTGTTTTAATTGTGACAAAAGATTAAAATATTTCTAAACGGTAAACAATTTCTTACACCGTACCATCGTTTTCACATCGAATTTTCCATCATTGGTTTTCAAATTTCTGCAAACCGTTTCAGCAAGTAGTGAAGAAAAATTAAATCAGTACAAGTTTAATTACTGCTCAAATATAATCTCAAATTTTTGATTTGTGATAATAACTGTGAAAAAAGTGAAAGAATTTTTTCTGTGAAAATATAATTTGAAGTTTATAAAAAATATTTAAAAAAAAAAATAGAAATAAATTACCGGCCACGCTTTTTTGGGAAGAAAAGTGAAATAATAGTACCAAACTATCACTACTTATAATTTAGATGAAAAATATGAAAATATATGTTGTTGCACAAACTATTCGTAACGTGATTGGTTAAATAAATATATATTAAGCATGAAAATATATCTAATTCGTGACTACATGCACGCGCGCGCTTGCACGCGTACTTAACTCTAGTCCCATAATAAAATTGAGATGAAATGTATGTGGCATCAAACTATGTCGTAACGTGATTGGTCGAATATATCATAAGCATGAAAATATATACAAGTCCTAAACTCATGCGCGCGCTTTTTGAATTTTGGCGCGCAAATTTGAATTCTAGTTATATTAAATATTATCTTGGATAAAATGACTATTGACGATTTAACTTTTGGATGTTCTGAGCGGGCGCTTCATCCGAGATATAATGTGACACCATCAGAATTGCAAGAGTATATGTTGAGAGTTAGTCTTCGACTAGGATATGAAAATAGACTTCCATACGGTCTTCTCCTCGCTACTGTGACTGCTTTCAGCATGGGAAATTTGACAAGAGATCAAGCCGTGAATCATGTAGAAATACTTCTCCAAGATGAAGCGGACCTGCGAGATGAATTTAAGAGTAGAGTAATTCATTAATTGATCCACGATGTTTTTTCTTCACTCTATAATTCTTTTTGTGAAGAAAAAAATAATAATGACAATGTTCTGATTTTTGTAATTAAGTCCAATTGTGGTGTCAATAATTTTAATACATGTTTGCTCAACTTTGCATAAATGGTTTTAAATAAAAATATTAAAAATTTGTGATAAAAAAAAAAGTCTTGTTTTTTGTAAATCAGTAATTTAATGATTTTCTATTGAAAATAAATGTAAAAAATAAACTTGTGCTTAAATGATCCTTAAATATTTTATATCCATGCATTGCATTGCATTTTTTAAAAATACATAAAAAAATATACAATTTAAAAAAAAATTAATCATCACAAATTTAACAAATTTTCAAAAAAATTTATAAATTAAAAAAAAAAAAAAGTTGAATATAACAATTTTTGAAAAAATTATATAATTCAAGATTCTACTGAGTATAATTCGAATTATACGGGATATTTTTTCGGATTATATCTAGTGTAATCTGGGGCAGTATAACCAGAAAAATTACTCGGTCAAATCAGAGATTACACTGAGTAAAAAAAAATTGCATTTTTAATTTATTAAAATTTCTAATGTCTACTTTTTTTTTTTTTGTTTTTTTAATGCAGTCTTCATTTATTTATTTATTTTAAGTATTTTTATAAGATTTATCTTTAATACACTGACTATTCTCGGTCGCAAGAGTTTTAAAATAGTTTGTATGTAGTTCACTGACATTTGCCATTACAATCATAACTGAGATTACAAATTTAGTTGTGAGAATTAACATTTAGTTTAAATTTGAGTTTAATTGGAACAATTAGATTACACTTAGATTATACTTAGATTACCCTGAGTATAATACAAAAATAATTTAGTATAATCTGGATTATATTTGACATTATCTAAAATTTTTTTCACCACAGATTACACTGAGTATAATATAGGATAAGTGTAATTTTGTTCTTTCCGTGTATACAGTAAATATATCCTACTTATTAAATTATCAAATTACGGATTTGGAATTAATAAATATAATATTAGTTAATTATCATTAAAGTTAATTGTATAGATTTAAATTACATATTTTACTCGCTAATTAATTAATTATTCAATAAATTTGAATTGAAACTTTATTTTATTTTTTTTTTTAGGATCATCATACATTAATATAGTACATACATAGATATTATAAATATCATTAAACATGATGATTTCAACGCACTTATAATAATCAAATATTTCAGTCTACGATATTTATTATTTATTTATTTTTTATTTTATATTATATTTATCTTTTAGATTTACAGAACATTAAATATCTAATTATTCTATCCACTCAATCATCACTTGACCTTACTCGTTAATTACTTTAAATCTCACACATCCAGTCGAGATCAACACAATCCCGGACACCATTTGTACGAATAAATTTTCGGATTTATAAGATTAAAATTCATCGATCAACACGTTAAACAGCACGCGTTAAACTTGTGCAAACTAAACATTCATCTGTCAGTTGTTCGTGTGATTAAACACATTTCTTCACTATAAAGCCATACGTCAATTACAGCCTCGTATATTCTAAATAACAGTCGCTCAATAAATTTAATTACAACTTATAATTATTTTCTTATAGAACTAACTACTAATTTATTTAAACTAATAAGCGTTTCAATGAAAAAAAAAAAATAAAAAAAAAAAAAGTCCCACGATTGAACATAAAATAAATTTAAAAAAAAAATACCTTGACTTTTAGTTTTAAACGTATCAGTAAATTACAAAAATTTTTTCCTTTTAATTTGATTTAATAATTACAATGTTTGTTAAAAATTTTACCAATTTAACTTTAAAACTTAAAAGATAAAAACTCATTTAACTTAGTATTAACAATATTGCAATTTAATGTACATTATAATCATTATGATGACCGTGACTGGAATGTTGACGTAAATGACATGAAAGATTGAATCTCAAGTCAATTAATAAAAAAAAAATTATTTATTTAGCTAACGGATCTTGTTGACTATTAGATGGCTGAGGCTGTGGTTGTTGTGGTTGCTGTTGTTGTGGTTGCTGTTGTTGTGGTTGCTGCTGCTGCTGCTGCTGTTGTTGTTGTTGTTGTTGTTGTTGTTGTTGTTGTTGCTGGAGAGCTTGTTGTTGGAGCATAGAATGTGCGACATTCTGCAGTCTGACTTGACTGGGGCCTGGGCTACCTCTCGCAGTGGTAACAATCGGTTTACCTTGCGGTAACGATTGTCTTAATTGTGCACTGCTTGCAGCAACAACCTGGATTGTTTGTTTCAATGCATTTGATGCCGCAACAGTCACTGGAATTACGCGAGTTTGCATTGGTGGCTTTGTTAAAACGACTTGTCCTGAAGGAGTCACACCAGTTCCTGCTGATACCTGAAGAAATGATTTTTAATTATCAATTATTTATAATTTAAATTATCAGCACAATTTTTAAAATTTTTTAAATTTAGTTTTATTTGGTAATTATAGATAATCTTTTTATTAGATTAATTAAGTCGAATTATTAGAATGTTTAAATAATATTCAATTACTTGCAATCAAAAATAAAAAAATTGAAATTTTGAAAAATTTTTTTTTTTAAATTAGTCATAAAAATTTTTTAAAATTAACTTTGCAGTTAATTTTGAAGTAAATGAAAATTTTTATAGCAGCCGAAAATCGTTAATGAAATGTGTCCACATAATTTTAGTGGTTCTAGTATTTCTTCCGTATTTTATGTGTAGAAAAATATTTTAAAAATTTTTTTCATCAAAAAATTTTAATTTTTTTTTTTTATTAAATGAATTAACAATAACAAAATATTTTTAAAAAATTGCAAGAATAGTTTTTTAAATTTTTTCAATGTGGAATTTTAAAAAAAAATTTTTTTTTTTTAATAATTTAAAAATATTTAAAAAAAAATAAAAAATACTCGGTAAGAAATTACTTAATTATAATTTTTTTTTTTTTTTTAAATCAATTACACAATTTATTTTTTTCTTAAAATAGGAATGAGCATTATGAGGCATGCACTTTTGGATTTTCCAAACTTTTTTTATTTTCTTGAACGAAATTTTTTTTTTTAAATTTTAGTATATTTTTTTTTTTAAATACATAAAAAATGAACAATTAAAAAAAAAATTAATAGTCACAATTTTAACAAATTTCCAAAAAAACTCTAAATTTTACAAAAAAAAAGCTATCGAAATTTTAATTTTTTTCTTTCACGATATTTTTTATCATGATTGCGCCATAAAAATAAGGAGAATAAAAAAAATAAAAAAATGTTAATTTTCCACCTAGATATGACCAAAAATAGGATGGACTCCATTTGTAAAAAATTACCAAAAGTCTAAAGATTATTTTTAATGCTTGAAGTCCTGTGGACCGTAAAACTAAGCAATAACAAAAATTTTGGACAGAGCTTAGATAAATTAAAATTATTTATAATTTACAATTCTGATTCGACAAAATTGAAATATGATCAACATATTTTTGAAATAAAAATAAAACTAAATTTATGAATAAATTCTAAAAAAAAAAAAAAAAAAATTACCTGAGCAAATTGTTGCATCGCAGACGGCTGTACATTCTTGAAAACTTGTTGAACCGTGACAGTATTCTTAGGCGGAACAATAAACTGAGCCTGTACTCCAACTTTTCCGGCTATTTGCGTGAGCTGAGTAACCTTTTGCCCAGTCAATCTTTTAGGATTGATCATAGGATGCATACCAATTTGCCTCAGATGCTGAGAGGTCGGAGCCCCGCGAACCATGCTGGCTTTAACAAGAGCCGCAGTAACTGGAGTCCCACCAGCAACTGCATTAGCAACACCAGTAGCACTGGAGGAGGTTCCAGACTGTTGTGCATGCAGACCAGCTTGTGTGAGTATTTGATGCGGAGTCAGTCCGGAGGGCGAGGACATCTGCACGACAGCTTTTCCCTGCTGCAACGCAACTTGCCGCTTGATCATGGCTGCCATATCTGCCTCCGGTACTCGTGAGATAGATTTTCCAACGGCTACTTGAGCGACAGTGCTCCCGACGACGCTCTGTTTCATCAGAGTAGCTCGCTGCTGAGGAGTTCCTGAGACCGAGACAGAAACCTTCTGCCCACTGGCTGCTGCTTGCAGAGCTTTGAGTTGTTGCTGATTAGCGACACTGTAAGGCTGACGAACCAACAATTGCTGCTGCCGAGCGTAATACTGCAACTGGCTGGGAGTCAGCGGCTTAGCGCCCGGTGGTGCAGCCATCGTGACACTCACGATCCCCTTCTGAGAACCCGACTGGGCTACAGACACAAGACTAGCCGTAGGAATCCGCTGGCCAGGTTGGAGATTCGCCACACTAACAACAGCCGTGTTAGATCTTACATCTTGAATCGGCAGAGTGCCTTGACGGACTTTTAAAGCTGTCACCACTGAAGTCCCGCTGGTCACTGCACTGGTCACACTCGTCGTTTTAACAGTAGGCCCCGCAGTAGTCACAGAGACTATTTGCGACTGCAATTGTGGCGTTGTTGTGTTTATCGTCGCCACTTTCTGGACGATTTGTTGTTGCTGTTGCGGATTTATGTGGATCTGTTGGGTCTGGACTTGCGGTTGAGCTTGAGATTGCTGGACTTGTTGCTGTAGCTGCACTTGCTGCAATTGAGCTTGGGCTTGGGCTTGAGCTTGGGCTTGAGCTTGTTGCTGTTGAGCTAATCGCGCTGCCGTCTGCTGGTCAGGTGTTAATATCTAAAATGAAAAATTTTTTTATTAAATAAAATACTTGTAGAAAAATTAATTATTATTTTTTTCTTAAATATTTGCAATAAATATTTTTGAAAGTTGATTTTTTTTTTTTTTATATTTTTAAATAAAAATAATAATGATCATTTAAATTTAAACTGTTTTACGTTTAATAATTAACTTAGTGAGATAAAAATTTTTTTAATGTTAATTTTTGCTCTATTACTATTTTATGATAATAATAATTTAAATGTAATAATTTTTGAGATTTTTTTCCTTTCATTCTTAAATTATTCAATGATACAGTAATTGATTCCTTAAGTTTTTTCAATTATAAATCAAAACAATTATATTTTTGTTAACTTAAAAGTTTTTATGTCAAGAATCGCAAATAGATGCTATTTTTTTTTATGAAAAAGGTACTAAATCGCAAACCGAACATTCAGTAAAAAAAAAAAAACGGTATATTATCATTTCAAGTTAAAAAAATTGTACCACCCAATGAAATAGTCTTTTTTAAATAATACATATTTTTTGCAGACATAAACTATTGTTATTTTTAATGATCATTTTTTATTGGTATACCGACACAAAAATTCAACCTAAAAATTATATAGTTTTTTTTTTAATTTAAAAATTTGTGATTTTACTAAAATAATAATAATAATAATAATAATACTTACATTAGTGTTTTTATTTTTTTCTTTGCTAATCCTGTCAGCTCGGCGTATCGCAACATCAAGCGGTGACATAGGATTATCATACTGAACACCATGATCAGCTAATACGGCTGCGTGCTTTGGATTTGTCGCTGAAGGATTACTAACCAGTAGGGATTTTGTAGTCCCCGGGCCTTTTTTCCCCATCAACATTTTAATAGTATCGAGACGCTGAATACACATCAATGTAAATGAGTTATTTTTATCGTAATCATAAAGCTGGCTTGTACGCATCGGGCGATTCGTTTTGCTGTGCTGCTGTATTTGTAAAAATCATTCAATAAATTAGATACAATGTTTTATTTATTGACAAGAGACCTATCACTTTGGGATTTAATGGTTGGTAAAGACCAAGCCAATAGATAAATTTTTTTTTTTTTTTTTTTTTTTAAGTTTAGTGTTACTCCAGACAGGATTCGCATAACGTAAAAAATTCCACTTATCCGTTACACGAGTTTTAATGGAGCTAATTAATATTTCGCTGAGTTATTATTTGTGACCAATCGAGATATTTAATCAAGCAGGTTGTCGGCAGCGAATGATTTAAAAGTCTTCAATTCAGTAAATTTGTTTCATAAAATTATTCATTTTGATAAATATCAATTTTTATATATTTGACATTAATTCATCATTTTTAATTCAACTTTATAAAAATATTGAAGTAATTTTGAACAAATGGTTTGATAAATTTTTTGGTAATTATTTAAAGGTGAAAAATTTACATTTTTTTATTTCTTTTTATTCTGCTTGTTTTTACGGCGGATTTATGATAAAAAATGTCGCGAGAAAAAAAAATAAAGATTTCGATAGGTTTTTTACTTTTCAAAAGTTGGAAAAAATTTTGGCTCATGTTTTTTGATAAAATTTATATTTTATCTTTTTTTAATATTTTTTTATAAGGTACATAAAAAAAAGAACAATTAAAAAAAAAAAATTGAATATCACAATTTTCTAAAAATTTTATAAATTTTTTTGAAAATTTGTAAAATTGTGAAATTTAACTTTTTTTTCAATTGTTCATTTTTTTTTGTGTATTTTTCAAAAAAAAAAAATATATCAACATTTTCAAAAAAAAAAAAAAATATATATCAAAATTTTCAAAAAAAAAATTTCGTTTAAAAAAAAAATGAAAATGAAAATTGTTGACCGCACTTGTAAATATTTACCAATTTTTTTTCTGTTGTAAAATTATTTTTATGGCTTGTAAAAATAAAAATTATTATTAAAAAAAAAAATAATAATTTTTTTACAAAAGTAGTGTTAGGTCTCTTTTCTTAAAATAAAAATAAAAAAAAATTACCTCAACAACATGTGGCAATTTCATAACTCCTTTCTGTTTCTTTTGTTTCTTAGGAGTAGTGTCATACATGATTTTGCCTTCTTCCCTCGGAACAATAACAGACTCATATCGATACCGACACTGTTTGGGTGACCTGTAGATCCTCGAAATATTGTTAACAATGTCAGCAACCAGATCCCAATTAGGCGTGTGAGCCGGCGAAATGACCATCAGATTGAGCGCCAAGCCCTGATAGACCTGAAGCGCCTGAAGCAGGGCCCAATCTTCATGGACCAACCAGTCTAGCATCGGCTCGGGTTCAATTGACTTGAGAACCGTGGGCTTGACCCCTGGGATCGTTATCGGCGGACGAATTCCTCTGTGTTTGTGGAGCTTCATGTCACGGCGTGCTTTGAGCAACGCAGGAGTCGGACGGTCAAATAGCGACCTCGGAGCAAATGAAGAGTCGTCTTTATGACGTATTTTAGCCGGACGTCGCCCATCTCTTTCTGTCGGCGTCGACTCGGTCCGACTTCGCTTCAGCTCTTTCTTCACATACACTGGCGGCAATTGTGCTTCAGTCATCGGTGTGTTCTCGTATAAAAATCCTAAGGAGTAGTCCACGTACACATCGTTGTCCGAAGTTGGAGGTGTTGGAGGACACCACATCTGTTAAATTTATTTATCAATTATTAATCAAATTTTTTTTTTTTAATTTAATTTAATTTACTTACCGGCATTTGTTCCATCGTATTGTCAGATAACCACACCTATAATTATTCAAAATAAAAATTAAGTAAAATAAAAAAAATATAAAAAATAAAAATCCCGAATCCGTCGATTCAATATTGATTGCAGCGAAGATAACCAGAACTGTAATAACTTACCCTTTAATTAAAATCTTAAGATTAAAGTTAAAAAAAAAAAAAAAAAAAAAAAGCGGGAAATTGAAGGATTGTTTAATTCAAAAGCTTCAAAACCGTTCTGGTATTCGCCACACTCATATACATCATCGAGGAATATATAAATATTCCTCACGCTCAAAAATGTGCCTGCTTATATTCTGGCAGTCTCCAAGATAAGTTTGGAATGGCAAAGGCAGTGTTTTGGTGCCATTTAATGGACATGTAATTAAAATACTGAATTTTTTTTTTTTTTTTTTTTCCATAAAAAAAATTGAATTTATTTATATTTTGTTTAAATAATTGTGCGGTCCAGACGGCCTTGCCACACCAAACAAGAGATCAGTGACCTCCAAACATAAACAAGCACACTGAGCTATTTTTTTTTTTTTTTCAATTTTATCTAATAAATAAATAATTGAATTTTTTTGACACCAAAACGGAACTGAACCTTTGAACCTTGGAAACACACCAAGAAATAAGAAAACACATTGTTTGTAGTAAGGAATATTTTTCGTTTATTTCCTTCTTAGTCTCACGCTCGATCATACAAAAAATACAGGCACACGACTTAGTAATTATTTATCGCGTTACATTTAATAAATACATATACATAAAAACATATATATATATATATATATATATATATATATATATATATATATATATATATATATATATATATATATGTGGATAAATATTTATGTATGTGTGTATGTATATATACATATGTAATATAATATACTTATAATTTAAAATCTTAACACTCGACAAATTACACGTTATTTTTCTAATCGTTAATAATCTTAATCACTAAAACGTTTATATATATTTATATATCCATATTTATAATGTTATTTCACATTGAACGACTTAAGTCGTGCACAGAGGAGTGATAGAGAGACAGAAGCACATGAACTCACTCGAGTTTCTTTTTTTAAATTTTAACTTTAATAACAAATTAAAAAACACTTCTCATTGTAAGTCAAACTTAAATGAAAACAAAAAAAAAAAAAAAAAAAAAAAACGTCTTTCGAAGTTGATTAAAAATATTAACAATTATAAACAATATTTTGATAATTACGTATAATAACAGAGTGTAGCGTCTTGATTATATTGAAAAAATATTTTTTTTTAACCCTAACTTTTATCATTATATAATACAGTCATGAGTCTCGCGTTATCACGAAAATATAAATTATATTTATCATTTTTCTTTTTCCTCACTGCCGTATTTTCATCGGTCAGTAATTTTTTTTTTTTTTTTTTTTTTTTTTTGTTATTACTACTCCGCTCTTTTTACACAACTTATTTAAAAACCAGTACAAATTTATCACTTAATAATTAAATTAAGTACGGAATTTATTTCCGTCTCTATTATTAATTATTACAACTTTAACTGTTAATTTAATATATTTACATAATTCACAATTATTAGGCAAGATTAAATGAAGTAGTTAATAAAAAGAAAAATGTTAAAAAAAATTTTAAACAATATGAATGACATAAATAAAAATGATAATTTTTTTAAATCAATAAATTAAACTCAAGAAACCTGACGGTTAAGCTTAGTATCAACAGAACTAAGTTTAATTATTTTTTTATTAGGCCCTAATTCGTCATCATTATCCGCGTCGTCTGAAATTTGTATGTCATTAAATTTATTTTTTAACCCTGATTTAATGAGTCTCTGTGATCTTTTTATACTTTTGCTACGCAATCTTTTATCTCTTAACTCAGTGTCGCTTTCCGACTCACTTTCGTCGTTGAGTGGGACAGTTTCAACAGGTGATGACGACGACGGTGATGCCAAGGAAGTTAATTTACTGCTTCTTGATCTGACTTTAATGCCCACGGGATCTTCCATACAGATCACCTCGCAGTCCCGTTTTTCCTCGGTTTTTTTGCTTGACGAGTTATGGGGACTCGTTTTGTTGTGATTAATCCGCGAATGAGTGTCCAGAGTTATCATGGCAACAACTTTGGCAGTTCTCTGCGGGCGCTCATTGTCCACGGGAGCCGCAGCATCTTTATCTTTATCTTTATCTTTAAGAATAAAAGAATCATTATTAACATTACCATTTGAATCTGTATCCAGCGAGTCCTTCCTCGTAGAAACGTTCTCCGGCGACGGTGTGCGCGCATGCACATCTTCATTTTTTTCCAGACAAGTGGAAGTGCGACGCGTCTTGTTATTTTTGCTAGACAAATTAGCGTTCAAGTTGTAGTTAGTAAATAAAATAGAATCTGCTGATCTGGTGATGCGTGATGATTTTTTAGGAACTGGTGTATCGGGTCTCCGCTTCGGAGTAGCGGGAAGCGTATTAACACTGTCATTTGATTTTGATTTAGACTCTGGAGTTGTCGCTATTACTTTTGGCTGTGAATTACCCCGAGATTTGCGATTTATCTGAGTCGGCAATAAAAATCCATTGTCCATGTTGCCCTGAGACCGTGTGGCAGGTCTATCTGCAGACGAGCGCTCTTTGATAACCACAATAGGAGAATCAAGAACCATTGATGAGCGCGTCACTCGCGACGACGATGAAGTAGAGCTTTCTGGCTGTATTTGTGGCTGAGGTTGCGGAGATTTAGGAATTGATAATTTTAATTTAATATCCGATAAAATTAATATCGGACTCTTGCGTCCTTCGGGTTTTTTCTCTTCTTCAGGCGCTGCTGACTCAGACTCGGAAAATTTTTTGACTATTTTTTTTTCTAAACTTTTCCGAGCTTTTCTCGACTCGTCGGACACAGGAGCCAGTGGCTCTGCAAACGGCGAATTAGCTTTAGTCCGGCGTCTTAAAATACGCGGATATGGAGTATCTGGACGAGTTATTTTTAATCGCAGAGTAAGATTAGGATTCGGCGACGACTCAGAGCTTTTATCGTCAGAGTTTTGCGGCTTTAACGCCGTCGGTTCAACGGGAGGCAAAATAGTTGCCTCAATTGGCACGGATTCATCCAACAAAATATTCTCAACGCAAACTTTCGGCCAAGTGGTTTTCTCAAGCTGACTTTTTTCTTCCTCAACGCCGTCTATCGACTCTTGCTTTATCTCTTTAGCTTCAACGTCAATAATGTCCTCTGACTTGTTGATCTTCGAAGCACGACGAGTTCGACTGCTCAAAGGCACATTGCTCAACGAAGATCTTGTTCGCGTTTTTCTCAAAATAATCGTCTCGATCTTCGGTTCAGCATTCACGTCCGTGCACGAAGAATCCGCTGAAGAATCATCTCCTGATTTTTCTTTGTTGCTTATAATACAGTACTCTTCATCCACCACGTCGTTGACGGTAATCGGTGACGTATTGATTCTGTTATTCGGCGAACCGACATTAACATCCAAATTCTCGGTGTCTTCATGTAAGTCCTTAAATTCAGGTTTATTGGACCGCGTCACATGATTTACCTCTTCTGAAATTTCAAATTTAGCAATAGAATCATCTGATAATTTTTTGACGTTATTACGACTGGAGCGAGTGCGTTTACTTTCGTCGTTTGGAACTTTACATTCTTCTGTTGTATCACTGGTTAATTTTGGCGACTCGGGACACGAAGATTCACACGGAGTTGTTTTATTCGACAACTCAGATGATTTTTCCTCATGTTTGTTGTCACTTTCTTCATTAGACTCAGACATGTCCATGATCATGGAGCCCGTAACATCGGATATTTTTTCATCAACATCCGATTTAATGACTTCTTCAACAGAACTCACTTCGCTCTTTTCCTCCTCGTTAATTTCATTTTCCGCATCATTAACACTAGGACTAGTCATTAACACAACAAACTTGCTTTGATCATCTACAACTGAAGATTTATCATCAATATTATTAGCATCATTGTCATTATCATTATCTATTACTGAATTATTATCATTATCCATTGCTGAATTATTATCATCATTATTTTCATTGTCAGTACTTTTGTCAAGATTATTATCACGCTTATTGCGTTTCCGCCAATGAATTTCTTTGTAACTACGTTTAACAACCGGTAAGATCGGGCTTACATCTAGGGTCCATAAATTTATTTTAACATTACCGCGAGATCTTGTCCGAGGACTATTGAGATCGAGGTGATTTTTCCGTAATTTAATTTTTTTAGGACGACCTGGTCCCCGTTTAGGATTTTCAAATTTATTCATCTGTGAATCATCATCCTCGTTATCACCGTCGACATCATCGTCGTTATCACCCTCCTCACCCATCTCGTCATCATCAACCTGACTATCCTGACTTGACTCTTCAACATCAGAATTATTATCCTCAGCGAGATCTTCAGCGAGATCCTCCTGAGACCCCGATTCACTTTCAGTCGAAGACTCAGACTCACTCGCCGAAGACTCACATGTCCTACTACGTCTACGTGAACTACGTCTACTCGGCGCGACCTGACGTTTTTTATTACTATTATTACCTACTCTCTTAGAATTATTATTACTATTAACCTGATTCTGAGCATCCTCGCGGCTGAATGTCAATGGCTTGTCGTCGTCATCAGCCATCCTCATTCGTCGTTCTTCTTCCTCACGTAGAGCACGTAGTCGGTCCAACTCCCATTCTTTTTTCTGTTCCTCCAGTTCGCGTTCTGCTGCTGCTAATTGCGCTGCTGAAAATGTACCTTCTGTTTCTTCCACGAATTTCATCGCGTATCGTTCCACTGGTGTTAGCTAAATTAACAAACAATGGTAAATTAATAATTTAATACAAGAGCAAATAATTAATACATATATATTTCAAGCGTGAAAATTTAGAAAATAAATTCATTCGTCATAAAAATAATAAATTTTATATTCAATTTTAAATCAAAAATTAATTGACACTTAAAACAAAATTATGTACGGAAAAAATTAAACTGTAAAATTCACTTGGATTCCGGATAATTTTTAATGTTTTAAACAGTACAGCAGACATCGGGGTGGCAAAAATATAATTACAGAATTTAAGGGGAATAGTCACTGTGAAATTTCAAAAAAAAAAAAAAAAAAAAAAAAAAAAAAAAAAAAAAAAAAATTATTAAATCAAAGTTTATATGTTCAAAAATATGTATCTGGAGTTTTATATGAAAATTCCGAATTTTTTTCGAGTTATAGTCATTTTTGTATCAACGTGTCTATTCAGTAGCTATCGTTGCACGTAGGGAATTTTTAAGATTTTTTTAGGGCTGTTTGAATCCAAAAAAATGAAAAAATTTTTAATATGTCGCTATTTTTTTTAAAAACCAAATTTTCAAAATCTCCTACGTGTAACGATAATTACATGAATAGAATAAAAATTCTACTTTTAAAATATATATTTTACCAGTTCAAGCAAGTCAATAATTATAGTTTCATTTTTAGCGTTGGGTTTAAAATTTACCATTTTACTTCGTAAATATTAACGTTTCTTGTATTAAAAATTTAGTAATTGCATTTTAAATTTTTTTACATACCATACGATCATTTTTTAGATACGAAATGATAAATATCAAAGTCAAAATTCGTAATTATTATCCTTGAACATTTTCGGGATTCACATAGCGAATATTACTGTTTGAAATAGTATTTTCTTCCATGTAAAAAATAAATTGTAGCATTTAAATGATAAATATTATATAATGATTATTAAAATCACGATTTTACTGTTTGAAATGATAATTTTTAGCAGTTGATCATTAATTATAATAAATTGAATATTATTTATTACAGTTTACTTTTTCCCGCGTGGTTTAAAAAAAAAAAAAAAAAAAGTACCTGTGAAATCAAATTCTGAACTTCTTGTTCAGCTTTACTGATTTGCGTGTCCTCCCGATCAGCATCGTCCAACGGAATATTTTCATCAAACTCAGCAAGATCGGCAACAGCCTCAGCCTTGGCAGTTTTCGCAGCCAACACATCGAGATCTTCCTCAGCAGCGGCAAGTGCACTCTCCAAAGCCCCCATCGCAACCTTTTCTTCGACAACGGGTGTTACAGCATTACTATTATTAGCACTATTACTACTCGAACAAGACGAGACTTCTTTTAGCAGTGACTTGTCACGTTCTCTTTTTTGTTCAACGATATCAGCCATACGTGCCGACGCATCATTTTCAGTCTGATCAATATTAAAGAGGTCCTGGATCGTCGAGCTCTTGAAGTACGCAGTAGTGAAATTACCACCTTCAATAGCAAGATCACCGAGTAATCTCTTTTGATTGGCCTTTTTGAGAATATTTTCTTCAACAGTCTTTTCGCTAACGAGCCGGTAAATGTGAACATCTCGAGTCTGTCCGATCCTATGACAACGATCTTGCGCTTGAGCGTCCATTGTAGGATTCCAATCGCTGTCGTAGAATATAACTGTGTCAGCTCCAGTAAGATTGACACCAACACCACCGGATCTCGTGGATAGTATGAAACAAAATATACGTTTATCACCGTTGAATCTTTCCATGAGAAATTGACGCTGATCAACGCGTGTTGTACCATCTAATCTTAAATAAATATGACCGTGATAATTAAGAAATGCCTCGAGTACATCCAACATTCTTGTCATTTGTGTAAATATCAGCACACGATGACTTCCACTCTTTAATTTTCTCAATAAACGATCCAATGATTGCAATTTACCACAATCATACTGTATAAGTCGTGGATCGGGAAATTGTGTCATCATCGCGCTGCTTATTGGATGGAGTACTGCACATTTGGGTGTTAATCGCCGCTGAAGGACCATCTGCATGCGCTGGTGTTGCCATAATTTACTCGGCGCTGGATGAGAAACGTGGAAACGCGGCATAGGAGCTCTTACTGCTGGTACATAACAGACAAAACGCTCAAAAACTTCCTTAAGCTCTTCGACTATTTGTTCTGTTGATTTTATCGCTTGAGCAAGAGCTTCTGTGCGGGAGAAAAATTGACGACGTGTCCGTGCTGGTTGCTTGGCATTCGAACAATTCAACCAGCCGTTGTGCCACTGACAACCCGAGGCTGGTTTGTCAATTCTCAACGCTGTGAAAAGGTCTTCACCGTACAAAGGACACGCTGCACATTTACGCTCGTTAATGTTCGCTATGGTACGCAACTTAGCTTGCCGCCTTTGTCGTCGGTCTTCTTCCAGTTGCACCATGTAAAAGTCAGATTTTGGACTTTCTTTTCGTTTTTTAATCACTTCTTTTTGTTGTGCAGTCCCATTGGCATTGCTGCTGTTGTTTGCGCTAGTCACACCACCAGTTGTTACGATGCTAGCACCTCGAGTTACTATGCTGCGTATTTGTGGTTGCGGCGGCGATGCCATTGCCGAAGCTACTGTCGTCGAAACATTCAATGGTGGCACTCGCATTACAGGCCGACCTCCGACTGTATTCGCTGATGTTGTTACCACACCACCAACTACTTTTGTCACTGGGGTGAATTTTGGTGAAAGGACTGTTAGTCTTTGACCACTCGATGTCATTACAGGAAAAGAAACTAAACATAAAAAAAATAAAGTAAAATAAATAAATAATTCTTAAATAATTGTTTGATTTATAAATATATTTGTGAAAAATATTTAACTAATGTAAAGTACCCAGTACTTGAACTTCATTTGAATTATTTTTTTTGTCTTAAATATTTGCAACTTTTTTTTTAAATCTTTCAAATAAAAATAATAACGATTATTTAAATTTGACTTGTTTTACGTTTGGTAATTAACTACAAATTAAATAAATTTTGTAACTAAAAATTATTGGACGTTTTGAATTGAATTTTTTTTATTTATAATTGAAAATTTGCTTTGTCATTCATAAAAAATGTAATTTAAAAATTAAATCCAAATATTTCTCATTTTTAAATGAACATATTGAACATTCACTTAACTTATATCCAGAGAATTAATAATTGGAAAAATAATAGATAATTGAATTATATTTCTCTATGACAACAAAGTTAATATGTAGATATATTTACCGGTTACTTAAAATTTAAAAAGCATTGATTAAAAAAACTTTGTTAAAATTTATAAAACAGCTTGCGTAGTGAAAAAAATTGTCTCTCTAGTGTATACACAATAACTTAAAATAAATTTTGTGTAAAAAATTGAATTATAAAGCAAATAGAATAAATTTCCATTAAAAGTTAATAGATATTCCATCATCTATCGGTAATTAAATTTCTCTCTGACTTTTATCATCGAAAAAATAACAAAGTAAATTGAATTTTGATAAAAATATTTACCGGTGTTAGTAGTTTGTTGACTGGAATGAAGGATAATATGCCTTCCGGTTGACGTTTGAACCAATTGAGCAAAACTGGACATAGGTATCCTCTGTACCGAGTCACCCTGTTTGAATGTGACAGTTTGCGTTAATCTCTGTAAGCCATCACGAATATTCGGACTGCTCACAGCTATTTTCTGAGCGTTAATTGTTGCAGGAGTACCCGTGCTAGTTGATGTAGTTTGAGAATTGTGCGGAATTGCAGCCATGGGTATTGCTGTGACAAAAGAAAATTTATTAAAATCAAAGCATTAGCTAAATTCTCAATAAAATAAAATTTTAATGAATTAAAAATGTTTTCCTGGTTCTAGAGTGTCCATAATATGAATTAAAAATGAACAGGCTGGCCAAGGAATTTATTCTAGCATCACTGCAAAGGCAGTTGCACATGAGGTACAACCACCGATCGATGATGCCTTAATCAATCTAAAAACTACAGCAATTATTCCGTACCTTTGACGTTGCCTTGGTGCTGGACAAGCTGGACGTAACCCTGAAGTTGCTGACCACCGGCAACACGTAATGTTACGCCTTGCCCAGTGGTTTGGTTATTAAGAGTTTTAATCAACGGCGACGTACCCACTCGTGGTGTAGGTAAAATACCAGTCAAACTTTTAATTTTAGCTTGCGTTATTTGCTGTGGGGTCACCGGTGGCGGTTTAACTTGATTCGACAGTCTTACAGTTATTTTTATTTTTCCAGCTGGACAACGCGGTGGTGGCGGCGGTTGGCTATCTATTTTTTCAATTAATTTACGTGGTGTTTGAAAGCGACGCACTCTGTGTGACACAAACGCGGTGATTGTCCGCTCTAATTTTAATAGATTCAAATTTAAAATCGACAAATCTATGTGCTGTAATTAGAATTAATAATTAGTTACGTACTTTAATAGATAGAACGTAATAATAATTTTTTTTTTTTTTTTTAAATAAAATTCTAGTGGCTAATACCTTAAAAGGATCGTAATCAAGTACATTCCACACCAAAGAAGCTGTGACATAGTCAATAGCTTCCATTTGGAAAGGCGATACCGTCGGTCTTACTTCAAATAAATTCGGATGGTTACACACTTTACGTAATTGCATCAACACATTGATAACGCTCAACAAATTACCGCTGGCCAAAGTTTCTCTTGTTTTAGCACGTGACATAAAATCATCGTACAAAAATCTTTGACGTTTTGATAAACGGCACATTATTACGTGCTCATATTTCTTTGGTAATTGTTTTTCTACTTCGATTTTCAATCTTCGAAGTAAAAATGGACGTAAAACCTACAAAAAAAAAAAAAAAAAAAAAAAAAAAAAAAAAAAAATTAGATCATTGATTTCAAGTACAAAAAAAAATATTAAAAGTGATAAAAATTTTATTGTAACTCCAGACAGGATTCGCATAACGTAAATAATTCCACTTATCCGTTACACGAGTTTTAATGGAGCTAATTAATATTTCGCTGATTATTAAATAAAGACCAATCGCGATATAATTAAATCACGTAGGTTGTCGGCAGCGAAAATAAATTTAAAAGAAAATAAAAAAACTTAAAATTTAATATTATTTAGTACGTACAAACCTTATGAAGTCGACGAATAATATTTTCGTTGTATTCACTATTTCCTTCGATCATACCGGTAACAGGATTACTGAACCATTCTTTGAATTCACGGTGAGATTGAAATACATTGGGCATAAGAAAATGCATGAGCGACCAGAGTTCCATGAGATTGTTTTGTAAGGGTGTACCCGTTAACAATAAACGTCTTTGAGTTTGAAAATTCAACAGAAGCTGCCATCGTTGTGATTTGAAATTTTTAATATTTTGAGCTTCATCTAAAATTAAGTATTTCCATTTCTTTCGACGGAAACTCTGATGGTCCTGGATAACCAGCTTATAAGACGTTATACAGATGTGAAATGCATTTGGCTTTGTCCAACCGGTTCGCTTTTGTTTACGTTCTTTTTGAGTTCCATAGTAAGTGAGAATTTTAAAACCCGGACACCATTTTTTGCATTCCATTTCCCAATTTAGCATCACAGATGTAGGTACAATTATCAAATGAGGACCCCAATTGCCCTTTTCACATGCAAGATGGGCCAACAATGCTATTGTTTGGATTGTTTTACCAAGACCCATTTCATCGGCTAATATTCCATTTAATTTACGCTCATACATTGTTACCAGCCAATCAAGACCTATGTGTTGGTATTCACGGAGCGAATGCTTCAAGAGGAACGGAATTTTAGTTACAACCTACAAAAAGACAAAACCATTTACCATTAATTTATAATTCAATAAAATAATAAGTCTTAATATAAATTTAAACAAATGTTTGACTCTTTTGCGCAATAAATTATTTCATTTATTGCATGGGAAAGCATTCATATTTAATCTACCTTCGGTGAAATAATGATAAGCCATTATATATGCTAATCATTTTGGAGTGAAGGTTAAGGAATAAAGACGCTAAAATCTATTGAATTACTCACACTTGTAGTCAGAAGTGTGTTTCCTTTAGGTTGAATACTTTCAGCCAAAGCGGCAGCGTCGTCCATTTCATTGTGTGCTTCAGACTGTGACTCATTCGAATTTTTATTTGACGATTTATCATCCAGATCTTCTAACAATGATTTTAAACCAACATCAGTTTCATCATCACTCTGACTTTGTGAATCCTCATCATCTTCTTTAGTTTCATCCTCGCTATCATTTTCACTTTCAGATTTATCTTCAGCTTCTGCCTCAGCTTCGGCTTCGGCTTCAGCTTCAGCTTCTTCTTCATCGTCTTCTTTATCATCATCCTTGTCAGACTCTTTACCAGACTCTACAACAATAAAAAAAATTTATTTAATTTAATAAACTAAAACAATAAACAATAAAATAGAAAAATCAATCAAACTTTCAGACAAATGCCTCGGTAGTTTCATTATGGATTGAGTTTGAATGGTTTCTCGCCCCATCAAGTTCGGTAAAGATATCATCATTTGAATAATACATAATTTAACATAAAATAAAAAATTACATAACATACCATGCTCACTGTCTTCGTCGACTTCCATAGTTCCCGACATATTTCCGTACTTGGCCATCAACTCATCGATAGACATTTCATTTTCGGCTTTAAGATCGTCCAGCTCTTGCCGATGATCAACGGAATTGCCTTCAGCTTCCTCTTGCTCCATAATAGTGTTCTCATCGTCCGAAGACTCATCTGAAGCGACGGTAAATTCAGCATCGCCATCCGTATTATTTTCTTCCTCTTCTTGAACATTAATCGAATCTTCTGGAGATGGAGATAAACTTTTATCCCTCTCTTCAAGATAATTTGGCGGTAATTCTTTAAGTAAATCTTCCAAAGGTATTTCTGATTCTTTTTTAAGTAACTCAACTTCCTCCTTGTGATTTGATTTCATTTCTTCTTCGGCTTTAGCTATCGTTTCTTCATCGTCTTCAGAACTTTGATTAGGCTCAAACTCATCTAAAGAATTTAATAATCCAGTTTTCGTCTTTATTATGATTGTTATTAATTATCAATTTACGGGAATAATATTAATAAAGTTTGTTAATTTACCATCTGAGTGTTGTTTTTGCATGGGTAAAGGTGACGATATCCTCGAACTATTTTTGGAAGCTGAAATACTCATAGTGCCTTCAGTTTTATTGAGGCCTTCTGTAAGCCACGTCGAAAATTTTTCAGTTTGCCCGACCATAAAGTTCAACCGCTGATCGAGTACTTTTTTTCTTTTCTCGTCCAGTCTCGTCTGCTGTTTGAACTCCACAAGCTATTGTAAAAATAAAAGTAAAGAATTTAATTTAATAAAGAAAAAAAAAATAGAAGTGAAACTCGATAAAAAATAAATAAAAAAAAAATTATAACTTTCAAAATAATTGTATCTAAAAAATTTTAAACTGAATCATGAGATACAGTTGTAGTTGTCTTATTTAGAAAGTTTATGTTCCCACAATGAGCACACAAATCAAGTAATTGAGTACGTTAATTGCCGGCTTAAACATGTGGGGTAAATAATAAAATAGTAATAGGTAGGACATACTTTTTCAACATTAGCCCAAAAGGTTTTTACTTCCTTGGCGATAACACCGGCCATTTTTTTGAGCTTGTGTTCTTGCATTTTTTCCGCCTTTTGAGCTTGGGCTTCTTTCTCCAAAAAGTGTTTTTGTACCATTCTCGCACACTTTTTAGCCGCAGCTTTTTTCCATTTACGCTCTTGCGCAAAATCAGTAGACAGCCAGACCATTTCTTCTAACAGATAATCCCAGTGTGCTTTTGTTCTCGGAGGTTCTTGTACCTTTGGTAGTCGCTTTTCCGACCAAAGACCCTCACGCTGTAGTTCATTTATTCTTTGCATTACATAAGCTTCCTATTTTTATAAGAAAAACCCGATATTAATAATTATATCGTTTCATTACATATTTTTTTAATGAATTTTACAATTATACAAATCACGGTGGTCACAAATTTATTATTATTATTATTTTTTTTAATTTAATTTGATTTTTATTATTTTATTTTTTTTTTATTTTAAAAAAAAATTTTTTTCTTTATTTTATTTTATTTTATTTATTTATTTTTTTTTTTTTTTCCAAATAGGTGATTGTACTTTTAGAAAATGTTTGATTCTTTTGCGCAATAAACTACTAAATTTATTGCATGGGAAAGAATTCACGTTTAGTCTACCTTCGGTGAAATAATGATAAGCCATTGTATATGCTAATCATTTTGGAGTGAAGGTGAAGAAAACAATAAAAACACTGAAAGCTTTTCAATTACTGGCACATATATGCTTTTTTTCTAATCGCAAAAAATGTACGTAACATTTTTCGGACATTGGAAAAACTATTTAACGTGATTTTTATAACAAATTTTATTTAATAAATTTCAAGGCTATTTATTTTGGATAAATATTTTCAAAAAATAAAATTTAACATTTTTTTAATATTTATAGAATTT
The DNA here is from genome assembly GCF_013202065.1 of Cotesia typhae. Taxonomy (NCBI): domain Eukaryota; kingdom Metazoa; phylum Arthropoda; class Insecta; order Hymenoptera; family Braconidae; genus Cotesia; species Cotesia typhae. The sequence continues at coordinate 1,923,974 of NW_027423758.1, read as the reverse complement.
TTAGTATTGTAACCATTCCACGATTGTATTAATCGCTAGAAAATATAAACAGTAAATAAATTAATTACTTGTTTAGCTTTCTCTGCAATTTGTTCATTATTTTGACTATCACATGAAGAAGGAGAATTTGCAGGCATTTTAACAAGTTTAACAACAGGTTGACCCGATGAGGTAGGAGGTGACGTTGAAGTCACAGTATTAGCTACCGTAGTGATTGCTACTGTTGTCGTAGGTGGTATTGTTTTGATGGAAGTTGAGGCCGCAGGCTGTTTATTCGCCATATTTGCAGAAGGATTTGTAGTCATCACCGCTGGTTTTGATGAATCTGGAACTATATTTCAGTTTGGTTATTAAAACATACAGAAGTCAAATTACTCTCTACTATACTTAACATAAAATAAACATTTATTCATTAAAAAAAAAAAAATAATAATAATAATGATAAAAATCTATTTAATGAAAGTAAATAAATGTAACGAGATTTTCCCTTAGATCTTGCGAGTTGAATTCTCTCAAGATCTTACACATGTTCGGTATTAATATCCCCACGATCATATTGACTAATCCAGTATCGATGTACTGAACCAGTGGTTTTCACGTGGGTTATTTGCTTTGTTTTATTTTCCTTATTCAAACACAAAATCTTACTGATAACAAACAGAACATAAATTTATACGTCTACATTATGGATACATGATAAGCATAAAAAAATGTGACCATGTTTTATTAAATATTGAATAAATTTAAATATATCATGCTAAGATGCGTTGGTGCTAAAAAAAAATTAAAATTAAAATAAGTCGAGATGTTTAAAGTCTTCTTCTTCTTAATCAGCACATAAATCATAAGGAAATAAAATTATTTAAAAGAAATCTACGCACATATTTAAATATCAGGGTTTGTGAATAAAAAAAAAAAAAATTTTTTTTTTTTTTAAACACCTTAATAAAAATATATGAAAGTAAAGAATCAATGTACAAGTAGAGTCTAAGGAAAAGTCGTCTAGTAACATCGAATGACTGGGCTAATGTTAATCACCTATAATGAATGTGGGTGCTAGAGTAGACGTGGGTGAAGGGTGAACGTTCACTGTTGGAGATTGAATAGCCGCTCGGATGGCAAATACCATTCCATGTCGGCCCCCTTGAGTCCTACCTGGTATCTGTCCTACTACGCAAATCAATTTTATTTGTGCATAGATTGATTTTTAATTATTGTTTTACAGAGAAGGGTCTACTAAAATTACAGACTGTGCTCAAATTACAGTAGAGATTACTGGGGTGAGGATTAGAGTAACAGACTGAATAAAGATCCGATACTAAAAAATAAATACACAATTATGTAAATATATACCTTGTTGACTAAGCTGTGCAACGGTTGCAGGTAAGGTCGTGGAAACTGCTACAGGAGTAACCCCAACTCCCGCGAGCTTAACTTCGACCCCTTGACTCGAAGTCGCGTTTGACGTGCTCAGAGTCGTCACCGTCGATACCGCGGTGTTTGTAAATACAGGTAGTGGGGTGGTGAGGTCTTCGTTCTCGTCGTCAGGATCTAGATGGTGCTGTCGCAAGAACTGGAGATACGAGGCCGTCGGTAGCTTTTTCTTCCACGCCTGGAAGTCCATAATGTTACCACCGGCGTGGAGAAAATAAAGCTCAGACACATTATCTGCGTATTTCTCGCGAATCACGCGCATTCTTTTGATCCTATGTTCCATTATTCGACGACGGTAACCGTTGGTGTCATCAAGCAGCGTCGGCTTCTCCGAGGTGTCTGATAATTTAAGCTTCTTGGCCGGCGGCGATGATGTTATTTGAGAAGTCGGCGTCAGAAACATATTTCCGAGGGAGGTTCTCACGAGTTTCGGTGATGTCGCGAGTACAACTTTCGTCGTGTTCTGCCGATTGGGAGATCCCAAAGGCGAACCACTCGACATGTTGCTGATGTTGACAATACGCGTGACTTGTTGTAATCCAGCCGTCGTTGTCGCGCCACTTTGTATGACCTGTAATTATATTAATAATTTATTGGCATTTAATTGTGACTTGAAATTAAATAAATAAATTATAAAAAAAAAAAATAAAATAAAATAATTCGTCAGCCAAATGCCTCGGTAACATCACAAAAAAAAAAAAAAATGATTTGAATGGATTCATTTCTTCAGGTTCGGTAGATTGCCATCATAAAATTATTTTAAATAAAAATTTAAAAGCTATGAAGTAAATAAATAAATTTAAAAAAAAAAATTTTACCTGAGAAAGACCAGGAACTGAGGATGCGATGACAAATTGTTGTCCAGCTCCGGTAGTGAGAACATTGAGACCTTGGCTTGCCAATACTTGCTGCAAGTTAACTGTTTGCTGCTGAGTTCCGCTGCTAGAACTGCTTCCCCCATTGTTATTTCCACCCCCAGTTAGGGGCGGCAAAGTTGGCACGCCCTGCTTATCACTCATTACACATGACACTGATAAACAAAATAAAACAAAAATAATTGATAAACTATTTCATTAACCACTAACAATAATAAAAAAATTTATTGTATCTAAATTTACAATTAAGCTATTAAATCAAATTTAATCAAAAGTTTTATTAATTGTTTAATTATTTAATTTAATTTAATTTAAATATTTATTTTATAAACATTGATAATTAACACGTTTTTTTATAACCTAGTATTGGCGTATACAATTATAATAATAATAATAAAAAAAAATGTAACATGTCCGTAAAGTCTCGGAATACTTCGTTCAATTGATTAACCGAAATAGCGCCGAAATCAAAATCCGTATAACAATCATGAGAATCAAATTAACTTATCTATTATAAAACATTGAAGTCATTAATTAAAATATAATTATTTAATAAAATAAGAAACAATGCGTAGATTAATATTAACATTGCTAATAATCATGTCAGTATTTAAATAAGCTATAAAAAAAAAAAAAAAAAAAAAAAAATTTATAATACAACGAGCTCTTACCGCTAGATCAAATCTAAAAATTTTATTATTAATTTAGATTAAAAAAAAAAAAAAAATTATTAATCGTCAATAAAAATTAATTAGGATAATAAATATAATTAAATGTTTGCTTATAAAAATTGTTGGTGATAATTTAAAAAAATAAAATTGGTTTGAAGCCTCGCCTCGACTCGTCGCGATACAAAGGAAATTATAAGGTCCGCCATATTGGCGTTGACTGAATTTAAGGGCGGACTTACCATTATTTAATCACAAAATTACGGTACGTAAACACGGCATCCAGATAAATAAACCGCACAATTATTTAAAGCAGTTTTAATTAATTAATTAGGTACTTCACGTAATGTTCAGTACATTAGATATATCTAATATTTTACGATACATTTTAGTTGGACTTTATCAAGGACGTACGGTACACTTCTAAACATGGCGACGGTCCCGACAATATTTCACGAGCTAACAAACGACCAGGCTCACGGTCCTCGCTCGGGCAAGCTTGACTACTACGAGCTGAGCTGGTTACACAAGCCATTCCTAGATGGAACCCGCGTTCCGCTTCGCACCCATCCCGGAGTCTGATTCGTCAGAATTTTTACCAAGTTTGGCAACGTGGCTGGAATACTACCACCTCATTGGATCTTTTTTTTTATGTATATTTCAATTTATTGTTAATATCATTTCCGGTATCAATGGTCAAATCAGCGTCTTTTTATGTCGACTACTTTTTCCGTCATTGTACACTTTTTTTTTAAACCGCAATCAATATCTGTGTTTACTATTTGGTTATTAATTTTTGTTTTTTTTTTTTTTTGCACTATATTTTATTCTAATTAATTTAATTTAATAAGTTTAAGAATTTTTTTTATCAATTAAATTATGGCAGAAAAAAATTATAAAAAAAAATTGACATGTAGAAATTAAAAAAAATAAAATATACAATTTTTTTTTAAATAATTTTTTATAATAAATTTTATTGGCAAATAAAATTAAAAATTGGTCAGGTGACAGATAACTTTAATGTCTTTTATTATTTTTTTATAATACTGAAGTTAGCCGTCAGCTGTCAATTAAAAAAAAATGCTTCTAAAAATTTTCACTTGTAATTTTTAGTAATTTTCACATGTGGAATTTTTTAATTAGTTGTTTTTTTTTTTTAATAATTTAATTGCTGTAAAATTCTAAAAAAATATTTAATGTCTGTCAACTTCAGTGTTATAATTTATGAAAATTAATTTAGCAGAAATTTTATAATTTTTGTTAAAAAATAAATTATGGAAAAAAAAATAAGAAAAAAAAATTGACATCTAGAAATTTAGAAAAAATAAAAAATGCAATTTTTTTTAATAAATTCAATTGTTAAATAAAATTTAAAATTGGTCAGGTGACAGCTAACTAATTTCATCTCTATTTTATGTAATTCAATTATGCATTTTTATGAATCAAGTAATCCTTGTGATGAATAATTATCAACAAACTATTTTATAATGATTGAGAGGTTGATTAAAAAATTTTTTTTCATTAATTTTTTTAAACTATTTCACAAAAAACTGTTTATACATTCAGATCATATTGAAGGACTTTTCTTATACTTGAAATAAATTTATTATAATACTGAAGTTAGCGATCAGCTGTCAATTAAAAAAATTTTTTTAACAAATTAATTAGATTGACATTAAAGTTAGTAGTCATTAGATAATTTTTTAATTTTATTTATCAAAAAAATGATTTTTAATTTTTTTTAATTTCTAAATGTCAATTTTTTTGCCATAATTTACTTGTTAAAAAAAATTGTAAAAATGATTAAATATCTGCTAAATTTATTTTCATTAATTAGAATAAAAAAACGCTTCTAAAATGTTCACTTGTAATTTATATTAATTTTCACATATGAAACTTTTTAATTAATTTTTTTTTAATAATTTAATTGCTACAAAATTCCAAAAAAATTATTTTTAATATCTATCAACTTCAGTGTTATAAAAAATTGTAATTTTAATTTTTTTAAATTTCTAAATATCAATTTTTTTTCCTAATTTTTTTTTTAAATTTCACATGTAGAAAATTTTAAAAATTACACATACAATTTAAAAAAAATTTTTTTTTGTTATAATTGAATAAAAGAAAATTAATTAAAAAATTGAAAACGGCGGCTAACTTTAGTATTAAGTAAAAACTCTCAAAATATTTTTTTTATTTAAATTATTGAAAAATTAATTGTTAAAGATAAAACATAAAATTAAATTTAAATGATTAAAAATAAAAATCTTTGATTTTTAATTTTGTAATTAACTTTTGAATAAAATGTTGTTAAGAAATATTATAGAAAAAAATTATAAATTTCCCATAAAACATGTGACTAGTTGTTCAAAATTTTATTTTATTTTTTACATTTTAATTCTGCATGCTTCGCATTAATTTTTTAATTTTTTAATTTCAACAATTAAAAAATTATTTAATTTTACAATTATTATAGAAAATAAATAAATCCTTGAGTTAAAAAAATTAATCCCAATTTAAAACAAAATTTTTTTTCAAAGCTTTTAATCAAATCCATAAATTTTACAACAATCAAAAAAAATTACCATTAAATAATTATATAAAAATAATTATCTTATAAAGATTAACAAAAAACTGTTAATATTTTTATAAATTAAAATAAAATCAATGAACAATAAAACGGGCTTACTCGCGCGCAAAAAATCTTAGAAAACAACATGGCGACCACGTGGAGATCATGCGTTGGGAATACTAATTAAAAGACGACTAATTTCCAGCAGAGTTACTCGTAAAAAGTGTTAATAAAAAAAAAAGCACTTACCTCATGAATAAATTCTATTTATCGAGTCGTGGTGCATTGAATAATTAAATTATTTATCAACCACGTTACATTAAAGTACAATCAAACGAAATAATTATTTTATTATCTATCCGTTATCAATCAGCCCGAGATTTTCTATACTCGAGGTCGATTTACTAAAATTCGGCATCAAATTGCGTTTTACTTTCATATTATTCGGAAATAAAATTCGCGATTCAAAATTAGAGTTATAATTTTAATAAAGTTTACTTAAATAAACTCTTACGATGTTGAGGATCTAAAAACTACTGATAGTGTGTACTCAATATTATTTGACTGTTCATCAGCAACGTTCTATTAACTATGAAATAATTATTGTTACCGTAACGACAGATATACTTGTTAAGTCGTTACCACGTATAAATTTTGATACTAGTGAAAGTTTAGTGTGTACTGTATATTCACTGTATACATGTATTCACACACAATATATATATATACATATATATCTTCACCTTCCTTCATAAATGTAAGTAAATGACGGAAATCATTTTAACGGCGCATCATCTGAGTACTTAATATTTCTATTGATTAGAGTAGTTGTTAAAAATTTTAAATTTCATTTTTTGCTAATAAAATTACTGAACTTATTTTTTATTTTTTATTAATTAAATAATTATTTATTTAATGTTATTCATTTTTTTCAGAATTAAAATGGCGAGAATTACTCCGAATATGTTTACGTTATTAAATGAACAGCGTGTTAATAAATTACACGGCTCAAGAATATTTAATGTTCTTGATTTTGTATCAGAGGACTCGGAAAAGTTGACTAAAATTACTGGATTGTCATTGTTGGTGAGTTTTATTAATTAATTAATTTATTTATTTATTTTTTTAATATTATAATGTTGAAATCAGCAATCTGACAATTTTTAGTTTTGTATTAAATTAATTATTACTGAAAAAATATTAATGACATTTATATTATTTTGAAATTTTTTTAGGTGAATTTTTGTTGTTAAAGAAGAAACAAAAATTTTCATGACACGGAAGTTAGCAGACATCTAAAAATTTTTGATTTTTTTTTTTTTTTATTCAATTACAACTAAAAAGATATTTCTAAAAAATCGCACTTACAGTTTTTCAAGTTTTTTACGGGTGAAATTTTTTTTTTTAATTGTTTAATTGAAATTTTTACAATAAAAAATTTCTAAAAAATTTGAAATGTCGGCTAACTTCATTTTTATAAATTTTCGGTAATTATTTTTTAAATGATAACTTCAATAAAAATTTACCTCAAGTCATAAAAATAAATTTTATTTCCAAAAATAACAAATTACTTACATATTAAATTTTATTCTATTAAAAATTAGTTTTTAATTATTTGGTAATTATTTACATGTGAGGTCAAACCTATTTTTGGCCATATCTAAGTCAAAAATTAACATTTTTTTATTTTGCTTGTTTTTACATGTCTTTAAAGTTAGCCGACGTTCTAAATTTTTTGATTTTTTTTTAATAATTTAATTAAAACAAAAAAATATTGAAAAAAAATTGCACTTGCGGTTTTTGAAATTTTTTACACGTGCAAATTTTTTTTTTATTTTTTTGTGATAATTTTTTCAATAAAAAAAAATTCTAAAAATTTTTAGATGTCGGCTAACTTTATTTTTATTGTTTTTACAGCGCATTTTTGATAAAAAATATCGTGAAAGAAAAAAAATAAAGATTTCGATAGCCTTTTTGCCTTCAAAAGTTGGAAAAAATTTTAGCTCTCATGTTTTTGGATCAAATTTATATTTTATCTTTTTTTTGATAAATATTTTTTTTTAAAGGTACATAAAAAAATGAGCAATTAAAAAACAAATTTTAATATCACAATTTTCTAAAAAATTTATAAAATTTGTTAAAATTGTGATAATTAAATTTTTTTTTTTTTAATGTTTATTTTTTTATGTATTTTAAAAAAAAAATATATCAAAATTTTTAAAACAAAATTTCGTTCAAAAAAATGAAAATTAAAATTTTTGATCCCACTTATAAATATTTACTAATTTTTTTTTTCTATTGTAAAATTATTTTTTTATGGCTTATCAAAATAAAAATTATCAAAAAAAATTGAAATTTTTCAAACGACCTGCTGTTATTTAATTTTTCAAGGATTTAATTAAAAATAACAATTTAATTATAATACGGTAAATTTAATTTATGTTCCAGGAAATTGAAGTTATAAGAAAAGAAATAGCTCTACGATTCGCCGGAATTGTTAAAGATCCAGTAAAATTATTCCAACAGCAAAAACAATATATTTCAACTGGAATTGAAAAGTAAGTTTAAGACTACAATTATTTAACTATCCAAAAATATTTTTACTTATTTTATTTTATTACAGCTTGGATAAATTGCTGGGTGGCGGTTTGTACGCATGTAGATTTTATGAAATTTGTGGTAACTCATCTGCAGGAAAAACGCAACTCTGTATCACACTAGCTGCGAATATTGCACTCAACTCATCCGCAGAGATTCATTACATCGACACCAAGAAAGATTTCTCAGCAACGAGACTCCAAAGTATCTTGGAAGCTAAAAATACATCTGATGAGGTATTTAGTGGCAATGACTTAAACTTTCCGCTTCAATTATTATAATTAAAATTATCGATTATATTTCTTAAAATTCCGTAGATCACAGCGAAGATAATGAGTCAGATAAAAGTAACAACACTAAAAAGCATCACCGAGCTATTTACACTTTTGCATAATTTTTCATCGTCATTTAAAGCAAGAAATGATAGCGACAGACCCAAGTTAATAATAATTGATTCTCTGCCGGCTATATTCCCCATGTCGGAAGAAAACACCGAGTATTTCAGCTCTTTAAATCATTTATCAAATGTGTGCAAATATTTAGCTCACGAATATTGCTTGACAATTGTTACGGTTAATCTAATACGTGTATGGCGAGAAAATGAACTGAGAGAGTTAAAATCTAATGAAGATGTAGAATTAATTCCTCATCTTGGTAAATATTGGATGAATGTTCCTAATACAAGATTATTTATCGATAAACAGGACAATGAGATCAGAGAAATTAAAGTTCTCCAAAGTACTGAGTTAGAAATTAATTTTAATGTGCAAGTAAATATTACTAATGCTGGAGTTATTTAAATTAGATTATTAAAGATTAATTTAGAATTTTAATACTCAGGGTAAAATTATAAGATATAAGTTACTTACATATTTACATCCATGTATATAAATTTAAAAAATAATTGGTAATTATTTACAAGTGAAGTCTATCATTTTAGTTTTCATTTTTTTTAACGAAATTTTTTTTTTGAAAATTTTGATTTTTTTTTTTTTTTTTTTTTTATTACATAAAAAAATTATCAATTCAAAAAAGAAAAAGTTGATTACCACACAGCAAAAAATTTTGTGTTAAATATTTAACACTTTTATGTGTAAATTTAATATTTATTGTGTTAAATTAACACCAAGTGTTAAATATTTAACACAAAATTTTTTATTGTGCAAAATTTTTAAAAATTTTTAGAGAATTTTTAGAAAATTGTGATATTCAACTTTTCTTTTTTTTTTTTTTTTTTTTAATTGTTCGTTTAATTAGGTACTCTTCAAAAAAAATGTATCAAAAAAAGATGAAAATTTTTATTTTGAAAATTTTTATTTTGATAAGCCATAAAAAAATAATTTTACAATAGAAAAAAAATTGGTAAATATTTATAAGTATGATCAAACATTTTAATTTTCATTTTTTTGAACTAAATTTTGTTTTAAAAATTTTGATATATTTTTTTTTTAAATACATAAAAAAAAAAAATTTAATTATCACAATTTTAACAAATTTTTAAAAAATTTTATAAATTTTTTAGAAAATTATGATATTAAAAATATCAAAAAAAAGATAAAATATAAATTTGATCCAAAAAAATGAGAACCAAAATTTTTTCCAACTTTTAAAGGCAAAAAGGCTATCGAAATCTTTATTTTTTTACTTTCACGATATTTTTTATCAAAAATGCGCTGTAAAAACAATAAAAATAAAGTTAGCCGACATCTAAAAATTTTTAGAATTTTTTTTTATTGAAAAAATTATCACAAAAAAATAAATAAAAAATTTACACGTGTAAAAAACTTCAAAAACTGCAAGTGCAATTTTTTTTCAATATTTTTTTGTTTTAATTAAATTATTTAAAAAAAAATCAAAAAATTTAGAACGTCGGCTAACTTTAATGACATGTAAAAACAAGCAAAATAAAAAAATGTTAATTTTTGACTTAGATATGGCCAAAAATCGGTTTGACCTCACTTGTAAATAATTACCAAATAATTAAAAACTAATTTTTAATAGAATAAAATTTAATATAAAAGTAATTTGTTATTTTTGGAAATAAAATTTATTTTTATGACTTGAGGTAAATTTTTATTGAACCCATCATTAAAAAATGTAAAATTTTTATTATCTTTGCTAAAAAATCAGTTATATATTTAATTATTAATTTTTTTAATTATTTAAAATTACCAACAACAGAATAATTTTCAAAACTCGTGAAAAAAAAATAGTTCAAAAAAAAAAGCGCGAACGAATGTCAACTTCCGGAATTTTTATCGTGTACTATAAAAAGCGACGTTGCCAAATGCATAATTATAAATCTGAAAGGTATATAAAATGTATATACGTATACATTACAATGATAATAATAATAATAATAATAGAAAAAAAATATATAAAAACGCACAAACAAAATAGTTTGTCGTTTAGTTGTAGTAGATTTGTATTTAATTAAGCTTTTATAAATAATAAATTAATAACCAAAAAAAAAAAAAACGTAAAATAACAATGACTTCCTTAGTAGCTGATTACGGAACATCTTCGGGTTCGGAGAGTGATTCAGAAGGTGTTAAAATTATGTAAGTATTAAAAAAAAAAGTGTTTATTGATAAAAATTAATAAAAATAAAACTTAACCTATGTCACTAACCTCAACATTATTTTTAAAATTAAAAATTAAAAATTAGCAGAAGATTATTTTTAGTAATTAAATTAAACACTTTATTTATTATTATTTATTAGTTTAAAGATAATATTTATTCTGTGTAATCTGATCTGGTCAAATTTTAAGTCCAAAGGTGGCGAATGATGACGAGGATGATGATGACGATGACGAAGATGAAGATGAGGATGATATTACGGAAAATAATCAGCAAGATGATGATAGCAATGGTAAAAATTCATACAATAATAATAAGCTTCCATTACCGACTCCAGATTTTAACGCTACGCCCACCTTGAAGACTTCCGTATTTACAAACCCGTTCGTCGAAGCTGAAAAAGCCAAAAGCGCTATCCTAGAGAAGCATGTCAAGATGACACCGACGTTAGATGACACCAAGATGATTAATGGCCGTAAAATTTGCTGGAATTACCGGAAAGGTCGGTGTCGCTTTGGACACAACTGCACTTTTGCTCATGACTCGGATCTCCATCGCAGTGCTGCTGAACTAGAAGCCATTCGGACGCCTCAGGAGACTGTTATTTGTCAAACTCACTTCAATAATCAAAAAATTTATTATCTTAATGGTGATCATGATGATAATAGCAAAGATAATGATAATGATGATGATGAAATAGACCAGGAGAATAATCAAATGGTTAAACGCAAAAAGAGACCTGGATTGAGCCAGAGTCTTATTCCCGGGAAAAAGGTTTTGAAAATGTATAAAGTCCAACAAACTAAAGCTGTTGGTAGATAAAATATTTTAATATTTTTTTTGTTTTGTTACGAGAAAGTTCGCTTAATTAATTTCTAGATCAAAATTATTTTTTTGACGGCGTTTTTGAAAATACTCTAGTTCTCATGACTGAGCGAGAGATCCTTTGGTAAATAATTTTTACTAATATTAGAAGTCATTTTATTTTTTTATTTTTACTAAAATATTTTAGGGGCAACACCACTGTGACGATCGAAAAAAAGGGGTGATTTTTTTTTTTTTTTTTTTTTATTTAAAAAATATTTTAATGCCAAAGCATTAGTCGAATGGCAAATATACACATTTATGGTTTATTTAAAGTACACGTAAGAAAATTAACAATATAATTACATATAAATCATATAAATTGAATATGTATAAATCAGGTAAATCAACTCGTTTTACAATTTTCAAATTTAATATAATTTTATAATTTATATAAATCATACAAATCAAAAAAAATCATATAAATTAAATAAATCAACTAATTTTCGGGAATTTTTTTTACAGGGAAAATGAAGGAATTTCGGGATCGGATTTTTTTTATTTTATTAAGGGTACATTAAAGATTATAACCCTAAATTTTTATTAAAAAATATTTAATTGTTACAAAGTTATTAACAATCTCGTAGAGCACTAGAAAAAATTTCCCCTTCTATAATCGGTTCAATAATTAAAAAACGGATCATCTGAAAATAAAAATTCAAATTGCTTTTTAATCAGTAAGGATGTAGTTATCGTCGCACGTATGGAATTTTTAAAATTTTTATTTAAAAAAAATGGCGACTGATTGAAAATTTTTTCACTATTCTTACTGTTTTTTTTTTTTTTAACCCGGCTAAAAAAATCTTTAAAATAAAAATTTTATAAATCTTTTTTTTTTATCGTCACAGTGGTGTTCCTCCTTAATTAGCGATCCAATAATTTTTTTTCCAAATATCTGTCTGATATTTTTAGAATTTTATAAATATTTAGAGTAAAGTGTCTTCAACAAAATCATGTGTTAATTTATAAACTTGACTAAAAAATTATTCATTTTAATATTTAAAAGAATAATCGTGCATTTAAAAAAATTTTTTACACAGAATATTAATTTTTTTTTTTTTAATAATAATCGAATTTGTAAAATTTTTTACATGAATTCTATAGTGAAGGACATTTTTTTTCGAGATCTTTCTATGACTAAAAAATTAATTTTTCTGGTTTTAATTTAATTAAAAATTTCACTTACTGATTTCGTGATTCATAAAGATGTGTAAAAAATTTTCAATTTAAAAATTAGCATAAATTTTTATTCTATTTTTTACCTAAAAATTTACAATTAAAAAAATAGTAATTAACGTCAGTCCGGTCTAAAATAATTAAATTATTATAAAAAATAGAATAAAAAATGAATTTTTTTTGTAAGTTTTAGATTTTACAATTTTTTGTGCCAAAGAATTTGACGCTAGAAAATTTTTAAACGCACCAAAAATTTTTTTGATTTAATTGGAATAAAAGATTAAATTTAAGATTTTAATTAACAAACTTTCTCACTCAAACAATAATTATTAATTAACTTATTGATGAAGATTTGATGCATCGAACAATAGAAAAACTTAGTCCGTCAAAAGTTTTCCATTTTAAAAACCCTAAGATTTTTTAATTAACATTTATCTTGTTCTTTTTAAAAGTTTATTCAAGAAAGATTTATCTATACATTTATTACTTATAAAATATTTAAACAGCAGAAGCTTCCAAGATTATACGTTAAAGAGGAAAAAAATAGCTGCGTAAATTAAAATCATGTAATAAAAATGAAATTTCATATAATTAATTTTTTGATTAAAAAAAATTTAATTTTTGATTGAAATTTTTTATCAAACATTAAACTACAAAATAATTAAGACTTGAAATTTTTAAAACTATAAAGCCATATTTGCACTAACCAAATACGTAGGCGTAGAAAAAAAACATTTTTATTAAAAATTTCCATTTTAATTATTATATTATAGAATTAATATATAATCTTCCTCTGGTAATTAATAATATTAATAATAACAATTTTATTAAAATTATAAACATAAATAGATGCCTATGAAACTGATATTTATTCAGTAAAATATGCTAATAATTAATGATATTCATATCAACTAAAAACTTCCATAGTACGTACCTTTTTACGATTAAAAAACATCTCCATCATACAAAGATTAAGTTTTTTAATCATTGATTATCATTAATTATTGTTGATTATTTAACGAATCACGTCATAGCTAACCAGTACGCATTCACTTTAAATCTGTGTTCCAATATTTCGTTTTCCGTTATTACATCTTAACAATTTAAATGTGGAGAAATTAATACATATATAAATATATATTTATAAATTTATTAACGAAATATTAAATTAAATATTTTTTAAGAAAGTATTATTAGTTAATATTTAAATATTAATGAAATTGTTTTTGTGTTAATTCCATTGTAGAAAAGTTTTTTTATGTATATTAAAATATATTTAAATAACTGAAATTATTGAGAGAAAGTATATACTGAGTAATAGTTAATTATAATGAATTTTATGTATATAAATATAAGTCAATTTGTAGTAATTTATCTTTGAAATTTATTTGAAATATAACTACGTATTAGAAAAAATTATGTTTATAATTTTATATTTTCTATCATATCTCACATATGTGTAATTTATGTTATCTATATTCTTAAGAGAATAAAAAAAGTTTTGTTTTCTGGATAGTCATGTGATAAAATAAATGACCTTGTATTTCGTGAAATATTGACATTTTCAAAGATTTAAGCTCATCCCGATGTTACACTCATCGAGACCTTTCATTTGAGTACCCACATCAATTTTTCATATATTTATATATATTAAATATATGTATATATGAAAAATATATAAAAAATGCATGTGGGTACTCAAATGAAAGCTCTTGATGAGTGTAACATCGAGATGAGCTTATATCTTTAAAAATATCAATAGTTAAAGAAGTAAAGAGCAATTTAATAAAAGTCATTATTTAATAAAACAAAATTTTAATTTTTTTTTTAGTTCACAAGTCACGGCAGTTACATAGTGACTGCAAAGTTGCTAGGTTTTATTATTATTATTATTGTTATTGTTATTATTTTTTTGGTTTTTTTTTTAATAGGTAATTTCACAACTTTTGACAATTACTTCAATCTAATATACTAGATAAATAATAATAATAAATTAATTGAATTTTTTTTTATTTATAAATTTCAATTATTTAAATTGAAAATATTGTGTTCATTTGATGAGAAAAATTTCACTTTACAAAAAAAAATTATTCTATGTAGTTCAAAAAATTAAATTGAACTTAATTGATAAATTTTTTATTTACATTAATTTAATAGCTTAATAAAAATTAACTTTTTTTTTTATTTATACTTAAATTCTTTATTTTTTTTTATTAATTAAATTTCAATTAAAAATATATTTTAAAAAAATTGCACTTATAATTTTTCAAGTTTTTTACATCTGAAATTTTTTTTTAAATTATTTAAGTGAAATTTTTTCAAAAAAAAATTTCTAAAAATTTTGAAATGTCGGCTAACTTAATTTTTATAAATTTTTATAAAATAATTTTTTTAATAAAAAAAATTATAACTATTTTCAGATTTCTTCTAAATTAATCTTAATTTCAATCTAACAATCTTCTTTTTATAAAAATTTGAATTTATAATAATATATAATTCTGCGAAATTTTTATTCCTACTTTTTTTTTTTTAACAATTAACACTGCTCTTCACTTTAAAATACTTACTCAATGAGTTTCTTATTTTTCTTCATTTTTTCTTTTAAAAAATTACAAAAATTATTGCCCATCCTTTATTAGATTTTGAAACTAAATATATTTTTAACTGTCGTCGGTTCTGCAACATCCCTATAAAAAAATACATGAGAGTGTGAAGTTAGTCAATAGTCGAAACTCGCAAAAAAATGGGACCTGATTTCTTATTGGTCAAAATTAAGGCGCGCAATTCAAATTTCTAGTAAACTATAATAGAAGACAAACTAGAATTCAAATTTGCGCGTCTCGACTATCAAATTTGCATATATTTTCATGCTTATAATATATTTGACCAATCACGTTACGAATAGTTTGCAACACATATTTTTCATCTTAATTTCATTATAGGATTTTTTTTTATGTATATTAATTAAAAAATAACAAACAAAACTGACAGATAAAGATTTTATTTTAAGAATTATATAGTTTTAAATACATCAAAATCATACGAAATTTCATTAGACACAATAGATATAGTGCAATAAAGTTTACAATATGTTAATTATTATTAATTAGATATTATTTAAAATATATATATATATATATATATATATATATATATATATATATATATATTTATGTATTTGCTTAAAACTTTTCTTTATTACTTTTAGCTTTATAATTTAAGTTTCAACATTTCTTCGCTTAACTTTTACTTAAAATTTTTTTGTTTTTCCATTCAATTATCTCACAGGCACTTTGTCTCTATTAAAAAACTAATATATATTGTTAACACATAACATTAGTCAATTAATAAACTAAAATAATTATAATATCATACATTCATTAATGCGAGACAAAAATTTTATACAATTGTGTCTTTAAATTTCAAGATAAATCAATTTTTATAATATTATACATAATAATTAATTAATTAAATAAATTAAGTAAATCAATACCAGCCTTAGACTATTTACATATTCTTGGTACCCATTTATATAATTAACAATATTTTTATGTATTTTTTTTCTTAAGTACTAATGAAATACAATAATTTTATTACTTATTCATTTCTTCTTTTGAACTACAGTAATAAAAATTAAATTTAAAATGAGGGTGAATTCAGCAGACAGCTAATTTTTGAAAATTTTTAGATTAATTTTAATTTAATGGTTTCAAAAAAAAAATCTAAAAAATTGCATAGAAAAAATTTGTGAAAATTTCTATATGCAATTTTTTTATACTATTTTTTTTTGTAACAAAAAAATTGTTTATAAATTATTAAAAAATTATCAGATGTCTGCTAAATTCACACTCATGATTTAAAAACGTGTGTCAACTACTTTACTATTACTATTACGTCAATAGAAATAAAAAATTACATAATCACTAAATCGTGCATTCGTGAAAAAAAATTATTATAATTAGAAAATCAATAATCAGCAATATCAAAATTTTTTTTTTTAAATATCAGTTTATCAATTTAATCAATATTTTAGTAGCAAAAATAATCATTTGATAGTTTAGACACATCAGAAATATGTAGTAATTAATATTAATAATATTTGTATCCACGGTGTAAAAAGCACAAGATAAAAATTTATAAATTTGTATGTTAACTGATACGCATCAGAGTCTTATTGTATTTTGATGGTGTTAAGTCTTATTAGTTTTTTTTTTTTTTTTTATAAATTATTTTTACTTTACCACGCCGATGATCCATTCGAGTCCCACCGTGCGTTTTTTATTTAAATTATTTCATCAATTTATTCGTGTAATTATTTCTGAATAAAAATGAGCCGGGATCTTTTTTTTTGACAACTTTGTCCTGTCCGATAGCCGCACAGCACTCGAATCAGTCGTAGAGAGCTGAAACGCATATTTCTCTTAATTTAAGTTCAAAATTAATTTTTTTTTACTTATATTTTTTATTGTAAATGACAACGGAGCTTATTTAATTTACATAAGCATGAATTATTTTATCTTGGGTATATTTTTCACAAATACACGATTTTTAAAGCGTTGAGGCAAGAATTTAATAAAAATTATTGCATGAGCACTCTTATCAATATCGATATCAATTTAAGCACAATAATTACATTTAAGTTTTATTATAAATTATTGGTATTTAAATGAGTATTCTTAAATTGATTTTACAATTTTCTTTGTCTGAATTTTTAATTATTTTTTTGGTTTAATTTTTTTTTTTTTTTTTTTTTGGTGGATAATTTTATCCGGTATATGTTTATGTGTTATCACATTTATACTTTTTAAGTTTGACTCAAACTGAGTCGCACCAATACTTCCGGTAGAATTCAGTAGGTCAGTTTTAATTATTTCAATTTAAAAAAAAAAAAAAAAAAAAAAAATACTTTTTTATGATTAATTATTATCTCTATTAAACATTTTTTTTATTATTAAATTAAGTACTACAAATTTTTAAACATATTAATAAATTTTGGAATTTTTCAATTAAAAAAAAAATTTTTTTAATTGATTATTTTTGCAAAAAAAAAAAAAAATCAAAAAATTATTTTTACAATTTCAATAAATAAAAATTCCAAAAAATATTTTTTTTTACAATTAAAAATTATCAACTATTTTAAAACTACATATTGTCTAAAAAAAAAAAAAAATTTTAATATTTATGTATAATAATATTAAAGTGTATATAAATCAAAATGAAAATGAGTGATAATTTAAGTGACAATGATTATTTAATTTTAATTGCATTATCGTGCGTATTATTTTTACAGTTATCAATTCCAGGAGATGCGGAGGAAGAAGTAGAAATAGCATCAACGGAGCTGATATCAAATTTATCATTAAAACTATCGCAAACAGAATACTCATTAACTTTATGACTACCCTTGTCATTAATAATATTATAAATCGTATCTAAATTATCACCAATACTTTTGTCAATACCATTCGTACCGTTGACACCGTTTCGCGCGTAGCCTAATCCGTTTTCGTGACCGTTTACATCATTACCGTTAGCCCTACAACCAATCACTCCGTTAATATGATTTTTAGGAGAGTCGGCCACTGCCTCGCAGGTATCTCGTTTTATTTCTTGTGTTGAAGCACCTTTCACCATGCCTGCAAGAGCGTAATCTGTACAATTCAAAAGCCATTGACGTACACCAGCACAACACACACTAAGCGGGCTTTCATCTCCCTTTCCGCTTCATTTTACTTAGTTTATTATTTATAATTACAATTATTTATTTATTTAATATATTAATAATTAAAAACTAAATTTACAATTTAATTATACTTACTGTGTAAATTGTGACAGTATTTACTTCCAGTTGTGTTCCACTCTTCCCGCAAGCTCAGGTTGAACATACTGTAGTCGGGATTACCAGTCACATCTTGCTCAATGGCCAAAAAGTTTGGTAGTATATTTTTTAGTCCATCTCCTGTTAAAGCTGTGTATGTTTCCAGTAACATCAATCCACGGCATCTGCATTTAAATTTATAAAATTATCAATTCTGTCAATATTTATTCAATTTAATTAAACTCAGTTTTATCATTGACTTTTTATTAATTACTGACCTTTGTTTTTATTTTTTAATTTATAGAAAGTAAAGTTTAAAAATTTTTTTAACAGAAAATTTTAAGGGGGAATTAAAGAGGTGATTTTTGGGAATTTTTTTGACAGGGAAAATAAAGGAATTTTGGAATCGGATTTTTTTTATTTTATTAAGGGCACATTAAAGATTATTACCCTAAATTTTTATTAAAGAATATTTAATTTTTTATAAAATTAAAAAATATTAAATTTTTTAAAAAATTAAAAAATATTTAAAGCAATTTGGGTTTTTATTTTCAGATGATCCGTTTTTGAATTATCGAACCGATTATAGAGGGAGAAATTTTTTCTAGTGCTCTTACGAAATTGTTAATAACTTTGTAATAATTATTTTTTTTTTAAATAAAAATTTAGAGTAATAATCTTTAATATACCCTTAATAAAATAAAAAAAATCCGATCCCCAAATTCTTTTATTTTCCCTGTCAAAAAAATTCCCGAAAATCACCTCTTTTCTTCGATCGTTAAACTCAGTTTTATTATTGACTTTACATTAACTACTGACCTTTGTTTTTATTTAAAAATTTATAAAAAGTAAAGTTTAAAAATTTTTTTAACAGACAATTTAAAATTTTTATGGCCATAATTTAAAGTCACTAATTAAAACATTAGTTAAATAAAAAAAAAAAAATTGTACCGTGGATGTCCAGGTTCTCTGTAGATGTCCAATTGAAAATACTGATTATTTATTAAAAAACACCGTCTGCGCTTGAAGATTATAAAATGCGCATCATCACGTTGAGCTAGCATGTTTAAATAATCACGATGTGTTAGAGGTGTTTTGACTTCAACAACTTGTCCGCACATTTTTGGTCGTCTTATTGTATGTATATACGACCAGTGACCTTTATAAGAAGAAAAGTAAAAAAACGAATGGATATTAATAATAAATCTATTTATTATAAAATTATGTTGTGGACAATTTAAATGAATAAATAATAAAATTAATTAATTGAAATTAAGAAATTTATATGAATTTTAAATGTATGTATAATAATAATAACAATAATAATATCAATAATAATAATAATTAAGCACCTTTTTGTCCACGTTTTCTCAAACGCGCCTGCATGCTAGGCATTCTACTCTGGAGGTAGTTATGTACGACGTCAAAGTCTTGAAAGGGTGGAAATTCAGCTTCTGATGGCAATGGTCCTTTGACAAGAAACTTAACTTTCCGACTACTAGCACGTAATCTATCACCAGTATCGATACAAAGTTTCTGGCAAATACACTCAATCATCCGGCATATTTTAGACTCGAAATCCTGTGAATTGTCAATCACGTCAAAGTATGGGTGTCCGACCCAAGCTGCTGCTGCTTTGTAGTCCAACTCGCGAGCCAGCTCGACTCCTTCTGAACGACAAGCATGATCTTCAGTTGAGTAAAAATCTTCAGCGCCGTTTGCCGCTGATACCATGTGGATTATCTGGTTATAACGATTGTCTCGAAGCTCAACGTTATTCCACCCGTTTGTGGCTAGCATCAGGTCCCATTTTTCCTTTGAGATAACTAAAAAAATTAAATTAAATTAATTAGTTGTTTTTATTTTTAATAATTAATTTAAAGAAAAAATTTTTGTTTTCGAAATTTGTAAAAAATTTTTAAGATTTACACGGAAAGAACAAGATGACACTGGATATCATCCCGGACTATACTCAGTGATATCTGTGGTGAAAAAAAATTTCAGATAGTAACTAAAAAAAAAAAATCCCAGATTATACTCAGTGATATCTGGATTATAATCATTATAATCTGGATTATACTAGCTACTATCTAAAAAATTTTTTCACTCAGTATAATCTAGGATAATATCCAGTGTCATCTTGTTTTTTCCGTGTACTTAAAAAGAAAATTAAATTTATTATTCTTATAAAATTTGGCTTATTCTCTCAATAATTTAGATTAAAAAATGTTAAATTAATAAATAATAATAAAATTAAATTCAAACAAAATGATTAATAAATTGAACTATTTTAAATAATATTGAAATGAAGCAATCTCAAAAATAAACAATTACCAATAATTTATATTTATAAATCTACATATTGATGAAGAAAATACTAAAATCTATTCCATTAATAACAAACCAAATTTATCGACTAAAAATAGATAACATTAATATATAAACACAAACAAATACGTTATTTATAAAATTTAATTTTTTTCTATTTAAATAACCACAAATGTAGTTTATAAAAAATTGACCTTTAAAAAATTATCAAAAACAAAATTTTTAAAATAGCCAACGGCAAAAAATAAACAACTTTTTTTTTTCTTCTCCAAAATAAAAAAAAAAAAAAAAATAGGTCGGTTAATTCAAAGCCAATTTATCTTGAGTGCAAAAAAAAAAGTGTATTGCTTACATGCTGAAGCATCCATGGCTCCACGATCACAGATAATAAGGCAATTTCTATTGCAGCTTTCACCTAATGAGAAAAATGTATTCTCAATTTGGATCATCGTCTTCAAAAGATTTTCTTGAAACTTCAAGCCTAAAAAAAAAAAAAAAATTTATTAGTTTTTGAAATATAATTTTTATTATTTTATTTTAAATAAATTTAATAAAATATTTTTCAACCTTGTAATTATTTAATAAAATAAAATAAATGATAACAGTGCCAGTGAAAAAAAAAAAAAAATCTAACAAGTACATGATAAAAATGAAATGACGTCAAGCTTTACGTTTGTTTATTTTTTAGATAAAGAGATATTTAATAAGCTACTTAAGATTTTTAGCAGGCCAACATCCAACATTGTTGAACTTTATAATTATTACTGCGGTAATTAACTATAAGTATAATTATTATAGTTTATATTTGAGCGAGAATATGACGATCTACGAGTGGTTACACTTGCAACTCACTCACCCTTGTAAAACCCGACCTTGAGAATCTCTGACCACTTAAGTTTTCTTTTATCCTCATCATAACTCGTGCTCAAATTTTTTGTGAGTTTGTTATCTAGCTGGGCTACGAATGGACGCTCAATCACCGTTTGGCTTTTTTGTTTTCTCCAATTCCACTTGTCTCTCTTTCCACTCAAATCTCGGTAGAAAAATAAATTAATAAATATTAAATATTCAATCTAGTTTAAATTTAATTAAAATTTAATAACTAGAAGCTGTAAGTTGGAAATTAAATAAAAATATAATGGAGGGATGATAGACGGTGACCTTGAACGGGTTTTAAGGTGTTACGTGAGCTTGCAAGCTGACGTGGTCCAGAAATACTGCTATCGATTCTACACCCCAGGATTCCTCTCGCTTCTTTCTACGGTATACAGTTCTAGTCCCTTAATAACAACTTGCGTACTATACACGTGTCTACGCAACGCAACTCACGTCCCAGATTGACCTTATTATTCATCCAACTGCGTAATTTTACTTTTTTCATTAGAAATTTTTTTGTTAATTAAATATAAAATTTTTTTTTTTAATATACTTAAAATTGCTTTAAATCATCGGTAATTATTTACAAATAGAGTTCACTCTATTTTTGGCTATATTTAGGTGAAAAATTAACATTTTTTAATTTTTTTTATTCTTGACTGCGCATTAATGATAAAAAATATCGTCAAAGGAAAAAAAAAAAGATTTTGATATTTTTTTTTTGGGTAAATATTTACAAATGGAGTCAATTTTTATTTTTTTGAACGAAATTTCTATTTAATTTTATTGAGATATTTTTTTTTTTTTAAATACAAAAAAAATGAACTTAAAAAAAAATTATCATAATTTTAACAAATTTAAAAAATTTTTTTTAAATTTATAATTTTTTAAAAAAATTGGAATATTTATGACATTAAACTCAGAAGTCACTAAAGAATTTTTAAATTTTATTTAACAAAAAAAAATTACATTTTTAATTTTTTAAAATTTCTAAAAGTAAATTTTTTTTCCTAATTTTTTTTGTTAAAAAAAATTCTAAAAATTAGTAAATAGTTTTTTTGGATAAATATTTACATATGGGGTAAACCATTTCAATTTTCAATTTTTTTGAACGAAATTTCTATTTAATTTTATTGATATATATATATATATTTTTTTTAAATACACCAAAAATGAAGTGAAAAAAAAAACTATCACAATTTTAAAAATTTTTTTTAAATTTATAATTTTTTTTTTTAAATTAGAATATTTACGACATTTTTAATGCAATTTTAAATTAATATGATGAATTTTGAAGATGAAATTTTTCAATAAATTTTTCTATAAAAATAAACTAAGTCCAAAAAATTATTTAAAAAAAATTGCATTTATAATTTTTTAAAGCTTCTGAAGATGAAATTTTTCACTAAAATTTTTTTTGGATTTTTCTATAAAAATAAACTGTCTAAAAAATTATTTTAAAAAAATTGCATTTATAATTTTTTAAAAGCTTCTTAAGATGAAATTTTTAAAATAAATTCTTCTTGACATAAATCAATTGTTAAAAAATTCTAAAAATTATCAGACGTCTTTAAATTTCAGTATCATAAATTAATGACACTGAATTTAGCAAACACTTGACAAATTTTTTATTTTTCTTTAAAAATAAACTAAGTCTAAAAATTATTTAAAAAAAAAATTGCATTTATAATTTTTTAGAGCTTCTGAGAGTGAAATTTTTAAAATAAATTTTTCTTGATATAAATCAATTCTAAAAATTATCAGATGTTTAAATTTCAGTATCATTAAAAATAAAAAACTACTTTTGATATTTTCGAAATGATTTATACCAAAGAAAAACAGATGCAGGATAATTTAACAGTCGATTAATAATCCAGGCATTATCTGTTCATGTAAATAGAATAACATCTGTTTTAATTACTATATATCAGCAGGTACGATAACTACTAGGTGCAATGTTACTTGAGAACCTATACAAAATCGCTAGGAGCTGGGTGTCACCCAAATTAAAAACTTGGGTAACAATTGGTGTCATTGAAATCTGGCACACTTCTGCGACATTTTATTCATCAAATACCGGTATTAGTCACAAGTCATTTACTTGACTAATATTCGCTGCTATAATATTAAAGTTTTTTTAAATAATGACCGCCAGAAAGCTGAGTAAAGTCAAGTAAACAATTGAAAAATTTAGTTATATATATATATATATATATATATATATATATATATATATTTTTTTTTTTTTTTTTTAAAGAAGCCACTAATGTTCATTAATTGTATGAAGCCTCAGTGCAAGGGCGAGGATTTGTAACAGCATTAGTTACTAATATAAAAAACACGTGTTTTTTTATTAATGTTGTTAAGTATACTCGTAAATAACTCCAGGAAATTTTTAATTGCATTTGAACCTAAAATACTTCCGGTAATAAATTAATCCATTGACGTAAGAGAATTATTTATCTAAGAAAATGCAATCTCATAGTTGATAGTGTTGTTAAACTGTTAAACTTGCTGGTAAGTATATTTAACAAACCAATGCAATGAATTATTAGTCTCAAGTGTCCGTCGTGGAAGATCTTGAGACCAGTCTCCTCGTCATAGTTTATAACTTAAAACTTTGGCTACTT
Organism: Cotesia typhae; assembly: GCF_013202065.1. Classification (NCBI taxonomy): domain Eukaryota; kingdom Metazoa; phylum Arthropoda; class Insecta; order Hymenoptera; family Braconidae; genus Cotesia; species Cotesia typhae. The sequence continues at coordinate 1,899,554 of NW_027423758.1, read as the reverse complement.
GCCATTATAAACTTTTGCATAATCCATTCTAGATTACATTGTCTGTTTTCATTTTTATTTTATTATTTTCTTTATTCAATTTTTATATTTCATCAATATTTCATTAATTATCAGTTGATATTTTATCTAATCTAAATAATAAACTTGTTAATACCTTTAACAATTGTTTATTTTCGTAAGATGAATAAATTTAAATATTTACAATAAATACTTGCTCATTTTTTGTGATTATTTGTTGCAATAAAGAATATATTGTGATTGTGATCAATGATAGCCTGTTTGTATCGGATTTAAATGTGTTAATATTGATGTCAAAATATGTGTATATATATTTATAGAAATATCTTTTTAAGGAGACATTTATTTCTGGCAACGACTCAATGACTTTTATATACAACCATTATTGACGTAAATTTTCTTTTTTCTCTTTTATCATTCTTGTGTCTGTTATAAATTTGTCTTTTTTTTTTTTTATACGGTTTTGGTGACTAATCATTTTATTTCAGGATAATAATCTTAGAACGACTTTCAACTTATTTTTAGGCAGAGTTCAGTTTTTTCTAGGACTTTTCTTTTAATAGCTTGACTAGAAATATAATTTTTTTAAAAATTTATCAAAAATTCTCTACAGAAATAATTGAAGAATTTTGAAAATTTTCAGAATTTTTGTTATAAATTCGTTAAAAGAAGAAAAATTCGTTAAAAAAATTTTATTATTGAAAGCTCTAAAAAATAACAAATGTAATTTTTTAAAAATAATTTTTTAGAGCTAGTTTATATTTTGAGACAAATAAAAAATTTTCAAGCATCTACTAATTTCAGTGTTAGAAAAATTTACCAGCCATGTAATTTTTTGAAAAATTTTTATCTAGGAATTGTAAAAAAATTAATGTAAAAAATTATACAGTAACATTTTTTTTTTTTTTTTAATAGCAAAATTATTTATAAATTTATTATTTTGCCAAAAAAAAAAAAATTTATACTAATAATTTTTAAAAAATTCTAGAAAATCAAATAATTTTAAGCGGTGACAATTAAAAAATAAAAATATATTAACAATAGTTGTAAATATTTACAACTATTTTAATTTTCATTTCTTTGAACGAAATTTCTATTTGATTTTATTGATATATTTTTTTTTGAAAAATCTATAAAAAAATAAATAATTAAAAAAATTGATTATTACAATTTTAACAAATTTTACAAATTTCTAAAAAAATTTATAAATTTTTTAGAAAATTGTGATTTTCTAATTTTTTTAAATTGTTCATTTTTTTATGTACTTAAAAAAAAATATATCAAAAAAAAAATAAAATAAAAATTTTATCCAAAAATATGAGAGCCAAAAATTTTTCAACTTTTGAAGGCAAAAAAAAAAGCTGTCGAAATTTTTATTTTTTTCTTTCATAATATTTTTTATCATAAATGCGTCGTAAAAAAAAATGCAGAATCAAAAAAAAAAAATTTGAAAATGTTTATTTTACACTTTGTTATGGCCCAAAAATAGGGTTGACTTCACTTGTAAATAATTACCATAATTTTTAGCAAAAAACCGAAAAATTTATGAAAATGAAGTTAGCCGACATTTCAAAATTTTTAGGAATTTTTTATTGAAAAAATTTTAATTAAACAATTTAAAAAAATTGTCACATGTAAAAAATTTGAAAAACTATAAGTGCAATTTTTAGAAATATCTTTTCAGTTTTAATTTAATTAATAAAAAAATCAAAAATTTTTAGAGGTCTGCTAATTTCAGTGTCATAAAAATTTTACTTCGAAAAATTTTTTACTTAAGATGTCAATGCTTATTAAAATCCAAAAAAATTTTTCGATAGATCTAATAATATTAATTTTCCTATTATTAATTTGTTTACACAAATAAAATTGAAGTGACGTAGAAGAATTAGCAACGCAGAGGTTCTCTTGAAAGTCATACGGCTATTTATTGTAAGTTAGGGTCGTACGTACTTAAAAAGATAATTTTGAGTGCATGACCTGCATTAATGCATTACATCACGTGGCTCAATAAAAATATATTTATTCATATATCATGTGTCATTTATATTAGTGACTTTTATTGTCAATGCTTTTATTAATCATCATAATCATTATTAAGTCTAGATTTTGCCGGTTTAATTTGTGCTCTTCAGCCTTGTGTCATTTTTAAAATCTCATATTTTCTACACCGTTAATATTTTACGCAGTGTTTCAAGTAAAACATTGTCAAACATAGTCTCAAGTAGCTTCCAGATATTCTAGACAGCATGAAAAAAGATCAAATCGAGGTATTCACAGTTGTGAAAAGCCTGAGGCCAGCAATTTTGCGTCAAGTTAAATATCCATACCGGCTTTTCATCCTTCTTGCTTTACCTCTTCAGCTATTTTTCTTTACTTTGTATCTCGTGTTTCTTTATCTTTGTTCATAATTCATGATTCTTCAAATTGAAATGTCTCGATAGCACATTGTAACATCCCATACAGTTTTAATATCCCTGATAAGATTTGTGAGTTTATTATTATTTTTTTTTTTTAACTAGAATTGTTTTTACTTAAGTAGCTTTCGCAAAAAATTTTAATTTTATACTAGAAAAACCTACATTAAAACTCACACGTAACTGCCCGAAACTAGATTTATTTGCATATTTCTTGACATAAATTTCTTCACGGGAATTCATACGGCAGAATTTATTTTTTTTTTCTTTAATATCACATTAAGAAATTAAAAAGTTTTTCATTAAGAAAAAATTAAGAACTCAGAATTTTTTATATTTTTAATTTAGAAGTTTCTCGCAATAAAAAAAATCATTTACGAGAAAATCTTCTTAATAATAATTATTCTTACTTAAGTAGATTTGTGCGGGAATCGAACCCGAGTTTTCAGCGTCAATTTTGCAATCTCAATTTTTTTTTTTTTTTTTTTTTAATTTGTTATACAAAAAAAAAAATTGTTTCAAAGTTGTAATTTTTCGGTAATTATTTACAAGTAAGGTCAATTCCATTTTTGGGCCATAATAAAATGTAAAATTAACATTTTCAAATTTTTATTGATTCTGCAATTTTTTTACCGCGCATTTATAATAAAAATGTCGTGAAAGAAAAAAATAAAAATTTCGATTGCTTTTTTGTCTTCAAAAGTTGGAAAAAATTTTGACTCGCATATTTTTGGGTAAAATTTTTATTTTTATTATTATTATTATTTTTTTTTTTGAAAAGTACATAAAAAAAATGAAAAATTAAAAAAAAAAGTTGAATATCACATGACAATAAATTTAGCAGATATTTAATAATAATAATAATAATTTTTAGAATTTTTTTAACAAATAAATTATGGCAAAAAAAATTAAGAAAAAAAATTGACTTTTAGAAATTTAAAAAAATTAAAAATGCAATTTTTTTAAAATAATTTTTTAAATTTGGATAAAATTTCTTTTATCTTTTTTTGATGTTTTTAAAGTATTTTTATTTGAAAAGTACATAAAAAAAACGAACCATTAAAAAAAAATTTGATTACAATTTTCTGAAAAAATTTATAAATTTTTTTTTAAATTGTGATCAACTTTTTTTTTTAATTTTCATTTTTTTAAGTACTTAAAAAAAAATACATGTCAATAAAATCAAATAAAAATTTCGTTCAAAAAAATGAAAATTGAAATGGTTGACCCTACTTGTAAATATTTACGAATTTTTCTTTTGATAATTTCAAGTAAAATATTTAATTATAAAAATCAGCAACAAAAAAACAACCTTTTGCCTGCGACCTCGAGTTATTGTGAGTAATTTGATAAATTTCTCAGTTTAATTTTTACTGTTTGTCTTATACATTGTTTCATAATAAATAATGTGCCAACTCATTATGATTTTTTTTCTATGCTGAATAGCAAAAAAAAAAAAAAAATACGACCTAATACCTAAATATTTAAATCTTTTCAAGTAACAGATTCCGAATAAATGAATTTAATGATAAAATCAGTAACAAAACTTATTAATTTTTTACTATTGGATGTAATGAAATAAAAAACAAACGGAAACATTTTCCGGAACAATTTTTACGTTAATTTTGTTAAAATTCTAGTAATTTAAATAAATAGGTCGTAAAAATATTATGACATTGCTTAGGAAAAAAATATTCATAAAAAATAACCTTAGAACGTTAATAGTAAATATTAGTCGGCTTAATGTTGTGACATTGACCTTCTAAATTCAACGACACGTTATTGATTCCTTTCTATAGTACAGATACTAAAAATTAATCAATAAAATAATATCGGAATTAGATAATTTCCTACAGTGACTTTTTCAAGCAATAGTTCCAATTTTTAGTCAAAAACTTTTAAATAATTTTATAATTTTAAATTTGCGCGCGAAAAATTTCTATAAAAATATCCAGCTAAAATTTTTAAAGATTTATGGAGATTTTATAAAAATCACGGAAGTCTTTAAGAATAAATAAAATATAAATTTAAATGAACAAATTGAAAAAATAATAATAAATTTCAATAACAATTCAATGTCAGCTGATTAAAATTCAACTGTATATCTAAATAAAAAAAAACGTATCTTATCATGACCTTAAAAATACTCCCGTGTAAAATTTTAAACAATTTAAAATAAAATCAAGTTTCTAAAAAAATAATTATCCACTTTACATAGCAATAAACTCGACTTAGATTTATGTTAACATTACTGTAGATAGTGCCGAATAAAAATTACCACTTTTTAAATCATTGCGTAACGGGTAGATAAATAAAATCGTAAACTAGATTTATAGCCTTGGAATGGATAAAAAAATATTTTTATAACTAATAAACTTCCTTATTGTCAATCACGTAGCACTTGATACGTGAATCATATAATTCAATATTATATTATATTATATGTATATGATTGTACATATATTAGCTAAATTAGTTTAGCACAAAATAACTAAATTAGCTGGAATGTTATTGCGTCATTGTGCTCTCAATCACTCAATCAATTTAATAATTTAAGTAGAAAATAATTCTTTTCCTTTTCATTTTTATAAATTAAGTGACACGCAATCGTTTTACTACTCTACAGCCAGCGGATTAATAAAATTTAATTTAACAAAGATTTAATGTAACAAAGTAAATATTTATGTATTCATTGATTTTATCATAAAAAAATAAATCGATTGTAATATCTTGTTAGTTTTGATAAAATGTATTAATTATATGTTTACTTATGTCTCACTATTACTTGTATTGGATTATGCCACAATTATTTGTCTGACTATTTTTTTCTTTCAGGGAAATAATGTCCAGCTGCAGCGTCAAACTGTCTGATCGCTTGGTTAATCTCGTACATAGATATTTAAAATATCTAGAGAGCAGAGACCTTCATTTACACTTGGTAGTTTAATTTAATGAAATAATCATGTAAATTATTATTATTTTTATCAAATTACGTAAGTTATTATTTTTTCACTGGCTCTGTGATCAAAGTGTTAATTAATTTTTTTATAGGCTATTTATTTTTCTTAAAAATAATTGATTAATTATGTAATAAAAAAATTTAACTCACTGTCTTCTTCTGTCAAGTCGGAGAACTTGACGCCGCCACTGAAATTCAAAAGATCAAATTATCACAATTTATGTTGTTGTATATTTAATTTTTAAAAAATCGTTTTTTTTTTTTTCTTCAATAAAAATGAAATTTATATCTTGAATATTTTTTGAACATGCTTAAAAATTTATAACTTGATTGAATTTTCAAAATTAAGTTTTAAATTTATCAAAAATGTAAAAATTTAAACACCTGAATTATGTAAAACTTTCAGATGTAATTATTAATTGTAATTTGTCTGCATTGATATTGTAGATACAATTATTTGTTAGTTTTAGCATACCTGAGCAGCACGGTCGCTGTCTCTGGGACACGGAACACCTGAAAAATAAGACAACCACCAACTCTATCGAATCCAGAACGAAGGAGAAAAAAACAACTCCAAAACAACTCGTCATTTTTATAAATTTTAACTCTCCTCCATCAAATTTTTAAAAATTTGCAAATAAATATTCCTCAAGCTCGTTTTCAATTTACTGGTAATTACTTGACAATCATTGAAAAAAAAAAATAAAAAAATATTCGGTACTTGATTGTAATAATTAATAATCAATAAACTTATTAATTAATCTGAGGAATAAAATAAAAAGAAAACGAGCTTGGAATTTTTTTTTTTTTGGAGTGTCAGGAAATTGAAATTTACTTTTAATATTGATAAATAATAGAAAAAATACTCTTTTTAATTAATATAATGTGTTTTTAATACACACCTTCCATCCCATGTTTTCAAAAAATGTACAAAGTCTTGCTTGTCCAGTGGTTTTGCCTCCGCATGGGCCTGAAAAATTAAAATTTATTTTTTTTTTTAATTATTTTGTTTTATCAATAAACAATAAATAAAAATAAACAGAGTATTAAATTTTTTAAATATGGTAATAAATTAGTTGAATTTTTTTTTCATATTTAATAATAATAATATAAATTGTAAGAGTTTTATAAAACTTTCAATAAAAAAACTTCTTGAGTATTTTACAACCAAAATTTTTAGGCAATTAAAAAAATTATCAAATTGATAAATAAATGGAAAATTTGTAATCTCAACGTCATTTTTCTATCGCGTGTACAACGAAAATCACATAATGACACATAATTGATATTTCTATTTGCTGTCGATCTATATAGTTAAAAATGATAAAAATTTTTTTAAAGCTAAAAAAATTACTTTATACATTAAATTACCAGTAAAACCATATTCTCCGGTGTATTAACTTTTAAAAATATGTATCTTTCAATTTGCGTCATATTCTTAACTAGATAAACTTATTAATTTATTTAACAATTACAATAGATTATTTAAATAACGATAACGAACAACTGTTAACAAAATCCACGGACATTAAATACATCTGTTTTATCAGTAAGACTAATTACTTGAAAAATATTGAATCCGACATTTTAATTAACATTTTTTTTTACTTAACAGTCTATAGCTGTAAATATAACTGTAATTACATAGAATTATTAAGTAATTTGGTAATAAAAATGAATCAATGGGTGAGAATTTTCTAATGGAAAGTTTGAAAACATTATCAAGCACACGTCTTTGATACTGAAATTTTCTAACGAGTAGGTATGTACTATCACGTTTTTTTCCTTTCATTATATAGATGATTTTTTTTTTTTTTTTTTTTTTTTTTTTTTTCCGTTCTTTAACTTTATTTAGCATGCTAATGTAAAAGTATTGTCTGTTACTATTAATAGGATATAAAATGCGAGTTTACGAAACTACAATATCGTGCCAGGCAATTAGACTATAACTAACAATAAATCAATCGTCTTGTTGATAATTATTTATGAAATCTATATTAATTAACATGAAAATCAATAACAAATATATGTTAAATTTATGAATAGCTTGCCTGAAAAAAAAATTTATTAAATTAGTAAAAATAAAAAAATAATTGATGATGCAATAATTTATTTTTAACACGTGATAGTAAAATTAATAATTGTGAATTTCTCTAAATAAATTTGAGTATGCACGAATATTAAAAATTAAATCAATATAAAATTCTTGTCACCATTAGAGAATAAACACAATTGATTGAACAGGGTAGTAACGATAAATATAATAAAGGGTAGAAAAAAAAGTAAATAAAAACTTACCTCCAGTTAAAACGACCTTGTAGACTCTTTTTTGCTCCATTTTTATTTTTGAAATAAACAAATATTTGTTAGTTAAAAATTTAAATAAATAATAGTCACGATGTCACGTTATCTGGTTCTGGTTAAAGTCAGGCTGATGATGGGATTTATAAAAATAATTTTATTATTTTTTTTCCTACAAGTCCCACGTTGTGATGGGCCAAGTTAAATTAGCACGATATCCGGTGGTGAGTAGTAGTAGTCTTATGAAAAAAAAAATAATAAAATTCGGCAACGGTCTACGGTGTCTACGGTTTGAAATTATTACTACATCAACACCATGCCGAGCATGCCGATACTCGATTTTATTTTATACGTCCAAGACATCTGGGAGTTTATACACACGTATCAGACGAACGTTCGTCAGATAATGAGGTTCCTTGTGGCAATGACAATTAACTTGGGTTGGAGTCGCTTCTAAGTGAAACTGAATCTTTTTTCGTTTACTAGAGGGCTAGAGGGAAACGTTGCTGTGGTTAATAAATGTGAAGTTAGCTGTTTAAACATTTTTTGGTGGTGGGGGGACGGATTTAAACGAACTACTTTCGCGCGTTACGGAGATTTACGAAGGGTTTGAAAACGCTACGATTATTCCCGATGATATTAAAATTTTTTAGCAGTCATTTGAGAATTTTTTAATTTTATTCAACAAAAAAATTAATTTCGAAAATTTATTTTAAAAAAAATTATAATACTGAAATTAGCGATCAGCTGTCAATTTTAAAAATTTTTTTAACAAATTAATTACAATAAAAAAAATGACACTGAAGTTAGCAGACGTCTAAAAATTTTTGATTATTTTTATTAATTAAATTAAAACTCAAAAGATATTTATAAAAAATTGCACTTATATTTTTTCAAGTTTTGTTACACGAAGATTAAATTAGAGGACATCTAAAAATTTTTGGAAATTTTTTAGCTCTAATTTAATGAATAAAAAACATAAAATTAAAAATGTCAGCTAACTTAATTTTCATGTTTTTTACATGTAACAATTTTTTTTTTTATTTTTTAAGTGAAATTTTTTCAAAAAAAAATTTCTAAAAATTTTGAAATGTCGGCTAACTTCACTTTCATTAAAAAAAATGCTTTTAAAATTTTTCAAATTGCTACAAAATTCCAAAAACATTATTTTTAATATCTAATCAACTTCAGTGTTATAAAAAGTTAAATTTTTAATTTTTTTAAATTTCTAAATGTCAATTTTTTTTTCCTATTTTTTTTGCCATCATTTATTTGTTAGAAAAAATTCTAAAAATTATTATCATTATAAATGCTAAATTTATTTTCATTTATTCCCGAGGTAATAAGTACAATTGAAAATTTATTTGGATAAAAAAATTATTGTTTAAAGAAAATTATGGTTATAAATAATAAATTATTATTATTTTTAATTATTAATAATAAATAAGCAAATGGTATAAATTTAAATATCACTTGTTAATTGATATGTTATTGGTAAAAGATTGTAATTGTAATGATTATTTATTGTCGAGGAAATGACGCTTAAGAAGATGAGATAAATATTATTCTTATTGTAATTGTTAGCAATATTTGAAGATATGTCGAGCATGTGTTAATTTTCCGTATCACATTGATGATGTGTGGTTAATCAACAAGTCGATCGATTAATTTTGATGGTAAACCCAGATCAACTAATTCTGTCTGGGACTTTTCTTTCAAATCTTTGTTGTAGAATAATACAGCTTCCCAAGCTATTTCTGTTAACTTTGGAATTGTTACCCAGGTGGAGAATATTGTTGAATTTTCAACCTAGAACAGAATTAAATATTAATTTTCTTATTTTATTTTTTTTTTATTATTTTATTTTTTTTTTTTTTTTTTTTTTGTAATAATTTATTTTTCTTTATTATTTTTCTTCAAAATACTCTTTTGTTATTTCATTTTTCTTTATCTTGGGTTTTTCCCTTTTTCTCAAGCCGGACGTTCATAACAATAACCCAAAAGCAGCCTTCGGGTTACTTAAATTTAATATAGTAAGTGTCCTTCAAATTTTGTAAAGAAGATAATGAGACTATTAGATACAAAAGTAATCCCTGTAATGTAATTTTAATGACAATGCAGTCTAACCCCTTCCAATAGGGGGCCATTTGTAAAAAAAAAGATAAAAGAAATGAAATAATAGAATAGTTTTAAAACCTATCTTAGAAAATAAGTTAAGTGAAATTTAAATGAACAAATCAACCAATATTTTAAAGAAAACTAAATATTCAAGAAATAACAAGTAAAATTATTATTTTTTAAGTTCCGGGTCTATTTGTTGAAACATACCAGGATCAAAATAAATTTAATCCGTTTTTTTCTAATTTGGACGTAACACAAAATTTAATATTTTGCAAAATATTTACTTGATTTTTAATTTTTTGCAACCTTATTAAATTATTAAATATTGCTATCATAAAAAAAAAAACAAAGTCTAAATAATTTTTAATTTTCAGATTAAAAGTTTTCATTATCATTTAATAGTCAATCGACAATTTGACCTTCTTGATAATTGTAATGACTAAAGATTAATAAAAATCCATAACTAATATCAGGTTTAATTTTCTTGAATGATAAAATTTAGAATTTAAAGATCAAAACAATCGTATGTTTTTATTTTTCATTAAACAATGCTTAATGTATTATTTTTACTATAAAAAAAAGGTCATAGACCATTAAATACACATAAAAAATTCATCAATTAAAATATATACACAAAAAAATACATTAAATATAATGAAAATCCAAAGTCCTATTGTATCTGTATTATTACCGCTAATTTTCGCTCAAAAAGTTTGTTATTGAATAAGAAGTAAAAACATATGACTGTGTTTTGGTCTTTATATCCTGAATTTTATCATAAAAAATAATAAATTACCTCGCCTCTTTTTTCAACCACCCAACCATCAACTAAATACATTTTCCCAGCAGGTGTGATAGCCGCGACATGATTTCTCATACGATACGGTAGCACTCCAGCGAATTTGCTTACACAAGTCCATTGTAATGTTTTTAGATTAAGCCTCCATATATCGTTGCATAGAAATTTATCAGTCTCACCGCCAGCTAAGATAACATTCATGTCACCTTTTTCATCTTTGTACTGAATGATACTATAATCGCCCCGGTCGAAAGGGATGCCTGGCTTACTTTCCAAGTCTCTTTGAACCTCCATTTCGTCCCACTGCTTGGTTTCCAAGTCGAATGACAGAATTCTCTAAAAATAATTCAAAGCAGCCATAATTTATTTTTAATTCACAACAATCATAATTGAATTTAAACAAAAATAATAATAATAATAATAATAATAATAATAATAATAATAATAATAATAACAACGTACAGTTGGTTTCAGCGGCTCTCGTGACGACTCGTCATTATCAAGCACATAAATAATCTTTCCATCGAAAGCAAATATGTGACCGAATTCATCAGAGTCCCAATCATTCGGATCGCTGTCAGGGCACAAGTAAAGATTCTTCCATTTTCCGCTTTTTATTTTCATCCTATGGACATTAAAGCTGTCTAAATAAACAGGCTTCCCTTTTTTCTTCTTATTTTTAACGATGCCTCTGCTACCCAGTCCGTATAAATACGTATCATCGTTAACAAATTTTTGATCATGATCCATCGCCGGCAATGAACGATTTATTCGTTCTATTTCAAGCTCATTTATTTTTAAATCCCAGTGCAATAAATAAAAATATGTTGGAGGTGTATCAACTTCACAACATATCAATATTTTGCCGTCCTCAAATACCGTTCCGATTTCAAATGAGTTATCTAGAAGCTGGCTTCGCGAGTCCCTTATTTGCTTCCATTTGTGAGTTAGCAAATTAAATTTCCATAGTTCGACGTACCAGTCACCGAGACCTTTATCATCTGGATCAACATTGTACGTTGCATAACTATAGAGATACTTATCGTCGCAACATACTTTAGGATCTGTTTTTTTCCTTAATAATTCTCTTCTCGTTACTTTGTGTTGATCAAATACAAACGGCTTGAATGAGTACATGGCCTGCAAAAAATATTATATTAATGAGGCTGAAGTTAGCAAACACTTGAAAATTTTTTAATTTTTCTTTAAAAATAAACCAGGCATAGAAAATTATATGTTAAATTTTTAATGAAAAATTATTTTTAAAAAATTGCATTTTTAATTTACTAAAATTTCTAAATGTCCTTTTTTTTTTTCATTTTTGTAATGCAGTAATTTATTTTTTAGAAAAATGATTAAATATCTGCTAAATTAATTTTCAAAAATTATTTATAAAAATCTTATTTATAATTTTTCAAAGCTTCTAAAAATTAAATTTTTAAATAAAATTTTCTTGCTATAATTTTTTTGTTAAAAAAATACTAAAAATTATCAGATCTCTCAATTTCAGTATCATTTATATTAGTAATTAATAAATTAAATAATTCATATGCTTACAGTACATATGAATTTTTATGAAATTTAATTTAAATGAAAATTAATTTAGCAGATAGTTCTTAATTTTAAGAATTTTTGTGACAAATAAAATTATGGCAAAAAAAATTTATAAAAAAAAATTGACATTGAGAAATTTTTAAAAACTGCAAATGCAATTTTTTTAAAATAATTTTTTGGAAGAAATTAATTTTTTAATTGTCTTTAAAAAAAAAATTATTTTAAAAAAATTGCATTTTTAATTTATTAAAATTCCTGCAAGTCCATTTTTTAATCATAATTTATTTATTAAAGAAAATTAAAAAATTGTCAAGTGACAGCTAAATTTAATGTCGTGATTTTTTTATACCAGAATTTAAAGACATTTATCAATTTTTTAGATTTTTATAACCTCTAAATTATTATAAAAAAATTCCACATCTAAGAATTTAAAAAAATTTTTTTTTATAATTAATTTTTAATAAAAATAATTGAAATTGTCTAAATTTAATGTCATTATTTTTTTATACCGAAATTTAAAGAGATTTATCAATTTTTTGGATTTTTATAACCTCTAAATTATTAAAAAAAAAATTTAATATAAAAATTCCAAATCTAAAAATTAATAAAATTTTTTTTATAATTAATTTTTAACAAAAACCATTGAAATTGTCAGATGTTGGCTGATTTCAATATCATTAAATTCTGAACTTGAAATAATTTCAATTTTATAAATCAGAAAATATTTTTGACAATAATTTCTCTAAAACAACAATAAAATCTCTTTCTTAATTAGTTTATTTGTTCAAACAAAATTTTGCTAATGTTGAGGTTATAATACATATACCAGAAAACAACTTATTTACTTATTTTCTTAGAGTTTTATCTATTGAAGATTAACCCAGATACGTAATAGTTGCATTGAAATTATAAAATTTTATTTAATATTTATTTAGTTTGTTAATTATCAACTTACCGGTGTATGTGCGTCAAACGACATGTCTACTGCTTATTCTTTTCAGAATAACAACAAAGGAAATCATTTTTGTAACAGCCAATAAAAATCAATAAAATTTAAATTTACGCTGTGAAACGTCTCTTATATTACTTTGTTTGAGTTTTAAAATAAATCAGGTGATATATTTATTTTTGAAAAATCAATAATGTAAATGAGAATTAATTTAGAAGATATTTGTTAATTTTTAGAATTTTTTAACAAATAAATTATGGCAAAAATAAATGAGAAAAAAAATTAACATTTAGAAATTTTAAAAAATTATAAATGCAATTTTTTAAAAATTGTTTTTCAGAAAAGATTTGTTTGTTAAATAAAATTTAAAAATTATCAAGTGACTGCTAACTTTAATGTCATTTAATTTAAATATTAGACTGTTAATAATTTATTAAATAATTAGTTATAGAAAAATATATTTTTTTTTAATTTATAACTTTTAACTAAAAAAAAAGTATTTTTATAAATTTTTTTATTTCAAGATAAAAATAATTGAAGTAAAATTATCTTATTAAAAAATGTTATGATTTTAAATTTAGCTGTCACTTGAAAATTTTTTTAATTTTCTTCAATAAATAAATTATAGCAAAAAAAATAATTATTAAAAAAATAGACTTGTAAAAGTTTTAATTAAAAAAAAAAAAAAAAAAAAAAAAAAAAAAAAACTTTTTAAAAATAGTTTTTTAGAACTAATTTTTTTTTTTTAAAGAAAACTTTTTTTGGAAATTTTGATATATTTTTTTTTAAAAATACATTAAAAAATAAACAATTAAAAAAAAAAGTTGATTATCACAATTTTAACAAATTTTATGACATTAAAGTTAGCTGTCACTATTATAATTATTTTGTTTTTTTTATTAAATAAATTTGCTCCGAAAAATTGCATTTTTTACTTTTTTAATTTTTTAGATATCAATTTTTTGGTCTTATTTTTTTTTTTGCCATAATTTATGTGTTAAAAAAATTTTTTAAATGAATTATTATCTGCTAAATTGATTTTCATACAAATTTTACAAATTTTCAAAAAAATTAATTTAATAAAATAAAATTTTTTTGTAAATAATTTCCAAATTTTTATAAATAAAAATATGAACCATTAAATTTTAATAGATGTTAAAAAAATTTACGAATCTCGAGAAAAATTTTATTTTCAATTTTTTATTATATAAGCCATCAATTTCAAAATACATTCGTTGTAATCACAATATCTTTGGCGAGGAAAATTCAGTATTTCACATTACATTTGCTAAAATTTATTAAAAAAAGTATATCACTACAGTATAAATATATGTATCATAAATTGCACAAAGTGTCTTGGTTCTGGCATGTGATCCATAGATAAAAATAATCGTGAAAAAAAAATTAACATTTTGAATAAAATATTTTTTTTTTTATTGAAAAATAACTTTTTACTTTATAAACAAAATTTTCGGGAAAATTTAAATGAGGTGATATCAAAATAAATAATTTTGATCATTAAAGTAAATGGACTCGGATAAATTTTTATAAAAACTCGTAAATATTATTATAATTAATTATCAATTATTTTATCACGATTATTTTGTATCTAGGTCACTATTCTTGGCACCATAAAGTATAGATTATAAAAAATAAATAAATAAATATAATACTGATATAGTTTTGTAAAAAATATAAGTTGGAAAATTTTTAATTCGTAAGACGTTCGACAAATTTCTCCGGGTACCCGCGAATTATCAATTCAGTTTTTGGCCGTTCTTTTATTTCTTTGAAATAAAATAGTACTGCTTCCCAAGCTATTTCTTCGAGTTTTGGAATTGAGACCCATGCAGAAAATATTGAGGTATTTTCTACCTGAAAAATAAAATTTCACTATTAGTTCTGAAATAAATTATCAATGTTAAATATTCCTATTGGAAAGAATTAGATTTTTAGTATTTAAATAAATCACATCTTATCAAATTCAAAAATATTGTTTTTTTTTTTTTTTTTTTTTTTAACACTAAAAATATTTAGAATTCTTTTTCAACAATCACATATATTTTTTT
Source organism: Cotesia typhae (assembly GCF_013202065.1). Lineage (NCBI taxonomy): Eukaryota > Metazoa > Arthropoda > Insecta > Hymenoptera > Braconidae > Cotesia > Cotesia typhae. The sequence continues at coordinate 1,884,370 of NW_027423758.1, read as the reverse complement.
TTAGTTTATTAAAAAAAAAGAATTTTTTTAAAATTTGTTTAAATGTCAATTTTTCAATAAGAATTTTTTTTTTAATTGTTGGTTTCTATATGTGTAATATGAAAAAACAAAATTACTAAAAATTGTTAGATTTAAAACTTGAAAAGCTCTAAAACTAATTGAAAAATTAAATTTAACAAATTTTTATAATCACAATCATAAATTCGCTTTGAAATGAAATAATTTGGAAAAAATTTCAAATCATTAAGCTTTCCATTTTTTATGCCAAAAAAAAGTAAGTGACCGTAAAAATAAACAATTACTAAAATAAATTTATGAGTTTGATCGTGTTTGCTATATATTTAAAAAAAAATAATTTTTTTAAAATATACAAAAACATGACACTGAAATTAGCAGACACTTGACAATTTTTGATTTTCCTTGAAAATAAACTAGGTCTAGAAAATAATTTTTAAAAAATTACATGTATAATTTGGTAAATATTTATAAGTAGGACCAACCGTTATAATTTAAATTTTCTTGAACGAAATTTTCATTTGATTTTATTGATATATATATTTTTTTTTTAAATCTATCAAAAATATAAAATATAAATTTTATCCAAAAACATAAGAGCCAAAATTTTTTTAACTTTTGAATGCAAAAAAGCTATTAAAATTTTTATTTTTTTCAAGCAGAATAAAAAAAATTTGAAAATATTAATTTTTCACTTAGTTATGGCCCAAAAAGGGATTGACCCGACTTGTAAATAATTACCTATAATTTTTTTGAACTTTCATAGATGGAATTTCTTAAATAAATTTATCTTGCTATGATTTGTTTATTTAAAAAATTCTAAAAATTATCAGGTGTCTCTCAATTGCACTGTAGTAAAAAATGATTACCTCTCCTACTTCGTCTTCAACTAAACCATCAAACAAGTACATTTTTCCAAAAGGAGTGACAGCTGCGACGTGATTTCTTATCCGATAAGGCAGTGCTTCAAACTTGCTAAGACAAGTCCACTGCAATTTCGTAAAATTAAGTCTCCACATTTCATTGCAAGAGTATTCATCAATTTCACCGCCAGTTAGAATAACATTGACATCACCTTTGTCGTCTCTGTACTGGGTGATACTAAAACCACCATGCATTCTAGGAATTCTTGGATCATTTTCCAAGTCTCCTTTAACTTGCAGCTCATCCCACTGCTTCAAATCCAAGTCAAATGCAAAAATTCTCTAAACATAAAAAACAGTCTTAAAAATTTTCTGAGTTTAAAATAAAATGATGTAAGCTTACATGAGATATCAAAGATTCATCTGAGGATTCATCGCTGTCAAGCACATAAATTTTTTTTCCATCAAACGCAAATATGTCGCCGTAGTGATTGTCTTTGTCCCAATCAAAGGGATCGCTATCAGGACACAAATAAACAAACTCCCATTTTTTAGTTATCAAATCCATTTTTAAGACATCGTAGATATTTAAATATTTATGAGGCCCATCATCAGTCCGCTGGATCAATACTTTACTCTGACTCCCGATGGCGTAGAAATGAAAACTGTGGCACACAAATTTCGGGTCGAAGCCCATCTTTGGAAGCGGTCTGTTTATCTTACGGATATTGAGTTCATTTATTCTCAAATCCCAGTGCAGCAAATAAAAAAACTGCGGCCAAATTTCTGCTCTCAAGAGCAAGATCAGCTTACCATCGTCGAAAATAGATCCAGCTTCGAAAGAATTGTCTACTAATTGAGTTTCTACATTTTGCAGCGGAGACCACCGGTGCGTTAGTAAATGGAACTTCCATGCCTCCACGGCAATATCTTCAAGACCCTCGGGTGTCTCAACGCTGTATGTTGAATAACTGTATAAATACTTGTCATCGCAATTTATTTTAGTGTCCGATTTGCTTCTTAATATTTCTGATCTTTTTATGTCATATTGATCAAATACAAAGGGTTTAAATTTGTACATCTCCTGTAAAAAAAATTAATTGATTAAAATAATGTCTTATAATTTTCGTTTCTTTAAAAACAAAATAAAATTAAAATAATTAGAATATATGATATTAAAGTTAGCTAACTTTAATTTTTTTTTTTGCTATAATTTATTTGTTAAAAAAAATTTTTTAAATTGTAAAATGACAGCTAAATTTAATGTCATCAAGTTGACAGGCATTAAAATTTTTTTTAGAATTTTATAGTAATTAAATTATTATTTTAAAAAATTAATTAAAAACTTCCACTTGTAGAAATTAATAAAAATTGCAAGTGAAAATTTTTAAAAGCTTTTTTTTTTTATGACATTAAAGTTAGCTTTCACTTGACAATTTTTTAATTTTTTTTAACAAAAAAATTTGTTCTAAAAAATTATTTCAAAAAAATTGCATTTTTAATTTATTAAAATTTCTACAAGTCAAATTTTTTGCTATAATTTATTTGTTAAAAAAATAATTAATTAAAATAATGTCATAATTAGAACATGTGACATTAAAGTTAACTAACTTTAATTTTTTTTTTGCTATAATTTATTTGTTAAAAAAAATTTTTAAAATTGTAAAATGACAACTAAATTTAATGTCATGAAATTGACAGCCTTTAAAATTTTTTTTAGAATTTTATAACAGTTAAATTATTATTTAAAAAAATTAATTAAAAAGTTTTACATGTGCAAAACTATTAAAAATTACAAGTGAAAATTTTTAGAAGCTTTTTTTGGTTATGACATTGAAGTAAGCTCTCACTTGAATTAATTTTTTAATTTTTTTAACAAAAAAATTTGTTCTAAAAAATTGCAGTTTTAATTTATTAAAATTTCTACAAGTCAAATTTTTTGATAATTTTTGTTGCTATAATTTATTTGTTAAAAAAAATTAACACAATTGTGAAGTGACAGCTAAAATTAATGTAATTTAGAACATTTTTATTTATTATCTTTGTGATTATAAACATTGAAAACTTTACCTGTTATTTTGTTATAACTATAATCGTTTTTTTTTAATTATTCTTCTCCCTGCTGATCTGCAAAATAGATATAAAAATTATTTACAATTATATTTTCTATAATTTATCAACCACACAATTTTTTTATGACAGCAGCAGGGATCTGATACTTTTTTTTTTAATTTTTCTAAAAGTTTGCAATTTTTAAAATTTTTAGATGTGGAATTTTTTTATTAAAACTTTTTCACAACTCAGTTATGATAAAAATCCAAAAAATTGGCAGATTTTAATTTTAACGTAATTTTTTTTTTAGTTTTACACAATTTTTTAACTTAAAGTTTAAAAATTTACGAATTTATAAAATTGTATCAAAATTTATATTTTAATTTAATTTTATTTCATGAAAAAATTTAATTAAAATTATTATTAAGGTTATAAAAGTAAATAATTATTTTAATATAATATTATTACGATATATAGTATATATGTTTATTGTTGAGGCTTTGTCATTTCAGTTTGCTATATATAAAAAATAATGTCAGCTTATTGACGTTTGCGCGTAGAGTCTCGAAGGAACTGACATTTTTTACAAGACATATTTTATGGACAATATTTTTTATTAATATATTTACATGACATAATTATTGAATTACATATAATAACATTTTAAATATTTAATTAATTAATTAAAATGTGATGATTCAAAATGATACAATGATTAAATTTTACAATTATTTACTTGTGAAAATAAAATATTATTTACAGACCTTTTTTTATTTTATAAAAAAGAGTTATTTAAAAAAAAATTTTCACAAAAAGCGTAAACTGATTTTTTGGTAGATTTTACAAAAATTCATTAACGACAAAAAAAATATTTTTTACAATTTACTTGCCGAATTAAATAAAATTTTTTTTAGACTTTCAATGACTCATCCTGAATGTAGCAGGAAATTCATTAGTGTTAAGGTGGATCTTCTAGTCTAGAGGCCCGAATTTCGAGCGTTTTTTGGCGGGAAATAAAAAAAAAGCATTTGATATTTTTTTACCATTTTTTTTATATGACATTAAAGTTAGCTGTCACTTGACAGTTTTTTAATTTTTTTTAACAAATAAATTTCCTCCAAAAAATAATTTTTAAAATTGTAGATTTTTTAAATTTCTAAATGTCAATTTTTTTTTGACATCATTTATTTGTTACAAAAATTCTTAAAATTATCAACTATCTGCTAAGTTAATTTTCATTTTGTTTATTTATATTCAGAGAGTACACAAAATTAATTAAAAAAAAAAAATTTTTTTTATCGAGTTATGCGTCCTTGAAGTAAAAGGAGGAAAAAAAAGTCGTGTCCTCAACGCCATGATTTTTGCCTTTGTGGTTATCTGAAAAATAAAATCATGATTGATTCTTGATTAGTATAAATGTCATTATCTCATGAACCAACCAAAACGAGAAAAAAATTTTTTTTCATAAAATGCGGCTACTAAAAAAAAAGGTCAATTTTTTTCACTAATTTTTTAACTTTGACGAATTTTTTAAAATGATTAAAAATTTCAAATTTTCATTTTTTGTTAGTTCATGAGATAGCGACATTTGTACAAATTAAGAATCCATCATTGTTTTATTTTTCCCTCTACTTCAAGGACGTATAACTCGATAAAAAAAATTTTTTTTTTTTTAAATTAATTTTAAATAAACAAATGATAAAAAAATGAACAGTAAAAATATCAAATACTTTTTTTTATCGACTGCTAAAAAACGCTCGAAATTCGGGCCTCTATACTAGAAGACCGCCTTAAAGAAATTAAATTATATCTATAAAAAAAAAAAAAAAAAAAAAAAAAAAAATATGTAAATTTTTAATGCGGTGTGACGTAATAATTTTTTGTAACTATTGCTGTTATCGATGCATGAAAAATAAGTCAATAATTTAGAAGATCACATCTTGACAAGCAATAACTCAGCATTAAATACTGAATTTATCAAGTAAAATTATTTTAAAAATTAAAAAAAAAAAAAATTATGGCTAATCAATAATATCTAAGCGTTGTATGAATTTCAAGGGGATCCCGAGATTCGTCAGTTCATCTTTGGATTTAGTTCTCAAATTTTTGAAATAATAATTAACTGCTTCCCAGCATATTTCTGTGAGTTTTGGAACAACCAGCCACACTGATCTCACATGCTGAGTTCTCAACCCCTGAAATAATTATAAATAAAAAATTAACAATTAATAATAAAACTCAATAAATGAAATGAATAATTTAAAAGTAAAATAAAGTACCCGTGATCCATTTTGTACAATTCCTCCAAAAATATACATTTGTCCCGCAGGAGTAAGAGCTGCCGAATGGAAGTAAACCGGTCGCGGTAATTCAGTCCCAAATCTCTTCAGACAAGTCCATTGTAATCGTCTTAAATTAAGTCTCCAGACATCATTGAACACTTGAGGGCCTGTATAACCTCCGGAGATAACAACATTTATGTCACCAGTTATTTGATCGACATATTGGACACAGCCATGGCAACGTCGAGCATGTGGAATCCATGGATTGTTATTTAAATCGCCATAAGTTTGTAGTCTTAGCCAACAATTTTTTTCTAAATCAAATGCAGGAATTTCCTGTTATAAAATAAATATATTTGATTAATAATAAATTCTAGTTCCTACAATTATTTGTTTATAATTTAAAATTTATTTTAAAAAATTAAAAAATTTTTAAAACTTTAGGTGCAATTTAAAAAAAAAATTTTTTTTACTCCATTTGATAAATGAAAAAAATTAAAAAAGTCAGAAACGTCGGCTAACTTTAGATAATAATAAAGTTAGCCGACGTTTTTAATTTTTTAATTTTTTTTAATTTATTAAATTAGAACAAAAAAATATTTTAAAAAAATTGCACTTATAATTTTTCAAGTTTTTTACAAATAAAAATTCTTAAAATTTTTAGATGTCGGCTAACTTAATTTTCATTAACTTTAGATATTTCAAAATTTTTAGAAATTTTTTATTCAAAAAATTTCAATTAAACAATAAAAAAAAAAAATTTCATATGTAAGAAACTTGAAAAACTATAAGTGCAATTTTTTATAAATATCTTTTTAAATGTAATTTAATTAAAAAAAAAAAAAAAAAATCAAAAATTTTTTAGACGTCTACTAACTTCAGTGTCATATTTTATATTCATAAAAATAAAAATAAATTTAGGAGCTATTTAATAATTTTTTTAACAAATAAATTATGGCAAAAAAAATTGACATTCAAAAATTAAAAATCATTTTTGGAACTAATTTTTTTGTTAAATAAAATTAAAAAATTCTCTAGAAACTGCTAATTTTTATGAAATAATGTAATTTCATAAAATCAATGGACAGAATAATAAACACACCGTAAATCCAAAGCATTCAGAAGATGTACCACCGCCAAGAACATAAATTAATTTTCCATCATAAGCTAGCTCATGACGATACCGTCCACCAGGCTCAACAGGATCTCTACCCGTACAAATATAAACACTTTCCCATAAACCTGTTCTCAGATCAATTCTATGAATATCACAGGTGTAATCATAACCAGTGGTACCGCCGATGGTGTATAAATACGAGTTGTGACAAATCAGAGCTTGTCCATACTGTGGATCTGGCAATGTCCCCGTGACATGAGGTTCAATTATGCTACCGTCATTTAAATCACATACATACAACCGATTATTGCAGCTTTCACCAAAAGGCTCAGCAGTTCCACCGTAAATAATTAATTTATTAGATCTAAGTATGACAGCTGTTGATGCCAGTTCTTTGGGTAGACTCTTGCGGCCTGGCAGTAACTTCCACCTACGTGTAGTCAAGTTGAATCGCCATAACTCTTTGAACAGCGGCTTGCTCTCTCGCCATATCTCGTCGTTGGATAATTCTGGATCGTCGTCGCGTATGCACGGGTTATAACCTCCGTAAGAATACAAATATTTATCATCACAAACAATTCGATGTCCACTCCTCGCTCGTGGTTTTTCTTTTGATGCTGGTTCGTTTTGTGAAAACACGAACGGCTTGAATTTATACGTCGATTTATTTATTTTAGACATCTTTATTTATCTGCAATTATTAAAAATTAATTATTTATATATTTTGTGATAAGTTAATCTTTTTTATAAAATTTTTATACTTTTAATTTTTTATTTATAAGGTTATGTTCACTGATTTTTAAAAATAAATAAAATAACTGGGATATTTATCTTTCTTTATACATTTTCATACTAATTATTTTATTATTTTTGAACTAATACATTTTAAATTGTCTATTTATTTTTTTAAGTTAAATTAATGTTTATTTCTTTCTAGAGACTTGTAACGAGACAAAAATAAAAATATTAGCACACGATACCAACCTTGAAATAACTAAAAAAATTTATTTATTTTTAATTTTTGAACTATTGCCAATAATTTGCGCGCTAATTTTAAATTTATTTCGCTAATTAATCTTAGGCCTTTATTAAAATTAATTATACCCACCTTAAATATTTTTTAATAAAGTATTTGTCGAATGTCATTTTTTTGCACTCTACAGAGATTTTATGACATTGAAGTCAGCTGTTAATTAATAGTTTCTTAATTTTTAATAAATAAATTTGCTCCAAAAAATTATTTTAAAAAAATTACATTTTTAGTTAAAAAAATGAATTGGATAAAATTGATTGTATAAGTTTCTAATTTAAAAGTTTAAATTATACCGAAATCTAATGCCATATAAAATTTTCTTTAATAAATAAATCAGTTTTTACATTTATTTTTAAAAATTCATACTCATAGATTTTTATGTTTTTTGCATAGGGAATTTTTTTGTCACATTTTATTAAAAAAAAATCCTATAAATTATTAAATGTCTGTCAATTTTAGTATCATAAATTTAATATAATAAACATTGTACTTTCTTTAGAAAAAAAAGTTTTCTAGATTTATAATACACTTTTTTTTTTTTAATTAAAATTGGATTAATCAATCAAAATCCCTTGAAATAAAGTAAATTTAAAAGGTCAGGAAATAAAAACTGAAAGTTTATTGTTTTCAAGTGTATTTATTTTTAAATAATGATTTTTTTTTATTATAAAAGCACATAGGTGTTGACAATACGCATCTCTCTCCGTCCCTATAGGAGTCAAATCATTTATTTCAAGCAATATGCACAAAATTGAGAATTACACACAGCTAAGCATTCATCAAACAATTGTATCTAAACAAAAAAAAAATTATCCCCACTCACCTACATTCACTCTATTTACAATAGTCAATATTAATTAACAAATCAGTAATTTGTATAATCTAATATACAATTAATTAATTAATATACAAAATAAATGTACGCTAATTGGTTTTGGAATAATTGAAACACTGAAGATTAGATAATTTTTTTTTATTTAAATTCTAGATACAATTGTTGGATTTAATCGGTTAATAAATAAAATTTTTGCGATAACCGATAAATTTTAATTATTTTTTTTATTTATTTTATTCAATTACTTATTACCTATTATTATTATTATTATTATTATTATTATTATTATTCTTATGATTATTATTACATTACTATTAGTCACTCGTTCACATTGTCAAGTCAATTTTCTTTACATTTGATTTTATTTAGTAATTTAATTATTATTAATATTATCATTATTAAATGTTAATTATTAATTGTTTGATGAACAATTTTTATATAACTATAGTCTTCAGTATTTTATTAATCGTATTAAAGATAAAAATTGATATATTAAATGAGTATTTAATTTTTAAATTTACAAACCAAGTAACTTGACAAAATGATAACGATCAAAACAATCGCCTGTCTTTTTAAAAAAAAAAAAAAAAAAAGACAAGGGACCAAAACTTATTAAAAAAATTGGTCCAACAGCGATGTAAGCTGTGATTGCTTTAAACAGTAGGAGACTATTGCCTGCTCGTTTCAGGAAATATGTCAATATAAAAATAATACATGTTAATAATTAACCAATTTGAATAATCAAAAACAAAAAACAAATTAATTCATTAAAAAACCCTAATACAAACATTTATAGATAATAAATTAATTACATGTGTAATATTTTACAAGCATATTACAATTTGTTAATTTAACTACTTCTTAAGATATTTAAAATGTTTTATTATTTTTATTTATATTTTAATTATATATCTAATTAATTTGAGTTTTCCTAAAACGTCAGGCTGTACTTAAACCTATCAAAACTTTCCACAGATTTATTATTTTTAAAAAATTAAAAAAAAGATAAATATTGTCGGCAACACTCACTGAATTTTCATAATTTTTTTTTTATAATTCAGATTTGCTGAATTGATTGTTATTTAATTTAAAAAAAAAAAAAGATAAATTAAAAATTGTAATTTTTTGTTATTCAAAAAGACAATTTGTAAAATGAAATAATTTTAACAATGTGTTGATTTTTGTACGTACACTTTTTTACAGCATATAAATTTTAATTATTAGATTTGAATATTAACAGAATTTATTTAATAAATTAATTGATTTTTTATCAAAAAAAAAATGTAAAAAAAAATATTTCCATACCGATAAATATAAATTTTGCAATACTAATAAAAAAAAAAAAAAAAAAAAAAAAAAAAAAAAAAAAAAAAAACGTGTGTTCGTACTTTTGTCAATTATTTAATTTATCATTTAATAACTTTTAGTGAGCACTTTCCGTACTTACCACTCACTCATGCGTCGTCGACACGTTTAGTAGCTTGAATGGAAAATGAAGAACCAATTTTCTAAATTTATTTTATTAACAACGCCACTCAAATAATCTTTTTTTTTTTTTTTTTATTTTTATTTTATTTATTTAGCGTCGCTCAAACCGAAAGGTCCTTGGCGACGGAAACAGAGAATTTACAAAATTCAAATAATCTATTAATTAAAACAAAAATTTATACGTCAAAATAATAGCGAAAATGTTGTTAATAAATAAATAAAGAATTATAAATGATTCTTAACAAAATAAAAATATTTACGACAGACTAACCTGAGGCAACCGAAACCTCCACACTGCAGCTAACATTTTACTTTATTTATCGAAACGTTATTCCGTCGATTAAATGCCAAAACTACAATTTAATTAAAAATATTAAAAATTAACTTAAAAAAATTTTAATTGTTCAATTAAATTAATTTTGTCAATAAATAATCAGAAAATTTTTAGCGGCAGCGTGAAGCGCCACCCGTATCCACACTAGGACATCCTGTGGATGATAAACAGTACCTGGAATTACTTTTTACGCTCATTAATGCCAGATTGTTCCTTCCAGATGCTGTTTAGTGTAACAATATTTAATTTGATAATTAATTAATTAATTAATTAATTAAAAAAAAAAAAAACAAAGGCTTTTGCTAACTTCGTGTTAACTGAGGATCAGTAGCGTTGATATCTTGACTTTGCACATGACAGTCCTCTTGAAAATTTAAACCAACGGCTCTTGCATAATAATTATATTACATCAATGGATTTGAGTCAGTAAATTTTTCACTTGAGAGACAAAGTCAGGGCTGGGCCCAAAGCACAAAATGCAGTGATGGATTAGGCCCGTTAGTTTGAGGTGATCATCTGAAGCGTGGATGCATCATCGGCGTTAACATTGGTCCACCAGGGAATCCCATTGGAGTCGCGAATGCTGGATGCATCGCACCTGGGGGCAATGCCCCGAGCATACCTGCAATACCACAAAAAATAATCAATTATGATATTCCGTGAAATGATATTTTTTTTATTTTATTTATTTGCAATTTTTTTTGGTTTTTATTTCATTAAAATATCCATTTTTTAATTTCCCATATTACAAGTGTATAAATTAGCGCTTTGTGTAGATTTTATTCAAAAATACTTACGTTTGCTTTTTTTTTATTTCATAATTATTAATAATATTAAATTATAGATCAATTATTAAGTTTAATTGACTAAGTACACGCACTCGCATTCTTTGTTTCATCCAGTCTCACAATCGTACATTACTATTTTTTTATATTATTTTATTTTATTTTTATTTTAGATTAATTACGAAATGGAGTATGGCTTCGTGTTGTGGCAGATTATCAGGTGACAGCTGTGGATTATATGGAAAAAAATTTTATGTTATTTATTCATTTAATTTCTAAAATTTTTAGTATTTTTTTTATATTGAAAATAAACCCAGTAGGGTAACAATTATTATTTTTCTAAATAAAAAATTAATGATAGTTGAAAATTTGAATCTGATTTTATTAATTAAGACAACAAGTTCGTTTAGTAAATTAAAATTGAAAAAAAAATTTTTTTTTTATATTTTTACTTGTAATATTTTGATTATCAACTTAATTATTAATTTTTCAGTTTATAAAAAAAGAAAAAAAAAATTTTTTTGTTTTAAAAATTTTTAAAATTTGTAATTTGGTTTAATGATATAAAAATAATTTTTATTATTAATCTATTAATTTTTAAAGATTTTAATTTTTGTTTTACAATTTTTAAATAGACCCCGGAAATAGTATTTTTTTTCAATAGAAAATTTATGAAAAAGTTAGCCAAAAAAAAAAAAAAATGTGAATTGGTAAATAAAAAAAAATTTATTGAATTTAAATTAAAAATAAAAAAAATTAATTTTTTAATTAAAGATATTTTTATAATTTAAAAAATTTTGTGATTGGATCTATACCGAGAAAAAAATTTTTTTCCATACATGGAATGGATGTAAATTAATTGGATTAGTAATTAAATTAAGGATACATGGATAATTGTAATTAACGTTAATTAATAAAAATATTTCTACCTTTCCCACCTACTTCTACCCAACGATTCCATCAGAGGAATCCAAAAAATGTACGTATATATCTTATAAAAAAAATAATAAACAAAAAAACAAAGCTTAAGACGTTCAGCATGCAGTTTTGGTGCCGCATACATTACAATTCACATAATCAAACCGAGATTGCTACCACACCAACAAATTAAACGTCTGTTTAAAAATAAAATTCGTGTAATTAAAAAATAAAAAAAAAAAAAAAACTAAATAAATAAATAAAAAAAAAAAAGCTGCCACCCGAGAATGTATAACTCAACAAACAAAAAAATTAAAAATGACTGCCCGCCACACACGAAGTTCGATGTAATGGTATTTAAACGTATAATATTAATTATATTATTATTATTATTTATTATAAATTAAATATACTTTGATATTGTGAATAATTTACTTACTGTCGGTCGGAGCGACTTATCTAAATTGTTTGTGTGACACAAAAGCTAAGGCTATGTGATAAACATACGTTACGTTACGTTTTGTTATTTAAATTTAATTTAAAACAGTAAATAAATAAATTTAACAAAAACAAATAATAAAATTAAATAAAAAAAATTAAATAAACGTACCATTGTCCTCAACTGTTTATAAATTATATATTAATAATAATTAAATTCATTCTTACGGCTGTCATTCTCGCAATCAAACGAGTCCATTTACTCTTTTTTTTTTTTTTTTTTTTTTTTTTTTTTTTTTCCACAAACGAGTACCTGACAATTTTTTTTAGAAAGAAATTAAGACTCTTCCGTATTGTCCTCTTCGGCGTTCTGCTCCTTTTTCTTCCTCAGATATTTTTATTTATTTATCCATTAATTATTTAATTGTTAAATATTAAATAAATAATTAATACCAATTAAAGCGTAACTTCTAATAGTCATTCTAATAATAATTATAATAAAAATAATAACAATAATAATGTTAATAATAATTATAATAGTAATAATAATAATAATAATAATAATAATAATAATAATAATAATAATAATAATAATAATAATAATAATAATAACAATATTAATAATTAATCTATCTAGTACAATTTAGAAACAAGGAGAAAACATTGAAGCAGGACGCGTGCAGATTATTATAATCAAAGCCTTTTTTGATGATTAATCACGTACACGTTTTGTGTAAAGAATTTTAAATTAATTAATTAAAAAAAAAAAAAAAAAATTAAACAAATAAAATAGAATTACTGAAATGAAAATTTTTTGACGTTAGAGATCCGAAGACTCCGATATACCCGTGCTCAAAAAATAAAATTAAAATTAATTTATAAATTATTAATAATTATTATAATAAATATTTAAATAAATAAAAGCGTTCATCAACTACTTTAATCACAACACCAGGATTCCAAGCTATAAAATTGTTCAAAGTCAAAATATAAGGAATTGTGGCAATAAACACGGTTGGCAGATAGGAAAGAAGTTGTGAATTTTATTTGTTTATAGATGTGATTAAATAATAATGATAATAATTTTAGTTAATCATAAAAAAATTATTAAAAAAAAATTTAACTTTCATTAATAAATAAAGAGCTAATGATATGAGCGAATAAAAAGCTAGTAAATAAATTATAATCAAAATTCAATTAAGCAATTTTTAAATTTTTTACGGCAAGAAAGTGTTTTTTATTGGTGTGTTTTAATTTTAAAAAATTGATATTTTTAAATAGGATTTATTTGAGTAATAATTTTTGTAATTAATTTTAATTGATAAAATAGATTTTTTTTAGAGTAAATAATTATTTTATTCCTCTTAATTTAGTTAAAATTAAATAAATAAATTTAAGCGACGAAATTAAAAATTTTATAACTCAAAATTTTAATTAATAAAGCGCTATTAAATATAATTGATATAATTTTTAAATACTTTGATAAAATAAACGATATTTTTTTTTAAATAATTAAAAATTTTTTTTTAATTTTTAATAATTGTGCTGAAGTTTAAAATTGCTTAATTGCAAAATAAAAAAAAAAAATAAAAAAATTAAAAGAAAAGAAAATGCAGATAGAATGTGAATTTTATGATTATAATGACGTATGTATGTAATAATAGTAATAATAAGTAACAATATATATGAGATATATTTATATATGTATAGATATAATAGGCCATGTCACCGCATGCTATTTGCTAAGGACCAACCTTGTTGTACTTGAATAAAACACGTATTTAGTAACCAGACGAGGGTTGTTCAACACTCACCAAGGAGTGACTGGGCGTCCTGCAAACGCACCGTTAAAACGTAAAAAAACGTATGAGAAATACGTTTAATCGTCAACAGGATTTCTAAATATATCATCATTCTTTTCATTTTAAATTGCATACATGTGAATCCTGATTGTGCTTAAATTTTTCAATATTAATTAATATTTTATATATTTAACATTAATAACAACCATAGAAGTAGAAGTAGTAGTCTTAGTAGGTAGTAGTAGTAGTAGTAGTAGTAGTAGTAGTAGTAGTAGTAGTAGTAGCAAAAGTAGTAATAAAAAAATTGAACTATTATATTATAAAAAAATAAAAAAATGAATAATCCCCAAATGAAGTCTATCAATACTCAATCTCGCTCTTTTTCACTCACGGCCGAGTGTTATTTTTATTTAAAATAATAGTATTTTAAATATACTCACTCGACCTTTTATTCTCCTAGCCAATTTAAAACAGGATCTAAATGCAACCGGCACAGTATTATTATTCATTATTATTGATTTATGACAATGCACATGTTAAAGAAATGTTAAATCGTTAGTTATCATTTTCAAATAAATTAAATATTATTAATATCAATTGATAGGACAAGGAAATAGTGTTAAAATTGATCGTATTACTACGAACAATTATTAACAAAAGAAAAAATTGATAAAACAAAAGGTACATATATATATATATTATATGTATATGTTTGATGAAAAAAGACCTTGTAGATGCAATGGAAGTGGATAAATATAATAGGAACCATACACGCTCGCAGTCAACGATCAAACGAAAAGAGATGTATATATATATATATATATATATATATATATATATATATATATATATATATATATATATATATATATATATATATATATATATATATATATATATTTATATATGTAAAATATGGAATATATTTAAATATATAATTGCGCGTATAATATCGTAGATTTATTCTGGTCTACAATATATAAAACTGATTGAATTTATTGATTTATTAAATTGTTGGAACTAACTTGATGGAGACTTACCTGGTGGCAGGCCCATGGGGGGCGGTCGCATCATGTTACCTCCGTGAATGAGAGCCGGAGCAGCGAGCGTCATCGTTGGGCGCATAAGCGGAGCCATGAGCGCAACGGAAGACACGGGAATAGCAGCGGTCGCAGGTACCATCATTTGTGGTGGCCTCTGAAAACGTTGCTGTTGTTGCTGTAAGGCAGACAAAGCAGCTTGCTGACGTTGCTGCTGGTCTTGGAATGCCGCCGCTGCATTCACGGCTGCCGCTTGTTGCTGCTGAGCTGCTTGTTGTTGTTGCTGCGCTGCTTGCTGTTGCTGTTGTGCTGCTTGCTGTTGTTGATGTTGGTGGTGTTGATGCTGTTGGTGCTGTTGTTGTTGCTGCTGTTGCAAAACAGCCGCTTGGTGTGACGCTTCTGCGCTCGCAGAGTTGCGATTTGATTCGTCGTTCTGACGACGTTGGTATTTTGGTAACCTCGCCCGTATTTCCTCCTATTTTTTTTTTTTTTAATCATTTTAATTAGTTTTACAGTTTATATTAATTAATAGAAATATTGATGAAATTAATACTCACGAGACTGAGATCTTCGGGCGGGTGAATTATTTTACTAGCGGCACCTGTCGTCGCTATTAAATTAACCTTCTGATCATTTGAATTATTCGTCGAAACAGTTGATTCACTACTGTAAGCCGGGAACGTAGGTTTTATTGGACCTATAGATCCACCAGCTACCGAAGTTATTGGTTTGAAATCAGTACCGATAGGCGTAGAATTGTGTACCGATGACGTTGCTGTTGAAACTACAGCGGGAAAAAGCGGCCTCGTTGGCATTGAAGCCCCAGAAACTGGCGGTTGCATACCCGGGGGCATTCCTGGCATACCCGGCATCATTCTATAATTAATTTATAAATTAAAAACATATTGCCAAAATTATTATTTTCGTATACGAGTTCTTGATGGTTTGAATGATAAAAAATCATTGTAAGATTATAAAATAAAAAATTGAGGTAAATATTTACAAGTGAGGTCAAACATTGTGAATGAAATTTTTATTTGATTTTATTGATATTTTTTTTTTTAATATTTAAAAAAATGAACAATTAAAAAAAAAAAAAAAAAATTGATTATCACAATTTAAAAAAATTTATAAATTTTTTAGACAATTGCACGGAAAAAAGTAAACTGTGATTTGTATTAATTACTGCAAATTAAATCAGTTTTAAAGCTAAAAATTAGTATAGTTAAAAATTATTGAACGTTTTGAATTGAGTATTTTTGATTTATAATTGAAAATTTGCTTTGTCATTCATAAAAAATGTAATTAAAAAAATTAAATACAAATATTTCTCATTTTTAAATGAACATATTAAATATTCATAGTATTATTTTTAATATTAATCAATATTATTATTTATTACAGTTTACTTTTTTCCGTGTGTGATGTTCAACATTTTTTTTAATTGTTCGTTTTTTCATGTATTTAAAAAAAAAAAAAAAATATTTAAAAAAAAGATAAAATAGAAATTTTATTCAAAAACATGAGAGCCAAATTTTTTTTCAACTTTTGAAAGCAAAAAAACGATCGAAATCTTAATTTTTTTCTTTCTACGACATATTTTATCATATATACACCATAAAAACAAACAGAATAAAAAATATTTGAAAACGTTTATTTTTCACCTAGTTACGGCCCAAAATGGGGTTGATCCCACTTGTAAATAATTATATTAATTATTGAACTAAATACATACCCTTGCATGAATGGAGGACCGACATGACCCATGTGTCCCATCATATGATGCATTGGTGGAGGATATTGTCCCATTTGATGCATCGGATGGTGTCCTGGCATACCTTGCATCATACCCGGCATCATCCCTGAATTCGAAGGCATTGCTCCAGGTGCTGAACCTAATAAACCTTCAGGTTTAGATTTTTTCTGAGCAGGCTCATCTTCTCCTGAACTTGGCGATCCAGGTCTACCGCCGTTTCTCTGGCGTTCGTGTTCTTTTAAATCATTTGGTGGTATTCCTTCCATTCCGTAAATTTCTATCTCTATATTACTACGATTTGGCATCGAGTTTGGTACTTTGTCTATTGCCTCTTTATGTACCTACAAAAAAAATATTTACTTTAGTTTATTTTTACAGCACTTTTCAAGTCAATTCATTGATATTCTGAATATTAAATTACATTCGGTTGCTATAGATACTTTATTTATTCATCAAGCTTTTGATCAATAATATTAATTCGTAAAATTTATATTTATGTAGAAGTAAAAATTATGTGCTTACCTGCATGCAATGTATACTTAATCCCGGACCAGTGTATAATTTTTTGTGACAAATATGACATTTAAAATGTTTGGCTTTTTGATGTTGAATTAAAATTTTTTCATCATCGAACTCACGATTGCAATACCTTTTGATTAAATTTAATTAAGGAATAACATGCTGGATAAAATATTTTAAATATAAATGTTTTTTAATATTATGTCAAATTTTTAGAACTAATTTTTAGTACTGCAGTAGTGACATGTATTACATATTTTTACTGCATTAGTAAAATAATGATAATAATTGTCAATGGAGTAAACACAAGTGACGCAATGTGCAATTAAATATGACCGAATTTTAAACAAATAAACAAAAAAAAATAATACTTTTTTTTTTTTTAGACAATTGTTGTGATTATTTAAAGCTAATATGTTTACTGAGTACTAAAAATAGTTACGTAAAAATTTTAAAACCTTAGATCACTTAATTCTTAGAGTATTCGAGTTAAAAAAGGATACCAGCACCAGGGTCTTGATTGCTTCTTCTTCTTACGTCCCATATTTTAATATTTATAAATAAATAAAATTTAATAAAATTAAAATTATTTTTTTCTTATCGTTATTTTTAAACGAATTTATTTATTTATTAAAAATTTGTCAGTAAATTTTCACAGGCTATAAATGTACATGATCATATGGAGCACACGTAAAAAGTATTGTAGCAAAATGGTGGAACTTTATTCTTCCGGGTTTTATTTTGTCAGCGGAAGTTAATAACTTCAATTCAAATGCGCGCGCATTAACTCGCGAAATATTATTTCTGTTCAAAAAAAAAAAAACATTAAAAATTAATTACATTAAAGTTAGCTGTCACTTGATAATTTTTTAATTTTATTTAACAAAAAAATTTGTTCTAAAAAATTGATTTTTAAAAAATTACATTTTTAATTTATTAAAATTTCTACAAGTCATTTTTTCAATAACTTTTTTTTTTGCTATAATTTATTTGTTAAAAAAAATTAAAACAATTTTAAATTGACAGCTAAATTTAATGTCATTAAAAATTATTTTTGATAAGAAATTACAATTTAATTTGTACAAAAAAAAATTTTATTTTCATTTCAAATGAATAATTTTTTTTTGTCAATATTTCAACAATTTTTGTAATGAATACAAACACAAAATTCGTGAAGAAAAAAAAAAACTAATACAGCAAAATACAATTTTTTTTTAAATGAAAATCATTTATTAATATTTAATAATTAAATAAATCTAGAAATAAAACTACTGTCTAAATCTAATAATTAAATAATTTAAAGTACGGTGTTTGAAAAAAATTAAATTTCCATTTAATTGTTAGCTTTTTAACCTTTTGTTTAAAGGAATATCACTTTCCGAATCACTAGAATTACTTTCTGGCTCAGATTTAACTTTAACATTAACTGTACTATAATTTTGTCTGTTTACACTCGATTTTCGAGATAGACTCTTTGGAATATATTTCTCAGTGCGCGGCTTAACTCTACGAATGTCAAAATCCTGATCAATTTTAGTAATTGTTTGCAACCTTTGCTCCTCGGAGGTGACATAGAGATCATCTGGTTGATGGTAACTATTATGGGTATCATAAGCTTTTTTGCTGTAAAAAAACGCAGAGCACATGGTGCATTTAATTAAATCACTCGGCACAGCTTCGCGCTCTTCTGGCGAGTGGACTCTTTCTAAATGCTGCTGAAGATTGAATTTTACTATGTACTCTACGCCACAGAGATGACAATAGTAAACGCTAAGAGCGTCGTTCATTGAGTTTACTTTTATTTTGTTACTTGGAGGTGGTGTGGCTATTGGTTGAAACATATGTACAAGCCTGTAATTTATTTTTAATTCATTAATATTCGATTTTTTTTTTTAAATAAAAAATTTATTAATACTAAAATATTACCTTTTGTGGACTGATTTATAATGATAATTCAATGCTTTTTTATTATAAAATACAACGTTACATTCTTCACATTTTTCATGTTCTTCCGTTGTACTTTTATCGTCCGAGGTATCATGTGATGTTACATGTGCATCTCTGTGTGTCTGAAAAAGTTCATAATTAGGGATGTTATTTTAAAAAAAATTAAAGTTTAGCGTGATATAAAAAAAAAAAATTTTAATCATAAAATATTATTTTAGGGAAAAATAAATTTGAATTTTTAGGTGAATTTAAAAAGATAATTCTTATCATCCATAATTGTTTTAAATAGAATATATATAATTATAATAATCAGGTTGATCAAACCACAAACGCAAGTTACAATGAATATTAGCTGGAATAATTACATGGACAAAAAGTGCATGCTAATTCGATGGAATTGGGAATCTGTGCAAGTCAAAACAATACTCTAATTAAATTTCAAGTCTAGATCTAAAAATGCAATTATATAAAAGCGCCCAGCGGAGCGGGCGAGTAACGACCGGGTAAAAAAAGTTATATATAATACCATATATAATTATATAGAATTGTTTTCATAGAAAAAAAATATATAATTATATATCATCTTAAAAACGAACATATGTAATGACATATATATATATATATATATATATACTAGCTGTTACCCGCCCGCTTTGCTGGGCGTTTACAGAATTGTATTTATAGATTTAAATTTGAAATTTGATTGGAATGTTATATTGACTTAGAGATTTCAAATTCCATCGGAGTAACATTTACCTTTTATCCACGTGATCCTTCTAGCTAATATGTATTGTAACTTTCCATGTGCAATTAATATAACATTCCCGTGGCTTTCTTGAAAAAATGAATAACAATTCATACAACGAAAAAAATTTTAAATGAGCATTGGAAATTTCAGTTAAAGTTATATTGTAGGTCTCATAAGTGAAGTTAAAATCTGCCTAGGTCAAAGTCCAGCGAATTTTGTTGTTAATTAAAATTTTCTCCGTAATAACAACAATTCATCGATTAATGATCAATAAAAATAAAATGTATGTTAATCTCTTAGTCCGTTGACTCAATAGTTACATATGAAGTAAAATTTTAGAAACCTTATAATGATGACTTTTTATCCGCTGCTAAAGAGACGATTGTTGTAAGAAAATATAATTATTAAGAAAGAAAAAAATTTTAATTGGTTGTCCTTGGAGGCCATCCCTGTGATTTTTGTTTCTCCTGAGATTCTATTAAATTTTATATCTATAGGAACAATGTGAATTTTTTGACAAACATCACTCCCGCACTCCTATGTAGAGGAGGAATTTCGTACGATCCTATTTGAAATGATTTCTACATTGTAAACAAAAGTTCCAACAAAAGTTTGAGGCCATAAAAACTATTGTTTAAAAATAAGAGATTTTCATTGTTAACGCACGCGTAATCCCTTTTGAAGTCAGAATTCGAGAAAAGCTATTTCTAGCTGAATTTAACATCATATGTGAATTTATTTTGTTATTAATACGCTGAAAAATATGTAACCTTGAAATTATTAAAATATTTTTAACCGAGAACACCATTTTAAACAAATAAATTTTCTTGAGTCAATAGAAAAAATTATTGCCTCAAGGATAATTTCTGGGCAACAATTGATATCGCGACATGTTAAATGCGTAAGAATTATGAGGTAGATGTGTAGGAGGAGGTGGGTAGATCAAAAGTATTTTCAAATTCAAGGTTTGCAGGAGCTAAAGCTCGGATATTAAAAATCTTAATTGTTAACACCTACCCCCGCAATCCATATAAGTAGGCTATTATAAAATCCGCTCTTATAGCATTCCTACATCACATACAAAAGATTCTTACCACATTTAAAACCTGTAGAAGCTATAGCTTGGAAATTAAAAATCTTAATTGTTAACACCCACCCCTGCAATCCATTTTGAGAGTAGGTTGTTATAAAATTCGCTCTTACATCATTTTGAAATCACTTATAGAAGATTCCTACCAAATTTGAGAACGATGGGAGTTATAGCTTGAAAATTAAAAATTTTCATTGTTAATAGCCACCCCCGCAACCTCTTATGGGGGTGAGGTATCGTAAAATTCGTTCATAGATTATTTTTACATCTCTTACAAAAGATTCCTACCAAATTTGGAGTCGATAGGATTAATAGTTTAAAAACGGGAATTTTTCATTCTTAACGCCCCCGCAAACCCCTTTGGGGGAGAAATTTCTTAAAATTCGTTCTTAGCTGACCTCTACATGGTAAAAGTAATATTCCTACGAAATTTCAAGTCTCTAGGTCTTTTAGTTCCAGAGATATCGTGATGAGTCAATCTACCTATAGAACAGCTCCTATATTTTTCATTGTTAACGCTCCCGCAAGTTCCTTTGGGGATGGAATTTCTGAAAATTTGTTCTTAGCTGACCTCTACATGGTAAAAGTAATATCCCTACTAAATTTGAAGTCGATGGGAGTTATAGCTTGAAAATTAAAAATTTTCATTGTTAAAAGCCACCCCCGCAACCTCTTATGGGGGTGAGGTATCGTAAAATTCGTTCATAGATTATTTTTACATCTCTTACAAAAGATTCCTACCAAATTTAGAGTCGATAGGAGCTATAGCTTGAAAATTAAAAATTTTCATTGTTAAAAGCCACCCCGCAACCCTCTGGGGGTGAGATATCGTAAAATTCATTCATAGATTATGTCTACATCTCTTACAGGAGATTTCTACCAAATTTGGAGTCGATAGGACCTTTAGCTTGAAAATTAAAAATTTTCATTGTTAAAAGCCACCCCCGCAACCCCCTGTGGGGGTGAGATATCGTAAAATTCGTTCATAAATTATTTTTACATCATTTACAGAAGATTTCTACCAAATTTAGAGTCGATAGGACCTTTAGCTTGAAAATTAAAAATTTTCATTGTTCAAAGTCACTCCCCGCAGCCCCCATGGGGGGGATATCGTGAAATTCATTCATAGATTATTTCTACATCTCCTACAGAAGATTCCTACCAAATTTGGTGTCGATAGGAGCTATAGTTTAAAAACGGGAATTTTTCATTGTTAACGCCCCCGCAACCCCCTTGTGGGTGGAATTCCGTAAAATCCGTTCTTAGCTGACCTCTACTCGGCGAAAGGAATATTCCTACCAAATTTCAAGTTTCTAGGTCTGATGGTTCCCGAGATATCGTGATGAGTGACTATATAGATAGGAATCTCTTATATATATATAGATATATATATATATATATATATATATATATATATATATATATATATATATATATATATATATATATATATATATATATCATTAGATATGTTCGTTTTTAAGATGATATATAATTATAAATTTTTTTTCTATGGAAATAATTCTATATAATTATATATAGTTATATATAATTTTTTTTTACCCGGGCAGTTAGTACAATACTAAATTACTAATACATTCACAATATCACCAATTTTATTTTTATTTTTAGCTTTCATTATTTATATTTATATAAAATTCAAATTTCACTCGAAATATTTTATTATTACTATTAATGTATACTGCCGATCGGCGTTCTTTTGCAATAAATAAATAAATTTGTATATTTGACATATTTTATTGGAATATAATTTATTTATTTAATGTATGTATTTCTAGATTGCCTGAAGAAGTTAGAATATCCGATGAAACGTAGCATTAAAGTGTGAATTAATTTTCAACATTGCGTTTGTGGTCTGACCAACCTGATTATTATAATAATTCTTATGTTAGGAGTATTCATTTTAAATTAAAGTGTCATTAAATTACTCGAAGCTGCGTTTTAATCGCACTTTAATAAAATTAAATTTTTTTTAATTAAAATGAAATGATTTGTATTATCAAATTAATTTATTAATTACCTTTAGTGGAAATTGCATACCACAATAACCGCAATAAAACTTAGCTGGTGAATTAGGATGTATTTTAAAGCGATGTCTAATTGTCGCTGCTATTGTTTGGAAACTCTTTCCGCATATGTCACACGCTGAATCATTAGCCGTTGGTGGTGGTTTAGAGGCAAATGGTTTACCACGTGCATCAATTTCTTTATTAGCATGTTTTCTAAACAAATAAAATATATAAAATATATTTATATTGTGATTTGACATAAGCGAATAAAAACATACCTGAAGTGCACTTGAAGAGCTTCTTTACTCTCCAGAGAAGCTTCACAGAGAACGCACTTGTACTCCACTTTGATGGTATAATTAGCCGGACTTTTGTTGTCCGACAACTCAACCTTTATTGATAATTAAAAAAAAAAAAAAAAAAAAAAAAAAAAAAACTTAAATAAACTTTAACAAAATACATGCTTGTGATAAGGTTGACATTTGTTTACTTTTTTTATGCTACTTACTTAATTTTAAATAATTTTAAATTTATCTTGAATATTTAATATTGTTAATTTTTCGGTAAATAATTAATAATCAATAGTTTTGTCCTTTTAATGCAAAAATTATTAATAATTTGTGACATTTTATTAAAAAGGAAAATCAATTTTCGGCCATTTTTTATGAAAAATGCGCCATCTATAGTTATCAATATTATGATTATAAAAATATTTTAAATATTTCAAATGTAAGCAAAATAATATATTTAAGTCAGCTGACAGCTGTCAATTTTTTTAATTTTTATAACAAACTAATTACAATAATAAAAATAATTTAAAAAATTTCCACTATTAATTTTCACTTATGGAATTTTTTTTTAAATAATTTAATTGCTATAAAATTATAAAAAAATTTCTGTCTGTTAACTTCAGTGTTATAAAATAATTTCCAATGAAGAAATTGTTAAAATAAATAAATACTACTTAATTTATTTTTTATATAAATTTGTATTTCAGATAAAAATTTATATCGCTTTATAATAACACACAAAGATTACAAAAGAATAATAATACTATTATAAATATTCTGAGCATATAGTTAATATTATTTTAATCTATTTGTTAATAAACTAATAAATTGAAAAACACGAGAATAAATTTTTTTTATATCTGTCTTTGTATCTAATATTATAATTTGAACTTTATCAATTATTTGAGAAAGAAAAAAAAGAACTTTAAAATAATTTTATATTTTAACTCTATAATGTAATATCTATCAGTTCGTTTCAGTAATAAAATTAATATTGCCAAACAATTACAAATGAGATATAAATAATAAAATGTTGTTAGTATTTAATAATGAAAAATAATGAGCTAATAAAATAATTAAAAAATAATAATAATAATAATTTCACGGTCATTATTATTATTATTGTAACTCTTGATAAAGACTATTGGTAGTTTGTTCATCAGTAACACCTTGAGCAGCTAATTCATACAAAACTCTCTCAAGATAACTGACATCTGGATACCCATGACCAGACGTTGATGGTCCCAGTTCAGTTTTATGATGAATTTCGTTCCAGGTAACAACATCTTCACGCCCAGTTGTGACTGATCGACCTACTGTGAAGATAAGACGTCTCTCAAATGCTATTTTAAGCAATGCCAATACTCTACGGCCGAGTTCGTTGTCAGGAATGTAACAAACACGAGGAAAACCAACTGCGTAAAAAGCCTGGCCAGGGTTTGGATGCTCTGGTCCTTGGATACCGGATGGAATGCTGTAAATCCAAATAAACAGATTAGTTACAAGTTAATTGATGGAAATTAAGGTAAATATTTACAAGTAGGGTCTCAACCGTTTTAATTTTCATTTTTTTTTCAACGAAATTTATATTTGATTTTGTTGATATATTTAAAAAAAGGAAAAAAAAAAAAATTAAAAAAAAAAGTTGATTATCATAATGTTATAAATTTATAAATTTTTTTGAAAATTTCGATATTCAACTTTGTTTTTCATTGTTCGTTTTTTTATGTACTTAAAAAAAATATATATATATAAAGAAATTAATCTACGCCCGATAGTACGCAAATTTGTGGACAATAATTGCCACTGGAAATTTTAAAATTGTGAAAAATCGAAAAAAATCAGACGAATCTAACAGTGCAAAATTCAATGAAATCCGTGAATAAATAATTTTGTTATTAACAAAAAACGTTTTGCAAGTAAAACCTTGATCGACTTTAAATGATTTCTATAACAATATTTTTCATAAGAGATTAATTTAATTTACATAATAAAAAAAATCAATTATTATTATTATTATTATATAAAAAAAAAAATTATCCAAAAACATGAGCCAAAATTTTTTTCAACTTATGAAGGCAAAAAAGCTATCGAATCTTTAGTTTTTTTTTTTTTTTTTTTCATAAAAACAAACAGAATAAAAAAAATTTTTTTTAATTAATTTTAAGTTTATTTTTCACCTAGTTATGGCCCAAAATGTGGTTGAGCCTACTTGTAAATAATTACCGAAATTAAATATTAATTCTCGAGAATTAAAACTAGAAAAGCTTCTCTCAGAGATTAATAAATTATTGAGTCAACTTACTCATAGGTAATTTGAATAGTATTAGTATGAGGAAATCCTGGAAGAGGACGAGGAATCGTTGTCCAGTTCATAGTTCCAGCAGGTTGGTTCCCTCGTTTCTCTCCATAAATTAATCTGCAAACCGGGCATTGAATGTACATAGGTTGCATTTGAGTGTTCAACATAGCATTCAAGCAAGCCAAATGAAGTCTGTGATGGCAGCGAGTGAGTTCAACAATAAGCGGCACTGGAGTGCTCAAGCAAACTGGACACGAGTCTCCACCCACGCTGTAGACGATTCTGGCATACTGTGAAACACCATTAGGTGCACGCTCGCCATTGACTACGGAATTTTTAAAGGCGTCATCACTTCCTTCACTGCTGTCCAACAGATCTACTGGGATCTCGTGGCTCAGATAAGTCGAGACTGTGTCGACACTTGGACGTCTTCCACTCTTGGTGCTACTCGAGTCCACATCCAGAACAGTATCCCATGTCTTGAGTTTGTTAGATGGCTCATCTACAGCAGTCGAATTGCTCTCGTTGTTTTTGCTGGTAAAGATGTTTAAATTGTTGAAAATCGATCGCGCTATGTTCGAAGGACTATTGTCGCTGCTCTTGCTCTATTAGGATTGTAATAAAATAAAAAAATTAGTTATCATTATTGCTAGATTGAGCGAATATAAGAAAATTAAAGTCATTACCTTTTTATTACTTTTTTTTGTGCTACTGCTGCTGCTTCCACAAGGTTGTTTCTTAGGTAATTTACTTGGGTGCTTCACAAGCGCATTAGACGATTTACGTCCACTTCCGACAGAAGACGGGAGTTCTTCAATAGCAACTTTGACTAGAGGGTAAGGAGCCTGATTAAAACGACGTATTTTTCTTACGAAGCCGCTAGAACATCTTACTTGAGTCAAATTAAAAAAGTTTATTATGTATGGAAATCCCAAGGGTGATTTCGATACATCAATTGATTCAACTCCCTGAAAAATAAATAAAATAATTTAACATTAAATTAAAATGAGGCCAGATTGTCAAAGGTGTCTTGAAAATATTAGAAAGTTTCTTCAAAAATTTTCAATCCGTTAATCAATTTTTTAAAGTAATAAAATTTAATTTTCAAAAATATTTTTTACTGGCTCAATTTAATAATCAACAGCAAAAAATTTTAAATTATCAAATAAATTTTTTAAAAAATTCTAGTTCAAGTACTTTTTTAATAACAAAATTTGTTACATACACGAAAAGAACAAAATTACACTGCATATCCTCCTATATTATACTCAGTGTAATCTGTTTACGCCCCAGATTATACTGGATATAATCCGAAAAAATATCCCGTATTGAAATGAAAATTTGTAAAATTTGTGGTAATCAATTTTTTTTTTTAATAGTGCATTTTTTTTTTTTTTTTTAAATATATCAATCAAATCAAATAGAAATTTCGTTCAAAAAAATTTAAAAATTAAAATGGTGACCCCACTTGAAAATATTTACCAAAAACTTTTCAACCCCAAATTATCGGAAAAATTGTGCTTAAATGATCCTTAAATATTTTCTATCCCTGCATTGCATTGCATTTTTGAAAAATAAATAAAAAAAAATGAACAATTTAAAAAAAAAATCAATCATCACAAATTTAACAAATTTTCAAAAAAATTTACAAATTAAAAAAGAAAAAAAGTTGAATATCACAATTTTTGAAAAAATTATATAATCCAAGATTCTACTGAATATAATTTAAATTATACGGGATATTTTTTCGGATTATATCCAGCGTAATCTGACGCGGTATAACCAGAAAAATTACTTGGTCAAATCGGAGATTACACTGAGTATACTCCAAAAATAATTTATTATAATTTGGATTATATTTGGAATGATCTGAAATTTTTTTCACCACATATTACACTGAGTATAATGTGGGAAGATATGCAGTGTAATTTTGTTCTTTCCGTGTATACGAGAATTAAATTCTTTTAATCACCGATAATTTAAAAATTATTCACGATTCAACATTTACAAGACACGCTAATGGAAATAAAAAAAAAATAAAAATTACAGCTGCCCAGGCTTCCTCAATCAAGCATTGAACTTTCATATCATAAGTATGCCAATCATTAGAGTCGCCCGCCCATTCCCATTTAACACCTCTGCCAGCAGGTGAATTTGGTGAATAAAATTGTCGGCGTACATTATGAGTTTCAGTTCCATCATCGCTACACTGAGTGTTGCTTGTTAAATTGATGGAGTACCTGATAAAAAAATGAATGAATGAAATTAAAGTTGAATGAATAAAAAAAATAATAAATAAATAAAATAAATAACAACGGAAAAAAAAAAGTGCGATTACTTATCAAGGGAAGGATCGGCATCATGAAGATAAACCCTAGTTAACTTTTTGGTATGCGCTCTTTCGAGATGCTGAGACACATCGGGGCTGTAAGGTCTCCAACGAGACTGTCGGTTTTGCCACTCCCACACGACGACAGCATGCCCGCGTTCCTGTCCTGATGCGTTCATCTTTAGTCTGGAATTTCACATACACATGATACATACACTTGTAACCCAAGAACCCCAAGAGCGTGGGAATATTTTCATCATCCACTTCTCCCTCTTTATCTCTCTCTTTTTTCTTCCAGTTGTAGCCTTAACTGCTCGCTCTTTCTCTCTTGTAGACGATATTTTCTGCGGGCCTATTTTTTTTTCTTGTCCACTGGTTAGTTCTGCAATTTTATTTAATTAAAGCTAATTATTTATAGAAATATATTAATGTAAGTCATTTTTAAATTATTACCTGTTACTTGAAGCAATTTTTGGATTATTTGTTTGGGAACCAAACAAAAATAGTTGTAAATTAAAAAAATATCTGATAACATGAAAACCGACCACCACGGACAACCACAGACTACAAATAAGACATGCGCACTTGCACTTGTTCACTTGTTTCGTTTCAATTGAAAACTCGATTCTGAGCTGATCGATTTGCGGCAAGGCTATCTTATTGGTAGACGTGTTTATTCATGCGTAAAAAAATCATACTGAAATTGACAGACATTAAAAAATTTTTAGAATTCTGTAAATAAATTATTATAAAAAAAATTTAATTAAAAAATTCCACATGTGAAAATTAATGAAAATAAATTTAGCAGATATTTAATAATTTTTTTTTTAACAAATAAATTAAGGTAAAAAACATTCGAAAAAATCATTGACATTTTGAAATTTTAAAAAATTAAAAATCCAATTTTTTAAAAATCATTTTTTGGAACTAATTTTTTTGTTATATAAAATTTAAAAATTATCTAATTAATGCTAACTTTAATGTCATGAAAATTAATGAAAATTACAAATAAAAAATTTTTAGAAGCATTTTTTTATTGTAATTATTTGTTTTTAAAATTTTTTTAATTGACAGCTGACCGCCAACTTCAGTATTATAAAAAACTATCGATACTTCAATATTCGACCTCAGAATCGAAATGTCAAATATTCAAACGCTCACTTCAATTCACTGGAATTTATATAGTCAAAAAATGATAACAAAATAATGATTTTAGTTTATGTAAATTTAATTACTTGATTATTGATTATCAATAATAAACATTAATTATTATCGATAATTGTCATTAAAATATGACTGAAGTGAATTATACGTGAAAAACTTTTTCAGTTCATTAAAATTTCTGTGTATTTTACAAGTGCGGAAAAAATTTATGGATTGTTTGTATTTATATTAATTAAATTTAATTATTAATTGTCAATCAATCAACGATGGATGTTGAGAGACTTGCAATTGTTGCTGGGGTCGGTTTTGCCCTGGCTGTTGGTGCTTTCGTCTTGTGGGGCCCAGGTCCAAGACCTAGAAAACGGGGTATTTATATAACAAAAATTGATTTTGGTTGGTATATTGCAATTAATTTAATTAGAATAATTAATTTTTCTTTTTTATTTCAGGAAAAGTCTCTGGTATTTCTAATTTAGGGTACACGTGCTTCTTAAATTCTTTATTGCAAGCTCTGGCAGCTTGTTCTACTTTTACACTATGGCTTAATGACCAAGGAAAGAAAAAGAAATCTAGCAGTTTTATTAGTAATTTAATTTCAGTTATTGACAGTAAGTATATGTATTTTTTTTTTTTTTTATCTTTAATTAATTAATAATAATCTTGTTTTTTATCTGGCAAGTAGTATGTTACATGACATTAAAGTTAGCTGTCACTTTACAATTGTTTTAATTTTTTTTAACAAATAAATTACAACAAAAAAAAAATTATTAAAAAAATTGACTTGTAGAAATTTTAATAAATTAAAAATGCAATTTTTTAAAACAAAATTTTTTGTTAAAGAAAATTAAAAAATCATCAAGTGATAGCTAACTTTAATGTCATGTATATTATATGTCTGGGGCAGTATTTAAAAAAAAAATAATTAAAATTTTTTTTTCTAACGCAATTATTAATAAATTCTTGAGCTCAAATATTTAACATAAATTTATTTTAAAGGAATAAATGGATATTCTGAAGATTTGTACGATGATGTTGCCCCAATAGAAGTTATAACATCTCTGGGACCATTGTGGAATTTTGATCCAGGTCATCAGGATGCACATGAATTATTTCATGTAATTCTGAGTGCTTTGCAAAATGAAATTCAAACTCCAAATCGAGTATGTAAATTAAATATCAAAATTAAATTAATTAATTAAAAAACAATGATCATATCTATTGAATTAATTTTAATTACTTACAGAAAGGTTGTCTTTCTGATGCTCTTCCTGGACCAGAAGTAGCGCCAGACGTCAAAGGATCAGGTGATTCCATAGCGCTACGTAGTGTCTCATGCAACGACATTGCTCGCGTCCAAGCGCATCCTAACAACATAGATCGCCTTGACAAGAATTCAAACCACTCTTTAGCTTTATCAACACGATCTATTCCCCATTTTTCCCTTTTTAACAAGCCAGGAGTGATTCTTGCTCGCTCTTCGGAAATACTAAGCCGAGCACTTGGAGACTCGATGGACTTGCAGAGTCCATCAAAAAACTGGAACTCTCTCTGCGTTATTCCTCAAACAAGCAGTTGTGTCTTGTCACATGAAACTCATCCATTTTCAGGGCTACTTACAAGTCAATTAAAATGCACGAATTGCAACTGGAAGTCAGCGGTGCGTTATGATAAATTGGAAACTATTTCTCTACCATTACCTCCAGCTAGTGAAGCTCTCACATGGAGACGACATACACTCTCTGAGTTATTTTCGCGGCTTGTCACCAGCGAAGTGATACATAACGTCGAATGCAATGGATGTACATCGCGATGTGAAGCTATCAAAACATTGACACTAGGTAAATTACCTCGATGTTTGTGTCTTCACATTCCTCGGACGACATGGAGCAATTCAGGAGTTCCTATTAAACGCGATGACCCGGTGATATTTCCTGAAATTTTTGTACTTGATCCATTTACATTTACTGAATCTAATAAACGCAATACTCAGGTTAGTATTGTTTAATATTAATTCGTTAAGGGGTTACATGGGTTTCACGGCTGCAAAAAATCGATTTATAAGACAATAAATTGTCTTATTAAATTAAAATTTTCACAGTGGTGTTCCCTCTTAAATTTTAAAACATCTTTGAGATATAATTTACAAGGTTTGGGACGAAAAAAATTTTTTTTCTGTAACAACTATTTGGGAAAAAAAAAAAAAAAAAAAAAAAAAATATCCCGAAAATTTTCATTTTTTTGTAAAATCCTCTGCCAAAAATCCAATTTTCATTTTTTTTTTTTTTTCGTCCAAGTTTGAATTCTTAACTAAAACACGTATTTTTTTTTTTTTTTTAATCTGGCAGAGTTTCTAATATTTTTTTCCAAAAATTTTAGTAATCTCTTATTAAATATGTATTTTTAAGACAGTAAAAATTTTGAATTAAATATTTAATTTTTTATGTTAAAAAAAAAAAAATTATCAAAAATAGGCAATTTTTTCCCGGAGGAAACCCATGTAACCCCTTAACTCAATCAACGATTAATGAAATAACTCTGAAAGTTAATTTATGATTTATGATAAATAACGTGACTTTGCAGGCTACTTTACCAATGATGTTAATTAATAACGGCAGTAATCAAGGAAAACATCGTTATAAGCTTCAAGCTGTTGTAGAACACCGAGGACCTGTTGATGCGGGACATTTTGTATGCTATCGGCGAGGAAATCGTCCAGGTCAATGGCTATACACATCAGATACCATAGTTGAAAATATGTCATTGACAGATGTACTTTGTGCAAGTCCTTATCTCTTATTTTATGAGCGTATTGCTGGATAATGATTAATAATCAATAATTAATCGTTAGAATTCAGTAGATATACACATAATTTAATTGAATAAAAAATAGTTGTGTATGTTTGTCATATGAGACTGAATACATGGATTAAATCCTTAGACTGCTTTAAAAATATCATGTAATGATTAAGATTCGTTGGATATTATTCCATGGTATTTAGAGGAGCAATTTTTAATACCAACCGATATGATAGATTTTATCTCGTTTTATTTTTTGTGCCAAACTAGTAATTATTTTATCGTCAAACTAATTGTTAAGATTTTTTTCTACGATTTTGTAACGATAAGTTTAATTAATTACTAAGAATATTTACCGACGAGCTTATAAATGACTGAAGGCTTAATTGTTCTCAAAAGTATCATACCATCAAAATTATAAATTTTATTTTAAAATTATATTGTTTACTTAAAATTCTTTATTCTATTAAATGTCATGGGCTTGGAATATAATGGTTTATTTGATTAATTTCTTGTTAATTTGTTATTGACATTGATCTAAAATTTAATAGCTCACATTTTTAATTTGTAAAGTTAGTTTTTATTTATATTGTCGTTATCCATTAATTTTTAAACTAATATAATTAATAAGCTATGCCATTTTATCATATTATGTTAGAAATTAGAAGTAAGGTAAAATAGATTGTAGATGATAGATATTAAAAAAAAATTCTTAATCACTATGCTTGTGGTTTTTAATTATCAATTATATATTTGTTAATAATATTGAACTTAACAGATACCTAAAAATTTTTTAGAATTCTATAAAAATTTAATTGTAATGAAAAAAATTTCACATGTAGAAATTTAAAAAAATTACAAGTGCAAATTTTTAAAAATATTTTTTTTTTTTAATAATTTATGTTATGGAAATTTTGTGAATTTTAAGATATCTGCTAATTTCAGTATCATCTTTATTAATTTACTAGACTTGCAATGTTATTTGATATTTTAAAGATATAAGTATATAATGGAAAACATGAACTGAAGGTGTAAATTAGAATCGTTCATAAACATTTTTTTTTTTTATGTTTACAAACGATTTTAAAAATCAAAATTGCTCGTAAAAAAACAGAGGCTTTTTTCTGAATATTAAAAAAAAATTAAATCAACATAATTATACTAATATATCATAAATTTATTTATACTTTTTTACGAAAATTTATATTTAATTACTTTTTTAAACTTTAATTACTCTATTAAATATCTTTTATTCCTATGGAAGAAATTCTTCTCTCCCGGTTTATTAATTAAAAAAATATACTACTTATAATAAAATTTTTTAGAGATCTTTTCACTTATAATAGCACATAGTATAATTTTTTTTTGTCATCATGACAAATTTACGTATTAATTCTTAATAACGCATTCTATTGGTAATTAATTTCCAATAGAATTAATTTGTATGTTTTATACAGTTATATAAGATACATTTACTTATGCCTGCATTCTATTAGCCTACGAAGTACCATTTACACCCGAATTCATGAAATTTTTTGCTCTTATGTTTTACAAAAAATACATTTAATAACTTTTTAATCAAAATTAAAAAATAAACGGCATCATTAAACTGATGAGCCTTTTCACTGAGAATTAAACTTCTCACAAAAATTTTGATCAATTTTCTACATTCTTAAATTAATAAATAAAACAGTTATCAGTCCATTAAATGTAATATCAACCATGACAGCAAAAGAGCAAAACATGGTTTAATATCTACTTATCAATATTAATATCAATTTTATCACCTAAATTAAATCAAATTAATTATTTAACATTTAAATTATTTATGACTAAATTATAATATTAGTTAAGGGGTTACATGGGTGTTTCCTCCGGGAAAAAATTTCTTAATTTTAACAATTTTCTTTTTAACATAAAAAATTAAATTAAGGCACGCAGTAGCCTATTGGATTCGGCCCTTGCTTACCAAAGCATTTAAACAATTAAAAAAAAAAAAAAAAATGAAATACCCGAAAAGAACAAGATGACACTGGATACCATCCCAAATTATACTGAGTAAAAAAAATTTCAGATAGTAGCTAGTATAATCCAGATTATAATGAGTATAATCCAGAATATCATACAGTATAATTTGGATTACAATAAGTATAATCCAGATTACAATGAGTATAATCCAGATATTACCCTGTATAATCTGGATTATACTAGCTACTATCTGAAAATTTTTTTCACCACAGATATCACTGAGTATAATCTGGGATGATATCCAGTGTATCCATTTTTTTCTTTTCATGTATCTAATTCAAACTTTTTACTGCCTTGAAGATACATATTTAAAAATAGATTACTAAAATTTTATCCGAGGCAAGCCCTAAAAAAATCGATTTTTTGAAGCCGTGAAACCCATGTAACTCCTTAAATCCACTAAGCACTTGTAAATGCATTAAATGTCTTATTTAAAAAATTAGATCAACCCTTTTACTCTGGATGAATTCGCCGGTGTCGGGTTAAAAGATATTTCCACTTGAATTTCAACTTGCAAACTTCGCACTGGAATAGTTTATCATCAGTATGAATTCTTAAATGACTGGTTAAATGACGTCGTTCAGAAAATCTTATCGAGCAGACATCACATCGATAAGGTTGTTTCTCCGTATTATGAAGTCGCATATGATTATTGTAATTAAATTTTTTATTGAAAGTCAATGAACAGATATAACACCTATAGGCCTCATTAGTATGAGTATGCATGTGATTGGTTAAATCTCTTTTATTCGAGAACCTTTCAAAACATGTGCTACATTCAAAAAGTTTATCACCTTTGTGGGTCCGCATGTGCTTTAACATTTGAGAAATGTCACCGAATTCCGAAAAACAGATACCACAAGTCCACGGCTCTCCTGCTCTGAGAGTTTGAAAAGGTGCATTTACACAATTAGTCCTTACAAACTCTATTTTACAATCATTGTCTTCAATTAAATCAATATCTTCTTGAGTATTTTCTTCATTTTGCGACCAATTATTGTCCAGTTCACTCAGAGATCTTACGTCTAATATTTTTATATCACTAGAAACGTCTGAAGATTTACTAGGCCCATTTTTTATTGACGGTAGCTTTTTTTTATCATTAAAATCTGAATACTTTTCATGTTCAACGTAAATAGGATTTTTATTGCTGTGTATCTCTTTTGTTGAATTAAAATACTCCATTTCAATTATAACATCATCATCATCATCTAAATCATTATCTGCGGAATTCGATAAATCACCCAAAGTTGAATTTTCATTTTTTGTATCTAAATAAATAAAAATATGAATTATTTAAAAAAAATATCTTAATGCTCTATAATGTATTTAACACTAATTTAATTATGAAAATTTTTAGAAGCATTTTTTTTATATTGTAATTGATTTGTTATTAAAATTTGTTAAATTGACAGCTGACAGCTAACTTCAGTATTATAAAAAAATTATAAATGATATTAAAGTTAGCTGTCACCCGACCAATTTTTAATTTTATTTAACAATTTAATTTATTATCAAAAAATTGCATTTTTAATTTTTTTTAATTTTTAGATGTCAATTTTTTTTTCTTATTTTTTTCTTATAATTTATTTGTTAACAAAAATTCTAAAAATTATCAGATGTCTCTCAACTTCAATGTCATATTTAATTGCTTTTTTTTTTTTTTTTTTTTAAATAAAAATGAATATGTGGCTCATACCAGATGTTAATTCAAAATATGTATTTTCATTATCTGAAAGATTGTCAGGAGCCTCTATTTTAGAATTACTCCCTAAGGGGTCCGAAATATTTTTTAATTGAGAATAGTGGTATGTAAAATCATTTTCCAGATCGTCGACTCCATATTCCTGAAGTAAAATTTTAATACGTATGTCAAAAAAAAATTTATTAAAATAACATAACCTCATTACCTCAGGATTCTCTTTTTCAGCTGTAAATCCAGATTTTTCGAAAGAAAAATTATTTAAAATATCCATTTTCATATACACCTTTCGATGAGTTTAGCTTTATTTTATTTATAATAATTTTTTGATGATAATCAACAAGTATGTGTAAATTGTGTTTATATAAATAACTGGTCCCTGCGACTTCATCATCATATGACTTTTTTTTTACTTTCACTTTGTAAATAAACAGCTGAACTCACATTTGCACATTTGTAGTTACCTGAGAATTATATCAGAAGAATTCAATTATACCAACATGAGATAAATTAAAAAAAAATAAATAATAATAATTAAAAATTATTTTAAAATTTTATAAAAAAAATTTAATTAAAAAATTCCACATGTGAAAATTAATAAAAATTACAAGTGAAAATTTTTAGAAGCATTTTTTTATTGTAATTGATTTGTTATTAAAATTTTTTAAATTGATAGCTGACGGCTAACTTTAGTATTATAAAAAAATTATAAATGACATTAAAGTTAGCTGTCACCTGACCAATTTTTAATTTTATTTAACAATTAAATTTATTATAAAAAATTGCATTTTTTATTTTTTAAAATTTCTAGATGTCAATTTTTTTTTCTTATTTTTTTTCCCATAATTTATTTGTTAACAAAAATTCTAAAAATTATCAAATATCTGCTAAATTAATTTTCACAAATTATAACCCTGAAGTTGACAGACATTACAATTTTTTCAATTTTTTAGTCAATAATCAAAACTCGCAAAAAAATGAAATCTGATTCCTTATTGGTCAAAATTAAAGCGCGCTATTCAAATTTCTAGTAAAAAGTAATATAGACTTATCAAGTCAATAACATGAGAATTACACTAGCAGATATTTATTAATTTTTAGAATTTTTTAACAAATAAATTATGACAAAAATAAATTAAAAAAAAAAAAAATTGACATTTAGAAATTTAAAAAAATTATAAATGCAATTTTTTAAAAATAGTTTTTCAGAAAAGATTTTTTTTTTAAATAAAATTATGATTTTAAAAATTTCTACTTATAGTTTTTATTAAATTTCACACGTGGAATTTTTTAATTAATTTTTTTTCTATTAATAATTTAATTGTTATAAAATTTTAAAAAAATTTTTACTGTCGGCCAATTTCAGTGTTATTGTTAGCAAATCGAGTCTCTTAATAAAATTGTAAACGTAAATAACTCATCGAATTTAATCGTACAGTAGTTGCTAAAAACCTTGGTAGATATATAGCGACTTATAAATAAATAAATATAAATAAAAAAAAAATTATGTACATAGATTATTTTTTAATAATTCATTTAAAAAATTAATATCCTACAGTTTTTCCTCTGAATATTAAATAAAGGAAACTAATAAAATTTTTTTTTTGGTAAATTGCATTTTGTTTTTTATTAATATAATGCTTAAACATTTTTTCTTAAACAAAGCAGTTACGTTAATTATAATAATTTTAATAAATAAAGTTAATTTGTCCCGACAGCATAATTTATCTGGCTGATTTTCACTAACAATGATCAAGTTTATGTTTATCTAAATCAAACTTCCATCTAAAACTTATTGAACAAATTTCACATATCCAAGGCTCTTCTCCTTGAGAATGAAGTACCATATGACTGTTCAAATTCCGTATTTCGCGAAACGTTGCTGAACATAAATCACACTGTATAACCATTTTAGGAGCCATGTGAATTGGTATATGTTCATTAAGATTTTCTACCGAATGAAATCGCTCTGAACAGTGAGGACACTTATATGATAGCAAATTTATATGAGTAAGTTTATGCCTTGTTAAATAAGCTTTTTGAGCAAATTTAGCAAAACAAATTTCACACTCCCACGGTTTTTCACCTGTGTGAATCAGAGAGTGAAAATACATACTCCGTTTCCCGGTGAATCTTGCTGAACAAATTTCACATTGAAATGGCCAATTGTCCGCATGGGTTAATATATGTTTGATGAGCTTTCGTTTTGAAATAAATTTCTGCGAGCAGTGATCACACGAAAATAAAAGTGGTTGCTTATGCAGCTGTTTGTGCTTGGTCAACGTGGACCTGGATCCAAATTTCGCTGGACAGTTGTCACACTGCCACGGCTTTTCTCCTGTATGGGTATTAACATGATTTTGAAGATTACGTTTTTCACTAAATCTTGCTTCGCAAATTTCACATTGAAATGGTTTCTCGCCCGTATGAGAGCGAATATGTCTAGTGAGATTACTGTTAGAACCAAACGCTGCTGGACACGTTGGACACCTGTAACGTCGCGCCCTGGTATGTGTTAGCAGGTGTTTCTCTAGATGATGTTTCCAGGTAAATTTTTTATTACAAATTGTACATTGCCATAAATTTTTCGAATGCGACTTTTTGTGCTCTGAAAGATTGCTTTCCGTATCAAATCTTTCGGAACAAGTCTCACATTCAAACGGTAATTGATCTGCATGAACAATTTTATGGTTTTTCAAGTACAACTTCTGACTAAATTGTGCTGGGCAAATCTCACAATGCCATGGCTTTTCCCCTGTGTGAACCATTATATGATTGGTCAGTTCACGTTTTTTAATGAATCTTGCCAAACACATATCACATTCAAACTTCCTGTCGGTTGCGTGAATCGTCATATGCCTGGATAGACTGCGTTTCGTTTCGAATGTCATCGAACAGACGTCGCATTCCAGAACGTTTTTATTTATGTGGTACATTTGGTGCTTTCTCAAGTAAGCTTTCTGACTAAATCTTAATGGACAGGCATTACACTGCCATGGTTTCTCTCCTGAATGAATTAGTAAATGGTTCTGCAAATTCCGCTTCTCTGTAAACTTTGCCAAACAGATTTCACATTTGAATGGTTTTTCACCTGTATGAGAGCGAATGTGTCTCGTTAAATTGCTTTTAGAATCGAATCCTGCTGGACACATTTTGCATTTGTGTGGTTTAACACCCAAGTGAATAATCATATGTCTTTCCAGTGTATTTTTATTGTTGAATGTTTTCAAGCATGTCTTACATTTGAAAGGTCGCTCTCCAGAATGTAAAAATATATGACCTTTTAAATTACGTTTCCAAGCAAATTTTGTTCCACAAATGTCGCAAGTGTACGGTTTTTGCGGCGAGTGAGTTCGCCTATGTCTTTCAAGGTTACTATTGTAGTCAAATAGAGCAGGACACCTGTCGCATTTCAAAAGTTTAGCTTTCTTTTTTGCAGGTTTTGAATTTCTTTTCTTTTTACTACGAGACTGTCTTTCCTTTTTCTGAGTAATTTTTGGCCTCTTTGATGATTTTACATTAGTTTCTTTGACATTACTATTTACCTCAGGTGAGCTGTCGTATTCATTTTTTATTAAAATTAAATTTTCATTAGCAATCAATGTATACTGATTGTTATCTAGAGAACAATTAGTGAAATTGCTGTCTAATAATCCTTTCAAGTCTGAACCCGTCGGTAATTCCTCAGAATGCGTTTCGGTAACTCCTGCCAGAGGGTCCGCAGCTTCTTCATTATCAGGTTCCTCTATAATGTTAATAGGAAAATTTAATATTTTATCATTAAAAAAATTTATTAAAATGTTAAGTTCGCAAATTTTGGGTCATTAATTTTAAATAATTTAAATCTAGGTTTGGCCTCATAAGGATATCAATAGATCCCAGATGAGCCTGTCATTAGACAGGCCCACCTTTAGACTACAACCCGGTGACTCTCTTATCATTGGAAATTTTCGTTACTTTGCTGATGCAAAGTAACAAATCACTCCCAGGGTCATTAAAAATTTTAAATAAATTTTTATTTGGTAAAATTTTTACCAATTAAATTTATGACACTCAAGTTAGTGGTCGTCTAAAAATTTTTGATTTTTTTTATTAATTAAATTTCAATTAAAAAGATATTTATAAAAAAATTGCACTTATAGTTTTTCAAGTTTTTTACATGTGAAAATTTTTTTTAATTGTTTAAGTGAAATTTAAAAAAAAAAAAATTTTGAAATGTCGGCCAACTTCATTTTCATTTAAATTTTACCAAAATTAAGTCTTGCCCCTGAATTTGACTGGAACGTTACAATAATAATAATTATTCTGCAATAATAATTGTAATAATAAATAATTAAAAAATATTTTAATGAATAATCTATACCTGATTTTATGCTGACAGGAAGATCAATATTTATAAAAACACTTTCTGGAGCACTCATATTGTTCGATTCGTCAGGATAATTATGTTCCTCCGTAACATTATTAATTTCTGAGTCCTAAAAGTAGATAATTACTTTAAAAATAATAATATTTTGATAATTATTAACATAACCTCACCTCCGGATCATGTTTTTCAATTTTAAATACTTTTTCGAACGATATGTCATTAACAACATCCATATTTTTGTTTATTATATTTACAAGAGCTTTTTAAAAATTTTATTCAATTATTATATATACTTATACCAGATTTCACTTGCATGAATGGCACTTTTAGATATTTCGAGTTTGAAAAAATGTTCTTTAATTTAGTAAACAAATATCTCAGGTCATGAATAATCATGAATAAAAAGTATATATATATATATATATATATATATATATATATATATATATATATATAATATTACACCTTACTTTATAGGTGCAGAAATACATATACTGTCTGTATAGTTAGGTTATATATACTCTAGACAAGATCCTAGTACAAATCTTAAAATTACATTTTTTAATTTTTCGGCAGCGCCATCTATAAAACAGCTGTCCGCTTTCCCGATAGAGCAGCTCGCTGTTTTTTTCTGCATCATATTTCATGAATGTATGTATGATTTACTATAATGATTATAATTATCTTATTACGAATTATAAAAAGCTCTAAAGTTGACTTATAAATGGAATTAAAGATAACCTTTGTGCCTTTTTCCGAAAGTGATAGCTAGGAAGAAATAATTAAAATTTTCACCAGTTAATTTTGCTTAAAAAATAGCCAAATAAAAAAACAATTATAAATTGTTATAAACGGTAAGAATTTATCAACAATAACCCTAACCAACAACACTTAACCCTAATAAAAGCATAATTTAAAAATAATAATTAATAATAAATTACAGTTGTAATAATAATCAGAGTTTCAATGAAATTTTTTTTTTTTTAATTACAGACATATTGAGTGTTAAAAATAAATCTAAATACCAGTGGACATTTTTTCGATATTTAACACACAACATAACATATTTTAGTGTTTTGTTTCAAGGTAACGCAATCTAATTCTAATAATATATAACAAGTAAAATAATATAAGATGATATTTTATTTCACAACCTTGATCACTGGTGTCTGTTGTTCATAGCAGTGTAAAGTGTTGTTAAAAAAAAAAAAGTGTTTTGTTTGTTTATTACAATTTATAGAAATAAATAATGTCGGAAAAAGCATCTGGACTAAGACAGCCTTCGAAAATAGGACGACCGTGCTGTACGGGTCCACCTAAACCAGCGGTACCGTCTCCGTCGCCTAGATCTTCTATGAGTGAGTAATGAATTTATTATGAATGTTTGATTTTTTTAGAGGCTGATTTAATTGTTTAATTGCACTAAGCAATTGCTGAATTGGAGTGTTTTGTAAATAAACCGACATGCGAACGTCACAGCATTTACTTTGGACAAAGTATATACTTGAATGTTTTGGAGTATACGATTTATACTGTTGATGTAGTTGTAATATTATTGTGATGGGTAAGTATACAATAATAAAGCCCTCTCTATAAGGAGTTACCCCTTCTTGGAGAATATTAAGACAAGAGTCTGGACTCGCGTTATGCTGGACCCGGCCAGACTCACTGCTCTTACTCAACGTTACGATCTTGTCTCAGTTACTGTACTGATAGTACGCCTACAGTGGAAACGAATTTTTATCTACCGGTATATTTATTTTTACTTGTACTATATTTTTATTATTGATTATATTTTGATATTTATCCGATAAATATTTAAAAGTGATACGGAGGATTTAAACCCATCGTTTCATGGTTTTTAAATTTTAATTTTGATACTAGTGAGGGTTTTATTTCATATTAAATTGTGTGGAAAAATTATTAATAATTTTTACTATGTTTTTGTAATTAATTATTGAATTTTTGATGATCAAAATTTTTTTTAAATAATTAATGATAATTTTTGTAAGAAATTTTTTGAATTGAATTTTTCAATTTATTGACAGTTTTGTAAAAAAAGTTTTTAATTTTTATTTAATTATTTTTGGAATTTTTTTAAATTAAATTGATAAGAAAAAAATTGTTATTAAGAAATTAGTTAATAATTATTGTTATTTAAGTTACACAAATTATATTTATACATTTTTAAAGCTTGTATTGAGTAAGAATTTTTTAAAATTAAATATTGAAAATTACGTGATTTTTTTTTAAGAAAGTTTGAAATTTTTTAGTTTCTAGTTTACGTTAAAAAAAAATTACAATAATTTTTCTAAAAAGTTTATTATTTAAAATTAATTACTAATTTACGAGAAAAATTTTCCAAACTAGAAATTATGGAGAAAAATTAATAAATTCATTACTTTATGTAAAAAAAAAAAAAAAAATATAAATCAAAATCTAGAACACGTATCATACCTTATTAGTTTTAATTTAAGTGAAATCGTGAAACCTTCGTACTATAAAAAAAAAAAAAATAAATTACTCACGTGATGTCATTAATTGTTATTGCTTTATATATACCAATAATAGTATTTGATCAACGAAATAATTTTACGTTAAATAAATAATAATATTTGTTAAAATAATAAATATTTATTGAAATGTCATAATGACAAGTACACGATAAGTTCGATGTTTGATAATACAAAATAAAATTTATTAGATGATAATAATAATCGAGGTGTAGGATTAATCATTTTAAGATTCTAAATACATGGAATTGATGTAATTAATGTTTAATTGATGTTAATGAGCTTTCAATTATAATGGCTCAAAAAGAGGTAAATTCGTGTACGCGTTATTTATAGCAATTAGACACACTGAGTAATTTGTGGCTTATATTATTGTACGTGTGTAATGTTAATGATTATTCTACGTTGACGTAATACCTTATTTCGCAAGACTAAAAAAATTATAAGAATTCTCGGTGAACCCGCGCCTCCCATAAATGGTATTCACCATTGAAACCAGTTGTATTATATACAAAACATCACAAATAAATAAATAACAAGGACATTTTATATTATTTTTGGACTTGTGTGTTTTTGAAAACGTAAACAATACTCATTATTATTTTTTTCACAAGTTTTCTTCTTTGTATCATTGATTAAAACTCTAGTTAAAAACTTTATTTCAATATATTTGGTCATTTTTTATGAATAAAAAATTGTATGTTAAATAATGTTAAAAAAAAAAATGAAAAAGTATTCGTATTTTAAAAAATAAATTTTTGAAAATTAATTATAGAAAAAATAATTTCAATAATTTAATCTTCAAAAATTTTTTCTAAACTTAATAATAATTTTTTACAATTAAAAAAAATTTATTATTAATAAAAATTATCAGATAATATAATTAAATTATACATGATAAAATATAAAATAATTTTCTTCAACAAAAACTAACTAATGAATAATTAAAATGAAAATAATCAGAATATTATCTAAAGAAATTTACTCAATAATAATTAATGATTTGCAAAATGACAAGTTAAAGTCACAGCAAAATAAACTGCATGAGTTTCCGTTAACTCGAGCAACAGAGAATTCTTTGTTAGAGTAATCAGCTTTCCATCTTGTTATCCACAACAAACATGAGTAAAGACAAGGTTCTACCCACGCAAACTAGCTCTAAATCCCCACAACATCAAGCACACTCCAGCAAAACAACATAAACATAAAAATTAGCATTAGTATTAGTATTTACAACACATAAAGATCTTGTTATAACCACACCCACGTACGAATATTCATTAATGCAATTACTAATCGAGCAACCGATCTCGATCTCATGATCATAACATTTAACTACGGATGTCATATGTGTCACCCACGCTAAAAATGTTACCGTCACACAAAATAAATAATTAAACACCAGTGACCAATTCTACTTCGAGATTTAATTATTCAAAAACATAAATCATTGACAAAATTAAATCACCGGGTTTTACAATACAATTATAATAATTTACGTCTCAAGCCTAGCCCGACTTCCTAAAAAATTAAAAAAATAACGTCATAAAGTATTTATATAATCCCACATAATGCTCTTACAAGATCATAAGACCAAAACAGATTGGTGAGTGATTATAACTAAACTTCCGGTAGTAATACTCAGATAAGATAATTATGTTCCTCGATAATCTAATTATCAAGGAAATAACATGTCACCGGTTCATTTAACACTAAAGAGAGTTAATTGGAAGCTTTAAATCAAATCCCTACCTCTATTTCTATTCTACCTTGTTTAAATCACTAACTTATAAATAATCTTCATTTATATTTTATACTGTTGACTGATCATTTGGCTTTTAAGTTACAAGTTGCTTTCATACCACAACTTTGTTGTCCTGTTTGCATGCTAGATTCAATGGAGCCGATTTATGAAAATCCGATCCGTAGAACTGATGCGCTACGTCGTGGATCAGGTAGGACGCACGATTTTATCTGAAAATTAAAATAGATTTTTTTTATTAAAAATTATTTATATTTTTATTTAATGTGTAATTCTTAATTAAAAAAAATTTTTTTTTAGATACGAGTGTCGTGTTGACGGAAGATACCGACAGTTTTATAATTGGGGATCGAGTATGGGTCGGCGGATCCAAGCCAGGATCTATTGCCTACATTGGCGAGACTCAGTTTGCTCCTGGAGAATGGGCTGGTGTTGTTTTGGATGATCCTATTGGTAATTTAAAAAAAAAAAATTTAT
Source organism: Cotesia typhae (assembly GCF_013202065.1). Taxonomy (NCBI): domain Eukaryota; kingdom Metazoa; phylum Arthropoda; class Insecta; order Hymenoptera; family Braconidae; genus Cotesia; species Cotesia typhae. The sequence continues at coordinate 1,839,546 of NW_027423758.1, read as the reverse complement.
TTGCGGACAGTGTTGTTCTGAAATATAATCAGGAGTGTAGTTTTAAACAAAAAAAAAAAAAAATTTTGACAATTTTAAAAATTTAATTAGAAAAAAAAAAACACTTGTTTTTTATCAGCATGTCAATTATGTAATAAAAAAATTTTACCTTAACTCTGATTTAAAATGCCGAAATAAATTTCAAAACTTGCTAAATTATTTTTGAATGCTAATAATGAACAATTATCAGTAATTTTTTTGTCAATGTATTTTTTAATTTAATGAAATTACAACTAAAGAAATTTTTTTTTTTTTTTTTTTTTTTTTTTTATTTAATTAATTTTTGATTGATTCGTTTGTTGTCAAAAATTATATTTGAACAAGTACTGCAAAAAAATAATCTAAAAAAAAATTAATTCAATTTTTATAAAAGATACTGACATTAGAAATTTTTTTAGAATTTTATAGCAATGAAATTATTATGAAAAAAAAATTCAAAAAAAATTTTTTCGAAGCATTTTTTTTTTGTAATTGATTTATTATAAAATTCAAACAAATTGACAGTTGTCAGCTAACTTCAGTATCATTTTTTATAACTCTCTAATTCTTTTCAATGATCCTGAAGTAAACAGACATCTATCAATTTTTTTTATTTTTATAACAATTAAATTACAATGAAAAATTTTATCAAAAAAATTCCACATCTAGAAATGAAATAAAAATGACATTAAAGTTAGCAGTCACTTGATTATTTTTTTTTTTAACAAATAAATTTGTTCCAAAAAATTATTTTTGAAAAATTGCATTTTTAATTTTTTAAAATTTCTACATGTAAATTTTTTTTTTATAATTTTTTATTAGTTAAAAAAATTCTTAAAATTATCAAATATTTGCTAAATTAATTTTGATGAAATTAAAAGTACAAGTGTTAATTTAAAAAAAAAAAATTGATTTTTTATAAAAAAAAAAAATTGTTAAATGTCTTCTGATTTCAGTAAAATTCTTTAAAAATATTTTGAATTATCAATTTAATAACTTAACTTATTTTCAGGAAAAAATGACGGATCAGTAGCGGGAGCGCGTTACTTCCAATGCGCCCCAAAGCACGGAATCTTCTCGCGTTTGACTCGGCTGACCCGTTTCCCACTGGTGGACGCAGTATCACCGAGAATAAAGAGTCCAGCGAGTCCTGACAGCCATCTCAACAAATCTATTTCACCGTCTCTAAGTAAATACCGCTACTATTACCGTCGTCCATAAATAGATAGGACCTCTACCTGCACAGCTTACATGTATTTTCCGTAGTTGTAGTTTACTCCTAACCGAATTATCTTTCAGAGTTTTTTTTAAAGCTTTTTGTTTTGTTACTAATAAAAAAATAAACTATTAAAGAGAGCACAAAATAAAACACATGTACCTAAACTGTAATTTTCAATGTGTGTAATGTTAAGATAAATTTCATCTAGATGCCTCGATGACCAGTTTATCATCAGTATCGCAACGCGATTTAAAAATTGGAGATCGTGTTATCGTTTCTTCAAGTCAAGGTAGCAAGACAGGAGTCCTGAGGTTCGTCGGTGAGACTGAATTTGCGGCTGGCGAGTGGTGTGGAGTCGAATTGGACGATCCAGTGGGAAAAAATGACGGTTCTGTCGCTGATAAAAGGTCTCCAATTACCATCTGATTTTTTAGAGTAAACGCTGCTAGAAAAATAAATTAATCTAAATAATAATAAATTATATTAACTAACCAACTAGGTACTTTGAATGTCGTTTTAAGCATGGGCTCTTTGCACCCTTGCACAAAGTATCAAGGTCGCCGTCCAGTAAAAGACCGTCTATTTGCGTGGTCCACAAGCCCAGTGGAGCTGCTCTTAACTCCTCGCTTAGAAAAACCAGCTCCAGAGAATCCCTGACGTCGTTGTCGAGTCTGGCAAGCACCACTGCCAGTACTGCGACCCGTGGAGCCACCAGGGTAAGATTCGCGACTTCTGAGTGATCCTACTCAAATACATCCTTGATAATTGTCTTTTCAAACTTACATAAACGTCCTGCTGATGTTTGTAAATTTGAAACGGTTTTTTTTTTTTTTTTTTTAATATATATATATATATATATATATATATATATATATATATATATATATATATATATATATATATATATATATATATGAGAAACCGTGATACTAGTTTTAATGCATGAAGTCTAGACTCGCTGCATGGCCAAAGTATTTTTTAACATTTGATATTGCAGAAAGCTGGCTTGCGCACTACGACACCTGCCAGAAGCTCATTGCAGGTGAGATTTACTAATGAATTAACAGTTAGATATATTTATTGTACTTAAATATATAAATTTTATTTTTTTTTAAATAAAGTATTTAGATTTTTAGATTTTAAGCGATTTAGTTTTAGTTATTAATTGTTTGTACAAATTGCTTACAATAAAGTTGTTGATTTTTGTTTGTTATTAATTGTTAATTATAAATAACAGTTATGTATTTTTGAATAAAGATTTTATTCCTATTTCCTTATTAATTATATCGACAATTAGTTGTAAACAATTAGTTGTAAATTAAGCAAAGCTTGTATGATGTAAAAAATTTTTTGTATGAAAATAGCGTCTTGAATTACGTTGGTATGATTTAAATTTCAATTTTTTAAATCAGTTCATTCCTACGTACGCAATTAATCTCAATTTAGACAAAAATAATTGAACTGAATTTCTGATTGTTTATACGTCTAATTTTTTTTTTTTATCATTCTATGGAGTTAAAAATTGAGTTTCTGGCTTAAATATTAGTGATAAAAAAAAAATTTTAAAATTATTTGATAGATGATGAAATTCTCTACAAAAAATTTCTCTTACTATTTTTTTTTTTTTATCTTCTATCCTTCAGTCAGAAATTCAGTTCAATTATTTTTGTCTAAAAGGATAGAAGATAAAAAAAAATAGTAAGAGAAATTTTTTGTAGAGAATTTCATAATCTATCAAATAATTTTTAAAGTTTTTTTTTATCTTTAATATTTAAGCCAAAAATTCAATTTTTAAGTTTATAGAATGATAAAAAAAAAATTTAAAAGTTTGAGTTTTGTTGCATTGATAAAATTTTCACCCAGACAATTTTTTACAACATGACAGCCTGAAGTATTAGTTATCGTAGTTTATTTTTATAAAGTTGATTTATTAATCCGTTTTATTGTTGATGACCTTGAAAAGAATGATTGATTTGCAGGAGATGTTGAAGGAGAAGCAACAAGAAATAGAAATGTTAAGAAAAGAAAGAGATCTTGAACGCGAACGAATAACGAAAGCAGCAACTCAAGCCGACCACGCGGAGCAAAAGATATTAAAGCTCCAAAAAGAATATGATAAGGTAGTTTTAGTTTGTCTTCATATAAAATCTCTCAAGTTCAATTGAATTATTTATAAGCCTAAATTAATAAGTGACCTTGAATTATTATATATCTGTAGTATCGAGAAGATATGGAGAAAGCAGTTTTGGAGGCACAGTCAGCGCTCGAAAAGCTGTTGGAAGAAAAGAGCCAGCTATTTGCGCAGCTGGAAGAAGAGAAACAAAAAAGCGAAGATTTATTGTTTCGTTTTGAGGAAGAGTCAGTCAACAAAGAAGACATCCAGGTGCCTAAATATTTATTTTTATTTTTATCTTCGATTAAATTTAAATTTATAATTCTTATCATTATGAAGCTTTTTATTCTGGTGATGGAATGATTTAAAATTTAGAAATTTTAAGAGCTTTTGCTAACGACCACTACACATTCTATCGTTTTTATTCACTTTTCAGACAGAGAGAGCTGAAATTGATGTAAGTAATAATTTTTATCTAGTTATTTTTTGCACCGCTTGCACTCTTGTAAAAAATACTTTTAATCTCTACTAATACACTTTCATTTCAAAGCATCTGCGAGTTTGTCTATTTTAAGTTTAGTAAACTATTAATAATGCCTTGAGATTAGGAATTTTTTGAGTGGACTAATTTGTCAGATTATTTTAATAAGGACTATCTTTATCTATTAAAATTTTTTTTTTTTTTTTTTATTTATTAAAACGTGTGTAATTAATAATTATTAACAATAAATTTTGTTTCATGTGTATTAACAATTTGTCTGAAATTTTTCAAACAATTTTACTGATTTAATTTGATGTTCTGCAGGTAATTAATACTCACAACGAGACTAAAATAAACGAGTTGGAGAGTCAATTGACAAAGGAGCGAGAACGAGTGATCCAGCTTGAAAAAGAACATACCCATCTACTTGAAGTTGAAGATGAGCTTGCTAAATTACGGCATGAAAAGACAGAGTTTTTAGGTAACTGTTAATTCCAAACTATTTGTTGAGAGATTATACGCGCTTAAAAGGTTAAAAATGCGTTTTTTCTGAAGAGACTTTTTAATTGATATTAAAATGGCCCCGTTTAAGTTTTTTAAGTTCATAAGTGTTAGAAGTAAAAGTACTGTTAAAATTATACGGCCCTAGCTTGTTCAAATTCTAGGTACCGCTTCGAAAATTTGGAGGTGTAGTTAGACTCTAAAATTTAATACAAAAATTATAGTTTATGTCTTCAAAAAATATGTATTATTTAAAAAAGACTATTTCATTGAGTGGTACAATTTTTTTTCTTAAAATGATGATATACCGTTTTCTGACTAGAATTTGAATTTGCGCGCGCAAGCACGCGCCTTACTATAGCGTTTGCATATATTTTCATGCTCATGATATATTCGACCAATCACGTTACGAATAGTTTGATGTCACATACATTTCATCTCAATTTTATTATGGGATTATTATGGGATTGTTTAGTCGACGGTTTAGTATCTTTTTCATGAAAAATGCAGAAGTTAAAAAATTTTTTGATTTTCTTCATTAATTAAATTAAAACTAAAAAAAAATTTTTTTTTTAATTTCATTAATAGTTTCTCAAGTTTTTTATAAGTAAACTTTTAATTTTTATTATTTTGTAATAATTTTTTTTAAGAAAAAAAATCATATAAATTTTCAGATGTCTTCTAATTTTATTTTCATAAAAAAGTATCAATTTTAGTCAATAATTTTTTATAAAAATATCTAAAATCTAAAATTTATTTTTCAGAATTACAAAACCGCAACTGGTGTCTGGAGGAAGCTAAAATAACTTTAGAAAAGCAAATATTTGAGCGTAATGACCAAATAAAAGCCCAGGAGAAAAAAATAATTGAGCTGCAGGTTAAATTAAATGAAGGTGAACAAGAAAATGTTAAGACAAAAGACCAAGAGGTTAATAACCAAAAGGCTTACGACGAGCTGAAAAAGACTTTGGAGGAGAAGACGAAGCTGCTGGACGAGGTTTCGAAGGAAAAGGATCAAGGTAACGAGGCATTGAAGCAGGAGATTGAGAAGCTGAAGGAAAAAATTGAGGAGATCATCAAAGACAGCAAAAAGGAGCGAGACGCTCTTGTGGAAAAATACGAGAAAGTTATTGAAGACAAGGACAGTCTTATCAAGACTAAGAGCAGAGAGCTTGAAGAAGAAACTGTTCAGAATGCGGAAAAGCAGAAAGCGTTGGCTCAACTTCGAGTAGAAAATGAGGAACAAATAAATAAATTGACTGAGAAGTTAAATGAACAATTACTGAGCAAAGATCAGCAAATTGAAGAACTTAAGCTCAAAGCTCATGAAGAAGGTAGTAAGCTGAAGGTAGCTTTGGAGGAACTTGAAGAACTGACCAAAAAGCTCAAAGCTGCTGAAGAAATGAATCAGGAGCTGAAAAGACAGATCGAGAGTCTGCAGATTAACAGCGGAAATGAAACTAAAGTGATTATCGAAGAGAAAAACAAGCTGGAAGAATCTTTAGCTAGTCTTAAAGCTACTTCTACTGCCTACTCAGCTCAACTAGAGAAGCTCAACGAAGACTTGAAGATGAAGCAAGCGGAGTTGGTTGAGCTCCAGAAGTCGAAAGACGCGGAGATAAAGCAACTTATCGACAGTTTTGAGAGCAAGTTGGAGGAAAAGACTCGATTTATCACGGAAATAAACGCGGATGTAGCGCTTAAGTCATCAAGGATTGCTAATTTGGAGCACGAGATCGCGAAACTGAAACGTTTACTTGCAAGCAAGGATGAAGAGATCAATAGTCTGCTGGAAAAAACGTCAGAGTTGAAGGACGCGATCACTTTGTCTGAGCAGACGAAGACTAACTTGGAGAGCGAGCTCAGGATGTACGAAGTGAACATTGCGGAGGTTAACCAGAAGCTCGTGCATTCTGAAGAAAAAATTTCGCAGTTGGTTGAGCAGAAGAGCAAACTAGAAGCCGAGATATCTAGTGTGATAAGTTCATCGGCGGATTCTTCTGAGCAGTTGATTAAGTACAACGAGGACTTGAGGCTGAAGGAAAAGGAGCTGGACCAGCTGCGCGAGCGGGTGTTTGAGCTGGAGAACTTGTCTACTTCTTCAGAAGCTAAGTTTAATCGCGCTGAAGAAGAACTCAAAGCTGCGAACCAGGTAGTGGAGCAGCTGAAGAATGAAACTGGAGAGATCAGAGATCAGCTTGATGGGCTGGTTAAGGCCAGGGAAGAGTTGAGCAAGGAACTGGCTGTTTTTAAGGCTAAAGAAGCGGAATTGAGCGGAGCTAAAGAAACTCTGGCGGAGGAAGTTAGAACTAAGCAGCTTGCTATTGAGGATTTGAGTGTAAAATTGAAAGCTGCTGAAGAAAACTTGGCGGGTTTGAGCGATAAATTTTTGGAATTGTCTTGCGAGAGTGAAGAAAAGTCAAAGGAGTTTAAGAACTACTCTGAAGAGCTGGAACAGAAGGTTAAGAAGTTGGAGGAGGAGGCTGGAAGCTTGAAAGAGAGTGGGGAGAAATTGTTGGGAGAAAAGGAGGTGGTTGAAAAGACACTGGGAGATTTTAAGCAGAAACTGGAGGAAGAAATAGCTTCTAAAAGTCGTTTGGAGACTCTGAGTGAAGAAAGAGATCGTCAGATCAAGAGTTTGGAGGTTAGGATTGAAGAATTGAAGAAAGAGAAAGAAGAAATGAGCGCGGTGGTTCAAGAACTTGGTGTTAAGTACAAGGAGAGCCTTGCGCAGTTGGCGCTGGTGAATTCTAAGGATGCTGATACTTCCCTGGAGGTAACTTTGATGAGGGAGAAGGTAGGGCAGTTGGAGTCGAGCAATGGAGAGCTGAAGAAATCTTTGGAGGTTATGGATCAGTCGGTTACGGGACTTAAGGAAGAATTGAGTGAAGCTAAGGCTAAAGCTCAAAAATTGGAAGGGAAAATGGAAGAACTGGAGTCTAGGGCTGCTGAGTGCGATAAATTGAGAGCTGAATTGGTCGGAGAGAGGGAGCTAGTTGGTAAGGCGGGAGAAGAAAAGATTAGGTACTTGAAGGATTTAGAGGAGACTATGAGAGACAAAAGAGGCTTGGAAGAAAAGATTAGTGCGGTTGAAAATGAGCGCGAGGGTTTGAAAAGAGAATTTGAGGTTAAGGTGCGAGAGCTTGAGAGTTTGCAGGTGGAGAAGCAAGCTTTGGGTGAAAAACTTAAGGTGGAGCTCGAAGCGTCGGGTGAAGAGGTTAGTTTGGCGAAGAAGAAAAGCCAAGAGCTGGAGAGTGTTGTTGACACTTTGAAGAGTGAGGTTAGTAGTAGAGACTCGGTTGTTGCTGAGCTTCAGAAGCTGATTGAGGGCATGAAGAAAGACAAAGATCAGCTGGTCAGCGGAGAGAAGACTATAGTAAGTCAGTTGGAGAAGAAACAAAGCGAAGTTGGGGTTATAAAGGCGGAAAATCAGAGTTTGTTGGGTGAGAAAGTGGCTTTGGAAAAGGAGCTAAAAGATAAAGAGGGAAAGATACAGACACTAACGAACCTGGTGGCGAGTAATGAAACTGAAATTGTTAACCACACTAAAAGTATGGCGGAGGAGCTCAGTAAGGTTAGAAAAGACTCGGAGGCGCTGAAGGAGAATCAAAAGGCGCTGGAGAAGGAAAATAAGACGCTGTCCGCGAAATTGAGCCGCACTTTGGAGGAACTTGAGACTGCAATGGAGAACAAGAAGAATTCTTTGGAGGTTAAATCGGTGGATGTTAAGAATAATGGAAGTAAAAACGGAGAATTGACGCAGCTGATTGAAGAAAATGAGACTTTTAAGGGGCAAATTGATTTTTTGAATTCTGTTATTGTAGATATGCAGCAGAAAAATGAAAAATTATTGAGCAAAGTTCAAGTTCTCGAGATGGGAGTCCCCGCTAATGAAGCTGATGATTACAGCAAGTACTCGCTAGATAAAAAAGCAGCTACTCCGAGAATGTTCTGTGATATTTGTGATCAGTTTGATCTTCATGAAACTGAGGATTGTCCCAAACAGGCGCAAGATTTTCAAGTTGAGAAACCTGTTAAGAAAGCGAAGAAATCTTCTGTTGAAAGGCCTTACTGCGAGAATTGCGAGAGTAAGTCTTGAACTTTATATCGCGTTACTGATGTCATAAAGGCGTATAAAAATTATACCCGGGAACCATAAGGGCGTATAATAAAAATTCTATTTTTTTTTTCTAAGTCCAAAAAAATTTTTAGTTTGAAGAAAAATTTTTTTTTGCATTTCTTCACGTTTTATGAAAAAATACGTCGGTTTCCAAAAAAAAATTTTTTTATACGCCCTTATGGCTCCCGGGACCCACCTTAGATGCCATAAGGGCGTGTAAAAAAATTTTTTTTGGAAATCAACGTTTTTTTTTTATAAAACGTGAAGAAATGTAAAAAAAAAAATTTTCTTCAAACTAAAAATTTTTTTGGACTTAAAAAAAAAAAATAGAATTTTTATTATACGTCCTTATGGCTTTTCACTGGGACCTTCTGCCGGTATACGCCCTTATGGCATCTGAAACGCGATATTTTGTACTGTTAATATTTGGATGGTTAATTATAATACTGGATATCTTTTTTTTTAGTGTTTGGGCACGATACTTCAGAGTGCGATGACGCGGAAACATTTTAACAAAATACTCAAGAATTTGTTATTAAATATTCATCACTAGTTTGCTTGCCGGTTAGATGAAGAAAATTTGTTAAATTTTTTAGAGTATATTTTTGTACGGGAAATTAAAATTTTAAAAACTTCCTATACAAGTGTCTTCCTCAGTGATAAGTACTGATATAGTTTCAACAAATTTGTTACGATTACGATTAGTTGTTAATTTTATTACTATTAATAGTAGCAATTGTTAGCTTAATATTATTGAATTAAATTATTGATTTCGTTCTTCACTTTTAAGACTGTCCGTTGAAGAAAAGCGTAGATCGCTTTAAGAGTAGAGACTCGGAATATTTTTACGTACATATATTAGATGACGAATTTATTGCGAATTAAATATTATCAAAATGAGAGTTATGTATTTATGTAAATAATAATATCGACTGCTTGCCTAATTATATTTAATATTTATTGCAGTTGTCGTGTAAATATTTTGATTCATCAATCATCATTTTTGAGAATATTCAAAAAAAATTTTTTAAATTCAATTCTTATTTTCAACTGCAAATATTTATTGTTCATTTAAATATTTAAATTGCACTTATCTACTGCTCAAAGTGACTTTAAAATTGCACAAACATTTGTAATTATTTTACAAATTGTCATTTGATTCTAAAAGTTTAATAAATAAATTTTTATCTCTGAACTCGCTTACATTTTTTGTACAATTATTATTGATATAAAATTTGTAATTATAAAAATATTATTTTTCATGCAGTAGTCAGTAATATAATTTTTTTTTTTTACAGTGTCAATGTAAAAGTATGTTGACAATGAGAAGAAGAATATATAAGAAAATATAATAATGAAGAAAACATAATTGTTCGAATGAACACAATTTTATTAATAAATAGCAAACGTTCAACAAATTCTCCATTTAATATTTACTTAATTACAACAGTGGAAAAGTTTAAGTATCAGGTACAGTTTCTAAACTTAATTGTCTTCAAACAAATATCACATTGATGAAACTATACTTCATATATTAAAAGAAAAAATTTATTTTGAAAAAAATGAGCATTATTGTGACAAGAAATTTATTTCTTAGCTGAAGACATAGAAAAAGATTTAGATCAGACACGAAAAAAATAATATAAAGAGAATTGAAAAATTTTAATAAATATAAATCAATAATAGTGTAAATAAGAAAAAAATGTATTTTTATTTTAAAAAAAGCGTGTGGTGCATTGTGCCAATATTTTATAAACATTTTATTGACAGATATGAGAAGGATAATTATTTTGATAATATTTTAAAAAGCACTCCACGCTTTTTTAAAAATAAAATACATTTTTTTCTTATTTACAATATTATTAATTTATATTTATTAAAATTTTTTACACTATTTTTAATTCAAATTTATTTTCTATTTTTTAGTTTGGTTTTCTATGTAAAGCGTGATTTTTAGTTTTTTTTTTTTTTTTTAAACTATTATTTATTTTAATCTACTTAACACCTAAAAAAACAATTTTAGGTGTGCGACTTATGAATTTTCATCCAAAATTTTTTTTCAACAAAAAAATTCCTATGAGAAAAATTTTGATATCTTCAGCTAAATAAAATTTTTATAAAATTAATAGATAGATAGATTTGTTACATTGTACAGCAGTAAGAACTGCCTTTTACAAATTTTTTCTTCACAATTGTACTGCCTCTCTCTATTTCACTGCGTTCGAATTTCTTTCAAATTTTTCACTGCGTTCAAGTTTTCTGCCTTTTTCAATTTTGCACATCCACAGATTCGGTAGAATCTGGCGCCAAGTTCCGTTCAAAAATTCCGTTGTAAACGGAGCGCCAGACTACCGACTGTGTTTACTGTAAGCAGAATGGTATTTCGAGGTTGCAAAATTTTATTTAATTATATGGTACTCCTTTTTCCAAAATTATATATCATAAAAGTAAGTCATACTCTATTTTACTGATATTAATTAATTATAATCAATTATAACATTTAATTCACTTAAAATTATTAAATTTTATCAGCCCAAACTATAGTAAGCCAAGAAATTTCGATCCTGACTTTTTTTTCATGGAGAAAAGGAGAAAAGTCACCGCCACAGACTAGATAAAATAAAAATGTGTAGTAATCTTACTATAGATACGCAACTACACTGAAAAAAGTTAATTCACAGCTTGCATCTACAACCACCAGAGTGCACTGGAATTATTTCTACATGAACTATAGATTCAACGGGATAGCTCACTGAAGTTAGAACCCCAAATTTTTTTCTTTTAATTTTTGATTTTTTTTTCTATCACGTTTTCAACTTTTCGTTTGTTCTTTATTATTCACTCTCAACATTTGATCGTTCTCCATTTATTTATTTTAAAAAGAATTTATTAATAATGTACCTTTAAGTTAGCCCCCCTGTCGCATTTTTTAATATTTTGGTAGCAATTTGGGTCATCAAGCCTCTATTTTTGATTGTTCATGTATATTTAACATTTGTTTCTACTTCACATTTTTTATTTGTTGTTTAATTAACATTTTTAATTAGCTGTATGTATGCATTCTAAATATTTGCACTGCGCATGCGTCAACTTTACGTATATAGACTTTTAGCGCGGTCTTTTGAAAATTATAGTGACAAGCACATCTCATGTGTAAAAAATTAAAAAATTTACGAGTGTAATTTTTTAGAAATTACTATTTAATTAATTCAAATAATTAAAAAAAAATTGTTAGACGTCAGCCAATATCAATGTCATTAAGTAAATAAATAAATAACTAATAAATATTCATTTCATTCTAAATTTTTTAAAAATATCGAGAGAATTGTTAATCAATGCATGTACATTTTTTTTTTATTTTCATCAATTCTATTTTCATGAATACTACAATTAAAAAAAAAAAAAAAAAAAAAAAATCCATAACAATTAACAAAAATTTCAATACTTTATTAAAATAAAACTTATTATAAAATTATTAAAAACTACACGTTGCCCTTTTGTCCTGTGACCTCTATAATTGAAATTACAAGAAAAATACACTTACTCTAATCACTGTGCTGGTCAATATAATTTTCAAAAGTCCGCGCTGAAAGTCTAAACGTAAAGTTGACGCATGCGCAGTGCAAATATTTAGAATACAAATATTCAGCTTATTAAAAATGTTAATTAAACAAGAAATAAACAATTTGAAGTTGGAACAAAGGTTTTTTGTACATGAACAATCATAATCAGAGGTTATTCCCATTGGATAGTGTACAATTCTATGATTTTGTGGTCGTTGCCGATAGGTTGCATTGTTATCAAATCAAGTGGATTTCAAATAATTGTAATCTTTAGGTGAAAAGTCTTACAATTATGCGCATGGTGTATTGTGTCATTTACTTACTACAATGTCATAATAACAATAACACTAATAATAAAAATTATGAGACTGAAATTAATTATATCGGTAATACCAAATTGAGGTTAAAAATATCATTATCATTATTATTACTGAATGAATTATTGTTATTAATAAATTAATGTGTATTAGAGTATTAAATCCAAATCAACAACTTTTTTAATTAAAAAAATGTTAAAATTTTTACTGTATATAAATAAAAATATAAAATCCCTATTAATAAGATAGTTAATCGCTTTTAACCGCGGAGTTTACGCGGATCAGTCACGTTAAGTTTTTAATGCTACTAGCTACTATGAGAGAAACAGAATTTTAATTTTTTGTTAGGATTTGATTTTCAAAATTAACGAACAAATAACCTTTTATATGATAATAGCTTTACCTGCATTAATTAATTTATTTACATATTTCTAATTTTGCGCGGGAAAAGTTCAATTTTAAAATTAAGAATGTATTAAGAGGCGAGCAAAAAATTACACTTAACAAAAAGATATGAAATCCGAACAAAAACAGTTTCACTGTTAAAAATTGCGCCAAGTCCACGTTCATAAAACTCATCTCAATAACATCTGCACTTTGCAAAAAAAATAAGACTCGTTACAATAATTTTCATTCTATACAAAAAAAAAGTTAAATACAAAAAAATACCAAGAAACCGTCATAATGTTGAAAAAATTGAAAAAAATTTATTGAAAATTTAAAAATTAAGAAAAAATTTTTTTATCATACTTGGCGCGCGTCATTGAGTACCCCAAATTTTTTCGGACGAATTTCAACCCGAGAAAAAACGATTTCGCTTGAATTTATGTAATGTAAATATATATAATTATATATATTATATCTTATCAGCTCTAATTATATAATATATGATTTCATACATTGTTATGTTTATAGATTCACATCAGTGAAGTATACTCAACGAATTAAAAACACTGCTTACTGGATTAATATCAGTTTCAGTGAAAAAATCCGTTTTGAAAATTTTTTTCAGATTTTTAGTAAAAATAACTGTCAATATGGTAGTCTGATGAAGATATCTGAAATAACACAAAATTTTTTAATTCAATTTTTTTCAGTTCCGTCATTAAGCTTTCATGAAGAAACTTGATCATGCTTCGTTTAATTGTAATTAACACATTTTGATTGGCAATCACACCGCATTTTCTCAATTTAGTCGGTCATACGTTTTATTTTTTAGTCAACTCAATTTTCGCAGTGATTCCACTACAGAGTCAACATATGCAGGCGTATTCACTTGTAAGCAAATTGCATAACCGAACAGGAGAGGGCGTTTTATTGAAATCATAAACGATGTGCGGAGAATTTAAAAATTTCAAATACGTATGCCATGTTGATTTTATCTAACTTTTGTTAAACGTATCATAAAATAATATTTCATTAATTACATTTATGCATTTTATAGGTTGACTTACTTATAAATGTTGAAACATTAAAAGGATGTTCATGTATCCTGAAAAAATTTGGGGTACTCAATGACGCGCGCCAAGTACGATAAAAAAATTTTTTCTTAACTTTTAAATTTTCAACAAATTTTTTTCAATTTTTTCAACATTATGACGGTTTTTTGGTATTTTTTTGTATTTAACTTTTTTTTGTATAGAATGAAAATTATTGTAACGAGTCTTATTTTTTTTTGCAAAGTGCAGATGTTATTGAGATGAGTTTTATGAACGTGGACTTGGCGCAATTTTTAACAGTGAAACTGTTTTTGTTCGGATAGATATCACAACACCTGCTCTTTTTAAATTGTTATAATTACTGCGTTATCTTTTGCGACTGTGGACCGACTTGTGCTTTCTGTACTGTATTCACCCTATTCCTAACCTCTTTCGAATGGCTTGTTGGAATAGTGGCGATGGCGAAACCACAGAGAAAACCCATGCCAGTACACAGGTCGGCTACCGAAGCGACCCCCGACGGTTGGTTTGGAACTATTCTAATAACCGTCGGGGCTCGAACCCTCGCCTCACGGCATCATGTACGAACGAACTAAAGATATAATAATAACTTAGCCCGCTCGGCCATTCTGCCGCTTTTTTAATAAAATTAATAATTTATTACAAAATTGCTCATTTTTTTGAAAAAAAAATTTTTTCTCTCAGAGTAAAGAGTTTTATTTTTGACAACTCTCATCAACAATTCTGCTTATAATTAGACAATGAAAATGAATCAGTTGGTGAGATATTTTCAACAGTTATTAAATCGTTTTATATTAATTAATAACACACAAATAAATGACAATGATCAATTGATTTATTTTTCTGTTGGCTTCTTTCTGGCATTCGAAGGTTTCTTAACATTTTTCGTCTTTGCTGTTGTCTTTGTTTCTAGTTCCGTCTTAATTTCTTTACCGTGACGTTTTATAATATGTTTTCTCAAGGTACCTTTTTCTCGAAAATCTCTATCACAAATGTCACAATTGAAAGGTTTCTCACCCGTATGAGCAAACATGTGTAGCCTCACATGGTGCTTTTGTCGAAACTTTTTTAAACAAATCTGACAAGAAAATGGCATTTCACCGGTGTGAATTTTTTTATGCCTGTATAAAGATGTTCTTTCGCGAAATGTATGAGAACAAATATCACAAGTCCAGAATTTTTTTCCGGTATGCAATAATGCATGTTCATTCAAAGCATCTTTCCTTCGGAACTTCTTAGAGCAAATATTACAAGAAAATGGTTTTTCGCCCGTATGACAGAGCCTATGTCTGTTCAACAGAGTACTACTGGTGAATCTGTCGGAACAAAATTCACAAAGATAGCGCTTTTCACCCGTATGCACCACCATCATGTGTCTGGCCAGACTTTTTTTCACGCTATATGTTGCTGGACAATCTCGACAAGCGTAACGTACTTCTCCGATGTGAATTCGCTTGTGCTCAAAATACTTAGTTTTTTTGTCGAATTCTGAAGAACAAACTTCACAAGTGTAAGATTCACGTACTTGACCGTGAGATCTCATGTGGTAGCTCAAGGAATATCTGTGACGGAATGAAGAGGGACAAACTTCACATTTAAATTTTTTCTCATCGCTGTGGATCAGCATGTGTTTGACTAAAGTTGCCTTTCGCCGAAATCTCATGGAACAAACTTCACAAATGTGCTTCCGTTCCTCCTCGTGAATTGTCATGTGACTTTTTAAGTGAGATTTTTGAAAAAATCTCACTGAACAAATTTTACAGCCGTAAGGCTTTTCCTGGTGTATTTTTTTATGTGATGATAAGTGCGCTTTCACGAGGAATCTCATGGAACAAATCTTGCAAGCGTATGGTAACGTTATATCTGAACTTGAAATCTCAGTCGAGAAATTTGCATTTGCTATTTGCTTTTTTATAAATTCTAAAATGAAGAAAAAAAAATTATATTAATAGAAAGATAATAGTTTTAGAAATTTTTTTTTTTTTTACTAAGTAATAATTAAATAAATATTGAAGTCAACTGACATTAGACATTTTTTTAAAAATTATATAATAGTGAAATTATTATGAAAAAAATTTAATAAAAAAATTCCATATATGTGAAAATTAAAAAAAAAATTATTAATGGAATTTTTTTGAAACATTTTTTTTATTGTAATTGATTTGTTATAAAAATTAAAAAAATTTACAGTTGTTAGCTAACTTCAATATCATTAATTAAATTGTTTAAAAAATTCTTAAAAATTTTTAGATTTCTGTTAATTTTTGTAGGATGAAAATTTGACATTTTTTATACAAAAAAAATTATTTAAGATAATGAGACAAAAAATCATAATATAAATAACAGAGTTGTGATATTTAACTTTTTTCTTTTTTAATTTAGAAATTTTTTTGAAAATTTGTGAAAATTGTGGTAATCAATTTTTTTTTTAATTGTGAATTTTTTTTTTAAATATATCAATAAAATCAAATAGAAATTTTGTTTAAAAAAATTAAAATTAAAATTAAAAATCAAGACCCCACTTGAAAATATTTACCAAAAATTTTTCAACGCCAAATTATCGAAAAAATAGTGCTTAAATGATCCTTAAATATTTTCTATCCATACATTTCATTGCATTTTTGAAAAATAAATTAAAAAAAAAAATCAATCAGAAATTTAACAAATTTTCAAAAGAATTTATAAATTAAAAAAGAAAAAAAGTTGAATATAACAATTTTTGAAAAAATTATATAATCCAAGATTCTACTGAGTATAATTCAAATTATACGGGATATTTTTTCGGATTATATCCAGCGTAATCTAGGGCAGTATAACCAGAAAAATTACTTGGTCAAATCAGAGATTACACTGAGTATAATACAAAAATAAATTAGTATAATCTGGATTATATTTGATATTATCTGAAATTTTTTTTCACCACAGATTACACTGAGTATAATATACTCCGTGTACTTTTAATTATTTTTTTTGTATTAATAAAAATAATGAGAAGTTATACCAGGTATACGAGCAACGTTTTCTAGATTCTCTGGATCGTCGTTATCATCATCAGGTTCTTCTAATTTTATTTCGTCACTATCTATTCTAGATTCTAAATTAAAACCTTGACGTGCGCTCCCTTTTTTTTCACTCTTCTCACATTGCAAAATCTGAAACATTTAAATATTATGAGAAACAAGTAAATGAGGCTGAAGTTGGCAGACACTTGACAATTTTTTTATTTTTCTTGAAAAATGAATTAGGCATAGAAAATTGTTCATAAAAATATAATTTATAATTTTTCAGAACTTCTAAAGATGAAATTTTTAAATTAAATTTTCTTACTATAATTTGTTTGTTCAAAAAATTCTAAAAATCATCAAATGTCTCTCAACTTTAGTGTCATAACAAGTAAACACAAATATCAATTAGTCAACAATAAACAATTGTTAATTTTATTTGTAAATAATGTTTCTATGCCAAAAAAAAAAAAAACCTAACCCTCTTACCTTGTCATCATGCTTAATACTTTTATTCTCTTTGTCAGCTGGTAGATTGTTATTCATTTTTCAGATAAGTATCTACAGAATATTTTGATTGATATTTTTTTATAATTGATTTTGTAATAAATAAACTTTCAACTTGTGAAAAAAATTTTTCTTGTCACCAAATATTCTCCGGGTGTTTATTTCACCTAATAAATGTAAACAGTCAAATCGTTGGAAGATCTTTGTTTTTAAGATTACTTAACCTAATATTTTCATGCTTGCACTTAAGAATATACTTACTGCGTTGCCACAATAATTTACTATAGTAAAAAACTGTATCATACATTGGTCACATAGATTTTTTTGTTTGTCACAAAAAAAAAAAAAAAAAAAAAAAAATTGTGCAAAAAAATTAAAAAATAAATGACATTAAATTTAGCTGTCACTTCACAAATGTTTTAATTTTTTTTAACAAATAAATTATAGCAAAAAAAAATGATTGAAAAAATGGACTTGTAGAAATTTTAATAAAATAAAAATGCAATTTTTTAAAAATAATGTTTTAGAACAAATTTTTCTGTTAAAGAAAACAAAAAAATTGTTAAGTGACAGCTGACTTTAATGTCAGAAAAAAACTTGGTAAATTTTTTAGATCTGCCAGCCTTTAAATTATTTCCCTCTATTTGGTATTGGAGGGGATAGAGTCTGTTCGAGGTTTAGATCAGTGTAGCCAGATCGTGCGATTTTTTTACCCCCACTTTGTACCGCTTTCAATGTAGTCAGATGAGAGTGTCCTACAAAGTGGGGGTAAGAAAAGAGCACGTTCTGACCACACTGGTTTAGATTAAACTGACACATCCATGTATTTTCTTGACGCATTTACTGTAAATATTCTGTAATTATAAATTGTTGATTTATTTTTCTATTGTATTTATGCAATAAGTTAATAATGGCGGAATCAAGATTCAGTGGAGCTTTGCAAATTACAAATTTAGATGATTTTATAACTCCGTCACAAGTAAGTAGGAGGTTAGAATGATTGCAATTTTTTTCTCAATGTAATGTAATAATTATTTATTTTTTAGGAGTGCATCAAACCTGTAGAATATAAAAAAAAGTATGACACAGGCGCTAAAATAAAAATTCACTCCAAAGAATTTGCGGAGATAAATAGAGTAAGTATTTCACTGATTAAAAATTAATGGTACTGAAATATGTCATTAAAGTTAGCCGATTTTCTAAATTTTTTGATTTTTTTTTTTTAATAATTTAATTAAAACAAAAAAATATTTTTAAAAAATTTCACTTGCAGTTTTTGAATAATAATAAATTTAGCAGATTTTTGATAATTTTTAGAATTTTTTCTAACAAATAAATTATGGCAAAAAAAATTAGGAAAAAACATTGACATTTAGAAATTTTAAAAAATTAAAAATGCAATTTTTTAAAAATACATTTTTGGAACTAATTTTTTTTTTTTAATAAAACTTAAAAATTTTCTAATGACTGCTAACTTTAATGTCGTAGTTTTTGAAGTTTTTTTTACACGTGCAAATTTTTTTTTATTTTTTTGTAATAATTTTTTCAATAAAAAAAAGTTCTAAAAATTTTTAAATGTCGGCTAACTTTGTTTTCATTACTGAAATTTAAAGACATTCTCTAATTTTTAACGAAAATTAAATTAGCCGACATCTAAAAATTTTAAAAATTTTTTTTATTGAAAAAATTATTACAAAAAAAATAAAAAAAAAATTTTTCACTTGTGAAAAACTTGAAAAACTATAAGTGCAATTTTTTTTTAATATTTTTTAGCTCTAATTTAATGAATAAAAAAAATGACGAAATTAAAAATGTCTGCTAATTTTAGTATTATTAATTTAAAAAATTTTTTAAATAAAAAAATTCTGTGTGGAAATTGTAAAAAATTATCAATACAATTTTTTGTAATTTTTTAGAACTAATTAAATTTTTTTTACTTGCCCAGAGAGAGCCAGAGCAGTTAGAAAAAGTTGAAATAACTCTAGCAGATTGTCTGGCTTGCAGCGGATGTATAACTTCCGCCGAGAGTGTTCTAGTATCGCAGCAAAACCAGGAAGAGCTTTTGCGTATTTTCGAAGAGAAGAAAAGTCAAAAGCTTGCTTCAGATGAAAGTGGAAATATAAAGCTTATCGTAGTGAGTTTTTCGGTCCAACCGATCCTGTCTCTTGCTGAAAGATATGACCTGGACCCTGAGGACACTGCTCTGAGACTGGCCGGGTACTTTAGAGAGCTTGGAGCGGATGTTATTCTCGACATGACTGCTGCCGATGATCTAGCTTTGTTGGAAAGTGCCAAGGAATTTATAAAGCGGTATAATTACCAGCAAGAAGGCCTGAAGAAACAGATACCGATGCTTGCATCCTCGTGTCCAGGGTGGATTTGTTACGCAGAGAAGACTCACGGAAGTTTTATTTTGCCTTACATCAGTAATACCAAGTCTCCACAGCAAATAATGGGGTCGTTGGTTAAGTATCATTTGTCACAACTGGAACAGGTGCTTCCAGAAAATATTTATCATGTGACTTTGATGCCGTGTTATGATAAAAAATTGGAAGCTTTCAGGGATGATTTTGTTGATAAATCTAATAACACTAAAGATGTAGATTGCGTAATAACTTCCAGTAAGTAAATAATAAATAGAAAAAAAAAATTAACTTAAATCAAGATCTTAATGCTTTGAGATCTTTGTAATCATATAATTAAGGATGAGAGATAAATAATTATGTTGACAACTCCAACAGACTCATTTCAGCCATCTTGAATCAAGATAAAAAATTCTTGGATCAAGTAAAATTTATTTAAACCAAAAAAAATTTGGTAAATATTTACAAGTGGGATCAACAATTTTTATTTTAATTTTTTTGAACGAAATTTCTATTTGATTTTATTGAAATATTTTTTTTTTGTGAAAAATACATAAAAAATGAACAATTAAAAAAAAGAAGCTGATTTTCACAATTTTAACAAATATTCAAAAAAATTATAAATTTTTTAGAAAATTGTGATATTCAGTTTTTTTTTTGTTTGTTTTTTTTTATGTATTTTTTAAATATCAAAAAAAGATAAAATAGAAATTTTATCCAAAAACATGAGAGCCAAAATTTTTTCCTACTTTTGAAGCCAAAAAAGCTATTGAAATCTTTATTTTTTCTTTTCACGACATTTTTTATCATAAATGCGCCGTAAAAACAAGCAGAATAAAAAAAAAATTTTTTTAATCTTAATTTTTCACCTTGCCAATAATTATCGAATTCTTCTACTAAAATCTACTAAAAAGTTCTTCAAAATTATTTACTTGATTCAAGTTATTTTTTTTCTGTGTGAAAAACATTAAAAAAAAAAATTATTTTTATAATTTGTATTAATTTTAATCACCAATTTTTGTTTAATTTTCAGTTGAATTAGAACAAATGTTGGAGCAACAAAATAAAAAATTAAGCGACTTTGAACCAAGTGTAATAGACTCACCTTTTGGTACCTTAGAGTTTTCTAATAAGCCTAAGCATATTTGGAGTCATTCCGGTTCTGGATCTGGAGGATATGCCGAGTTTATTTTTAAGTACGCTGCTAAAAATTTGTTCCAAATGACAGATGTAAAATTAGAATTCAAAGATTTAAGAAATCCAGATTTCAAGGAAGCTGTCTTAGAACAAGATGGCAAAATACTTTTGCGATTCGCCATCGCTAATGGGTTCCGAAATATTCAAAATCTTGTGCAAAAGTTGAAGAGAGACAAGTGTGTGTATCATTACGTTGAAGTAATGGCTTGTCCTGCAGGTTAATACTTTTTTATTTATTAATTAATTTTTTAGGTTGTCGTAATATAAGTAAGTTAATAATTGAACTTTGATCCTAGGCTGCTTGAACGGTGGAGCGCAAATCAGGCCTCGAAATGGCCTGCAGTCTCGACAATTGGTTTCAGTTTTGGAGTCTCACTACCGAAAACTTGGTGAAATCGACCCGGAGAATAATCCGGTAGTCAAAAAATTGTACAATTCGTGGCTGGATGGTGAAGATTCGGATAAAAATCTTGCATTTGTTCATACTCAGTATCACGAAATTGAAAAAACGAATATTGCTTTAACGATTAAGTGGTAATATAATTATATTTATTTTTATAGTTATAAAATAAAAAACAGGTTTATAATAATGCAATATTTATTATCAAGTGATGAAAAATAAAATATATTTACGTAACAACAAAAAATAACAATAATGACCAACAAATATCAATAATTACAGCTTTAAATTTAAATTAATAAGCAAAAAAATTTTTTTTTTACTTAGAAATATAATAATAATAATAATATAAATACTATAACTATAAGAATGTTTATTTACACATAAATAATAAATATTTATTGTTTAGTAATTTTAAACATGTATGACAAATACCGTGAGCACTTCAATTACTCTAATCACCAGAATTTTTAGTTTCACTTATTTGATTATCATTATCCAAGTCAAAAGTAATGTCAGACACATTTATAAACCGATGGTTATTTTCGTCGTTGCCGTGAGAATACTTATTATTATCATCATCGTTATTTTCAATAAATTTTCTAGAGTTAATATTATCATTATCGTTATCCAATTTTATCAGCCAATCTTGATTGTTCGCTATTTCTCGCGAAACAACAAGAAGTAATTCCTTTTCTTTACTCAGTATTTGGTCCTTAAGATATGCTATCAATTCGTCGTTGTTGCCAATCAACACCGGGGAGTCGAGCTTGGAGTCAAGGTTGTAAAAGGCACCTTTTATCTTACGCAAAGCTATCCAATGACGTTTTTTTAAGGGTAAGAGTACAAATCCTAGTTTATATTCCGTTGGAACGTTAAGAATGAATCCGTCTATTTTGTCCAAATTTAGACTATTCAAATCTCTGTAATCAAATATGTCATTGTCATCATTCTTATAATTATTACAAATGATATTAAAACTTTGGAAGATCTAAAAAATTATAAATGCAATTTTTTTTTTTAATAATTTTTTAGATCCAGTTTATCAAAAAGCTGGAAAGTGTCTGCCAATTTTAATATTATTAATTGTAATTATTTTTCATGATACTCAAATTAGTAGACACTTATTTAATTTTTTTTTGAAAAATAAATCAAGTATTTTATTTTTAAAAATTGCATTTATAATTTTTTAGAGCTTCCAAAGATAGAATTTTTTAAAAAAATTTTTCTTGCACTAATTTATTGATAAAAAAATTTTAAAAATCCTCATATGTCTCTTAATTTATGATACTGAATTCAAAGATTAACAATTTTTAGGATTTTAAAATTTAAAAAAATTATTACAAAAAAAAAAATACAAGGAAAATTTCACATATAGAAGATTAAAAAAATCTTTAAGTGAAATTTTTTGAAAATATTTTTTAAATCCTAATTTAATTACTGGAAAAAATCAAACTGTCAAAAGTTGGCTGATTTCAGATGAAAATAAAATTATATGAAATCTAAAAATTTTTAGAATTTTTTTTTATAGAAAAAATTATTAAAAAAAAAAAAAAAAAATTGTACGTACAAAAAACTTCAAAAATTGCAAGTGCAATTTTTTAAAAATATTTTTTTGTTTTAATTTCATTATAAAAAAAAAAATCAAAAAATTTAGAACGTCGGCTAACTTTAATGACATTGACTTCAGTATGATTTATTTTTGAAAAGAATTCATCAAGACTAACCTTCGCTTATCAAACCAAATAGCTTCGCAGCCTTTCTTCTGCAAGGCGGCCATAATGACATTAATGTCATAGTTCCCGAGGCCGAGCAGCGACTTGTGTGGGTTGATCCACACATCTGGACTCAGTCCGTAGCATATTTGGTCCAGCTCTTGCTTGCTGAACCCTCTCTCCTGGAACAAATTGTTAAGCGCGTGCAAAGCGCACAGCTCTTTCACCTGAAAAATCAACTCCAGTAAATTAAAAAAAAAAAAAAAAACAGTACAAAAATATTATTTGAAAAATAAATACCTGTCTTTCATGATAGATAGATCCTGTCATCTCCACTTTTGATATTCTCACCGTCAAACAAATCTACATTCTCTAACCTTTTAATCACCCATCAGATTATTTAATTCTATCCTCCATTATTTGTCGTCATACCTGTTATAAACAATTGAAAAATGGATAATTATTTTTTTTATTTATCTTGAGTATGTTTCTACGCTATAAACGTGAATTGGGTTAGGTGTTGAATTATTAAATATTATTAACTTACTTGTCAAAACCATTTGACTGGCTTACCGGTTGTAATTACGGTGTTTCAGCCATTTGTAAAATCATTAGTGTGAACTTAGTCAACAACAGACAATTAAAAATAAAAAAATTAACGACACTGAAGTTGACAGACGTTAAAATTTTTTTTAGAATCTTATAGCAATTAAATTATTATTTTAAAAAATTAATTAAAAAGTTCCACATGTGAAAATTAATAAAAATTACAAGTGAAAATTTTTAGAAGCTTTTTTTTGTTGTAATTGATTTGCTAAAAACATTTTTTAAATTGACAGCTGACGGCTAACTTTAGTATGATAAAAATGAAGATATTCAAAGTTTGGATATTTACAATTAGATTTATTTGTATTTTAAAAAAATTGCCATTTAGAAATTTTTAAAAACTACAAATGCAATTTTTTTAAAATAATCTTTTGGAGCAAATTTTGTTGTTAAAAAAATATTTTTAAATTGTCAAGTGACAGCTAACTTTAATGTTATTAATACTGAAGTTAGCGGTCAGCTGTCAATTAAAAAAATTTTTTTAACAAATTAATTACAATAAAAAAATGCTCACTTGAAATTTTTATTAATTTTCACATGTGAAACTTTTTAAAATAATAATTTAATTGCTATAAAATTCTAAAAAAAATTTTAATGTCTGTCAACTTTATGACATTGAATTTAGCTGTCACTTGACAATTTTTTTAATTTTCAACAATTAAATTATAGCAAAAAAAATTATTTTTAACGTCTGTCAACTTCAGTGTCGTTAATTTTTTTATTTTTTAATTTTTAATTTTTTAATTTTCCATTTTTATAATAATTTACATGATTTTTATAATAATTTAGATGAAAAATATGAAAATATATCATGTAAGCAAACTATTCGTAACGTGATTGGTCAAATATATCAAAGCATAAAAATATATGCAAACCCTAAATTCATGCGCGCGCAAATTTGAATTCTACTAGTAATTGTTAATTTTTAATTTTTTTATCGAGATATCGATTGTCAAAGTTTTAAATTGCCTGTTGTCAGCTAAGTTCACACTAAGTAAAATCCTCTTCTGCCGGTTGAATTTCCGTTGCACTAGTCTTCTTTACCAACACATATATATATATATATATATATACGTATACACACAGAGAGACAAATATAGGTAAGTTTGACAGTAGTAAGTTCTTAGAAGAAAAGAATAAAAGCATACACCAATAATATTTTTGTTTTTGTATTAACAGAATCACAACACATATAAAATATATATATCCATGCATACAAACATACTTACAGTGAGAATTCAACATATGATGAAATGGGTAACTATGAATTAAATCAGAATAAATATTGAAATAAATTATTTTGTTCTATTATTTTATTTTATTATATATTAATTCGATAATCACTAACCGCAATATAATTATGACTTTTACATTTTAGATTTGAAGTTAACGTAAATCTTGTGTGTGTTCTACCTTTCACTTAACACTTTTCACCTTTCTTTTATTCTATTTGTTAGACTAATATTATCCCAGCAACATTATTGGGTTTGTAAGTATAACAATAATAAGTAAAAGCAATTGAACAAACAAAATTATTTAAATCTTTATTGTAGTCGAAATATTTATGTTATTTTTATCTTTGAATGTGTACACTTTTATAAATATAAATATATATATATATATATATATATATATATATATATATATATATATATATATATATATATATATATATATATATATATATAAAACCTGTTGTTGCAGATCCAAGCTTCGCGGATTCTTCAGGCTACATATGTCGATTGATTGATTATTGATCCACATCGACGGAAAAAGGATTACACTGGTGTTTTATGTCAGTAATGCACATGTTCACTCGTGGGACAATATGCTACCGGAATAAATTTCGATATAAATTAACAAAGATTTATCGAATACACTGTTAAAAAAATTTAATTACTAACTTTTATTTTATTGATATAGACATTTATTAAAAAGTAGTTTTTGAGAAGAAATTAGACAATATGTCAGCTTTACCTTCACCTTCGGGTGTGGAAATTATTGAAAATAAACAGGAGCCTAGTGTTGATTATTCAAGTATCAGAGGAAAGGTAAATTTCATTTAAATTTATAAAACGTTTATTCTTTATTTTTTTAAAAAACAAAATTAGATATAAAATACTTAAATTTCATGATGTCTTATTATCAGTTTTATTTAATATTCATATTCGTTGTTGGCAATTAAAATTATGGTAATTATTTCCAAGTGTTGCTCATTCTACTTGTGAATGAATGCGGAAAAATGAGATGATTATTTTTTTCTTTTGTTGAGGTTTGATAAATAAAAATATTGTTGTTAATTATTAACAAAATTATTAATTATGGAAAAAAATGAATTAAAAAAATTTTTGATATAAATGTGTAAAAAAATAAATCTAATAAGTTTTATAATTAATTAGAAGTATATAATTACACATTTGATTAATTCATTTTATTTTATTTTATTTAAAATAATTTTCTTTTATTTAAAATTATTTTATTTCATTTAAAATAAATAAAATAAAAAAATTAATTATAACTATATAATTGTACATTTAATTAATAAATAAATACTTATCACATCACTGATACTTATTTTAGGACGTACTTGTAAGCCCATCTGAGCATCAGTATGAATTACTTCTAAAACGGTTGAAAGAACGAGTAGACGATGGTGGAAGCGAGACAATATTTAACATTGGTATTGGCGAAGGTATAAATTATATTATTATATTATGTTCAAAAATAAATGACTTGATGCATTAGTTATATAACAAAAATTAATATGTATTAATAGATGGATCGGAAGACGGACTGAAGCCTGACGAGTATGAAGCATCAATTGCAACGCTGCAATCACTGGCAGCGACAATAGAGGCTGATTGTGTACTTCTTCGTCAGAGCAAAGTTGATCAAGGCCTAACGGGACAGTACCTCGTGCGAAAGCGTCTAAATATTCAGGATTTTTTGGAGATAAGAGTCGCGGTGGTGGGCAATGTCGATGCTGGTAAATCGACACTACTGGGGGTTCTCACTCACGGAGAACTTGACAATGGTCGAGGACTTGCGAGACAGAAGTTGTTCCGTCATAAACACGAAGCTGAGTCTGGAAGGACAAGTTCTGTTGGGAATGATATTCTGGGATTTGATAGCGTGGGTAAGATATTTGTTTTATTTTAGATATCAATACTTCAACTGGGTCGTCAGCGTGTCACGGCAAGATCAAACGCTTATCTGATTAAAACTCGCAATAACAATATTAATTATTTTATTGTGTAATCTGTATTATTGAGAGAATTAGAAAAATTTTGTGTCCAGGATAGTCATTTGATAAAATCGGTTTTTTTTTTAATTAAATTTAGTGTCATTGCAAAGGTCTTGACTTGAATTTGTGCCTTTTCAAGGTTTCATATTATTTTCACCGATAATCAATTTATGATGATAAGGATTTAGGCTGCATTTGAAAATTCTCTATCTCTAGATACATAATTAAAAAATGACCTTGGATCTTGAAAACTATTGACATTTTTAAAGATATAAGTTCATCCTGACATTACACTCATCAAGACCTTTCATTTGAGTACCTACATCAATTTTTCATATATTTATATATATTATATATATGTAAATATGAAAAATATATAAAAATGCATGTGGGTACTCAAATGAAAGCTCTTGATGAGTGTAACATTGAAATGAGCTTATATTTTAAAAAATGTCAATATTTAAGAAAGTACAGTGCAATTTAACAAAAGTCATTATTTAATAAAGCAAAATTTTATTTATTTATAATTCATAAGACACGACAGTTTGCAAGGTTGCTAATTTTTATTTTATCACAACAATAATAAATTATATTAAAAATGATGAATAATATTTTCCAGGAAATGTTGTGAATAAACCCGAGCACGGATCTTTGGATTGGGTTAAAATTTGTGAGAAATCATCAAAAGTTATAACGTTCATAGATCTCGCTGGCCATGAACGTTATCTCAAAACTACTGTTTTTGGAATGACTGGACACGCTCCTGATTTTGGTAAAAAAATTTATCCTAAAGTTTTTTTTTCATATATTGGATTTTATGTTGTCATTGACTATTAAATAAATTTTAGGAATGCTTATGGTGGGAGCGAATGCAGGTATAGTCGGAATGACTAAAGAACATTTAGGTCTAGCTCTTGCCCTATCAGTACCTGTGTTTGTAGTTGTCACTAAAATAGACATGTGTCCTCAAAATATTCTTCAAGAAAATTTAAGACTACTAATCCGTATTCTTAAGTCACCTGGGTGTAGAAAAGTACCCGTTACTGTTAAGACTCCCGATGACGTTGTCGTCAGCGCAACTAATTTTGTTTCCGAAAGGTAGTATCAATGTTCTTTAAATAACTTTTATTTAATTTAATATATTATTAAAATATCTAAATATTTAATATCACTCGAATAATTTTTAGACTGTGTCCTATTTTTCAAGTATCAAATGTTAATGGTGAAAACTTGCATCTTCTGAAGATGTTTTTGAATTTATTGACTGCTAGAATCACTAGCCATGATAATGAACCTGCCGAGTATCAGATTGATGATACTTATTCAGTACCTGTAAGTTATTATTATTAATAATAATTATGATTTTCTTTATTAATAATTAAGAGAATAAGGAAAATTTTAGTTTCGGCGTATTTATATGATAAAATAAGTTTTTTAAATTAAATTTAGTAATATTACTATTATTAGATACTTTTCAACAATAGCTCATCGATTTATTATTAATTATAGATCAGAGTAAATAATAAATGTTACGGGTGATGAAAAATATCACACCACAACTTATCTGAAAAAATATTTATTTAAGTAAAAAAAAAAATTTTTCAATTGATTTTTTATCTACTCTTAAGTTTCTTATAATTTTAATAATTCCAAAATTTATCATTAAAAATATAAATAATTTAAAATACGATTTTTTTCTTACTCTGACATATAATTGATAATAAATCAAAAAAATAGGATACGCCTTTATGACTTAAAAAAAAATTTTTCTTAAAACCATAAGCGCGTATATTAAAAAAATTTTTTTTTCGTTTTTTCTGTAGATTTTAATTTTTTTACTATTTTTACATCGATTGCAGCAAAAAAAAATTTTTTTATACGCTCTTTTGGTTGTATTTCCAAAATTAATTTATATAATTAAGAGACTAAGAAAAAATTTTAACGGGTATATCTTTATCGTAAATAAATTTTGATATTTTTCAACGATAGTCATTTATAATTTAAATAATTAAGATCTTGACTAGAATTTGAGCCTTTTTACAGTTTAATATATTTTTCAGTAATGGTAAATTTTTTATGTTAAATTTTTGGAGGAGTTTTAAATAGTTTGTTGGTTCTAAAAATTTGATCCGTCACATTTTTCCATTAAAATATTTTTAAATTGATCCTGCTATAGAATTACCATTTTTTTTTATTTATTAAAAAATTACCCACACTATGTATGGTGTGATTAAATTAAATATCCGTAAATTTTGGTTAATAATTATAATAATAATTAATAATAAATATTTTTTAATCAAAAATAGGGTGTAGGTACAGTTGTCTCAGGTACGACACTTAAAGGTGTGATAAAACTAAACGACGTATTACTGCTAGGACCAGATCCCCTGGGTCACTTTACGCAAATCACGATTAAGAGTATTCACCGTAAACGCATGCCAGTGAGTGAAGTGCGAGGTGGTCAGACAGCAAGCTTCGCTCTCAAGAAAATAAAAAGATCACAAATACGAAAAGGAATGGTGATGGTATCTCCAGCTTTGAATCCTCAAGCCTGTTGGGAATTCGAAGGTGAAATACTGGTGCTGCACCACCCGACTACAATAAGTTCGCGCTACCAAGCTATGGTTCACTGTGGAAGCATCAGACAGACCGCTTCTATTTTATCTATGTCTCAGGATTGTTTACGAACGGGTGACAAGGCTTTGGTGCACTTTAGATTTATTAAACATCCAGAGTACATTAAACCTGGGCAGCGCATGGTCTTTAGAGAGGGACGTACTAAAGCTGTGGGAAATGTTTTGAGATTGATTCCACATTCAAGTATTACTCATTCTAATAATACGAGGACTGGAAAGCAGCAGAATAAAAATAATCAACAGCCTCGTGCTACATCGACGTCATATGTAAGTATTATTTTTAAGGGGCACACCTAGTGAATTTTTGGAATTAAAAAAAAAAAAAAAAACTACTCTATCAATTGATTTAAAATTTTTAGGGTATATTTATACATATTTCCAGAATACACAGTAAAATTTTTGAAAAAAAAAATTAAATATTTTTTAAGTTACACGCGATCTCCGACGGCGCTAAAAAAAAGTCCTTTACTGCTGGAGTGATTTTGGCCTTCTCCCCGTGGATGAAACGTAAAAAAAAAAAAAAATCTTGTTAAATTAGAAAATATTGTATGTATAATGACCCACGGTCAAAAAAAATATCAAAAATTGACAAAATGACAATCATTTGTTTTCGAGTAATCACTGCAGCAAATTCGAAAAATGCTGTTTTGAGAAAAACGCGTTTAAAAATAAAATGATCTTATTTTAACTGCCGAGCGGCTACTCTTTAAATGGCTGTAACTCAAAAACTATTTGAGATATCGATTTAAAAATTTAGTATGTTATTTTCAAAGGTATTAATTGTAGAAATATGAAAAAAAAAAAATCTATTTTGTTTTAATTCCTCACTAGTTGTGCTTCTTAAGGGGGTATTCTGGTCTAGAAGGATAAAATTTTCAGGTAATTTTTGAAGTGCCGTAAAAAAAGGCAATCAATATTTTTAGTATTCATTTTTTTATAAGTTTTTTTATTAACATGATAAGAATACAGAAATAAATAAAAAAAAAAGTTGAAAATTTTAAAACGCTGGAAAAGTTAAAAGAAAATTTTTTCACATAGTGGCAACTGCAAAAAAAAAAAAAAAAAAAAAAAAAAATAATTCTAACCATAGCGACATTACTCTAGATTGATAATCTTTTTTTTTTTTTTTTATTTCCGATTGTTAGAAATCGTGCGTATAGTCATGTGCCAATTTTTTGAGATCCTCCCACTTCATCAGCTGCTAATTTTTTGAATTTTCAACTTTTTTTATTTTTTTCTGTATTCTTAGAATGTTAATAAATAACTTATAAAAAATATTGATTGCATTTTTTTTATGGCACTTAAAAAATAACCCGAAATTTTATGCCTCTAGACCAGAATACCCCCTTAATGTAAAACTAAGCTTTTCAAAATGAGAAAAGTTATTAATTTTTGTAAACTTAATTTATAGACAGGAGATAATAATGACAACAGTGAATCTACAGCTTCAAAACGGGAAAATCTTCCACAAAAAATGATCTCTGGCCCGACAAATAAGAGAGGAAAGGGAAGAATGGGTAACCGTACCCACAACGCTAACTCATCAAGCATCCAACCACTTTCTGAACAAAATCCACCAGCTTCAAACTTTAAAAACTAGTGTACAAAAATTTTTATTTATAAACATATTATATTATATAATAATATAATATCTTCCAGTAATTTCTTTCTACGAATTACTATTATTAATATTAATTAATATATCATTTTTCATGGCGTACTTTAAAAGTTAGCTTTAACATAGCGGTTGTTGTTTTTTCTGGCACCTATTATATTACTATAAAATACTTTTGACTAAATGTAAACACACTAGTAATACGATTGATAACAATATAAAAATAATTAACGATACTATTGATAATAAAATACCCTTCAATTATCTAAATTTTGTTATTGTTTAAAATCAAGTCACGCTAACAATTATTTAAATTAGAATAGTGTAATAATAATGGTAATGTTACTGAGCAATGAATAGTAATGAACCTTGACACGAATTCACCCCTTTAAAGATTTTTAATAAAGTCACGCAAACAATATTTAATATTTTACATTCGGTAAATTCATCAACT
The DNA here is from genome assembly GCF_013202065.1 of Cotesia typhae. NCBI lineage: Eukaryota > Metazoa > Arthropoda > Insecta > Hymenoptera > Braconidae > Cotesia > Cotesia typhae. The sequence goes on along the minus strand of NW_027423758.1, from coordinate 1,808,015 downwards.
ACAGTGAATAATTATTTTATTTTTTCTTCAGTTCTTCTTTAGCACTTTCTATCCTCCGTTTAAATTCATCAGTGTATTCCTTCATTAGACTCGCCAATTCTGAAGCGAATTTTTTTGGATCCGAGGGTATTTTGTAAGTCCCACTGGTACTTCGATTTATAATGTATACTACAAGTTGGGCAGCCTTTCTCATTGGTCTAGAGTCTGCTATTTTTTGAACCAATTGTTCGTTGCTCATCAAGTATCTCATTATAAAACGCAACATTTTGATTTATAAATTAATAAAATTAATTTTTAAATTATGAATAATTGTTTTTTAGGCAAACTTATGGTCACACTGTGCAAAGTTTAATTTTTAGGAATTTCAAACGAGCACATGTTACGATATTTGTACAAAAGTTCTCGCTTAAGGCGTAATTGCTTTCTCAGAGTCTCTAATTTTTTAAGTTGCTCTTCCTTGCTGTACTCAATTCCAGGAAGACGTTTTATCTATGAAATAAAAATAAATTTCATTACTAATAATTACGGAACTAAAAATAACAGACGACCGACAATTGTTTAGTTCTTTAAAAAAATAATTATTATTATAAGTTTTACATTCTCTAATATTTTTAATTTTTTCAAGTGTTGAAAAATTTATAATATTGAATTTAATTATTTTTTAGATTTTTATAACAATTAAATTATAATTTAAATAATTTAGCAAGAAAAATCTACATGTAGAAATTAAAAAAAATTGTAAGTATGAATTAAAAACAAGTATTTTTTTATAATAATTGATTTGTTATAAAAATTTAAAGAATTATTAGTTGTTTGCTCAGTATCATGAAAAATATACGATAAAATAAAATTCTGCATTTATTATTATTGATCATAGTTAATTTTTTTAATTTTTTCAATTACTATAAAGACTCTGCTTATTATGTTATACATCAACATCACTATTGCGGTCATTATTATTAATTGATATAAATTCAAATTATTTCAAGAATACGTTTTTCTAATCAAGTCATTTTATTAAATAAATAATTATCTTTCAAACGTATTCTATTAATTTCTTATATGATCCCGAAGTTGTTTATCATTGAATTTCATCCGCAGTAATAGACATGCGGTAATTGGGTCATTTTCAGTAATTGGCACGCAGTAACAGAGACAAGCTCCTTTTATGTCCGCAGTAGTACATGCATATGAACTTTTTTTTTAAATGTTTATTATTTGAAGAAAATATTAGTTTATCGCACTCTTGATTTTTTTTTTTTTTTTTGTCAATAATGAGTCAAACTTTGGTTTAAAAAAAAAAAATTATTTTTATTTTTTTTAAATTTAATAAAAATGCTTATAAAGTAAAACCTACCGAAAAAACCGCAGTAATACCCACACTTATCCTACGTGATAAAAAAAATGTTTTTTTTTTAATTTACCTGTGATCTTACTGAATCAAATTTTTTCTGCAGTTCTAGAATTTTTTGACTCGTGTCTTGGGATTCTTTAGCTTTCTGAGTTGTATCGTGAGGATCTTTCTCCACGCTGAAAAATATTTATCAATTAATTTAATAAAAAATCCAAAATAATAAATGATACTGAAAATTAGCAGCCACATCTGACATTTTCTTAATTTATATTACAAATCAATTATACAAAAAAATATTTTAAAAAATTTGCACTCGTAATTTATTTCAATTTGTAGGTTTAGAATTTTATTAAAATTTTTTCACAATAATTTAGTTGTTATAGAAATCCAAAAAATTGACAGATGTTAATTTCAGTAACAAAAATAAAAAATAACAATTTAAAAAAATACAAACCTCCGGATTATTTCATAAATCAAAGGTAAAATTTCAATATCCAAGTCGTCAACAGTAAACTGATTGCACGAAGTTGCGTCGTCAGATAATTCAGCGATCTCCATTGTAAAATAATTATTTATATATTTACTAATATTATCATTACCCGAGAATAAAATGTCACATTAAATTAAATGAATGTCATCATTCTAAATTATTAATTATTGCAAAATATTTACCTCAATTCATTTCACTGCCAAAACAACAAAGTTTTTCTGTTTTATTTTTTTCAGCCAAATCTAACCTCTAATTCTCAACGCACGCAACTGCGCATGTGACTTTTGATTGGTTAGAATTAAAACATTTTTTTCCCGCGGTTTTTTTAAATTTAAAATTATGGGAAATCCACAGTTTTGTGCTTTGAACTTTTGAAATTAATAAATAAATTAATTTAAAAAAACGTTAAAATTCTGGGTATTATTTTTTCAACATTATTTATGATAAAAAAATCGCCAAAGAAAAACATAAAGATTTCGATAGTTATTTTGCCTTCAAAAGTTGTAAAAAATTTTGGTTCTCATGTTTTTGGATAAAATTTCTATTTTATCTTTTTTTCATGTTTTTAATATATTTTTTTTTTTTTTTGAAAAGTATATAAAAAAACGACCAATTAAAAAAAAAGTTAAACATGATAATTTTCTAAAAAATTTAGAAATTTTTTGAAAATTTGTAAAATTTGTTAAAATTGTAGTAATCAATTTTTTTTTTATTGTTCATTTTTTTATGTATTAAAAAAAAAAAAATTATATTAAAATTTTCCAAAAAATAAAAATTAAAATGATGGACCCATTTTAATAATTATGAAAATTAACTTAGCAGATAGTTGATCATTTAAAAAATTTTTGTAACAAATAAATTATGGCAAAAAAATTGACATTTAGAAATTTAAAAAAACTACAAATGCAATTTTTAAAAAATAATTTTTTGGAGGAAATTTACTTTTTAAAAAAAATTAAAAAATTTTTAAGTAACAGCTAACTTTAATGTCATAAATAATTATCAGAATATTTTGTGAAATTCACGTCTAAAGTTTCATTAAAAAAAACAGTTAGGGTTCCGACGCTCACGAACATGTGCAATAACTCCGTAAATATTTAAAATTTTTATTTTTCTTCTCGACAGAATACTCTCAATGTATAATATTTTCAAAACTAAAAAAAAAAAAAAAATAATTAATTCAATTTCAATTTATAAAGGAATTATCTCTTGAATGTGTAAATTAAAAAAACAAAAACAATTAAAATTACCTTAATGATTTTGTCACGTTCCAATATTTCTTAAAATGCTACACGCATTTTAAGAAAAAAAAACTTTTTTTTTAATTGGTAAGTTTTCTTTTAATAAAAAAATTTTCTACTATTTTTGCAATTAAAAATAAATTAAAAATAAATAATGAGATAAGTATTTTTTCAGATAAAAAATTTTTTCAGCGATAGCAAAACTGCATAATGAGAACAGTAGGCGTTGATTATTATGATGAAAGATTGTAGCTGAGCTCCCAGCAAATTAGCGTCAACGGTCAGCTAAAAGCAAAACGTCAAATGCTGAATGCTAAAACGCTTACCACTGCTCCGGCTGGTAACTGGAGGTTTGCACCTACCTCTACTTGTCCAACTAGTGTATAAATGTTCAAGGATCGTTCAATATTTTCCACGTGTCTGTGTGCCGTATTACTGCCGGTGGTCGGTGGTCTATGGTGTATGTGTAGGTAGGAGAGTAGACTGCAGCAGTTTCGCGCAGAGAAGTTAAGAGACAACAAGTAAAGGAAATTCGAAATTGAAATGCGAGTTGCTTCTGTTGATCAGTCGATACCGGGCGTTCGGAAGATACACATGCGATTAATATGGCCAATGCCATGATTAAATTACCAATTATCCTCCTAATTGGAGTTTACTTTGTTTCAATCGCTAAATTATCACTATCAGCAACTCTTGATATCGATAAAATCAGTAATAATACCAACGAAACATGTCCTGATTCGCTTTCTGTTGTCTTAGAGTCTCATAATTTGGAATATCTTCCCAACGGGTCTTTTCTTCATCAAACCACCCAGGAAGTTTACCCTCAGGAATTTTTGCGGAAAAACAATGACACCACTTACGGGTGCGTTTGCAAAGAAGGCTTCGGTAATAAAACTTGCATCAGAAAGTGTTGTCAAGGCAACGAATTTTTAAAAGTTTTAAACTACGACGACAAATCCGAGTGCACTGAAATAGAAAATGAGTTTTTAAAAGTACCGGATCTTCTTCCCGCTAAAAATCAGCTGGAAAATAAATTAGAAAATATCAGTGGACTTTCCCAGAAATTTCGCGTTATTGTCAATCAAATCTGTCCGTTTGGAAGATATCGCTTGGAGCCAGAACGCTTTGAAGATGATAACTTTGTAATTTTCTTGAACGGGACCCTAAAAACAGGAGATCTTTCGTTAACTCAGTCCCAGTATTGCTTAGACTGGGATCATGATTTTAAAACAATTATTGTGCTTGTGTGTCACTCACCTGAATTAGTCGTGGAAGAAGAAAACCCAATGGTGACTATTGTCCATCCAATTGGAGTTATTATCTCGATTCCTTTTCTCGTAGCGACGCTTTTTGTTTACGCAGTGATTCCAGAGCTAAGAAATCTCTACGGAATCACGCTCATGTGCTACGTCGGGTGTCTTCTTGGTGCATATATCTTCCTTGTCACCGGCAGGCTTATTTATCACCGACATTTTTGTTGCGTCATAATCGGTAAGTTGTTAGTCGTTACTTGTGTAAAAAAAAATTCTTTTAAAATTGTTCTAAAAGAGTCATAAGCTTAGGATCCTAAACGTGACACAATTTAGGACTTTTTTATGACAAATTTATGAAATTTTGATTTTTGAAAAATATTGTTGCAATTATTACTCAGAGAAAAAATATTGTAAAAAGTACTTTTATGACAATATTAGGACAGTTTTATGAAAATTTTAGGACACTTTTATGACTACTTTAGGATACTTTTATGATATTTAAGTGTCCTAAAATTGTCTTAAATATGTCTTAAAATTTTGATAAAAGTATTTTAAAATTGTCATAAAAGTGTCCTAAAATTCTCTTAAAAGTATCCTAAAATTGTCATAATATTATTCTTATATTTTACATAAAAGTATTCTAAAATTGTGATAAAAGTACTTTTTACAATATTTTTTCTCTGAGTAATAATTGCGACAATATTTTTCTAAAATCAAAATTTCATTTCGGTTTGCTGTCATAAATTTGTCATAAAAATGTCCTAAATTGTGTCACGTTTAAGATCCTAATCTTATTAGGACTCTTTTAGGACAATTTTTTTTTACTCGGGTAGTCAGTAATATTATTAATGACCTGTGAGTTATTTTTTCTTCCTCTTTTATTTAATTGTTTATCAGATGGCAGATGAATTATTATATTACAGCTTGTGATTTTTCTTCAGCTGGTTAAGTTTCTTATTTTTAACTCGGATCGACTTCACACTTGTACGCTCCTGATCTATCTTTGTCTCGCTTTAGAGTTTTATTAAGTGCATGCTCTAAATTACGCTGTACATTACATATAATTCCCAACTATTTTTATTAAAATTAATTAATGTCAATGGCAATGGTAATCTTAAACGAAAAATATAATAATTATCATCGTACCGCCTTTATCGCAGAGTCAACAAGGGTGAAACCCACATTGGACACATGACAGGACAGTGTCTAGAGGGAATTTTACGACTACAATTACGACCATCTATATACTATTTGGAAAATAATAATAATTATTATTAATTTGTTAATTAATTAACTTGTCAAGTGTTGAACGTTTTATCATGTTGAATTAAGAAGGATATAGACCTACGTAAGAGTAAAAATAATATAAATATATATTAAATATCATGTTTTCAGAATGACTGATGATAAACATTTTTTTTTGGACAATTATTGATGAAAAATTAATTAAGAGAATTGATAAAAATAACTCTGAGACAGTAAAAAAAAAAATTTTTTCTATTTACTACAAAAAAGCGACCTCATAAATTTCGGTGATAAAAAATCACATTACCCGGCAATTGATTTACGCGTCGAACGATTTTTATTTATTTTCCAATTTAGGAGATAAAATTAAACGTTTTATTTTCGATTGCTAATTACTTTTTTACAATAAATTAAAAATTTAATTAATATTTTCTTTTGCCGGGTAAAAATAATTTTCTGATTTTTATCAGGAATTTTTCCACGAAATTTTTTCTAAGGTCACGATAAAATTTTTAATTGGTTAAATTTAAGCTTACGGTCACCTGACATGCGATCGATCGATTTAATTTTAAGAAACTGTCACCACTTTATTTTGTCCTCGGCTCATTAAACTGAGTTTTAAAAATTCACACTCTATTTATCTAGGTTTTTTTTTTTTCTTTAATTTCATCACTATGCGTCTCAATATTCCAAAGCCTTGATCTGTAAAAATAAAAAATTTAATAATTATATCTTTTAATGTGCATGTTAGATTACTTAATACGTATTAAATAAATAAAAATATTTCTAAGGCTATTTTAGAATAATTAAAATCTTTTGATCTCTTGGTACAAAATTATTCTCCAAAATTCACCAGATTAGATTATATAATTATTAAGAATTTGGTAAATATTTACAAGTGGGGTCAAACATTTTTATTTTCATTTTTTTTAACTAAATTTCGGTTTGATTTTATTGATATATTTTTTTTTGAAAATTTTGAAAATTTCAAATTTTTTAAATTAAGAAAATTTCAAATTTTAAAAATTATGAAAATTTTAAAAATTACATTAAAAAATGAACAATTTAAAAATACAAAAAATTGGTTATAAAAATTTTCAAAAAAATTTATAAATTTTTTTTTTAAATATTTCGTTTTTTTTTTTATGTAAGGTAAAAGACCTAGTTATTGACACTGGGCTAGATAGTGACACTTGCAATTTTATTTTAATTAAAAAAAAAACAAATCAACTTTAATAAATTAATAAATATAATTTTTGAATTATAATTGTTTTCTTGAAAACATTTTATTTTTTTAATTAGAAAAAATTTCCAAGTGTCAAACAATTAGGCCAGTGTCAATAACTAGGACTTTTACCTTACTTTTAAAAAAAAAAATGTGTCAAAAAAGATAAAATAGAAATTTTATACAAAAACATGAGAGCCAAAATTTTTTCAAACTTTTGAAGGCAAAAGAGCTGTTTAAATCTTTATTTTTTTTTTTTTTTCACGACATTTTTTTATCATAAACCTGTCGTAAAAACAAGCAGAATTACAAGAAAAAAATTAAAAAATGTTAATTTTTTAGTTTAAGAATTTTTTTACTCAAATCAAGAAGATGAAATTCTTCAAAATTATTTACTTGATTAAAGTAAATTTTTTTTTCGATGTTTCTATTCTTAATTTGTAAGAAAGTACCGATTTTTTTCTTCGAAATTTCCTGTTGAAAAAATTCTTATTAATTATATACTTTTAATTTGAGTCAGAAAATAAAATTCTTAAGTAATCGAGAGAAGAATTTTTAATGTTAATTTAAAATTCAACATTAATTTGGAAAAATTGGAAGAAAATTTTTTTTGTAGGAAATTTAGCTTGAAAAAGTTTCTTGATAATTTCATAGTATTTTAATTAAAATGCTACAAATATTTACTTTTAAAAAATAAGAATTCATTCATGAATATTAAACTTCTTAACCTGAAAATAAAAAAAAATGTTACTTTCACTGTCACATAATCATCACGTACCGATGATATAATTAAAGTAATAAAATTTTTCAATATACTTACAATACTTGAAGGTATAAAAATATTAAATTTCATGATTGATCCTTCAAACAATTTTTTATCCCCCAGATTTTCGTAGACAGCACCCAAACAAACTAAAAAATGTGATGTTGATAAAAAAAAAAAAGTGTTTTCTGATTTTTTTTTTTTTTTTTTTTTTTTTTTAATAAATATACATCGCATAAATATAAAGCGACAGCTACTGTAACTCAATACCGAGGACGTAATATATGTTCATTTGATCTGCGGGTAATTTATTAAAGCAGATGTACGTTAATCTTCTTAACAATAATTATTCCCCAGACTCTCGATTATTCTAATTATTTATAATATCGTGAGCATATGTAATTTAAATGCATTTGTAATCATGAAAATAATCATAATAGAATAACAATCATAATCAAATAGTGATGAAAAGAAAGTTAAGAGGGGAGATGAAGAATAAATGAAAGAGTATGAATATGCGTAGTGAAAACAAACAGGGATACAACTAGTATAGGCTTCTAGCTATTGGCTGGTATACTTTACCTTGTCTCAAGCTTGTTTATCTTTTTTTTCCCCGTTTTATTCGGTTAATCGCGTGTGAACCAAACCAGTCCGGCAACACGTCCCGCGTCTAATGGATTCTTAAGTACCATAGCGTAGAGGTAGTGCTGCATCAACCGTTAAAGAAACACGTTGTTGATGTTGTCATCATCATCATCATCATCTTGCTGTTAGCAGTAGATTGCAGATAGTTGATAGTTGATAGTCGGTAGTTGTTAGGTGTAGTCATGCTCTTCACGTCATCCACACACGGTTTTTTTATCATCATACTTGCTCTTCTATCTCCAAGTTTCTTGCTGTCTGTGACGATTAGCAGTGATGTCTCCTATAATGTTAGTGAACTTTACAATTCATTGTCAACTGCAAGGGTAAGACACTTACCGGTTACATAATTTTTTACCGTAGAATTAACTGTGGTTATTTTGTTGAAAATTTCTAATTGTGAAAGTTACACTGTAAATCATTTTTGGTGGTAGTGAAGTTAAAGATTATGATGCAATAAATTTAGTTCTTTAAAATTATTTTAATTTTAAGTAAGAGATTTTATGACACTGAAGTTGACAGATATTAAAAATTTTTTTAGAATTTCACAGCGATTAAATTATTATAAAAAAAATTAAATTCAAAAGTTTCACATGTGAAAATTAATAAAAATCACAAGTGAAAATTTTCAGAAGTATTTTTTTATTGTAATTAATTTGTTAAAAAAATTGTTAAAATTAACAGCTGACGGCTAACTTCAGTGTTGTAGAGATTTTTTTTTATAAAATTTTCAGGTAGAAAAATTCTAATTGATTATAGAATTTTAATTTTTAAGTCAGAAAATAAAATTTCAAAGTAATTGAGTGTAGAAATTTTAATGAAAATAAAGTTGGTCGACATTTTAAAATGTTTAGAAATTTTTTTGTGAAAAAATTTCACTTAAATAATTCAAAAAATAATTTCACATCTAAAAAACTTGAAAAACTATAAGTGCAATTTTTTATAAATATCGTTTTAATTGAAATTTAATTAATATAAAAATTAGTGGGGTTAACCATTTTAATTTTCATTTTTTTTTTTAACGAAATTTTTATTTGATATTATTGATATATTTTTTTTCTGAAAAATATATTAAAAAATGAACAATTTAAAAAAAAAAAATTGATCATCACAATTTTAACAAATTTATGAATGTTTTAGAAAATTGTGATATTCAACTTTTAATTGTTTTTTAATTGTTCATTTTTTTATGTACTTTTAAAAAAAATACAATAGAAATTTTTTGATTTTTTTAATTAATTAAATTGCAAGATATTTCTGAAAAAATTACACTTTTAGTTTTGGAAGTTTTTTTTAAAGATAAAATTATTTTTTTAATTATTTAATTAAAATTTTTTCAATAAAAAATTTCTAAAAATTTGGAAATGTCGGCTAACTTCAATGACATAATTTTATCCAAAAACATGAGAGCCAAAATTTTTTACAACTTTTGAAGGCAAAAAAGCTATCTAAATCTTTATTTTTTTCTTTCAGGACATTTTTTTATCATAAATTCGCCGTAAAAACAAGCAGAAACAAAAAATTTGAAAATTTAAATTTTTCACCTAATTATGGTCCAAAATGTGTTTGACTCCACTTGTAAATAATTACCGATTTTTTTTTTATAAACTTTCTTGTTAGAAAAATTTTTATTGATTATATAATTTTAATTTGAAAGTCAAAAAATAAAACTTCAAAATAATCGACAGTATAAATTTTAATATTAATTTAAAATTCAAAATTGATTTTGAAAAATTGGAAGAAATTTTTTTTTGTAAGAAATTTAACTTTAAAAAGTTTCTTAATAATTTCATAGTATATTATCTAAATATAGATAAGATTCTTAAAATTACCGAGGGAATTCCCGGTGAAGTATTTAAACAAGAAAAAAAAAAAAAAATGTACATCTATAAATACATCTTTAATCAAAAGTGGTCACGTAAAATTAATACGAGTGTTTCCCGGAAAAATATGCATAAATGTATGTAATTATGACTAAAACCCGTTTGCGAGACATGATAAAATCATTAAGAACTTTTTATATAGAAAATTAATTTTTTGTTTCTCGACTTTTACTCAGAAATTTAATTCAAAACTAATTACTTTCATTGGGAATTTATAGCGAGTTTTTACAATAAATAAATAAAGAAACAATCGAACTGTGAGTTGCATATAAAATAATTACAACTATTTATATGCTGACCTTTGAAGGTCTTACTTTTACATTTGTTTTACGACTACTTTAGCATACATCAGAACTGTGTAATGTCAGAATCATAAAACATGACAAATAATAATTGCACTTAGTAAAAAATTAACTCGATTCAAGAGAAGAAATTTTGAAGAATGTTTTTGTTGGTTCAAGATTTCTTCTCTTGAATTATTAATTTTTTAAACTGAGAAAAAAAGTTTGTTTGACTCAAATGCGCAGATTTATTTGAAATAAATAAAAAATATATATTTAATGTTAACAAATTTCTTTAATTTAAATATAAATTATTTTGAATCAAATATTACTTCTGGTTTAGTTAATTGAATCGACTTATTTATTTCATTTAAATAAAGATTTGTTAACTATTAACAAATCTAGCTTTAAGTAAATTACTTCTGGTGCCTAATTAAATTAAATTAAATTAAAATTAAATTTTTTTTTAATTGCACTTACAGTTTTTCGAATTTTTTACAAATGAAATTAAAAAAAAAATTTTTTGTAATAATTTTTTCAATAGAAAAAATTGTAAAAATTTTTAGATGTCGGCTAACTTTATTGTCATTGTTAATTTCAGTGTAATAAATAATTCCAAAAGAAGTGCCCATTTTACCCCAAAGGTTCGATATGTCTACTTTTACTACTTTCTTAATTTTAAACTAAAAACCATTGCTTTGAATATATTGAAACATAGCATTTATTTAAAGTTAACAAATCTGATTTGGTTGAAGTATATGATTGTTAGCACTAAAGAAATATTTATTAACTATCAACAAATCTGGATTTCATTCAAATATACTATAACTTTGTCTCAAACGAATCAATTTACTTGTATCAAATAAATATTTTGGTGATATTTAAATAAGAGATTTATTTACAGTTAACGAGCCTCAATTCATTTAAATAAACTGTTTTCTCAGTGTATCAGCGTCTAAAGTTAAATGTAAAAAATTTCCAATAGTAATTTACAATTAAAAATAAAAATTATCGTAAATCGTAAATTACTTTACACCTCGTTCGTACAGTGTAACTTGCACATAAAATTCTCACTCCACAGGAGACCATAAATCACTTAGCGCATTGACAGATTAATGATTTTTAAAATCCATTTATTTAACAGATAAAATCTCCCGATGTGAATGATGAATTAATAACAAACACATCACTTCCAATATGCTGCCCTCCTGGTTTCGTAGTTAATTCATCAAAATGCATTGAATCTTCAATACCTGAGCACGCTATTAATATTACAAATGGCCTCGAATATCTGCAACTTTACACGGAAAATCATACAGAATCTGAAAAAAAATGGGATTCATTAAAAAAAAAATACGGAATACCGTGTCAATTAGCCGCATTAAATCCCGAGTACCCGAATTTCGATGTTTTTTACCTCCTTGAAAATGGAACCTTGTACTTAAACTACAGCTTGGATGGAGATCCTGATCAGTTGTTGAACGCCGACCAATTTTGCCTAGCACACATTGAAAGAGACGATCAAATTAGTATCGTAGTCGCTATTTGTTCATCCTTCGAAGAAGTAAACATACCATTTACATACCGGATGGGGATCCTACTGTCCATTCCATTCTTCGCAATGACATTTTTGGTTTACGCGCTGCTTCCGCAGCTGAGGAATATCCCAGGACTGAATTTGATGGCATACGTTGGCTCCACTTTTGTAGCTTACGCTACGCTGGCTATCGTCCAAATCGGAGAATGTGCTATCATTGATATAACAAACCTCTGCATTACTTTTGGTAATTATTACCATTATTATTTTTTACTCACTCACTATTATTAATTTTACTATCGTTACTTTTATGATGACAAGCCTAATGTCTTCTATATATAGGAGACTTTCTATAGATATAGTTACTCATCACGATATCTTTGGAACTATAAGACCTAGATATAGAGACTTGAAATTTGGCAGGAATATTCCTTTCGCCGAGTAGAGGTCAGTTAAGAACGGATTTTACAAAATTTCACCTACAAGGGGGGTTGCGGGGGCGTTAACAATGAAAAATTCCCGTTTTGAAACTATAGCTCCTATCGACTCCAAATTTGGTAGGAATATTCTGTAAGAGATGTAGAAATAATCTATTAACGAATTTTACGATATCTTACCTCACAGAGGGTTGCGGGGGTGGGTATTAACAATCAAAATTTTTAATTTTCAAGCTATAACTCCTACAGACTCTAAATTTTGTAGGAATTTTCTGTAAGTGATGAAAAAATAATTTATCAACGAATTTTACGATATTCTACCCCAAAGAGAATTGCGGGGGCGTTAATAATGAAAAATTCCCATTTTTAAACTATAGCTCCTATCGACTTCAAATTTGGTAGGAATCTTCTGTAAGAGATGTAGAAAAATTCTATGGGAAAATTTTACGATAGCTCATCTCACAGGGGTTTGCGAAGGTGGATGTTAACATTAAAAATTTTTAATTTCCAAGCTATAGCTCTTATAGACTCCAAATTTTCATTTCAAATTTTTTTCTTCGTGTCAATTATTATTCATTTTTGAAAAAAAGCCACGCAAACATTATAATGATTGCACATTGAAAGTTACAATTAATATTAGTTGGAATAATTACATGGATAAAAGGTACATGCTAATTCGATGAAATTTGGAATTTGTAAAAGTCAAAACAATACTCTAATTAAATTTCAAGTTTAAATCTAAAAATACTATTCTATAAAATGCCCAGCGAAGCGGGCGGGTAACAGCTAGTTTAGATAATAAAAATGATGATTCAATTTTATTCCCATCCGGCTGTCATTTTATGATAACATTTATTTGTAGATAGATAGTTGATTTATCAAAGAGTGCTTTTATTATTTAATGGGTATCATCTTAAAAATCTGTAAATATTTATTTACATAACATTCATAACTTCTTCATTTATTCGCTATTTGAATTTACAGTTGTCAACATATAATGAAGTTTTCTATGAAAATAATTTTTTTTCAATTTATTTTTTTAATTATCATTAGATCGTGCAATAATTTATCAATTAATAATAATTATAATAGAAAAATAGTTACCAGTGATTCAAAAAATGTTATTAACATTCCTTTATGTTGCCCGAAGAAATACAAATTAGTTCGCGGTAACTGTGCGTCGATGGAAAATAAATCAAATATTTATTTTCCTGATCTATTAAATTCTACGAACATTTTCATGGATGAAAAAAAAATGAAATTTATAAAATTATCTTCCGAAAATATTTTCAGTGACGTAAATTTCAACAGTTTTGTCCGAGATCCCTGCAAAGGCCGCCAGCGATTTCGACTTTATCCTGAAAAAAAAAAAGAAGATGAGTTTATACTTTTGAAAAATTCTTCTATTTATCTTAAGCACTATCGAGAAATAATAAATAATACGAATTATTGTTTTGGATACATCGCCGGGAGTCACTTCAGTGTGATTATATGTCTCGAAGAACAGACAGAGAATAATAATGACAATAATGATAATGAAGATAATAACAACAGATTAATAAAAACAATTGGGATGATTACATCGGTGCCTTTTTTTCTAGCAACACTTGCTGTTTACATGATTATACCGCAATTGAGAAATCTGCATGGCTGTGTTTTAATTAACTATATTACTTGCCTTTTTATTGCTTACCTCGTTCTGTCAATTACGATATTATGCAGTTATTATATTGGTGATAATCTATGCACTGCTGTTGGTAAATTTACATATTGTTTTGCATAATCTTCGCGTTAATGAGCAATTTTAGTTTTTGTTTTAATATTGACTGAGAAGACATTCAATAATGTATTTATTTGTTTTTTAGGTTGACGAAATGTTGATTCCAAATAAGGTTTCAAGTATTCTGAAAAAAATTTACGTGAAGAATATATGAAATTATTTTACTAAAATTTGGCGCATTTAGACGATTTGAAGATGTTATTTTTTATATGATACTGAAATCGCACACAGAAAATAAAAATTTCTTGAACCAAGAAAATTATAAAGAAGACCGAAATTATTTTGGAGCAAGAAGAAATTTTTTTGGCTTAAAAAAATTTAACTTCGTTCAAGAAATTTTCAATCTTCCTTAAGATTTTTTTGATTTAAGAAAATTTACGCTTGACTGAAGACTTTTTTTCTATTTGTGCAGACATCAAACTTTATCATGATTAAAAAAATATTTTTCTTTAATTCACATTAAAAATTTTAGTAATTATTTACAAGTTTAATTAACTTTAGTTAACATACGATAAAATTATTAAGAAACTTTTTAAAGTTAAATTTCTTCCAATTTTTCTAAATCAATTTTGAATTTTAAATTAATATTAAAATTTCTACTCTCGATTACTTTAAAATTTTAATTTTTAACTTTCAAATTAAAATTATATAATCAATAAAAATTTTTTTAACAAGAAATTTTATAAAAAAAATCAGTAATTATTTACAAGTGGGGTCAAACACATTTTGGACCATAATTAAGTGTAAAATTAACATTTAAAAACTTTTTTTTATTCTGCTTGTTTTTACGGCGGATTTACAATAAAAAAATGTCCTGAAAGAAGAAATAAAGATTTCGATAGCTTCTTTGCCTTCAAAAGTTGGAAAAAATTTTGGCTCTCATGGTTTTGGATAAAATTTCTATTTTATTTTTTTTTTTTTATGTTTTTTGAAAAGTACATAAAAAAACGAACAATTAAAAAAAAAAAAAAGTTAAATATCACAATTTTCTAAAAAATTTATAAATTTATAAAAAAATTTTTTTAAATTGTGATAATTAACCTTTTTTTTTTTTTTCAATTGTTCATTTTTTTATGTATTTAAAAAAAATATATATATCAATAAAATCAGGAAGAAATTTCGTTCAAAAAAATGAAAATTAAAATGTTTGACCTCACTTAACATTGGTCAATATTTACCATAATTTTTTTTTTTAATTTCTACATGGAATTTTTTCACTAAATTTTTCTTATAATAATTTAATTATAAAAATTTTAAAAATCTTAAGATGTCTATTGATTCCACTATCATATTTTTTATAGTAATTGCATAAAGTTTTGTAAATATTATAAAATTTTTATAAAGTCTTAAAAGTTATTTAGAACTTTATAAATTTACATTTTATAAAAAAAATAATTGCATATGACTTGACGAAATTTATATAATTTTTTTTATAATTTAACAAAAATTTCATAACTTTTTATGAAATTTTTGAAATTTTACATCATGAAATATAAAAAATGGAATATAATTAATTAAATTTCAAAAAAATTTTACAAAATTACATTTCATATTTATTATACTCCGATTCTAGTCTTCTTAAACTTAATAAAGATATTTTTTCTCAAGATTTATGCATAAAAAATTATTTAATATTTGCTGTTTTAAAAATAATTTTTAACTTCAAAAATAAGTTTGTTAACTGTAAGAATATAGTTCATAATTTAAAGCAATAATTTAAAATATATTAAAATTTCATTTTAAAACATAAAATTTCTAAATTAATAATAAAAAAATTTATTTCCAGCTTTCGTAATTCATTTTTCATTTTTGGCGAGCTTTTTCTGGTTGAACGTAATGTGTTTCGATATCTGGTGGACTTTTGGGTAAGCCTAACTCATAAATTAATTAATACTACAACATACTAACATTAATTCCATCCATTCTTCATATAATAATTAAATAATCTAGCATGGGAAATATTTCATCACGCATTTTAATAATTCATGAGTATGAATTTAATAAACCTCAATGTATGCAATTTAATAACATAATCACATATTCTTGTTTAACGTGATAATATTAACCACTTCCTCTTCCTCGTGGATTGGGAAAATTACTCTCAGTACAGAGCTAACCGAAGTCACAGAGTATTTCTGATAAATACTGCAGCTATTATTATTATCATCGTTATTCCCAGAAGCATACACTCATACTTACAATTAAATTTAACGCTATTGTTATTATTTGATCTTTTAAATTGCCTAAATGCTCTCTTTTAAGAAAATACACAACTTACTTTAAATTTATGAGAACTATATATCTTTTATATTTATGACGCACTTACAATTCAATGGCAAGCTTTGAATTTATTCCCCCGAACGGGAAACTTTAAAAAACTCATCTCTGATGGACGAGATGAAGAAATACACAAATGGTTCGTTTTTTACAATGTTTAGTAAAGTTTCATTTTTTTTTTTTTTTTTTTTTTTTTTTTATATATAATTTAATTGTGAGTTTTATAAGACAATTGTTTAGTTCTTTAAAAAAATAATTATTATAAGTTTTACATTCTCTAATATTTTTAATTTTTTTAAGCGTTGAAAAATTTATAATATTGAATTTAATTATTTTTTAGATTTTTATAACAATTAAATTATAATTTAAAAAATTTAGCAAGAAAAATCTACATGTGGAAATTAAAAAAAATTGTAAGTATGAATTAAAAACAAGTATTTTTTTATAATAATTGATTTGTTATAAAAATTTAAAGAATTATTAGTTGTTTGCTCAGTATCATGAAAAATATACGATAAAATAAAATTCTGCATTTATTATTATTGATCATAGTTAATTTTTTTAATTTTTTCAATTACTATAAAGACTATGCTTGTTATGTTATTACATCAACATCACTATTCCGGTCATTATTATTAATTGATATGAATTCAAATTATTTCAAGAATACGTTTTTCTAATCAAGTCATTTTATTAAATAAATAATTATCTTTCAAACGTATTCTATTAATTTCTTATATGATCCCGAAGTTGTTTATCATTGAATTTCATCCGCAGTAATAGACATGCGGTAATTGGGTCATTTTCAGTAATTGGCACGCAGTAACAGAGACAAGCTCCTTTTATGTCCGCAGTAGTACATGCATATGAACTTTTTTTTAAATGTTTATTATTTGAAGAAAATATTAGTTTATCGCACTCTTGATTTTTTTTTTTTTTTGAGTCAATAATGAGTCAAACTTTGGTTTAAAAAAAAAAATTATTTTTATTTTTTTTAAATTTAATAAAAATGCTTATGAAGTAAGACCTACCGAAAAAACCGCAGTAATACCCACACTTACCACTTATTTAAATTTTAATATGAAAAAAATATTTTATGAAGACGATAAAAATTCAATAAAAAAATTTCTATCAGTAATAACTTTAAAATATTCTAATCTCAAGTTGAACGAGTGAACTTGTATTGAACTTCAAGAGCAATAAACTTTTTTTTAGTACAATTGACTAGAAAGCCAGCAACAAGTTTTATAGATTTCTACAAATTGAAAACAATAAATTTTTTTTTTCTTCCCATATTAGAATTCGCATAGAAGAAAATAAGAAAATTTTATCATTGAACTTCTATTAAATATTATTAAAATTAAAAAACAAAAAACATAATTACATATTACAATTTTCTTTATGAAGATTGAGATCATAAATAAAAATATCCATTAATTACACAAACAATATAATGGATTCGTGTCAAAACATTTGAACGTGTATATATTGTGTAATATCGATCCTCCATGAGCCTGCATATACACGAAGCTGTAAAATAAATAAAAACAAATTAATTAAGCGCAATATTATTACCTTGGATTATTATTTTATTCAAAGTGTCTGAAAACAATTCAAAATCTTTGTATAAACTCATGCAAGCTTAATTATGCTTAGATAGTACAAACTATTATTATCTTCATTACGAAGTACGAGGAAGAAAATTTTGTGATTTTAATTACTTCACTTTTAATAATCCTATAAGCCTTATCGTTGTTTTATTAAGGATTACTCAGCTGTTAGTTATGTTTACGGCTTAGTACGATGCACTGCGGCGGAAGTAAATTTTATCACTTCGGTACTAAAATTTTTTCTTTGAATCAACCTTTAATATTTTTTATGTTATGATAAGACCCGTTTTAGTATTTGAAAAAATTTCAATAAAAAATTATATAATTTTACTATTCTTCTTTAAGTTAATTTTTAGCTTGGAAATTTTTCATAAAAATTTCAACATCTGACTTCGATAAACAACTCACCCAATTGTTTAAAATCAATCCAAATATACAAAATTGATTGTTCAACTTGTTCTAAAAACTTTTCTTAATCTTCCACACGGAGAGAATAAGATAATACTGGATATCATCCCAGATTATATTCAGTGATATCTGTTGTGAAAAAAAAAATTTCAGATATTAGCTAGTATAATCCAGATTATACTCGGTGATATCTAGATTATACCCATTGTAATCTGGATTATATTAGTTACTATCTTGATTATATTAGCTACTATCTGGATTATATTCATTATAATTTGGATTATAGTCATTGTAATCTGGATTATAATCACTGTAATCTGGATAATTATTAGCTAATATCTGGATTATACCCATTGTAATCTGGATTATACTAGCTACTATCTGAAAATTTTTTTTACTCAGTATAATATGGGATAATATCCAGTGTCATTTTGTTCTTTCCATAGTTAGTTCATACATTTCTTCCTATAAGAAACAGATATATTTACAGACAATAAATATACTTGGCTTAAGACACTGTCATATCTCTTAAAATACTCACAAAATTTATCACCATTATTCATTACTAATCTTCATAATAAAGTTCTTCAATTAATTAATAACATTTGCTTATTCTAAATTCTGAGGATAAAAAAAAGGAAAAAAATATTTTATTTGCAAGCAAAAATCCAGGACTGTACACAAATCCATATGGGTAATTATCGCGACAGTATTTAGTATTACAAGTAGTTAAAATGTGGTGTGTTTCATTTAACCTATTTAACAATCCTATTTCATAACTCAGTAGTTTGATATTACTATATCATGTAATCATTACCAGAAACTAGATTATCCATCATTGACGTCGAGTGTATTGTGGTAGCCGTCAAGCTAGTAAATAGATCTGATCTCCTTTGTTTGTGTACTTACCATTAATCTATTTTTTATTTTGTGTTCTTCTTTTGTGTGTTGCCTGATTTATTAATATTAATTTTTTCATTCATCAGAGGGTTCCGGGCGCTGCAGGGAAGCCAAAAAAAACAGGAGAAAAAAAAATTCGCTTGTTATTCGATCTACGCGTGGGGGTGCGCCGGGATTTTAACTGGAATCTGCCTGATTATGGATTTTCATCCTAACATATCATCGAGCGTAATCCGTCCGCAATTTGGAAAAGAAAGCTGCTGGTTTGCGAGTAAGTTTATGAAAATTTATTCAGCAAATATTTTATAATTTTAAGAATTTTTTCCAAACTAAAAATTTTTCTTGGATTTAGAAAAAAAAAAAAATATAATTTTCATACGCCTTTATGGCATCTGTAACCCGAAATATGAAAATTAGTTTAGCAGATATTATACAATTTTAAGAATTTTTTAACAAATAAATTATGTCAAAGAAAATGAGGGAAAAAATTAACATTTAGAAAATTAAAAAAATACAAAATCCAATTTATTAGAAATAATTCTTCGGAGCAAATTTATTGATTAAAAAAAAAATTATTAAGCGACTACTAACTTTAATGGCATTAAATTTTTTCATATAATTTATTATTTATATATTAATATGCATTATTCCTCATTTCTTCTACGTTAAAGTGATAAATAACGAGAATTAAGGCAGAAGCAAATAATTACAGAAAAACGTGCACCGCTTACTAAATACCCACTTTTTCCAATAAAATAAATGTTTGTTTTTTTTTTTTTTTTTTTTTAATTTTATTTTCGAGCTGTTGTATACAATTATTAAGATAACTTTTATTTTTCAGCCGACGCAGCAAGAGCTATTTATTTTTACGGGCCAATGGGGGTGACTGTAGTTTGCAATATAATTCTCTTCATCACTACCGCAATGAAAATAGTACATCATAAAAAAGAAACAGCCCACCTCAACCGTGATGACAATCGCAGACATAATGATAATAAACAATGGTTTATATTAAAGTTATTTAATATTGAAAATATTTACCAAGAATTTTTCAACCCCAAATTATTCGGAAAAATTTTGCTTAAATGATCCTTAAATATTTTCTATCCATGCATTGCATTGTATTTTTGAAAAATACATAAAAAAAATGGACAATTAAAAAAAAAATTAATTATCCCAAATTTAACAAATTTTCAAAAAAATTTATAAATTAAAAAAGAAAAAAGTTGAATATCACAATTTTTGAAAAAATTATATAATCCAAAATTATACTGACTATAATCCAAGATTATACTAAGTATAATCCAAGATTATACTGAGTATAATCCAAGATTATACTGAGTATAATTCAAGATTATACTGAGTATAATCCTCGCTCAGATTTCCTTGTCTTCTCCTCTTATTTGTTCTTTTTTCCAATAGTAATTTTCGTCTTGGTTTATTTTTATTTTCTTACATAATTTGCAATATATAATTTTATATTTATAAATAAACATAAAAAAAATTTTACAGGTTCAATTTATATTTAAAACTATTCATTGTCATGGGAGTTAACTGGTCAATGGAAATAGCATCTTGGATTTGCGGGAATAAGCCAGATTACCTTTGGTACATAACTGACATCGCAAATACTCTTCAAGGCCTTGTGATCTTCATAATATTCGTGTGGAAACGAAAAATAAAGATTTTATTACTGAAACGATTTGGATGCAAGGACTCGAAATTTTTACAATCGCGTAATTCGACGCGGAGTACACACAACAGCTCGATGTCCACAAAAACAAACACATCGATTTTAAATCCTCTGCAAGATAAATTTAAAATGACTTCTATTGAAAGAAACCCAGATGAACACACTGAGGCTTTTTAATTTATATCTCTCTATATCAATCTCAAAAAAAAAAAAAAAAAAATAGTATGTAAGAATCAATCGTATATATTTTTGAAAAAATTTATGTACAATGGCTATCAAAACTATTTTTGTAAAATAGTACAATATTCTAGTCAATTATTAACAAAAAACAAAAAGAACATTTTAGTTAAGTGTATAATTAATTTTTCATCACTACAATTTATGATCTATCATTTAAGAATAATTGTTTTATACTGACTTAATTCTGTATCTGTAAAAATATTTAAATTTAATGATAAAGGATTACTTAATTTATATAAAATAATTAATAAATAATATTTAATGTCATTTCTTATTCGTCTATGCATAAAGATCCTCAAGACTGTCTCCCTCTTCTAAGCTTGAAAAAAAGCTAAAAAATTGTCATTTAATTAATAGAATTTATTTATTCATTAGTATGTAACAGGTTAAATTAATTAGTTCATTAATTTTAACCACAAAAAATACATTAATTATTATTTATTATTACAATATTTTACAAAATAATATAAGAGTAATATTATAATCGATACTTAAAACGAAAAATATTTAAATTACACCTTTGTAGCCAAAATCTATTTTAAAATATTTTAGCTTAATGAAATTAATTTTATAACTACGATTGATTGTATATATTCATTTGCTACACAAATCCAATGTACTTGATATACAGATGCATAACAGTGTCTCTTTTAAAAAAAAAAAAAGCATTATTTGCAGACTAAGGAATTTATAAATAATTTGATTACTTAAAACGTATCACATTAATCGTACAAATAGTTGATATATAAAATAGTCTTCATTAAAATAAAGAGGTCGCTAGATGGCGAATAGAACGGTTGGATAAAGCGCGAGCAATAGTAATTCTTTATTAAATATCACAAAAAAAAAGCGAAAATAATTATAAAAAGTAGAAAATAAAGAAATTAAATAATTGAGTAATAAAAAAACAGGAAAAAAAGTGAAAACAGATAGTGAAAATAAAAGAAAAAAAGAAAAAAAGTGCGAACAGAAAATTTTGAGGTTAAAAAAAATGGAAAGAGGGAAACACAATACGAGGAGCAAAAGCCAGTCGGACATAAGGCGATTCGGTTTGGTAGAGAACAACTTAAATGCAGAGGAGATAAAAACAGGTAAAAATGACAAGTCAAGCGACAAAAATGGATCAGGTGAAATAAATGATATGGATGAAACACTAAAGGAAGTAGTGGCATTAGTTCATAAAGACGCACAGGGAGAGAAAGATAGCGAAGAGGAGGGAAAAATAAATGGCGGGAAAGACAGGGAAAATATGACAAGCAAGAAGGATGAAAAAACTCAGAGTAACCAAACACAAAGTAGCTTAGACGGATGGATAAGCGATGGCGCTGCGGAAAAAATAAGAGGCGCGGAACCAGAAAAAATTGCAGAATGCATACTAGAGAGAGTAAGTGTCGAAAATAGAAGAAAGGAACTGGAATGGGAACTAATGCTGAGTAACACGCTAAACGACATTGTTGAAAACAAACATACGAGGAAACAACATGATAATAAAAAAGATGGAAGAAATTCAAATAAAATGTGGAAAAAAAAAAAAAAAAAACAGAAAACTGCAAAAATTGCGAATACTCAAAAGAAAATGAAAGAAAAATCAGAGACGAGATGAAAGCAGAAAGAAGAAAGTGGGACGAGGAGAGAGAAAAATTGTCAGAAAGATGCCTGAAAGCGGAAAAAAAAAGTGAGGGAGCTAGAATATAAAATAAGCAGGGAGAGCGAAGTATACGAAGAAAGACAACCTGAGCAAAATAAAAAGAGAAAATACTGCAACGCGGATTACGTACTCGATTGCTATAATAAAGAAATATTGCAAGATGAGGAACTGAAAAAGGATCAAGATAAAAGAAAAATATGGAGCATGGTGACTAGCACCCCGCGAGGAAATGAAAAAGATGAGAGAATGAAAAATGGAGAGATCAAAAAGCAAGAGAGAGAAAATGAACCCAGGCTATTAACAGAGAGCGAATACCAAGAAGAAATGATAAGAAGAAACAAAAAAGGGCTGATAATAAGAATTACGCATAAATAAAAGAGTAACAATGAAGCAATAAGAGTAATAGAAGAAAAACTTGAACAGAGAATAAAATGGAGTACGGTTGGACGAAGCGAAGAAGGTTTAATCATATTAAATTTAAATACATGGGAAGAAAAAAGTATTATAATGAGTAACAAGTGGAAACTAAGAGGAACGGAAGTGTACTTGGAGAATGAATTGACAGAAAGAGAGAGGGAAGTAAAAAAATGGTTGAAAGAAATTGAAAAGACAGAAAGAGCGAAAGGAGTAATGGCCAAAACAGGATACATGAAAATTTGTGTAAATTACAACTGGCGGTACTGGGATGATAAAAGGGGACTAATAAGAAAAATAGAAAAAAGTGAATGAAATAAAGAAAACATCTCAATCAGGGAGAAAGAAAAGAAAAAAAGAGGTGAAAAAAAAATCAGTAAATACAAGTAAAGAGTGCAAAAACAAGAGAAATAGAGAGGTCAAAAATGAAGTGAATAAAGTAAATAAAAAAAAGATAAGGGTAAAAAAAAATAATAGTAAGTTCAACAAAAAAAGAGAGTGTAAAGGCAATAAAAAGAGAAGCAACGAAAAAAAAGATAGTGATAGTGAAGAAAAAAATTGTAAAGTGATGTGCTGGAATATTGCAGGCACAAAAGATTACAGTGAGATTAATAAACTAGTAGAAAAATATGACGTAGTATCCCTGATTGAGACATGGGTTGAGGAGAAAGACATGGAGAAAGTGAAATGTAGACTGAGTAACGAAATAAAGTGGTGGGGTAAACCAGCAGTCAGAAAAGAAGGGTGTAAAAGAGGTAGAGCGAGCAGCGGACATATAATAGGTATTAAAAAACTATATGAGAAAGAGTGGGAAATAGAGGAATGGAACCACGGGTTTGTGATAAAAAACAATGCGAAGAGTGAAATAATAATAACTGTGTACAACAATGTGGGAATAAATAAAATAGAAAAAGAGATAAAAAACTTAGTAAGAAAGTATGAGTGCAGTCATGAAAAAATAATAGTACTAGGGGACATGAACACGAGAATAGGAAAATTTACGGTGTCGAGTGTAAATGAGAGTGGTGAGAGTCAAAGAAAATCAAAAGACAAGAAATTAAACGTGGAGGGTAAAAAACTATTAAAGATGTGCGATGAATTAGGACTAAAAATATTAAATGGCGCGACTAATGGTGATAGAAAAGGTGAAGTGACCTTTATAGGTGGTAAAAACGAGGACTGCTGCTCAGTATTAGATCTAGCTCTAATATTAGACAGAGGAGAAAATGAAAGTATAAAGGAATTTAGAGTTGTAAAAAGAATTGAGTCAGACCATCTACCAATTCATGTAATAATAAGAAGAAAAAGCGTCGAAGAAAGCGAAAAAGAGGTAAATATACAAAAAGGATTGACGAAAATCACAGAAGCAAGATTAAAATGGAAAAAAGATAAAGTAATAGAATATATGGAGCAGGCATACAACAAATGGAGCGAGAAAAAAGAGGCAAAAGAAGAACTAGAGTAGACAGATGTGAAAGAAATAATATATGAAGCAGCAAAAACAACAAAAATGAGCATAAAATCAAGAAATGTAAAAGGATGGAGCAATAAAAGAAGGGAATGATTTAACGAAGAATGTAAAACAAAAAGAGAAAAAGTATGGAAAAAATTAAAGAAGATGCTCAAAGAAAATGAAAATATTGAGATAAAAAAAGAATATTCAGAAGCAAAGAGAGAGTACAAAAAAACAATCAAAGAAGCGAAAGAAAATTGGTGGCAGGAGAAAAAGAAAGAAATAGACAAAGCAAAAGATATGAGCAAATGGTGGGAGGCGGTGAACAAATTCAGAAAGAAGAGATAGAAAAAATAAACGGCGACAGATGGGTAAAACACTTCTCGGAGCTATTAAATAATAAAGAAGAGAAAAGCAATGAAAACATAGACAAAAACGTAGATGCAGAAGAAGAAATTGGCATTGATGATGAAGATATCAACACAGAGTTCAGCAGAAGAGAATTAATGAGAGCTATAAAAAAACTTGGAAACAACAAAGCACCTGGAGAGGATGGAATAGCGGCGGAATTTATAAAAAAACCTACCAAGAGAAATAAACGAGGACATAAGAATAATAATAAATAAAATGTGGAATGAAAGTAACATACAAGCAGGATGGGAAAAAGCAAGAATTGTTACAATACATAAAGCAGGAGATGTAAATGTAACAGAGAATTATAGAGGAATCTCACTTTTGGACATAGGTTATAAAATATTAACAGCAATGATGGCAGAAAGGATAATGAATTGGACGGATAGAGAGGGAAAAATGAAGGAAAGCCAAGCAGGATTTCATAAACGAAGAGGAACAAGAGATCACATATTTACACTAAATGCACTAATAAACAATAAGTTAAAAAGTAAGAAGAAACTGTATACGTGTTTTATAGACTTAAGACAAGCATTTGATACGGTAGATAGAGAGATATTAATGAAGAAGTTAAAAAATATAGGAATTGGAGGAAAAATGTACAAGATGATAAATGTGATATATGGAAAAACAACATGTGAAGTAACAATAAATGGAGCGAAAACAAAAGAATTCGAAGTAAATCAGGGAGTGAGGCAAGGATGTGCATTAAGCGCAGTGCTATTCAATATTTTCATAGACGATATGGAGGACGGAATGATAAAAAAAAATATTGGAGGTACAGTGATGGGAAAAACAAAAATCTTTATATTAAAATATGCGGATGATGGAGTAATTAATAATAATAAGAGTAAAATAACTTAAAGATTTTTATGACATTTTTTTTCGAAAAACTTAAACTTAAAGTTTTTCGATAGCAGTCAAATGAAAAAATATTTATGCAGAAGAGTTGAAAGTCAAATTTCAATAAAATTTTTAAGCACTCACCGTTGAATTGTCTCCAACGTTCCCTCGATTTCCTTAGGGTAGACGATACCAAATACATAATTAGAAACCAAAATTTAAAAAGTTATTTACTTAATCAATATTAAAATAAATTTATTCATTTGTCCTTAGTGAAACACATGTTTTTCTTTTTAACTAAGACCGTAATATTTGGTTATACTGCACATAGTAAAATGAGGAGTCCTTTGTCAACTCAAGTACCTAACTCAAGAAGTCATAAAATCAAGCCTATACAGGCTTTCTTGTTCTGGCTGCACAAATGTACCTTAAATATGTTTTTCACATTTAAAAACTAATAAAATAAAATACGTTATTTTTCTAAAATGAATATTTTTATGAACAAAATATCTAGAATAAAAAATTAAAAGTTTATAACTGAGTTTTTTTTTGCTCAAAGAATCTAACAGACTCGCCCACCAACTTTGGACCCATTTTTTTCAGAAAAAAGTTTGTCATCAGAAAAAATTAATATTGTTTTTTTTATATACAGGATTTGAAATGAATTTTAAATATTTGCAGATTTTGTTGAATCGCTCAAAATAAGTCGGAATTCTAAAAAATGTTATTGAATTTAAATAATTCAATGAAAATTAAGCAAATCGAAATTATTGATCCTGAAAAAAAAATCGAAATTACATAATGAAATATTTTTGCATAATTTAATTTAAGTTTTTAGATAATTCTTTGTTATGAAAAGAATTTTTAATATCTCCATTGTAATAAATAAATAAATAAATTTTCGGTACATTTTTTTTTGTAATTTTTCTTCTCGGAAATAAAATTCCAAGAAACGTTTGTTAATATGAAAAGTTTTCTATAAAATCTCAGCAAATAGTCTCGTACAATTGCTGAGATCATTGAAAAAATAAAAAATTTTCGACAAAATTACAATTCACAAAGTAATTGTACAATCGAAAATTGAATAATACAAAAAAAGTATTAAATTTTTAAAGTCGTCATTGTAATTTATATAAAAACTTTAGTTCGTGAAAACCAAAAAAATTCTAGTAAATAAAATTATAAAAAATGTTTGCAAATATAAGACATTTTTAAAGTAATTCAGCAAACAGTCTTGTAAAATTACCACACACATTAAAAAAAATAATAATTGTTGGTGAAATTATAATTCATGATATAATTTTACAATCAAAATTTGAATATTACAAAGAAAATTACTAAATTTTCAATGACCCTATTGTAATTTCTATTACAACTTTCTTTTGTGATTTTATAAAAATTTCTAGTAAACCAAATTACAAATAATGTTTGTAAATCTAAAATTTTTTTCATGAAATTCGACAAACAGTTCTGTAAAATTACAATACAAGTAGGATTTTTACATTAAGATTGTAAAATTACAACACATCCTACTAAGTTTCTTGACATCTTTTGGAAAATTACTAGAATTGTTTCATAATTTCGCAGTGGTAAACATCGATTTGTAATTTTACTCAACCTTTGTTTTGTAAAATGATTGTAATTTTACAAACATTTTTAACAGTGTAGTGAGCATGCGCACGAAAGAGTTAGAATAATTAAGAAAAGAAAAATTTCATCTAATGTATAGGTGTAAAATAAAAAAAAAAAAAAAAAAAAAAAAAAAAAAAAAAAAGAGTATGGACACAGTGATATCTTTGGTGCACAGAAATAGCATAATTAAAAATTATAGTATAATCTAAATGACAAAATAAAAAAAGTGTACCAAAAAAGAAGTAGAAAATATTAAATATAAGATATTATATGTAAAAATTTTGTAAAACACAATATTAAGTGATACAAATAAAACCTATTTATTTATTTATTTATTTATTAGTCTTCATTAATTGCTGTACTTTTAAGCATAATGATCCTCACGATCAGCTCCGACACCGTCTCCATCCTCCAAGCTTGAGAAGTTGAGGAAGTGTCCGGGTCTGTGGATTTCATGATAGAATTCTTTCGGATTTGCTAGCTGTAATTCGTACTTCATATTCGGAGAATGTTTAACGCCTGAAACAGTCAATAGATAAAAATTAATTTTTAATTATAATTGTGAAATTAAAATATTGATACTTTTTTTTTTTAGTTTAAATTTTTAGTCAGATTAGCGCTTGATCCTGCCGTGACACGCTCACAGCCTTGTTAAAAACAAGCCACGAGTCACATCACAGCAGCCAACTCACATGTCGATTGGTTTCAGGACCCCTACGCTTGTCATCATTTTTACTATTAATTTTTTGGTAATTATTTACAAGTAGGGTCAATCCTTGATAGCCCAAGTTAATTTTTTTTTATTTTTTTTTTTTCCATTAAATTGATTTTTTTTTATATATATATGTCAAAAACATAAAAAAAAATAAAATATAAATTTTGTCCAAAAATATGAGCCAAAATTTTTTCCAATTTTTCAAGACAAAAAAGCTATCTAATTTTTTTTTTTACGACATTTTTTATCATAAATGCGCCATAAAAACAAGCAGAATCAAAAAAAATTTTTAAATGTTTATTTTTCACCTAGATATGGCCAAAAATAAGTTGGACCTCTCTTGTAAATAATTACCGAATAAATTTTTATAATTTTATAAATTATAATAATTTATTTTAATTTTATAAATTAAAATAAACAAATAAATATAAAAAATCTTACCCATAAAATTGTAGTTCCAAGATCCTTGACTAGGAACCATAAAGAATCCAAGAAATCTATCCGAAAGTAGCATCTGTACTTTTTCATAATGGCTGGGCAAATATCCTTTCGGATTATTTCCTTTATCAGTGTTCTGTTTTCCCCACTCGAATCCGCTGGGTGTAAGCTTGTAAGCCGTGAGGGAACATGAACCAGGTGTGAAGCTGCAAGTGATAACGATAGTCTTTTCTCCATCCCAAACTGGATTATCAGCCATAATTTTAGCGTGTGTCGAAATATCTTGTGGAGAGAGCTGCGGAAGTTCATTCGGCTGAGTATGGATCCACCCAAGCGGTTCCATTTCCTTGAGATACTGATGGTTTGGAAGCGAGGTGGGTAGATGAACCGTTTGATGAGTTCCCCATTGCGGAGCCATGACAATACACCGAATTTCTTTTACCTGAGGATTATCTGGCGGGCTGATACCGTACAAGTACCCAGCAATTTGCGCCCGGAGATCCGAAATGGTGACAAATTTTTTAAGGACATTTTTCGGTAAAATATACGTGTAACCAGTTTCTTTGATGTCATCGGAAGAAACATAAATATGATTTGTTCTCAAGTGCAAATTAGTTGCCGAAATAGCTCTTACTCGCCACTCAGTCTTCGAACTGAAGGTCTGAGTTTCATAATTAGACGTTGTGGCTGTTATAATTTCATCACCATGTTTGTTAACAGTTCTCGTGGTGGTGGCAGTCAATTGTGACTGTTCTTTAGTCTGCTTTTCAATTTCAGCAATTTGTTGACGTTGAGCCGACGGCGCGCTTATTTCCATACCCAAAATAATGTCACGTATTTCAGACTGGGTCAGCGAAGCGACATTCACATTGTTTTTTTTACCGTAATCCGCGAGAATAAGATCTTTCAGCTGTACTTCAACCTTGATCCATTCGTCGTCGGTAAGTGATGGCCAGATGTGATGAGGTTCTGTGATAGTTGTTTTATCCGGCTTGAGAACAACTTTTGTCCTTTCCGTGTTAACATGCAGCGCACGTAAAATAAGAATCAGCCTAGAAAAAGCAGTGTAAGAAGAAATTGTTTTAAGCCAGTCGTCATACAGATTAAAGAGTACCATCTGAGGTTCAGTAGCCTTCAGAATAAGGTCACCGAACTTCTCAACCTTCAAACAAGCCTGGAACGGCAGCTGTAATTCCGAGCCCTTGATTACAATGTTTGGAAAATCTAGAAGATGCACTTCAAGAGGGTCCAACATTCCCTTTCGCGTTACAATAATTTGCTTAGGTTGTTCTTCAACTGGCAGCGACCGGATCAAAGCAGCAACTTCCTCAGCGGTTTTCCATTTCGCCAACTGTCCAAGACGTTTCTGTCCAGCCCAGACTGAAGTATGGATTATCTTCAAGAAGAGTTGACCTGTTCGGGGATTAAATATAAAAATAGCTCCGTTGATCGGCTTTGTCGTCAAATTACCCTCGAATGTTTTGTGAATAGTAACTCGGTATACATTTGTGTCGTCAACGAACCAAATAATCTGGTTACTGAACAGCTCTCCGTAGTTTTGCGAGGACAGATACGGCTCAGTAGGCTCTGAAGAGTACAACTGTAAAGCTTTACGTATACGCTCTCGCAGGACATAAAGTGCCGGATTGGCCTTCATTATCTTGGCCATGGCCTGCTGGATGAGTGGCTTGCATCCAGGGAACCAATTACCATACGCACTGTGGAGATTATACGCTAAATCAATAGCGATAAGCAACCCGGTCGGTGATGGATAAATAGACATGTTGTCCGTGGTATAGTCGAGGAATTTAGCACGAGCGTAACGTTCGATATCGTGAGAGTCATAGTCTCCCCACCTCAACTGTACATCGATCCAATATTTTTGTGTCGTAGTGTTATCCATTGAATCCTTGGAGTCCGCGAGCAAGGAAGGCCGTGACACGTTCCACTTGTAAGCTGAAAACAATAATATATCCGCGCAGGATGAGTTCATTTTGTATGACTTTCTCGGGTGAATTGTCTCTTTTTGTACCGTCTCGATTTCCAAGGCGTCCAATTCTTGATCGAATACCTGACAAAGATCCATCACTATCGACTCGTGGACTTTTTGCCACAAGTGAGCTCGGAATATCTGAATCAAGGATATTTTAAGCGTCGGTATTTTACCGTGCATGAAAATACCCGTTAAATCAAGCTGTACTTGAAAACCGACGTAAACATTAGCACGATTTATCGTCGGCGACCACCAGAGCGTGAATCGACGATTTGGTATCTGATTAAGACCCGACCTTTGGGCATTTGTCAGCTTTTTGTACTTCATCGATTCTTCGAAACCTGAGGCTTTCTCCCAGAAGAGACCCTCCCACGTTGGGAAGTAAGTTCCTTTGAAAAGCGTGTGCTCAAGAATTCCCTCGACTCCTCCCAGCGCCTGAATCATGTCTGTACGGTAGTTGTTCAAATTCCACAATTTACCGTCATGACGTTGATGAGTCCACCAGAACGGGTTCTGCTTCAATACCTGGTACTGCTTAAATTCAGTTCTAATTCTCCAACCTTTGTCGTAAGCAAGAGTATGACGGTCTTTCTGAAACAGAGTGTTAATTCTCGGGATACCACGATCCCAACTGTCCTCAAGGTCTTCCAGGGTCAGCCTGCGGTTTTGGGCACTGGCTTCTTGACGTTTCAAAGCATACTCTGCCCACACTCGTTGAGAATCAATAAATTCAGATTCCCACGGCTGGATGTATCGATACAGATTTGGAATCAATTGATCTTCATCGTGGCTCATTCCCGATCGGAAGTGAGTGATTCCGACGTCTGTTTGTTTCGACCAGCGAAGATCTGACTGTGGAATGAGGACGTGGCCCATCGACAACATTCCAAGACCTCCAAGTTCTTTAGGTGTGTAGAAAACAACGGGCGGGAATCTTGAAGGCATTTTAGAGTTCAATCCGATTTTAATACGCGTCTGAATTTTATTTTCACACTTTACTAATAAATCAAGCAACTCTTGGGTATTTACTACAGCCTCTCTGAAGTAAGTCATTAATCCAATGAGCGCAGTGTTCCATTTGTTGACAATTTTAGTAAAAGTTGTTGATCCAGAGGCCATAAGAATCTGTCTCACACGATTGTGGAATCGCTGGAGACTCTCATCATCAACTCTTAAGAAACATTGAGCGGTTCTTTCCTTGGTAATTTCATTTTGCAGATTCCAGACTCCATCACGAGCCGTGGTGTACTCCTCGTGAATTGTCCGACATTTCGGCAAGATACGGCATTCAAATCCGCTCATATTGAAGAGCAAATTCGGGTTATCCTTCGAGTAAACGCTTACAAAGCTGTTTTCCCATTGGATGGTAGTAGTTGACCTCGGGAGACGATTTTTGATGTCCCAAAAAACAGCGCGGCCTAAATTAACATCATGCTTCATTAGACGCATCCTCGCGTCTCTCGGCCAGCATTTTTTGTTGTTATAACCGACGATATTTTCGTTGTTCGGGTCCGGATGCTCAGTCAGGTATCGCTGGATCAAGTCTCTAGCTTCGTCGGCAGAAAATCTGAGAAATAGATGAATCCTGTCGACGTACCGACAGTAAAGACGAATCGGATGAGCTGCTTCAGAAGCAACATCTTGGAAAGTTAAAAAGTCATTGGGCATCTGTGGTGGACCGGCCATCTCGCTGGCTCTCTGTAAACCTAATACCAATAAATCTAAAACAAGACCGTAGTACTGAGCGATAAATGATGCAAATTGCAATCCTCGAATAATCCCGTAACTGTTTGTGTGATTCATATCTTTGTAATTTATAACGACGTTGTTTTTAGCTGTCATGTAATCAGCAATGTTATGATCGACAATCAATCGCAAGACTCTGTTCAAAAGTGTAAGATCAATTTTTTCATACAACTTTTCAAACTTCGACTCCAATAAAACATTGCATTCACCTTCGTTTACGTCCCAAACATCTTGAAGATTATTAATCCCCTGACACCATTTGTAGACAAGCAGTGGTGGAGGCTCTGAGTCTGAGGGCTTTACCCACGGTGGGAAAAGTTTACGTTTATCAGCTTCGTACCACAAATATTGATCCAAGTAAGCATCGGTTATTTTCTCCAAAGGCTCGACGTCATAAACTGGAATCAAATGGCTGTAGAGATCCATAAACTCGATTCCGACTTCTTTAAAGGCTCTCTGAGTGAGCAAGTGACGTTTTATACGCGATAAAGCTTCATGAGGATTATCATACGCCTGCTCGATCAGTCCAAGTTCTTCTCTTTGACTCTGGTTCAACCTGGACTTGACGCTGTAAGCTTCTTTGAGACGCTCGAGGGCAAGAATCAAAAGCTTAGTGTCATGTTTGTACGAAAGAGGTGGGAATGGAATTGGAGCAAATCTTCTTGACTCCAACCAATGGACAGTAGTCGTGTAAATAGCGACTGCTTCCTCTGGAGAAATGTACGGGCCATCTTTCAAGTAATTGTGCTGACGTTCTTGCTCTGCTTTCAAATACAATCTGGTTAATCTTCCAAGATTTTTCTTGCAGACAGTTTTGTCGACAGTGGCACCGCGACGAATTCGCTCACGATTGTAATGAGCTGTATTTGTCCACCAATCGGCCTTCATCTTGACGTACCTCAAAATCATATTTTCTATCGGGATCGGAAGACCTGGTACTTTCCACGGGATGTTGGCCTTCCAACACCGCCAGGCTTCACTCAAATGCTGGAGAATTGTCCTAGCTTTATTCTGCTTTATTCCTTCAGGCATCATGTCGACGATGTCATGCATCACTGATGCACGGAGCTCAAGATCAAAGTGAGACTCGACTCGCTGTTTGGTCACTGTCTTCGCAACACCTTTCGAGTGTCGACCTTCAAATTGTCGGGACAGTAAATTACCCAACCATCGTTCCAACAGTGGCGTGATTCCTCGCATGAAAAAGAGCCAAACTCGCCATCCTGGGGCCCAGAATCCACATCCTGGACCTTTACCTACTGGTCCTGTGTTAAAACGATAGTAAATTAAATGCTTCAAGTCCTTACACATTCGAATTTGTCTCATAAGTTTGTACTTGTATCGGTACATTCCTGTGAGTTGACCCACATGAGCAAAAATATACTGCAGTCCATCGGCAAGTTGGAAAGCATCGACGTTGTTCAATCGATACTGAACATGAGAATCAATAATTAATTTTGTTAATCGTAAAATTTCTCGGCATAAATGAAAAGCGTTACCGAAACGCGACTTTTTTCTTTCTTTTGTCGTCAAAGTTTTTACAGGCTTCAAATTAAAGTTGTAGTCAAGATGTAAATAATTTAAATTTTTACGATGAATGAGAAGATTGAGCATGTTGTAACCTTGACGACAGACTTGTAGGCCTGCCTCGACCCAATCAATGGTCGTCGTTTGGAAGAACTTAGTCGCCTTGAAGGATTTAAAGAGGTATCGCCTTTTCTGTGGCTTAGGGTGCCTGTGCTTCAATGCGTTCAAAACAAAATACTTGAGTAATTTTTGATAACTGACACGGACTTTTACAGGTTGACCGGGAGGACAATGCTCGCGGTACCAAGATTTGACAAGAGGAATGTCAATGGCTCTCCTCGTGCGTCCAGATCTTGTATTGAAAGGCCGTGGAGCCCAGAGAAGTGCGATTCCATTGGCTGTGTTGTCTGTATACAGGGGAGTTTCCTGTAAAAACGGTTGTATTTCTTCGTCCAATATGAAGTCTTCATCCTCTTCGATTTGAGGCTCTACTGTCTTCAAAGAGTTTCTGTGAGAAATAGGATTAATAAGAGGGTCGAAGTAGAAAGCTGGTAAATCTGGATCTTCTGTTTTTATATACACGACGTTGGGAGCGTGGTACCTAAAAAAAAAATAAAATATGAAGCTATAAATTTTGTTACTAACTTTGGATCAAAATTAATATTTAAAATATAATTGTTGGTAGCCTCAGCCGTCTCTCTATTGTCTTATTAGATGAACAAATAACAACAACCGTTTTTATCCCACGATTATGTTGAGACAATCTATGCTTATCGATTAATCCCTTATACATACGTGGTTGGATAAATAAAAATTAATTTTTTAATTTATAATTCAGTTATCAAAAAATATTTACCAGGAAAGATGAACAAAGTGTGGCATATTGTTGTAGAGGTAAGGAAATGCAATTCGGTATTCAGTACGAATTGGCTGACGTATGATAATTTTATTGATGTCATTGAATTCATTCCAATCCTCATCCGCAGCATTCGAATCCTTTACAAGCGGCTCGAATTTAGGACCTCCGGGAATTGCCATATTCAGTGCCTTCGCTGTGAAGAAGGATTTTGGATCAAAGAGATAAAAGAAGTTCTGATCCACGAGATCAGTCAGCAAGGAGTTGGCGAGTCGGTATAAAGTCGCCATTTGAGGGAGAGACAGGTTCCATTTTCTGTAGGTTGGTCCGTTGATAAATCTGAAATCGGATGATAATTAACTATTAATATGTTGTAGTCACTGAGCTTTAAATTAAATTTATATGATGGAGAATTTTTAGTCAGATTAGCGCTTGATCCTGCCGTGACACGCTCACAGCCTTGTTAAAAACAAGCCACGAGTCACATCACAGCAGCCAACTCACATGTAGGTTGGTTTCAGGACCCCTACGCTTGTCATCATTTTTACAATTAATTTTTTAACAAGTCACATCTTTGATTCTGACTCATCAACTCTTTGAAGGGAAAAATTATTATCATTAAATAGAATTTTTTAGCAGAAGCTTAGTTTGGGCATTTCCGCTGAAAATTCAAAATTTGGCCGGAAGTGCCCAATTAAATTTGCTGTTAAAAATTATATGAAAATCAAATAAATCCTCTCCCCCCAAAATATCTCAGGAAATGCCCAAACACAGCCCCTGTTAAAAGCGTAACTCAAAATTCCAATTTAAAAGGTCATTCACGGAAGTTACATTTTGACACACCCTATTATAGATATGCAAAAAAGACTATTCACTGTTAATGAATTTAATCATTTTGTATTGTAATTAAATTACACTGAATTAGACGGCAATTTTAAATAGGCTATTACTCAAAATCATACTGAAGCGAATGAAAAAAAAAAAAAAAATGGACTCAAAAAGTGAAGTTTTTTGGGCGTTATCGCGACCATATACATCATTGGCACATGCAGACAACCTGACATCTACTGAAATATTTGTTCAAAACGGTTTTTTTTTATATTATCTAGAAAAAATAATGTTTTTTAATGTATCTGGTGTCATGATAAAGTGTTATTGTTGATATTGAATAAGAAACTTACTTAGTACCAACAAGAGGCTTGTGTTCGTAGAACCAGTCAGCAACAGGTTTGTCGTCTTCAGAATCAAGGTCAATTTGAATAGCTTCCAGAGGCTCGACATCCAAAATATTATCGGCGTAATCAAGCGGAGGTTCTTCATCGTCAAAAGGCGGAAACCTCATTCTCTTGAAGTGTCGTCGGTCGCGCTTCTCTCGTCTCATCATGATCCACATGGTACCCCACTGAGCAATATAAACCGGCTCGATCACCCAAGGAATTTCATTGACAAATGTAATGGCTCCAGTAATGTGATAGAGAACTTTGACGTCTCTAATTTGTTCCCAGGGCATCGGCATGTTTTCCAAAAGCTTCATCACTGCATGGGGCATGTATTTAAGCGAGCCCAAGTATACACGCTTGTCATGCCGATATTTTCTGCTACTCATATCTCCATGGTCGCGAATTATTTTTCTGATGTGCTCCGGAGGCATGTCTTCTTTTTGCGCATCCACAAAACCAAACTTTCTTTTTTCCGCGAAACGTTTTGATTGCAATTGTTGCCATTTTTGCGCTTTTTCCTGTAATTTTTCTTCGGATAAAACTTCTGGCTGTTTTGGCATCTGAGGAAGCGGAGGGCCCGCGGCCATCGCTTGCACATGTACATGATGGGCTGCTTGGGCCGCTGCTTGTGCGTGTGCTTGTGCTGCTGCTAATTGGGCATGGGCTTGCTGCTGGGCCAGCATCGTCGCCCATGGGTTAGGCCCCAGCAGATACGGCGGTATCGACATTTTATTTTTTCTTTCTAACAAATAAATTATTTACATTAGAATTGTTGAAAAAAATTTTTTTTAAAACAAAAGCGTAAACGCCGACAATAGTTAGGTTATGGCTCAATAGAGAATTATTTTTCAATCAATTAAAAACTCAACAAAAATATTTTACAGTTTTTTAATAAATAAAAAAATTTTTAAAACTTACGATTGAAAAAATATTATAATTTTTTAGTAAAGAAATCCAAGATAGTAAAATAACTTATTTTAATTATAATTTTTTTTTGTTGCAGACATCTTGAGGTAAAATAACGTCTATATATACGCGTCTGCTTCTAATTGCGTTAAATGCCGAATACCATAATCCCGTGAGAAGTGCTGCCACACGCGGGAAAATGATTAATTAAAAAAAAAAAAAAGAAGAACTCTACAGCGCCTCTAGCGGCCAAATAAATTTTCAACTGCAACAAATAAACAAATATTTTGATAATTGACATTTTAAAAATTTTTTTAACAAATCAATTACAATAAAAAAAGCTTCTAAAAATTTTCACTTGTAATTTTTATTAATTTTCACACGTGAAACTTTTTAATTAATTTTTTTTAGTAATAATTTAATTGCTATATAATTCTAAAAAAATTTTTAATGTCTGTCAACTTCAGTGTCATTG
The DNA here is from genome assembly GCF_013202065.1 of Cotesia typhae. Taxonomy (NCBI): domain Eukaryota; kingdom Metazoa; phylum Arthropoda; class Insecta; order Hymenoptera; family Braconidae; genus Cotesia; species Cotesia typhae. The sequence goes on along the minus strand of NW_027423758.1, from coordinate 1,770,476 downwards.
ACTTCTGGAATTCCAAGCTTAATTTTGGATAAATGTGAACTTTTATTGTACATTTAATTGTATGTATAATTTAATTTTAATTAGAAAAATTATTCAAACTTAAAAAAAAGAACCGCGTTAATCATAAGACAGACTCATGCGCAATACAAGTTTACTTAATGTCAATTGTGATAACTATTTTTTTATTATTGTTCAATCAAAATAAACAGAAGGCGATAGAAATGTCAACCGTGAATAAATTATCAGATTAAAATTTTAATTATTTGCTGCGTACTTGAACACTTACATAAAGTCGCTCAATGATATTTGCAAAATGTTTTTCTACACAATTATCGGTGGGTACGTTCTTACATCTATTATTTTGTTTAAATACCCGAGACTTTTGCACAAAAAAAAGAACATTAAATTCACTTGTCAACATATAAGTCATCGAGGAGGTAAGTAATGCTTTTATTATTTTTCATGGTGACAATTTTTATTTTTATTAATAATTCTATGATTTTAGGAGCTGGAGAGAGCTATGAAAATACTATGGCTGCATTTAGAAGGTTGAGTAAAATTAAATTGAATGGCTTGGAAATTTTAATAATTTTTTTTAATTACAGGGCAGTGGCGATTGGCACGCAAATGTTGGAACTGGACTGTCAGTTGACCAAAGATGGACAAGTTATTGTTTCGCATGATCAGAATTTATTGAGGAGTACTGGAGTTGATAAAAATGTCTCCCAAGTCAATTATAAAGATTTACCTATTTTAAAACCAACATTGCCAATAGATTTTAATCCAGGTATCATTTTTTATCTGTTTTATTATGATACTAAATTTAAAAAACATCTAAAAAATTTTTACATTTTTATAATAATTAAATAATGAAAAAATGGTAAATATTTACAAGTGGGGTCAACGATTTTAATTTTCATTTTTTTGAATGAAATTTCTATTCGATTTTATTGATATATTTTTTTTTGAAAAATACACAAAAAAAAGGTACAATTGAAAAAAAAAAAGTTGATTTGCAGTTTTGACAAATTTACAAAAAATTTTTTAATTTTTTAGAAAATTGTAATATTCAGCTTTTTTCTTTTTTTTTAATAGTTTTTTTTTTTTTTATGTTCTTTCCAAAAAAATATATATCAAAAAAACGAAAAAATATAAATTTCATCCAAAAAAAAGAGAGCCAAATTTTTTCCAAAAGAATAAAAAAATTAAATTATCACAGATCAAGATTTCAAAACTATTTGTTTATTTTTTATTTTACATTGCTTTATAAAAATACAAATATGGAATGTAGGATTTAATTTTATATTGATTTTTGAGAAGTAGTTAAAAATCTAGTTACTATAAAATTTTAATATTTAATTACAATAATGTAAATAATTATATGATTATGGATTTTGCTTGTAGAATAATTTAAAGTTTTTTTTCACTGAATTTAAATTACAATAATTATTTATAAAAATCATTTGTTCATTTATTTGTGACAAATTTTTTTTGTAATTTAATTGAAAAATTAAATTTTTCAATTATTTCTTTAAAATATTTATCTAAAAGTCTAATATTAAATATTATAATTATAAATTGAATTTCAAAAATAGTTAAAAGTTTGATTGTATTTAATACACATCATTATTGCAAATTTTTTTAGTTTGTTAAACTATATTTAAATAATTAAGACTGTTATAATATGAATATTAAATTTAAATAAATTAATATAAAATACTTTGAAGTTAAATAAAAATTAGCATCTAATTAATAATTTTTTGAATTTTACAGAAGTTGAATTCGTCGGATCTGGAAAACCAGAGGAACGTAAAATTCCTTTGCTGAAAGACGTATTCGAAGAATTCCCGAACTTTCCAGTAAATATTGATATAAAAATGAACGATGATAAATTAATAGAAAAAGTATCAGAGTTAATAAAACTCTACAACCGACATGAGTACACAGTGTGGGGTAATTTCAATGACGAAATTACCAACAAGTGTTACAAAGCTGTAAGTTTAACTTAGACTAAAAAGTAAAAAAATTGAATTTTTTATACCGCTAAAGTAGCTAAAAATTATTTATATAATTCTGTTATTATAGAATCCTAGTATCAACTTGCTATTTTCAATGCGCCGTGTCATTCTTCTTATTTTATTTATGTACACAGGGCTTTTGCCTTTTATACCGCTTAAAGAGAGCCATTTAGAAATATTTTTACCTTCTATTTATTTGAGGTGAATTTGCAAATTATTAGCTTTTAATTTTCACCTTTAATTATTTTATAATAAACCTGTTTTTATTTTTAGACGAAGATCCACTCCAGTAGCATCATTTTTATCCTACGAAAAAATAATTTGTCGTAGTATAGATTTGTTACTGATGAGGCCTTGTTTGTTTAATCACTTAAAAGCTCGAGGAATTCAAGTAAATTATTCACTAGCCGACTATTGATCAACAGAAGTAATTAATTTTTAATATTTTCAGGTTTATTTCTGGGTCTTGAATTCAGAAGAAGAGTTCCAGCAAGCCTTTGAACTTGGAGCTACCGGGGTGATGACAGATTACCCCAAAAAGTTAAAAAAATTTTTGGAAAAAAGAACCAATCCTTGAGTAAATGCACAGAGTTAATACACCACCAAGTATTTCAATCCACTGCAGCATTTACAATTATATTATCCATTTTAAGCTACTTTCAGTCTTGTATTTAATTTCAATTTTTTTTCTATTCAGTGGATAAATGCACAATATTTATGACCTGAAAAAAAAAAAAAAAAAAAAAAAAACTGAAACAAATAAGTATCATACCAAAGACTGTTTATTTATGTTAATTATGAATATTAAAATTATCAAAAATTATAAACAGTACAAAAATAAATTTACGTACATTAAAACTGAGCGATCATTGCAATAATAGAGCAAAATAATAAGCATTCTTCCAGGTACAATTGTAAAAATAATTACTGATTCCTCTCCGACTCACTGGTTCCATGTCCGCACCTATGGAAGACCTTCTCCGTCGAAGTTTCATCTCCATTGTCTTCAAGTTTCAACGTGTAGTAGTAAACATTTTCATGACAATAAGCACATTTGGATCTCGACGGATGATTTTTGTTAAAGTGTTTTTCAATTTCTGAGAGACTGCTGACAATTTTCACTTTGCAGTCCTCGCAGAAAGCGCTCGTTCGGTCTCGAAATCTTTCATGAATTGAGTCCGTTACCATCCGACCGTTTATTTCTCCTGGTTTGTTACTTTCAGACATTATTAATTTTATTTTAATAATTAATTACTTCCAGGCTTTAAATATGTCTACCTGTTGACAAAATTATATTTGTTACTGCGGTAAATGAGATGGAAAAAACTTAAAATTAATTACCAACTATTGACTTCAATAATCTTTTGAATTGACAGTCATTAATTGTCATACAACAATTAAAATTTTAATTTAAGCAATTTAAAAAAAAAAAAAAAATTCATAACACATTTTGATTAAATGACATCGGTAAGTTTATGTCAAAAAATTATAATGAAATCATGATATTTGATCGTTTTTAGTATTTTTTTTTTTTTTGAACAAATAAATTTTTTAAATTATTTTTTAATATTTAAATTATTTGTTAAATAAAATTAAAAAATAGTTAAGCGTCTGCTGATTTTACTCTTGTTAAAATAATGTAACTTTTGATTATTTTCAATTCATTAATTTATTACTTATAAAATGTCACTAAAGTTAGCAGTCACTTGATCATTTTTTAATCTTATTTAACAAAAAAATTTTTATAGAAAAATTATTTATAAAAAATTGGATTTTTAATTTTTCAAAATATTTACATGCCAATTTTTTTTTGCCGTAATTTATTTGTTAAAAAAATTCTTAAGATTATTAAATATCTGCTAAATTAATTTTCATACTTATAAATTGTTTATTAAAGAAAGATTTTATATTATTTAAATTTTTAATCATAATTAATATAGTTCAAGAACATTGTTTTAAAATTTTTTTTATTTTTTAGGTAAAAGGGCTTGACATAACCTTATCTTCCATATGCAAATTTTCATAAAATAATAGATAATTGCACTCCAAGTTCATATACCTTTCACTTCCAATCATGAATTAAAGCGCGCTGCTGCCATTGGAATGTTTTTTTTCTGATCAATTGATAATTGACTGAAAAATTTTTAAAAATCAATAAAATACCACCAACTGTATATTTTTCACTGACAATACTGAACTATATATATTTTTTAGCATGCAAAATTACAATAATGAATTATTTAGCTTACATCTACATAAATACTTAAAATGACATTAAAGTTAGCAGTCATTAGAGAATTTTTAAATTTTATTTAACAAAAAAACTAATATTAAAAAATGATTTTAAAAAAATTGGATTTTTAATTTTTTTTAATTTCTAAATGTCAATTTTTTTTTGCCATAATTTTTTTTATTGAAAAAATTATTAAAAAAAAATTAATTGAAAAAATTTCACTTGTAGAAAATTTTTAAAAATTACACATGCAATTTTTTAAAAATGTTTTTTTGTTATAATTGAATAAATCGAAAAAAATAAAAAAATTAAAAACGTCGGCTAACTATAATATTGTAATTTATTTTCATATATTTAAAAAAAAAAAATTAATTGAAATTTGTTCCAGAAATTGAATTTTATTAAATAGTTTGGGAAAAATACAAAAAAGAAAAAAAAACAAATTATTTATATAGGCTTGATCTTGAAGTGAAGTCCAATGAGCGAGAAGACGAGGCACTTGAGATCCTGAACAAGGTAGTAGAAGCATCGGAGTCCTTCAGGGTCTCGGGACTGGTTAACGTCTAGCAGAGAACCGGTCTTGGAAGTGGTGAAAGAAATGTGCTCGTCTCCGATCACAATTTCAAGTTCCTGTCTGCCGACTCTGTCCGGCTGGGGCCAGAGCGAATCGTCTTCCTGCATTATCTCGGAGTCCTGGATGATCCTCTTGAGCTCTTCCATCACGCACTGATGCACGTAAGCTTCTTTCCGGATCATCGTGTCGTTCTTGTAATTCGAGTTGTTGGCATAGCGGAGCTTGCCATCAGGACGGAACTCAAACTCGAGGAATTCGTGTCCGAACTTTCCCTTGTGTCCCACGTAGTACCGTATGTAGAAATCCGTGGACATGTTGGGAATTTTAGTTTGTATTATTTTATTAATTTACACTTTGGTTGGTTTTAACACAAACAAATTTTTTCAGAAAACGTAATGCTTGCTGGTTAACCTGAGTTAACCTATACAATGCAATTACGGTTTACGGTATAGACAATAATAAAAATTTATCAACATTGGAAGATACTTCAGCGCCGTGCGGTGAGAATATTAACTAAAAATTTGGGAAATTATTTTTGAATGTGTTTTATTAAAATTAAATGATGACACTGAAGTTGACAGGCATAAAAATTTTTTTAGATATTTATAGCAATTAAATTATTATAAAAAAATTAAATTAAAAAGTTTCACATGTAAAAATTAATTAAAATTACAAGTGAAAATTTTTAGAAGCAGTTTTTTATTGTAATTAATTTATTTAAAACATTTTTAAAATTAACAGCTGACTGCTAACTTCAGTATTATAATTAAATGACATTAAAGTGAGCAGCTGCTTGATAATTTTTTAATTTTATTTAACAAACAAATCTTTTCTGAAAAAAAATTTTTTAAAAATTGCATTTATAATTTTTTAAAATTTCTAAATCTCAATTTTTTTTCTCATTTAATTTTGCCATAATTTTTTTGTTAAAAAATTTAAAAAATTAATAAATATCTGCTAAATTCTCATGAGAATTAAAGTAGCGGATATTTAATAAATTTTAGAATTTTTTTAAGAAACAAATTAAGGCAAAAAAAAAATAGGAATAAAAAAATTGACTCTTAGAAATTTTAAAAAATTAAAAATGCAATTTTTTTAAAATAATTTTTTGGAAGGAAGTTTTTTATTAAATACAATTAAAAAATTGTAAAATTGTAACTGCTGACTTTCATGTCGTATGAGTTTTTAATGATTTTTTTTTTTTTTTTTTGAAAAAAATTATTACAAACAATTAAAAAAAAAATTTGACAGGTAGAAAATTTAAAAAAACTGTAAGGGCAAATTAAAAAAAAATTATTTTTTATTTATAATTTAATAAATGAAGTAAAAATCAAAAAGTTAAAAATGTCAGCCAAATATATTATTATTGATGGTACTGAAATCAGCTGATGATATCAAAGTTAGCTATCATTTAGCCATTTTTTAATTTTTTTTAACAAATATATTTATTCCGAAAAATTATTTTTTTAAAATTGCTTCATGAATGAAAAAAAAATTTCATTTTAATACTATTAAATTTTAACACTATTAAATTACATTAAATTAAAAATAAGAATTTTTCTAATAATGTTATTAAAATTTGTTTATTTCCAGATAATCATTTATTGATGTAACCTGAACTAATAAATAATAAATAATTCATTTTGAACAAACGACAATTGCATTAAAAGAATGAAAAAGCGCATGAATTATCAACAACTAGTCCGTAAGAATGATTTTTTCCACACACTTTTAAGTATTATATATGTGTCAGCGTATTCACAAGTTACAATTACAGAACCACATTGCGGGAAGAAGTGAGGGGTAAAGAGTTGTACACAGTCGCGTAAGGCATAAGCATGGAGCATATCAACCAATATCATCACAAACGATAAACTATTCAGCGAGCAACCACGCCGTTGATTAATAGATGTGAGAAAAAAAATATATTGTTGTTTGTAAACCGTTTTACGTCGTGTGACGTTAGTCACTTTAAAAATATGATACTGTGGCTGTAGACTAGGAAATATTTTCTTGTATGTATTCTGTATTTAATTAATTGTTTTTATTTTAATATTCTATAGAATTTAAACGGTAGATTACATCTTGTGAATCATTAAATTGTTTTTATGAACATAACTAAATTAATTATTTATATTTATCGTTTTATGTTGGTTATGCAGCAAATATTCCAGCAAAGATACAGCTGTAGTCTGCAGCGGCTCAAGATATCAGTCACGAAAAATATTTATCACCGAAACTATTGTTCCAGTCATATCACAGATTTATTATTATTGCTGAGTGGTCTTTTTAATCAGTATGAATTTGTGTCATTGCGATAGCAAACAGATTATGCTTCGCTTCAACATATAGCACGGGTAATTAATTTTTAATTTATGTTTTTTTTTTTTTTTTTATTTAATTATTATTGGTCTTGTGATTTGTTTATTCAGTCATTGAAATTTTTTTATTGTTATATTTTTTAATTTAAGGTCGTTTAATGATTATTTTTATTTTTAGAGAGAAAATTATTAACTTTAGGAGTGATAAGAAATAATATTATCTTGGAAATTTATTTTGCTAAAATTTCTATTGTTTAAGAAGAATTATTTTAGTATTTAAAAATATCGTAAGCAAAAAAATGTCAAATTATGATAAATTGTTTTGTAAAAAATTAGATAACAGTATCAAATATTTAAAAACTTTTTTTAAATGCAGGTTAAAATTTTTAAAAATATGTTTTGCATTCTTTCACGTTTGTATTCATTCTTTTAATGTTTGTATAACATGATAATTGTTTTTATAAATATTGGAAAATTCTCGGATGATTGTTATTCAAAATATAAAACTATTTCCGATAAATTAAAAAGAATCAAAATTTTTTAATGAAAAATTATAACGTGAAGTTATATAAATTTATAAAAAATTGTTTAAAGATTTAAAAAGTAGGCTTAGATAACATAAAAATAGTTTCATCTCTAAAGTTTTGATGGAGTAAATAAGTAAAGACATGTTATGCATTATCAATACGATAAAGCCATTTGACAGATAAATTAGTAGCACAAGTGATTCAAGCCTTGTACTTTATTAATTTAGTAATTAGAAATAGAACATTTAAAAATTCAAAAGAAGTTAAAAATAGATTTTTGTGTCAACGATTGATTTTAGTTGGTCATAAAAAAATTTTAAGCTATATTCTTAATGACAATTTTATCTTTAGAATATTTGACGTTATAAATTGACAACAGTGTAAATTAGAACAAAAAATCAAAAGTTTTTTATTTTTACACATCCGGGTAGTTAAAAAAAAAAAACAATATATTTGTTTGAATAGCTGTGAATTATTTGCCATTGATACGATATAAAATTTAAAGATAGTATCAGTTTGTAGTGTTAAAAAAAGTAATTATTTAATATACATATAAGTAATTACGCGACATTAAATTTTTTATTTCTGTCATTATGTTACGTAAGTTATTGTGTTCTGAAAAAATTATGTTGACCATTGGTACTGGGAATTTAAATGAATTCTTGGTTAAAATCGCAACAAAAATAATAATAATAGATAATATTAAGAAATATCTTATCAGTAGCGACTTTAAGAACATTTTTATTTTATTTATCTTAAAAAATGCAGGAAAAATTGTTACTTTGTTAATTTTAGTTTTTCTAATTTGAATTAAAAAAGAATTTAATTAAATTTAATTAAAAAAGAAAAGTAATTATAGGTAAGCTAATATATTAATAAATTAACTTTTTTTTTTTTTAGAAAATTAAAATGGTCATTCATAAAAAAATGCAAGAATCTAAAGAATTATTTATCAATAGATGAATTGTGAAGAAAATTATCAGCAAGAAGTTTCAAACCTCTGGATAACTACCTCAGTTGAGTCAACTCAAATATATTGACAAAATGGTTCAGCAAAGGATTCCTGGATTAAATGGTAAGTGGATTAAATTATTATTATTATTATTATTATTATTATTATTTTTAATAAAATAGAAATACAATAATTATAATTTAATTTTTATAATAAAATACTGATGAATATTTAGGTCACTGCGGTGGTCGTCGATTCGTGCTGACGTTAGCAACAGGAATGATCTTCGGATTCTTCTCAGCGTGTCTTTTAATTACTGCTACCAAAGATGTGCCACACATTTTAAACTGGATGCCAGGAAGGTCTAGTCTCAGAGATCCTCATCATTATTCAGAGCTTGATAATGAGGTAAATTATTTATAGCAATATAATAATAATATGATCGCAGGTGGAACTTGAAAAAATAATTAATTTTTTTTTTTTTTATAAATTCAGCTTGGACCAAATGTAGACGTTACTTTCCATGGAAATGACGAAGATTTTCACAAAGGTGAAGACAAAGTTGCTCAAGAAATGGCCAAAAAAGTTCGGGTCCTCTGCTGGGTGATGACGAACCCTAAAAATCATCAAACCAAAGCTAGACATGTGAAAGCGACGTGGGGAAAACGTTGCAATATTCTTTTGTTTATGAGTTCTGCGCCAGGTATTATTTTTTAATTTATTTAAGTTAGTGTTGATGGCTGAGGATTTATTTATCATTTTTTTATTGCAGATTTAACATTGCCAACTGTAGTTTTGTCAGTGAAAGAAGGCCGAGATAATTTATGGGCTAAAACCAAAGAGGCTTTTAAATACGCTTATGAACATTATAAGGACGAAGCCGATTGGTTTATGAAAGCTGATGATGATACGTGAGTCAAGATGTGAATATTTAGAAGTATATAATTGTTTAGTTTCAAGGTCTTAAATATTTTAATTTATGAAAGTGATAGGTATAATTTTTTTTTTTAATGTTTACAAATTTTTTTGGTGATTATTTACAAGTGAAGTCTACCATTTTCATTTTTTTGAACAAAATTTTTTTTGAAAATTTTGATGTATTTTTTTTTTTTGAAAAATTAAAAAACAAAATTAACAATTAAAAAAAAAAAATTGAGTAGTGCAATTTTAATAAATTTTCAAAAAAATTTTATATCACGATTTTTAGTAGACAAAATTTTGGTTAAAATTAAAAGTCTTAAAAGTATTTTTACAAATTTTAATTATCATTATTGTAAATTTTTTGTAAAAAACAATAATTTGAAAATTTAATCTTTAAAAATATTAATTATTCTAATTAAAAATTAAAAAAAAAATCGGGTGACCGTGAAACTAAACAATTATTTAGTACAACAATTGTTAGTTAAAAATCTTTTTTAAAAAGAATCAATTTTCTATAAAATGAATCTCAAAATTCTTAAAAATTTCGGTAATTATTTACAAGTGGGGTCAAGCCTATTTTGGGCCATAACTAAGTGAAAAATTAAAATTAAAAAAATTTTTTTTTCATTCTACTTATTTTTATGGCGGATTTATGGTAAAAAATGTGAAAGAAAAAAAAATAAAGACTTCGATAGCTTTTTTGCTTTCAAAAGTTGGAAAAAATTTTAGCTCATGTTTTTGGATTAAATTTCTATTTTATCTTTTTTTTACAGTTTTGATATATATTTTTTTGAAAAGTACATAAATTGAAAAAATTAAAAAATTGAAAATCACAATTTTTTAAAAAATTTATAAATTTTTTTGAAAATTTGTTGGAATTGTGCTAATCAATTTTTTATTTAAATTATCCATTTTTTTTGTATTTTTCAAAAAAAAAAAAATATCAATAAAATTAAATAAAAATTTCTTTAAAAATAATGAAAATTAAAATCGTTGACCCCACTTATAAATATTTACCAAAATTTCTTATTACAAAATCTAGCATTTAAATAATTATCAATAATAATAATAATCAATAAAAATTACAGGTACGTGATAGTAGAGAATTTACGATACATGCTATCGTCATACAATCCTTTATCTCCATTGTACTTCGGCTGTCGCTTCAAGCCGTTTGTGAAGCAAGGCTACATGAGTGGTGGAGCTGGATATGTCCTCAGTAGAGAGGGCCTAGAAAAATTCATAGAAGAGGCCTTGCCAGACAAGACCAAGTGTCGTCAAGATCCCGGCGGAGCCGAAGACGTTGAGATGGGTAAATGCTTAGAGAATGTCGGGGTGAAAGCGATGGACACGAGAGACCCCCACGGCAGAGGGAGATTTTTCCCGTTTGTGCCAGAGCACCACTTGATTCCCAATCACGTTGACAAAAGCTTCTGGTACTGGAAGTACATTTACTACAATACCAAGGATGGTTTAGATTGTTGCTCAGACAGTGCTGTGTCATTTCATTACGTATCGCCAAATATGATGTATGTTTTGGAGTACTTGATTTATCATTTAAGACCCTACGGTATCACGCACAAGGTTCAGGATACCGAAAGTGTATCCCCATCCGTGAAACCGACTCTTAGCATTACGGAGTCCTAGTCTTTAATTAGTAATTAAAAATAATTATAAGAATCAGTGATTTCAATATACTTTTTCAAAGATGTGAATAGTGAGTTATTGAAAATATAATGCTAGTCAGCTGCTAATATTAATTTTAAGAACTTCACGTACGAGTGATACATTTAAGTACTATTAAACATTTAATCGGGTTTAGAAATATCTTGCGGCACACAGAGCACAATAATTGCTGGAAAAATATTAATTTTAACAATCAAATATTGGCTAATTTTTTATGATAAAAATTAATTAATATTACAGGATGGCGATTTAAATTAATTGACTGTGAAAAAAAATTTTTTTATGAATGCTGACTTGTAAAAAAAAAAAAAAAAAAAAATTGTCTTTAAATAAAAGTAGAATTTTATAAATTCAATAAATTAATATATACCAATATTCTAATTAATAAGATATTAATTGTTGCAAAAAAAAAAAAAAAAAAAAAAAAAAAAAACTTTGTAAATATTTTAAGGATTATTCGAAAATAAGAAATAATTAAAAATCTTTTTGTAGAAAATTGTAAGGGGTATCTTATAAAGTATTGTCAAATTTACGACATTTACCAAAATAATAATGCTCAAAAGTAAAACAGATTTTATCGAAAAAACTTTGTCTTTAGATAAAATTTAGCGTTATCGTTATTTAATCTGATGATAAAAATTTACGAATATTTAATAATTTTAAAAAACTAATCACCATCCTTATAAAATTTTTTGACACTGGTGTAATTGAAAAAAAATTGCACGTATTCCGAAAAAATAAAAATAAACAAAAACACTTACAATTCTGATTAATATATCTATATATATATATATATATATATATATATATATATATATATATATATATATATATATATATATATATATATATATATATATATATATATATATATATATTAATAAGTCTTAATTAATATATATACATATATATCGGTGTATTTAATATTCATAATAATAATATAATAATAATAATCCCAATAATAATAATAATAATAATAATAATAATAATAATATTAATAATAATAATAATAATAAACTACCCAAGTAATAAATACTATAGTTACAAAGTGAGTGAGGGCGGTTTTATGAATAAAAAAACCAATTGTTTGGGGATTAGGATTTTTTTCTATGTACAAGTAATATTTGTACTATGTAACTGACGCAGTTTAACCATCTTAGCCCTTGCATTATCAAACATGCTCCAGTTCCTTACATCTCATAATATAAGTCCTTAATACTCTAGATTTTTTTCGTAGAATCAAAAGTGCGGAGGAAAAAGTTTGTCTCTCTTTTTTTTTTCTCTTATCCTTTTTTTTCTTTTTTCAATCTCGTCATTTTAGATCACCACGTCAATCACGTCATTTCACCACATTTTTTTTAGATACTTATAATTGTCTAATATCAATAATTAAAGATTTAGTTAATAAATTATTTAAAAATAATTAATATTTTACATAATTATTATTATTATTATTATATTGTTATTATGATAAAGGTCATCTATTATGAATAAAACATTTATTAATTTACGTTTGTTTTTGTTCATCGAAAAGTGTTAGCCAACATGACTAGGCCCCTTTCAAATAATTTTCTTCTTTGGAAAATTTTTAATAATTTAATAACAAAAGATCACTGGCGTTGATTCAATAGCCTTTTTTTTTTTTTTTTTGTCACTATTCATTTCTAAAAGTTATTATAAATGTCTGAATACCATTATTATAATTTTATTAATATATAATAATATTTTTGTTTATTATTTTTAAAATTTTGATCTACCATGGGGTTTGTACATAATCAAAAAATTAAATTACATTAAAAAAAAGAAAAGAAAAAAAAAACCATTACGGGAGAGACTGTAAAAGTTTAAATAAAAGAATGTCAAGACCTTATAAACATATAGAGTGCCTCGTCCATTCGTTTCAATATTAATTTTAAAAATTATTTATCTATACAAAATTAAAAAATAACGTAATATATGTTATATTACTTTGTCACTAATAATAATTAAAAGCTTTGTACAAAAATTTAATTTACAATTAAAAACACTTGAATTATGTATCCCTATTATTTTTTTTACTAAATATTTTTTTTTTATTTTTTTCTTTTTTAATCATTATTTTTTCTTTCAAATTCAACTATCTAAATTAACGATGAGACAACAATTTTAGCAAATTATTATGCGTACTCTTTCCTCCTTCTTTTTCTCCCCCTCCCCTCTCCTCTCTTTTTAATTTATTTAATAATAATTGTATTATTTATTATAATAATATACTCAATATCTATTACACCTCCCGCCTCTAACTGCAACAGAAATACAATAGTATACAAAGATGATTTAGAAAAGAAAAAAAAAAAAAAAATTATAGTAATAATAATATCGATATAAAGAGTACTCCGACAATTGAAATATCAGTGTCTTTTTTCTTCTTTTGGTATGTATAGAAATTGATTGTAGTCATCATTAGTTAGATTCAGTTAAGAATCAGTCGAATTGTGAGTAATAATGCGATCGTGGTCGACATCAAAGTACTAGTTTACATTTATAAGGTAATTTATGGGCATAAGAATATAATTGTGCCCATGAAGCCCCGAGTGTTATTATCACGGTAATAAGTGCATAAGAGAGGTGTGCAATAAGCACCACAAGGGGAGTGGGTCTGGGTCAGACGAGGGCAGCTGCTGTGTGATAAAGCTGCATGAGCGCTTGGACATGTACCGGCAAGCAAGAAAGTCGATCCTTGGTATTCGCGTCTACAGCAAGCCAAGACAGAGCGTTGTATCCTTCCAGGACATATCTGAATAAAAAAAAAAAATTGTATTATTATTATTATTATTAATTTTTAATTAAATTAAAAAAATTATAATTTATTCTTAAATAATTAATTCTAGTGTTGAGATTAAAACAAACCTTAACACATCGGTAGTATATTGTGAGTCAAGAGGATGAGCCGTCAGAGCACTGTGCTGCTGGAGTATATCGTCGCTATTTTGCTGGATGGCCGGACTGTGGAGGTGAAGGGCGTTTTTCAAAAATGCTGGGCATACACCTTCTAGATGAGGACACGTTGACCAGAACCACGATGGCATTCGTCCGATTGGAGCTGTTGATACTAGGTATCCAAGAGCCAGTGGTTGTAAATGAAGGTTTGTTACGTCTTCTGCTTGATCAGCATTTGCGGTCTAAAATAAAATTTTTATTTTTAAAATATTCATGGTAAAATATCGGTTAAATTTTTATTGACAAAATTTACGGTAAATATTTACAAGTGGGGTCAAACATTTTAATTTTCATTTTTTTAAACAAAATTTCTATTTGATTTTATTAATATATTTTTTTTGGGAAAAAAAAAAAAAAAAATACAACTTCAACAAATTAAAAAAAAAAAAATTTTATTTCAATTGTTCATTTTTTTATGTAAAGTAAAAGACCCAGTTATTGACACTGGCCTAGTTAGTGACACTTGCAATTTTATTTTAATTAGGGAAAAAAAAAAAAAAAAAAAAAAAAACTAATAAATTAATAAATTTAATTTTTTAATTATAAATTTTTAAATAATTGTTTTTTTGGAAACATTTTATTTTTTTAATTAAAAAAAAATTGCAAGTTTTTTTATGTACTTAAAAAAAAAATATATATATCAAAAAAAGATAAAATAGAAATTTTATCCAAAATCATGAGTGCCAAAATTTTTTCCAACTTTTGAAGGCAAAAAAGCTATCGAAATTTTTATTTTCTTCTTTATCATAAATGTGCCGTAAAAACAAGCAGAATAAAAAAAATTTTTTTAAATGTTAATTTTTCACCTACTTATGGCTCATAATGGGGTTGACCCCATCTGTAAATAATTACCAAATTTGCTTTCAGTACTGTTTAAACATACCTTTGGTGTACTACTGCAAGGGAATGGACTACCAGGGCCGTCATGATTGCCCATACCAAAGCCACCTCCATCGCCGCCTAAAGGTGATTCTGGCCGATGCGGGCTATTGCAAGGACTTTGTCCACCACCCGCACTTTGCTCAGGCCAGGCATTGAAAATATCACCAAGATCTCCCATACCCTCCATCCCTTCATTCATGTCGTCGTTAAGAGCCGAAAATAGTTCATCATCACCAAGTTCTGGTCCATTTATATGCTGCTCTTGGAATGCAGTCTGTGATGACTGTAATTAAAAAATAATTATGTAAGTAACGTTGATGATTTTTTAAAAAATTTATTTCATTGAAACCATTAAAAAAATTTTATTGTTTTAAAGCAAGCATAAAATTTTTCGTTAAAGTGTAATAAAAAATTTTTTCTACTTGATTAAAGACGATAAAGTTAATTTTTGCATTTTGCATTTAATTATTTAAAAAATTCACATTTTGCATTAATAAAAAAAAATGTTTTTCTTAATGCAAAAGTGAATTGAAATAAAACTTACTTGTGTGGTTGCTGAAGTAGGGAAAACAAGTATGTGAGTACAAGTAACATCTTGAGGTGTGGAGAGTTGACAATTAACAGATGCTTGACTAAATCTTGAGTCCGGTGTAAACTGATCAGCCATTAATCGAAGTGTCGAATCGGGTTCAAGTGACACGAGACAAGCACTTAATACACAGGGTGCAGCAGACGGGTATAAAAGAGCGCACTGCTTGCAAAGTTCTTTCAATTGTTTTGAAGCTTTCAATAGTGCTTTTCGAGATAGGAGCCAGCCCCAACTTTTTAATTCACCGTGACCTATTCGGCCAACTCTACCTACAACTAGCCTCCATGGTTGCACCTGTAAATAATTTAAATATTAATTAAAATTTATGATGAAATTAAAAAAAAAAAAAAAAAAAAAATACTTACGCCTTGCGACATGACACCGACTATAAAGTCCATAAGTTTCTGAAGTCCAATCCGTCTAGCAGACACACGTTTTCTTCTTTTACGATTTGGCACATCAATATTGATAGCAGCAGTCTCAAAAATTTCCCCGCGATCGTCCGTCGCGACTGCGAGCAATCGCGATTGATCCTCACTCAGGCAATAACTGAGGTACATAACAGCACACTCTTCTGGGCCAGCGATGCCGAAAGACTCAGGCGCCTCACTTTTAGATCGTAACGGCGCAAGTACGTACGCCGGCGTGTACAAACGGTAAGGTGCTTTGTTAAGTTCCTGCATATCATTCGAAAATTTTTCAGACTATAAATTTCATGCGTAATATAATTCTATTATTCTTTAAATCTAAAGTCTTGATAGTGATCCAAGTACTTACATTTTTATTTTTAAGGAATATGTCGGCTGCTGCTGCGGTACCAAAACCAGTGAGACTTTTTACTGTTGAATTGTGGTTCAGCAGTCGTCGACCTTGCAAAAATACGTTCAATGCCAATGAACGCATTTCGTCTTGGATTTTCCGTCGTTCACGTGCTCGTCCTAGTTCTATTATGCTTTCCAGAGATATCAACTGTAAATATTTAATTTATATGTTAGTGTTATAATTTTAAAATAATAATATCACAAATAATTTTTATATTGATTTAAAAAAAAAAAAGATTGTGACCTTAA
Source organism: Cotesia typhae (assembly GCF_013202065.1). NCBI lineage: Eukaryota > Metazoa > Arthropoda > Insecta > Hymenoptera > Braconidae > Cotesia > Cotesia typhae. Next base: position 1,753,724 of record NW_027423758.1, on the reverse strand, counting down.
GGGATTATACGCACGTAGAATTTAAATAAATTTAATTTTTGCAACCTACATACATTGAGATATGTCGACAGAAAATTTAATCTCAATTAGACTAGTTTTTTTTCATGTTATATTCATATTTTTAAACTTTAAAAACCTTGTCCTCCAAGTCTCTAATTTTTACAAAATTTTTTTAAGTAAATTTTTTAGTAATTCATTCACGAATTAATAATTCTGATAAATATTTTATATTTATATAAACAATTTAAGACTGAAAATTTCATCGAAAATTAATAATTTTTTTTTTGTCAAGACATTTTGTTAAAAATAAATTTTTTCATTATTGCTTCAATTAATCACTAAATATCTTATATCAATTAAATTTTAGAATTTTGATGATTCAAAATGAAGATATCATGTTCACTGTAAGTAACTTTTCATAGAAAATCTCCCTGAGATCGTCTGCAGGAGCTAGAAAAATAATTATTAAAAAAAAAAAAAAAAATTGTTTAAGTTCAAAGTCACAACTATTTATATACATATCAATTTTAACAATGATACTGAAATCAGCAAACATCTGATAATTTTAAAAATTTTTATAACAATTTAATTATGATAAAAAAATATTTTTGAAAATTCGCTCTTAAATTTTTTTAAAATTTAAGCAAATGGAATTTTTTCATAATAATTTAATTAATAATTATTATATTATTAAATTGGTTTTTACAAGACTGTAACCCATATTTTCCACATTTTTGCTATTACCACAGTAATTCCTTTTTTTTTTTTTTTTTTAAAGTGTCTTTTTTTTTAATTATTCTAAAGTCCTTAATTATTATAAAAATTTAAAAAATTGTAAGATATCTGTTGAGTTCATTGTCATATTTTTACATTAATAAATTAAAATCTTATTCAGAAACATGAATTTTTTTTTTTTTTTTTTTTTAGCTTTCTGTGCGTATAACCCTAAACAGTCATAATAATTACTAAACCAGATATTATTAAACTAAAATATTAAATTAAAATCAAACCTACTTGAACATTAATATTAGATCTCAAATTTTCAGGCATAGCATTGATAGCAGCAGAATACGCCCTTAGAAGTGCAAGAATAGCCAAACGCCGTCGATCAGAGTTCTCAGGTCCACCCACGGAAAAAGGTTCAACAATATAAACAACAATAGAGGGAGGTTCAACTTCCTCTTCGTCGGGTCCAATGGTAGCGGTGGTCGAGGTGGTAGAAGTATTAGACCCGGTGGAGGACGAGGATGTCGAGGTGTTAGCTGCGTTGATCGACGCAGCTGACATATTACTCGAAGTACCAGGCTCGGTCTTGATATTTATCGCCACGGGGTTGATCGCCGACGTGGCATTCCCAGCGATAGAATTCGAAGGAGAGCTGGGTGGGATAGCCGGCGTGACATTTCCCATAGTAGAATTAGCATTGGGGGTGGTATTAGATGACGGCGTTTCACTTGGCGCGGCTTCACTGTCTCCAACAGGTTCCGCTTTAACGGTGATAGTGCTTCCATCCGGAGTCGTTGGCATCGACTCACTCGGCGGAACAGACGGTGACTGTGACTGAGACTGCTGGTGGTGGTGGGAGTGCTGGGACTGCTGCTTGTTATTAGAATCCGGATCCAACAAACTCCTGTCTTGAATAACTTGAGTCAAATACGGCGCCAGTCGATTACTGCAGACCTGCGCGTAAAGCCTCAGCTGTTCGCCCAACTGATTGTCGCCCAATAATTTAAACCAGTCGTCGATCAACGGCTGCTTGGACCACTTCTGACTGGATGACTTCCCGACGCGAATTATTCCATCGCGGCAAGCCTTCGTTATCGGCGTGTGCTTTCCTAGCTGGCAGATCTCATACGTCGTCGACAGCTCGCGAAAAAAGTACTTCACCTTATTGATCACAGGTTCACTATCCGGGGCCAAAACAACGTACGCGACGTCACGTGGCCCCGCGTAAGGTTCCAGCAAGAGCTTTTCCCAGTAACTGAGTGCATATGGAGACAGAGATAACCAATCTCTGTCGTAACCAACAACCAAAGCTGGTATCGGTTGCGGCTCGCATCGATCTTCAGTTCCTCGACCCGCAAGACGATGAAACTGACGCCAAGTCAACGGCCCAGTAACAGTATACGGCGCTTCCCACATTCTAGTAGTGCATTTTTTCTGAACAGCATCTTGAAGCAGTGGCTGGAGTGTCCGCATCATCCGAAGAATATCTCCGTTGCACTGAGGACCTCGGGCTTTTATAAAGGCCCACCGGTGAACGCCGACAGATTTTGCTGTTCTTTCTACAGCGTTATTTTCTATCAATTTGCCTTGCTCTAGTGCAATCAAAGACACTTCATTTCCGTCATTAAATTCCAATGTGTTGAGACTCGGAACGAGATTTTGATGATTATTGTTACTGTTATTATTATTACTACTATTATTACCATTACTAGTACTGTTATTATTATTATTATTATTATTATTATTATTATTATTATTATTATTGTTGTTGTTGTTGTTATTATTACTATTATTATTGTTATTGTTACTGTTATTATTGTTGTTGTTATTATTATTACTACTGCTATTACTACTACTGTTACTATAATTATAACTTTTATTGGCTGCGTAAATCTTGGCAGCACGGTACAAACTACTAGCCGAACTTTGAATGATTGCACATTGTTCGCGAACAAGTTCTAAAACACTTGGAGTGATAACATCAATTTCTTCAGAGCCGGGTTTGCTTTCACCACCAGAAACAACAGCAAGCAACGAGCTCTTTTTCTTCTCTGAGGGATCTTCAGCGATTCCCGCAATCTCGAGCTCGTCTTCGTAGAACAATCCTGCTTGGGTCGCCAGCCGACGATACACTACTGCACTAAAACCACAATTGCACCTTAACTGTTCCTCATCTTGAAATAACGCACTACTATTGGCCCAAGCACCAGCGAGATAAACTGCGTCAGCGCCTTTGATATTTCCAACGACTTTCTGCCCGTAATTACAAACGCAAAGACTGCAGCTGTCAAAATTATGATCGCGAAATATATTCAGTACAGTGTCACCAAGAAGGATGTTTACAACAAGAGAATTAGATTCTGGTGCGCGAATTGGACCCGGTGTGTCTGCATCGATGCTATTTATATTTTTATTTAGGTACGACGAAGTTGAAGTTGCAGGACTTGGTTGGTCGTAAGGCGGCGGTGGAGGTCTTCCAGCTGCTGTTCGATAGTGGTTGGTGACGTTGTTGGGATTTGGACTCGAAGGACACGGTTGGTGGGCTATTGCCAGTTGCTGATGCTGCTGCGGTGGTGGTAAAGAAGGTTGTGACGGTGGTTGGGGCGGTTGAAGTGTTTGTGGTTGGTCCTGATTTTGCGATTGCTCCTGCTGATCCTGAGTATTGTCTGCAGACTTTGACGAGGATGCTGAGTGAGGTGAATTCTTGTCAGAGCTGTTGTTGCTGTTTGAGTTGTTGGATGAATTGCACTGCCAAGAAGGTCTGTAAACGCAGTGCGAAGGCAGTGTAATCGGAGGCAGAAATTGGCTGGGTAAGTTCGTCAACGGAGCGTATTTCGATGACCCGACGAGCTTGAAAACCGTGGGTGGTTTGAAAACGTACGACCAGTCTGTGACTGGTTCTTCAGGAGGCGATCCCATGTTCGGATAAATATCAGGAGCGTGGCGATGCGACCGCTGAGATGCTGATAGTTCTGTTTGGTCAATCGGCGCGTCGTTCATCTGACAGGGAGAGGGCACCGGGTGTTCTAGAGAAGGTGGAGTTGGAAACATTTTCACCACCTCTTCCGGACGTAGAACTCCAACTCCGCGGTTGCTTTGCTTGGTTATGTCCAGACGAGTTTCTTCGTGCATTCCTCCGGATTTGTTCGATCCCGGTGGGGTTTGCACTTGAAGCTGGTTGAGATTTGTCTCGTCGCTCGAGGTATCCGGATCCGAGTTGTCGAATATCTGGTCGAGGTCTTTGTAAGACACTTGGAGCCCTTCGCTGGTAAATAGAGACCCGGAGTTTGGCGGCTCGTCTCGTGGGCGTCTCAGACCATCAGCTCCTACCACGCCGTGATCACCGCTGCCGTTATCGTCGTCTCCGGCGACGTCAAACTCGTAGGGATCGTTTCTATTTCTTTCACCTTCTTCTCTTATGCGTTCGGTGTCTTCGCCTTCTCTGTCACCGTTTCGCCTTTCTCCACTTCTTGTACAGTCACCCTGAAAAAAGTAATATATTTTTTATCTACTGTTATTGATTAGTGACTAAGTAATCATACATTTATACTTTATTATTTAATTTAGTATCAATTATTTAAAATTTAAAAATTGTTTTGTTTTTGTCAATTCGTATAAAAATAAATAAGGTGAAGTACCCAATACTTAAATGCTATTTTTTTTCATGAACAAGATACTAAACCGTAAACCGAACAATTATAATAATAATAATAAATAAAAAAAAAAAAAAATGGTCTATTAAAAAAAAAAAAAAAAATTGTACCACTCATTAAAATAGTCTTTTTTAAATAATGCATATTTTTTGCAAAAACAAACTATAATTTTTATATTAAATTTTAGAATTTAACTACACCTTCAAATTTCCGAAGCGGTATCCAGAACTTGAACAAACTTTAATAGATTTATAGACTAGTGATCAGCATTGATTTGTATCAATTATTGCAAATTAAATAAATTCTATAGTTAAAAATTATTGAACGTTTTGAATTGAGTTTTTTTGATTTATAATTGAAAATTTGCTTTGTCATTCATAAAAAATGTAAGTAAAAAATTAAACAAAAATATTTGTCATTTTTAAATGAACGTATTAAATATTCATAGTATTATTTTTAATATTAATCAATAATATGTTATAATTGTTTTGATATTTCAATAAAACATTGAAAATTTTTGCTGTGCCTATTGCGATATATTTTATTTGCTCAACTACTACTCCTTTGATAGTCTACCTTAAAATTATTGTCAAAATATAAATATTCAATTATCTTTGTTATTTTGCGCTTCAATCAATTCAAAATTATTTATATTTTCATGAAAATGACTAATTTGAATTAATAATTCTTTTTTTATATTAAAAGTAGGGTCAAATACGTTTTACTTTGAAACCTGTTCAACTACTGAGTACTTTACCTTATTTACGATTTTTTTTATCATTAACGCTGATTAAAAAAAAAATAATTATTCTCAGTGCTTACCAACATGACACCAGGTTCTTGTTTGATTTCAAATTTAGTAATTTGTGGGTGATTTGTCGGTGAATTAGTAATCGCATACAAATTACTAGCACGCCGATGAAGAGAAGTAACTGGAGAAGATGGTTTAAATCTCTTAACGGGATGATTAAGCCAAGCCTCTTGAGTAGAATAGTCATATAGCCAAGAAAGCGGAGGTTCATCCTCCAAAAGCGCACCTTCATACTCTCTCGAGGAAAGGATCGGTCGCTTCAATGTGTTCTCAGTTATTATATTTACAACTTGACTATTATTGGTATTATTATTGCTGATGGAATTGCTATTGTTAGCAGTGTTGCTACTGGTATTACTGTTGTTGGAACTTGAGTTGTTATTGCTACTGCTGCTATTATTATTATTATTATTATTATTATTATTATTATTATTATTATTATTATTATTATTATTATTATTATTATTATTATTATTATTATTATTATTATTATTATTATTATTATTATTATTATTATTATTATTACTGTATTATTATTATTATTATTATTATTATTATTATTATTATTATTATTATTATTGTTGTTATTGTTGTTGTTGCTATTACTACTATTACAGCAGGCAGAGGCTTTAGATCCGTGCAACAATGACGGAGCCGCATTAGGGTGACTCGGAGGGGGCTGAGGGCTCAACGTCGGCATCGTCGGGTCCACCGACGGCGGCACAGATGCTGGTTCTGAATGAGGTGTTGGAAGTGGTGACGGTGCTGGCGAGCTTGGTGAACCAACAGATGGTACTGGAGGACAGTCACCACCGGTAGGAGGGCCTCGAGAATATGAAGGTGGTCCATCGGGTGGTGTATTCGGTGCATCATTGCTTCTAGTTGAAATCGACCTAGATGTCAAAAATTTTTATTAATTTAATAATTCTTCATTTTCAATTGACAAGTATTATTTTAAAAAACCATGAAAATTAAGTTAGCCGACATTTCAAAATTTTTAGAAATTTTTTTATTGAAAAAATTTTAATTAATTAAACTCTAAAATTAAACATAAAAAAAAAATTCACATGTAAAAAACTTGAAAAACTATTTTCAATAAAAAGCAATTTTTTAGAAATATCTTTTTAGCTGTAATTTTAATTAATAAGAAAAATAAAAAATTTTTAGACGTCTGCTAACTTCAGTGTCATTAAAAAATCAAATGAATATGACTGATTAAGCAATGATAATTAATTTTATTAGAATGATAATGTACCATTGTTTAAAATTTTTATTTTGCTTGTAAAAAAATAAATTTTTTAAAAATTATATCCTTTAAAAAAAAAAAAAAAAAAAAAAAATGAAAATATTTGTAATAAAATTTTTGATATAAATTTTTATAAAAATTATTTTTTCTGTCAGTTATCGATAAGAAGCCTTAAAAAAACTAAAACGACATTGACACTACCACCACCTGGAAAATTACAACAAATTATTATCATGCTTAAATGAATAATTTAAATAAACTAATTAACAAACTAAAGTCATGCAATAACAACATGCAAATGATTTTAATAATTAAATATATATTTATAATTTTAAAAATGACACGCATTTAAATGTTAAAGATTATTGAGGATTATTTTGTTTAGTATTAAAAGTAGTCGATTGAAATAAAGCATTGGATTAAAATGTGGATTAATAAATGTAAATGATCCAATGATGATTAATCATAATTATGTTATTGCGCGTGAATTACAATAAAGGAATAAAATGTAAGTACGACGTTTATTGATTATTTAAAAAAAAAGCTATAAAATTTCGGGGCAAAATACCCACCTGGGGGCATTAGCAAGAACAGAGGGGGAAGAAGCATCCCACGGAATGGTAGAGCGTCGATGGAAAGGTACGACAGCCCTTCGTCCACCTTTATCAACTCTCTCCCTCTGATTTTGAGAGGAAGCCAGATTCTTCCAACCCCCGGGGGTTGTGCACCTGTAACCGATGCGTTTTCAACCTCTCGTTTTCTATCTTTTTTTATTTTTTTAATTTTTTTTATTTACTTATCTCAAGTAACATTTAATTATTTTTTATTTTTTATACATATATATTTATCATCGAGACATGGATTTACATGCAAGTACTGTGACGTGAAATAGATTTTTTAAAATTGGTTTCTAATAAAAAGTTACATGCAAAAAAATAATAAACGTCACACGGCTGCTACTATTTTTAAAAACCATTTTTCGATGCAAATTTATATCTATTTATAATATTTTTATCAAGCACATAATTAATAATTCTATTTATTGGCATACAGATATTTTTCTTCAAAGACGTTCATACGCTAAACTTGATAATTTTAATTATTAAAAATAAATTTCATCAAAAATTTTTTTTTCATCGACTAACGCATGAACGTACTTAAATAAAATAAATATAAATAATTACTAAAAAGACACTATCGCAAATTTACAATCATGCTTTTTAATAATCAACAGCAAAATTGAAAAAAAAAAAAAAAAATTACAGAGATAAAAAATAATTGCTGAAGTATCTAATGCTTTGAAATTAAGTATGATTGTAATTTATTCCCATAACAAATAGGGAAAAAAAAAAAAAAATAAATATTAAAAATCAATTGGTAGCTCAACAGTGCGACTTACTTAGAACACATGCAGGAAGACTTTTGAGTTGGATCAATAAACGTCCAGGTACCAAGCTCTACGGAAGATTCATTTGTTTTGGAAGTGGATAAAGACGATGATCCAAGAATACATTCAGCCCAAACGCGCTCGGGCATTTCGGTTGATGGTTTGCTTTCGCCTTGAATGTAATTCAAATAGTCATAATTAGCTGCCGCGGGACTGTAAGGAGGCGAGGGTGGCAATTCAATAGGCACGTCGTCCATGTCAGTGACGAGAACGTAGCACGAAGGATATCGCATCCTGACGCCACCGACAAGCACCTCTACAAGAGGTGGAAGACCAGGTTCAATATTGTTGTTGTTTATCGGATAAAAGTGTTTCCACTCATCGAGAAATTGTGAGTCAATGCGACTCGACTGTCCTGTCAGCGTTCCGGCGAGACCATACGGCGCAAGAATCACTAAAAAGTAAATAATATAAATCAGTAAGCGTTATTTATTTATTAAAGAGGTCAATTACCTTTAGCATCGGCCTGAGATGCCTGTGTACGCTGAAGGCAAGCTCTAGTGAGGTACCGCACTGCGGGGTGCTGCCTGACATCGACACTTGCACAAACAGTACTGTCACCATGTACAAAAAATGCAAACGAGAATGACAAATGACTGCTGCAACAAAGTTTTATTTTTTTTTTAATTATTGTGTAATTTATAATCAAATATTTTTAACTATTAATTATTCTTGTATTGATTTTAGTCAGATTCAGTGATTAATAATCTTACCTGTTGCAATGATGCTTCTCGAAACCGTCATAAGGCTGAACGAACCATTTTCCAAGGCGAACAAAGTCACGAGACAGTAAACAACGTTCAATGAGATTATGGAGAGCCTTGAAGAGTAATGAACGGCATTCATACGAGAGGCCGCTTTCCCAAGAGCCTTGCTCACTTTCTATTTATTGTTAAAACAATTAAATCAATAAAATAAGTAATCTTTCATTTTAGTTTTAATTATTATTTTCAAATGATACGAGTCATCATCCGATTGGACAAAACACACGTGGTACGTCGTTTTATCAAGTTCGGTCGATAACATATTCACATTCAGACCAATCAAATTAGCCGTTTCACAGGTAGAGTAAGAATGAACTAGATATATAAATTTATTTCACTGACATTAGAAGACACTTGACTATTTTTTTTTAATTTTATTAAAAAAATTAATTATTTACAGAAGATCATTTTTAAAAATTGTATTTAAAATTTTTATAATTTTTCCATGCGAAATTTTTATTGTCATTAAAAAATTATAAATTATCTTCCCATTTTTACCAAAATTTTGTCTGCTAAAAATCGTGATATGCCCACATATATTTAGTGATTTTTAATAATTAAAAAAAAATTTTTTTCCCTTTTAAATTATTCTACTTTTTATGAATTAAAAAAAAAAAAAAAAAAAAAAATGGCAATTATTTACAAGTCAAAAGTTCAAACCTATTTTTGGCTATTAATTACAAAAAATTAATATTTCGATAGTTTTTTTGCCTTAAAAAGTTGGAAAAAATTTTAGCTTTTATGTTTTTGGCTAAAATTGATATTTTATCTTTTTTTAATGTTTTTTTTTTTTTATTTATTTTTTTTTTTTTTTTTGAAAAAAAAAAGAAAATGATAGATCCCACTTGTAAATAATTAACAAAAAAATTTACGTCCATAAAAAAAAAAAAAAAAAAAAAAAAAAAAATTAAAAATTTGTAATTTTCTTAATACTTGTGAAACAGCCGATTAATAATAATAAAACTGAATTAAATACTTACGGCTGCCAATGAGCTCCGGTGAAACAAGACCCGACAAATCGGGTTCCTCTCCATACCAAAATATCCAGAGCTCTTTAGCAGCGGACAGCGACAGAGGTGGTGGAGCAGGCGAAGGTGCTATACCCATGTCAAATATTGCGCCTGTACCAGTAGCAGCCGGCGTGGCCGCCACCCGTCGCCACACACAAAGTATGTCGCTTGCTAGACACCGCGAAAAACTCGACAATACTGGATCTTCAAGGGGGGTACCCACGGATCCACCAGCCATCTCTCCCCACACGAATTTCCGCCATTTTATCCCGCATAGATCCGTCTGGAATTAAAAAAAAATATTAATTATTAATTACACTACGAAAGGTCATGGTCAAAGTATAAATAAAATAATAAAAAAGATTGATAATTATAATTTAAAAATACAGGATCTGAAATAAAATAATGGCACCTGTTACACATAGCTTTCCTCGATTAGCTTTTTATACTTGAAATAATTATAAACTCTCGGCTGGTGCTCTTATTCGAGCTCATTGAAAGCTCTCATAGCTTTGAGTATGGTAGTTTATGACAACAGTCAGTACTTATCTCACTGAGAGTTTCACGTGGGCTTGCGTTAGTATTGTGTTGGAAACCACTAAGACTCCTTACTTGTGTTTGTTAATTTGATGCGCATTATGTCATCAGTCATCAGTCTTGTGACCTCAACAACTTTTAACAAAGTAGCTTGGAATATTTTTAAATGGTTTACCTCTTTCTATTTTTAATAATAAAAAATATTCACTCGAATAAAGAGCACGAGGGGAAGAGACGTAGAGTTACACCGTATGATGGTTTGTCAAGCTTCACGTTGATCAATACATGAGCAAGACGGTGTACAAGTCTGCCCGCGTGACTACGGAATTTTAAATCCATTTTTTTTTTTTTTTTAAATATTCAATATCTACTTTAATTTCATTTAAATGTTATTGTTTGCTGTCATTTGATGCGGTTTTTAATACTGATAAATAAGTTGACATTACAAATGTCAAACCAAAGAGTTTAGAAATTACAATGCTTGTAAATTTCCAGTCATCAAATTAATTATTTCTTCATTCTTGATAAAATTTTATTTCTTCATTTTTTCATTCATTTTTAAAATCCAAATAAATACTGAAATTTCTAGAATACTTTCAAATATTCCATCTCCACTCCAAAGTTTAGGCTTTCACCTAGCGGTTTGCTCCATTTTCTTTAGCCGCATGATATCAAGCAAGAATTAATAAAAACTTTAATTCAAATCATCTATAAAATAAATAAAAATTACATATTAATAGTTTTTTTTATTTTTGTCCATTGCAGTTATTAATTTATCGATTACTTAACCGGATTATGAGTTAATATAAAATATAAAATATTTAAAAAAAAAAAAATGAAGAAAATTTTTAAATAAAAAATAAAAATTACTTATAGAGAAATCAAAAAGTAATATTAAAAAGAGATAGAGATCCGTGTTCTCTGTTGGTATGCAACATAAAAGTGCAACTTTTCGAGGCAAGACAACAGCGCAGTAGTAAATAAAGTAAAAACAATGAAAAAAACTAAAAACAAGTTGAAATAGCAGCCGCAGCAGCGATCTATGAGAGGCGAAAGTAAAGTCTGATATTACGAAGTAACGGACAGCAGTGTGACGTCCGCTATTCGCCTCCTATCCTGGAAGGAGAGAACAAGTAGAACAAGAGATCCTCCTATTATTTTTTCTTTCCTTTTTTATTAATCTGAGGTCACGGCGATTTATCTTCAGTATAATATTTAATATTTAATAACATTATTGTTATTTCCATCGGGAATAATAACCCAGTATATTTTGGTAATTAAAAAATTAAATAGGCCTGCACCGAGAGTCACTCGAAATCTTTCTATGGACGTGGATTTTAGACTTTAACGTATACAAGCATCTATTCGAAGGAAGCTTATAGCCGATACACAAACAGTCGCCGCCACCGTTACTGTATTTCTCTTTCCTTGTTGCTCAGCTACAAATGCCTTGTTCTCTGTCTCTCCCTCTCTCCATTATGTATATACATATATATATATATATATATATATATATATATATATATATATATATATATATATATATATATATATACACGCATAGCTACGTAGATGTATGTAATGTATACGCTGCTACCTCTATAAATGTATGTATATATGTGTCGGAATATATTGTACACATCTCTAGAGAATCTTTCGCCTGCAAGTCCTTCTGTCGTTCCTTTTTTCACCCGTTTTATTTTATTATTCTGATTTTTTTAGTTTTAAAATCTGATCTTTGATACTTTTAAGTGGTTTGATCCACGGTCAGCTCAGCCGAGAGTTTATAATAAATTACATAAAAAATAATTTGTAAGCAAACTGGTAAATAAAAATCCTGAAACATAAAATCAGATAATCCAGAATGAGATGCCGCTTAGCTAAAAAGAAACAACGCCTCTGATGATAGTTTACTCAGTAGAGATCAGAGTGTGCTGTAGGACTTTCGACAAGACACTGTGTAGGTAGACGTCGTTTGATTTGGCAATAGACAGACATATAGATATTAAATAATACAAGCAGTGTATTAAATTAATAAATATGGTATATAGGTATTAAATAATACACCCGGGTAATATCTGTAAAAAGGAATCATAAAAATGATAAAAAAAGGTTGGATTTAAATTAGGATCGAATGACATAAGCTGATGAATACTAACTTGTCTTTTTAAAATCTAATTGTCGGAGCAAGAAAACACTAGAGTACTCACCAGTGCGAAGAAATTCGTGTGGCAATCCTCCAAGCTGGCTCCGTTAGTCTGATGCGACGGGTGCGTCATGGCTTCTCCATCGTACACTCTCTTTTATCACGGTTGTCAAACTCCTCAGTAAGCCCAACACAACACCCTGGTGAACTTAACTAGAGGATTAATTAATTGTCCACCACAATAGTATTTATCACCAACATTTAATTGGATTTTCACCTTTCAATGGCGACTGTAAAATGGCGGACTGCACTGAGCACAACAAGCAATACCAGACACAGACGGGAGGCCAGCCACTAACTAATGATACTATCACAGCGCCAGCTACACGACGCAATGCAAAAACCTTAAACGATCATAACTTAAACACACTTTACTTAAAACTTGACGATAATTTTCATTCTGATACTCACACTTCTCACCAATTATTATTTTTATTATTAATCTATTGTTATCCTTACAGTTATTTTATTTTATAAATATTCAAACACTTCGTTGATTAACTGGAACTACTATCACTGCACTTGCTGGTGATTCTACTGATGAACCCATATAAATAAAAAATATCCTCAACATGGCGGCTCTCATCAAGCATGGCTCTCTCATTTATCCTCATTCGGCTAAAAATTCATTGCTCTCATTAATAAAGGTTTGTTATTATTTACATATTTATACACACATTATTATTTATCAACAACAATTATTTATTTTTATTGTTGACATTCCATGCCACTACCATTTATTTATTTTTTTTTTTTTTTTTCAACAGAAACTTTATAATTAATTTATCAAATCAATATACATATATATGTATATTTAAATTTGTATTAATTTATTTTTAATTAATGTATTTTATTTGTTCACTGTCACTAATACAATTTTAATAATGATTATTATGACTAAAGGCGCCAGTACGTCACGATGTCGTAAGATGTAAAGCTAACAGGGCCAAGCAAAAACAAAAACAATCAACGATCAAAGGAAAATGGGAGTGGAGTCAAAAGTCACTTTCAACACGAGGGTAAATTTATTTTACAATTATTTAATTTAATTTATATAAATTTAATATCAATTTATATTTTACGGCCGTGAATTTTAGGTTTTACAGGAGTTTACTTTAAGATAAGTCGAACCGACGTTTTAACTTATTCGGACTGTGAAAACCTCGGCCATTTTGAAGTGCCACCCCCTCCAAATTCTTCCCCGTTGACTTTTAGCACTTATACGCAGAAGCTTTGATATTTCAGAGGCGGGGATGTTAGTGTTAACCGTAGACAGACCAGCGTGAACAAAAAAATATTGACAATCTTGTACACTATTTTTTTTTTTATTTCATTTTTTTTTTTAAAGGTGTAATTTCATTAAATATTTCTCATGATTTATTCTTCATACTCCTGTCGTCACTGTCAGTCCTTGAGACTTTACAACTATTTATTAAATTACAATATCAATTTTGGACGCAATATTTTTTTAAAGACACAAACATTAAATAGTAATTTTTTTTTTATTTTATGCAACAGATTGTAACCAATCGCACATGGTAACTTGGCTCAACGTAACATGAATTGGATTTGACAATTATAGTGGAGTAATAATAACAGTAGTTTCTAAGAAATAGTTAATATTATGAGGAGGGCAGCACTGCCTATTGCACTACTAAATATTTTCTACTAAACAGATCGATCTCTGGAATGATTTTCTCTTTTACTTGTCCCTTTACTTCGATTGTCCTCAAATAAAACTCTTATTATTATTTTTAATCATTGGATTTAATAATTTAAAAAACACAGTATTGATTTATGGGAAGAAAGACTTTAATTATTATTAATTTAATTAATTATTATTAACTTTAATTATTTATCAATTTTATATTATATAAAAATTAATTTTCAGATTTCTCCGGCCACTGAAGCCCTACGAGCCCCCAGCAGATGCCTCAGAGAAGCTGGACAAAATTTGCAAAGCCGAAGGCCTGCCAGAAAATGACTCGACAGAGATTAAAGATCTAAATCTGAGATTCAAGTTATTTAGCGCTTGTGCTAATGAATTCAAATGTCATATTCCTAATTCAGTGATGTTTTCTATACGAACTATCGGTAAGACCACAGCGTGTTAAATTTATAATTGCAAATATAATAAATAATATATTTTATATATTGCAGGAGACTTGAGGAACTTTTACCATACTCCAATAGACACAACTCTGCCGCTAGAAGCAACTAAAGATTTAGAGTTGCCGCCTAATCTTCACATTCAGTACGAGTACAACAGGTTCAATCCAGAAACAGACACTAAATTTGGCGGAAAAACAGCATTTCCTAAGAGTTCAACTCTTGTCACTGGTCTCAAATATAAAAAGAAGTACCCTAGTCTCATACTTGACAGTCCTTGGTCATAAACATTTTATTAAAATTTTTTTATTCTCACTTAAATGATACATTCGATTTGTTGATGAAAAAGTATGTAATAAAGTGAATTAATAACCAATTTCTGTTTAATTATTTTCAGTATGAATGAATTGGTTGAAGAAATATTTTATAAAAGAATTTTAATTTATTTAAATATGAAAGGGCTTCGGTGATTAATCATCATCAATACTACATTGGCAACGATATTTTACCTCAGGTTGACGAGATTAGAGATCTGAGAATTTCTATGGACAATAAGCTCACATTTTAGGTGCATTTGATTAATATAGTGGCCTTGGTATCATACTGAGGTCAAGTAAAGACTTTGAAGATGATAAAATACTAGTATGAATCACTCATGCATCTGACTTAGTAGTTTGTAGAGAGAATAAATATTTTCAAAAGAATATGGCTCTAGATTATTATTTAAGTTATAGAAAAAATTAAATGATTCCATTAAGCTGTATATACACGGAAAGAACAAGATGACACTGGATATCATCCCGGATTATACTCGGTGATATCTGTGGTGAAAAAATTTTCAGATAGTAGCTAGTATAATTCAGATTATACTGGGTAATATCTGGATTATACTCATTGTAATTTGGATTATACTCATTATAATCTAGATTATACTCGTTATAATCTGGATTATAATTAGTATAATCTGGATTATAATGAGTATAATCGGGATTATAATGAGTATAATCTGGATTATACTAGCTACTATCTAAAAAAAAAATTTTTTTTACTTAGTATAATTTAGGATGATATCCAGTGTTATTTTGTTCTTTCCGTGTAGGCGCAGAAGTGGCAAAGTTGGTATAAATCATTGGAAGCTGAAAAAGTTGGACCACTTCTAATGACAGGCACTTTAAAATTTATCGGTTCTTTATACCACTTTACACTATTCTGTATAATTGCCGAGTGACGTTTAAATAAATAAATTCTTATCAAAAAACTAGCTGCGTAAAATGAATGTAAGAGTTCCGGTAACAAGATAAGATTATTGGATTATATTTACTGAATTGCCGCGGATGACATTACAATCTGACAAGTACGATGTGTTGTCATAAGAGTAACCCGGTGGTACTGACCGTGATTTTATAAACCAACATTGGAGGGATTAATCGACCCATCACACCGTGGCAACCCGCTTTCTTTTCAGCATCTACAATCTACAGTTGTCTACCCAAGTATAGGAATTCAGTAGCTGATGAACCGTGGAATGAATGCAACAATTTCGCTATTCAAATGAAGAAGAATAATAAATAATTTAACTGGAAATAATGTCGGGAGTATCAAGTAACACTGGACTTATAGCAGCCCGTGTAACTCCAGTCTATAGAACAAAATCTAAAGTATTGAGCTATAAAAATCAATAAGAAAGCTTATGGTAAGTTAGTGTCTATATTTAGTATATTTTTTCTTTATTTCCCAGAAATTGGAGTTGCTGAGTATAGCCAAGCCCGCGCCATTTACAATACGCCCGTTCGCTGGACTTTTTAATCCTTTTCCGTATGGGTGTTCGGTGTTGTGCAATCACCCAGCGGATTGTGAAGCCAAAGAATTTATCAGACGCGCTAAAGAATCATGGGCTATGGAAGGGAAAGCGTTACTTTTACCAGCCGAAATGGAAATGATTCGAGCGACGCTTATAGCTGGTGGTATTATAGACTCTGGAGAGGTCAATGACGGCATCAATATCCACACATCGACCGCCGTTCCTGAAGAACTGTTTCGTAAATACACCGAGACGGATTCAAGACCGTTGACACCTACTCCAACGCTGGCTAGCGGGCCACTGACTGCGCATCAGAACCACCCGGACAATCTTGTTCCTTGTAATCCCCGTGAGCGGACTACATTGATATTAGACCTGAGAACGGCCTCGCAGGAACAAGATGAGACTTTGAGTTGGCACGCTTTGACTCTTGAACCTCCGCCGAGTCCAAAACGAGCTAATGAGTATTTAAAGTCGCCTGTTCAACATCGCCATCAATCTCGGGCAATTCTTCCGCCAATTCAGACCAGTGATGAGGTAATTTTCTTGGTTTCATCCTGAAATATGGATAATTAGAGATGTTAGTCATTTTTTATTGTGCTTTCAGCTGCAAGATTCATCGAGAAATGAAGAAGAAGAAGACGACAGAAGCGATAGTGATAATGAAGTTCCGATTAGACGACGTGGAAAACGTCTGAAGAAACGCAGGTGCAGGCGAGGTTCCGCCTATGGCCAGCAGAATGAAGTTAGAGACCCTTTGGAGCCTGCTGAAACTCAGGTGTCGCAGGTAGATGACACTTCGAGAAGAAATAGTTCATTGACTCCGCATGGCAATGTTGAAGTTGAAAATGTTGCTGAGAAAATTCCTACATCTCTATCAACTCAGCCAGTCTTTTGTAGTTTTATCAGTCCAGAAATACTTAAACATCTTGCTAGAGAAATAAATCGAGAAACTGTTGAAGAAGAATTTTCTTTAAAGGTTTTTATTGAGAAATAAGATAAAAGCCACAATTATTGACAGGGTTCTAAATATTGATACATTCATTATAATCTGTATTATACTCATTATAATCTGGATTATACTCATTATAATCTGGATTATACTAGTTACTATCTAAAATTTTTTTCTCTCAGTATAATCTAGAATGATATCCAGTGTCATCTTGTTTTTACTGTGTAGTGTCAATAATTGGGGCTTTTACCTTAATTAAATAAATTTTTTTTTTTATAGAATATAAATATAGTTAAGGTCATATTTTACAGAGAAAAATAGCGCTAGAAGAAGCTTTGAAAATGAAAGAAAAAACAAATCTTAGTATTAAATCATCTTCTCGTCAACCTTATCTTCAGCCACTAGCAACTAGTGCCCCGCGAGTATTTTCACGACAAAGCGCTCGGTTTGAACTTTTAAATAGCGGCAGCTTATCATCCATAAAACCGCTAGACTATTTAGAAAAACATGTTTTCATAACATCGGGAAGAAAACTTATTTTTGGACGAACGTTTAATAAATACTATGAAGACAGTTTAGATGAAACGCGGTGTATTTCACCTAATGATTTTTTAGAAGCTCTGCGGGAAGTAATGGGCAGTTGTTTGACAGACGAAAAGATAAACAAATTAAAAGAAATATTTGGTGAAATTACAGAACCACTGAGTTTTAGAAGATGGTGTGGAATTTGCGCAGCTTCCGAGAGACTTTTATCGCCGCTTTCTCCCAAAGAATTGGACCCTCCTGTCTGGCTAGAAAAAGCCGACTTTGAAGCGCTGGAAAAAAGACTTATCAACGCTGATAACGTTGACCCGCAATTGGCTTACATGCTGAGACAAATTAGAGACAGATAGTAATAAAAAAAAAGTGTGTTAATTTTTTTATTGATAAAAATACTTATTTTCTTTATTCACTCTCGTACAATTAAATAATCAGTAAAATAAATCAATAGTAAAAATATACTTGTAAAAAAAATAATAGATACATTGAGCGATATTTTAATTAAAAATTTTCACTGTCACAGAAAATAAAAGAACTTACATTCGATTAAGCGTATCATTATATAATAATAATAATTATTTGTACATTATAAATATTGCTGGCAAAAACCATCTATCAATTTTTTTATAAATATAATAAAAAATGATAATAGTAATTAAATAGCAAATCACATATAAAACTTATTCAACACGAATTATAAATATTTATATAGCAATAATAAGGCACAATAACTATTGAATTAAATTTTAAGAAATATTTAAGGCACAACTTTTTTGAGTTTGGGCATTTTTTTAGGACAAGTTGCCACGTGACAGTTCCAGTGTCGGGCTTGACAAGTTTCATTGCAGTAATAAGCCGCTTCACATCCTAGACACTTATAAACCGGACCGCGAGACCCGCAATTGGAGCACTGAAATGTCCTCGCGGTATTCGGGCTGTAATCAACTTTGCCCAAGTGCGGAGTGTCACAATTCCTGACCTGCTCAGGGCGGTCCTTGATGTTCCTCACCCGGGGCACAGTTATTGGCTGATAAGGCGACGCGAAGTTCTGCATCGCCGGGGTGATTGTCGACAGAAGATTGCGAGGATCTGCGGTCCAATTGCTGTTCAAGTAGCTTCTTCCTGGCAAGAGACTTTCTGGAGGAAAAAGAGCACTCTGCCAAGGCGAGTAGTTCAAAGTCGGCATCGGCGAATCAGGAGGCCGCAAACAGTGCCCTGATTTGTCCCACAGTCTGTCGTAGGGCATAGAGTGCTGCTGTGGCTGCTGCTGGCGTTGCTGCGGCGGGATTTGATACGACGGATTCATCAGGTTGATTGGTACTGTCGGTAGAAGAGAATGGTACTGAGAGTAAGTGGATCTTTTCGCTAGCGAGATCGGGTCGTAGCTTAGTGGAATGTCACTAAAGCCACGCTTTGACTCCGGGTGCGTTTTACCGATCGGTTGGTGCCAGTAGGAGAGTGGTGACCCTGCTGACATCGACAGAGGATTCAGCAGTGGAGACCCATTTGAATGATATGCCATTGGATTTGTTGACAGCGGGTCTGCTAATTGACTCGTTGGACGAAGAAGTTGCACTCTATAAGGATTAATCTGAAAGAATATTAAATAAATGTTATTTAAGTTAATACATTTATTATCATTAGATTGATGTTGATTGAGGAGGATCCTTCAATTCAATTTAGATTATTTTTAGCAAATTTACAAATTAATTGATGAGTTATACTCAATTACAAGGCTAAAAAAAAGGTAATGAAATTATTTTTTTATTAAGGGGCTTGTTAGTTGATTAATATCGAGATGGGTATCAATATAATCGTTTGAACATTATTAGTAAGTTATTTTTTTATACAAATAATTATTTCTTTAGCTACTGTAGATGATCTACGGGAGGTCCTCTATAAAAAGGTATCCAAATAACTATCAAAATATATATATCTTTAATAAATTAGTGGCTTTATATGAAAATTATTGAGTTTTTACTTGACATTGAAATTGGCAGACACTTGACAATTTTTTGATTTTTTTTTAATAAGAAACTAGGTCTAGAAAATTATTTATAAAAAATTGCACTTACAATTTTTTAGAGCTTCTAAGGATGAAATTTTTTAAATAAATTTTTCTTATTATATTTTATTAGTTAAAAAATTTCCAAAAATCATCAGATGTCTTTCAATTTCAGTATCATGTAAATAATCTCTCAATAAACCTAGAAAATTTTCATTGAACTAATTTCTGTTGGTATTAAATTAGCGCTAATCAACAGTCATTATACACAATTTATTTATCCCACAAATTACATAATTAAAACATGACACTGAAGTTGGCAGACATTAAAAATTATTTTAAAATTTTATAATAATGCAATTATTATAAAAAAAATTAAATTGAAAATTTCACATGTGAAAATTAATAATAATTTTTAGAAGCATTTTTTTATTGTCATTGATTTGTTATTAAAATTATTAAAACTGACAGCTGACGGCTAACTTCAGCATTATAATTAAAATTACAACCCCAAATCGATCTGCGTGTATTATTCTCCCACCAATTTAAAATTACCAACAATAAATATAACAAATACTCCCTTTATTTATAAAAAAAAAAAAAAAAAAAACTTACCGGGTAATTACGAGCAAGAAGCCTGTTCATTTGAGCAGCGTGATAAAGTTGAGGATCTATTTGTTGAGGCTTTTGTTGTAACTGATTTTCCAACAACGACGTAGAAATATTCCCAGTAGAATTACTCTGGAGCAATTGAGACTGACTCGGTTGTTCCGCGGATTCCCAAAGTTGATTTTTCAACTGAGGTTCTGTAGTTGAAGTCTTGCTATTAGCTTCCAATCCATTTTTGTGCTTCAAGCCAAGACTAGCAGACATCTTAGCGGCCTCCTGGTGCTGCTGAAGCTGGGGATGATAGTGATAGTAATGACTAAATGAAGGAACCTCATTGGTAGCACTAATCGCCGAATTAGGACAAGTATTCTTGTCATTAATCAGGCGTGACAGCTGATGGTTCGGAAGCTTGGTAGATATTTTAGCGACCCAGTTACCAAACGACGGAAATTGTTGTTCGTTTATAATAACATTACTTTTAGGTGACTCGGCAACTCGCCTGTCCTTGAGTTTGGACTTACCCTTGCTTGTTTGGTTATTAAAACTATCACAAGAAGAAGTTATCTTAGCTGCTGCAACGGCATTTCTCGCAGCAACTGCAGCAGAAGTTAAATTATCAACAACTTTAATTGCCGTGCCACTGACAGGTTCCTTGTGCTGAACCTCGAGCAGTTCCTCAGACTCGTCTATCCTTAGTCTATTTTCCGGTGAATATTCAGCGTCGCTTTCCTTCTCGTACTTGGACAAGCTCGTCGTGTCGATGACCATGTTCTCCGGACTCGAAGAATGCCTTAGATCTATTTTCAATACTTGCTCAGTATCACAGTCCACTTCTATTCTACTCAACTCTTTAGAAATTTTATTACTCACCGCATCAACGAATGCCTCACTCTTAGCGAGACTCGTCGATAAATCTAAATACTCTGGCTTATCATCAATGTCTATCTGCTCAGTAACAATACTTCCAGTAGTAGTGGTGATAATAGAAGAATTAACCGAGGAATTAAACTCACTTTCATTATCATTATAATTACTATTAATTTTTTTATGATACCCACTGCCTTCCCAATCTTGATCGTAATTTTCTCCGTTACTTGACGTCGCTCTGGGCAACAACGGCGGGCTATTTCTTTCTTCCGTTACTTGAAAGTCAACCGGTGTCTTAGGCGATAATTTCGGCGGTTCTGGCGAAGGAGAATTGTTCAGAGAAGGCAGCACATCTGTGAAAGTCGTCGAGGACGGCGGTGAAGCATTGAGATTCGGCAAATCATTTGTTTTTACAGTATTCATAATTTGAACAGTATTATCAACATTATTACCAAAAGAATTATCTTTAGCAGCTTCTGGCGAAACTTCAGGTAACATTTCCAGCAAATTCGTCAGCTTTTTAATCTGCTTAACGCACGAGTCAAAAGCTGCCTTATCAAATTTAGAAGGAGAATTAACCTTCTGCTTATCTGTCTTAAAATTGTGGATATTTTTACGAAAAAGCAACCCCTGTAAGTCTTTGCTCGGCGTTATGGATGAGTCAATACGCTCGTCGTAGGGTGGAGTTTGTCCAGTGACAATACGGTAGTTGATGGCGTGTTCCTTGCTGGTTGGCCTAGTGTCTAAAATCAATAAAAATATTTATTTCTCAGTATACGCATGATTTGTCGCTACGCGTGACGATATTATCCAGCAATCAAATAAAAAAAAAAAAATATTCATTATTTATAAAACACAAACCTGGTACTATCGGAACTTCCGGGGGCTTTGGCTGATAATATCGAAATTTAGGCATACACTCTTGACGCTCTCCCTCGATAATTTGGTTAACACGTTCTTCGTCATTGTTGGGCTTATACTCTGAAACATTTGCTTGCAAACTTTGAATTTTCTTCAGCCTCAAAGGCGGAACGACTTTCTGTCCAGTTATTTTGGTTTCTTCCTCCTCGGGCTTTTTTTCCTTTTTCTTCCGGCGCTTCTTAATCGGGCCCGACTCTCGCTTCTGCGCATCTAAGTCTGTGAAATAAATTTGTGTAGACAGAGGGTCGACATTTCCTGATGAATCCGCGACAATAGAATCGTATCTATCTGGACTCTTGGATATGTCAATGAAATTGTAATTGTTAATAGTATCCTTAGCGCAGATTGGTGATGATGCGTATCCAGTATTGGTGTTGATATTTTCAATTCTGTCTTCGGATTTTCTTTTGTTTCCTAAACGCCTTGAAATATTTTGATTACTCTTTTCTTGAGAACGGGATTCTTGTATGATATTGATGACAGGTTTACGAGCTAATTCGTTACTTTTCTTTAAATTAGGCATACCGATCTTCTCGAGATCAAGAGTACACCGAACTTTTTGGGGTGTTGCGTAAATAGTTGCTGAAGATGATGGCGTAAATGAAGATGATAGCAGTGGAGATGGTGATGGTGATGATGAAGGTGATGAAGATGAGGTCGTTGATGCTGAAGATGATGAAGATGATGAAGATGATGATGATAATGACCCTGTTGAGTTTGCAACAGAATTTGTAAAAGTACCTTGGACATTTTGCAACATCTGCTGCAGACTCGCTCTCGAATCGCTGACCGAAGAAGTTCTTCGCAAGACAATTGCTCGGTACGGTGAGTGCGGAGCCGGCAGCACCGGCAACGATCTGTTTGGCTGGACGGGCATTACACAAGCTGGACGGTCTTTTAATGCCGTTGCTAGTCCACTGGATCCCTGGGCATGACTTGAATCGATCATTGTTCCATAGACGTAACAAATCTGAAATTTAAACTCTGGTAAGTGCTTTTGTTTAATTGATATGGATTTATGATTATTGTTATAGGCTGTTTCAAGTAAAATAAAAGTTTTTTGTCAGTTTCAGGGAACTGAGGCTATAGATAATCGTCTGGCTCTACACTTGGTAAACCATTTCGGAAAATACATCTACCTGGAAGGTATATTATATATAGCTTGCAGTGAGTATATCGAACGTTGATATAGTTTATATTAAAGCTAAGGCTATTAGATATCAGATAAAATGTATTTCTATGTTTAGCTTTTTAGAAGAATATTGTTAAGTTTGAATAATAGATTTAATATATATATATATATATATATAAACTAGTCATTAAAAAAATTGGTATTTCCCTAATTATTGGGATTCACCATGATTCTTAATTGATAAGAAATTTTTTGACAAAGAAATAAATTTCTTATAAAATTATTTGGTAAATATTTACAAATAGGGTCAATAATTTTAGCTTTCATTTTTGTTAATGAAATTTTTATTTAATTTTATTGAAATTTGAAATAATTTTATTGAAATATAAAAGTTATTTTATAGACGTAGTTTATATTTTAAGACAAATCAAAAAATTTTCAAGTATCTATTAGTTTTAATGTCATAAAAATTTGGATAAAATGAGCAGCCATGTAATTTTTTGAAAAATTTTAATTTAGGAATTGTAAAAAATTATACAGTAAAATTTTTTTTGGAGTAGCAAAATTATTTATAAATTTTATATTTTGCAAAAAAAAAATTTACATTAATAATTTTTTAAAATTCTAAAAAATCAAATAATTTTAAGCAGTGACAATCAAAAATAAAAATATATTAACAATCGTTGTGGTAAATATTTACCAGAGGGGTCAACGATTTTAATTTTCGTTTTTTTTAACGAAATTTTTATTTGATTTTATTGAGATTTTTTTTTTTTTTTTTTTTTTTTGAAAAATACATAAAAAAATGAATAATTAAAAAAAGTTGATTATCACAATTTTAAATAATTACCATTTTATTTTTTTACAAGTATCATTTTTTCGTTTAGAAATTTATCGAATTTAATGTGAATTTTTTATAAATTTTTGCAACAAATCAATAACAATAAAAAAAAATGCTTCTAAAAATTTTCACCAAGAATTTTTTAAAATTTTCACGTAGAATTTTATTATTAAATTATATTCATAACTTCACTGCTAAAAAATAATAAAAAAAAATTTCTAATGTCTTTCAATGTCAGCGTCATAGAATTTATTTAAATGACAGGTCATTTAAAAAAAGTAAATTTTTATAAAACTTGTGCGTTGAAAAAAAGTTATGGTAATTTTCGTGTAAGTTTATCAAACTAATATTTTAAAATGTTCCAGGAACTTCCAACAAGATTCAAAACTTTTTAATTTTCACACAAGATTTTTTAAGGACTGGCATTTTACCTGAAACAAATTTTCAAATATTTTAAAAAAAGTTTTTATAAAATACACTGATAGAAGGATTTGATTATTTTTAATAAGCTTTATTAAATGTTAATAAATTTTTTTTTTAACATCATGGGATTTAATGAATATTTATTAGGAGTTAATAAATTATTTATTAAATATTAAAAAATATTTGTTAACTATTAATAAATGTGCTTTCCTCCCCAATAAATATTTTTTAATGTAAAAAAATATTTATTAAAATTTAATAAATTTAAAAAATCCTTCCATCAGTAAAAAAATGAAAAATGATTAAAAAAAAAAAATACCAATTTTATAAGAAGAATGTCAATGACTTTACAATATCATAGTTTTTCTATCAGTCAATAGAAAAAAACAGGTATCTACATGGTCACAATGCCAAAGGGGTCCCGTTGAAATACACTACCCTTATTAATAATAAATATACGCGATTTGCTGAACTATACCGTACACTTGATTCTCTTTGTCCATTTCTTCTTCCAAAGTTTGCTCTACACACACTCATAGCCAATACAATGCCGACATTAATACATACAAAGAAACTGTAGCACCGGGGCTGTGAATAAATTATTAGGCTATCAAGTCGGGTATATATTTCTCGTACATAATATAATAAAAATAAAAATAATTTCCAACAATTCTTAAAGCTCTTTAGGAAGTTTTAAAATAGCAATCTTTAATATATTTATGCGTTTATTTTATTTTTTTTTTTTAACTTCTCTTGTTCAGATATCAAATCTTTAAATAAATAAATATACAAATGTTTGTAAATTATACTAAAATGTTTTTTGTTTTTATTCCAAGATTTATTTTATCAACGCATTAAGGTAGTTGTATTTAGTACGTAATACCAAAACATTATATATATATATATATATAGATATAACATCGATACAAAAAATCTCATGACTTTGATGCCATAACAAAGAATGCTTTGACGACGGTCATTATATATTTGAATGATCTCAGCATAGTGTGTATATCATATAAGATGAGATTACAAACTAACGGCCGTGAAATTAAAAACTACTTATGTGTAAATATACTTATGATTTATTCAATGATTATAATAATCATTTTATTCATTTATTACTATTATTATCATCGTAGTAAAAGGGGAACCTCTAAATATCTATTTTTGAAATAATCCGAGATAATAATAATAGTAATAATGATTATCAGTATTATTATAACAATGTAAATTTATAATATTTGTTTTGATAGTAAAATCAGTAAACACTTGACAATTTTTAAACTTTTTTAAAAAAATAATTTACCGCTGAAAAAAGGTTTTTTAAAAATTGCTATAATACCTTTTTTTTTAATTTTTACGTTTAGAATTAAAAAAAAAAAATTATTATGATTTCTTCATTAAAAATTCATGAAAATTATCAGATAGCTGATTATTAGTATAATTATAAAAATGTTAATTTGTAATATTTGTTTTGATAGAAAATCAGCAAACACCTGACAATTTTTAAGCTTTTTTAAAAAAATAATTTACCGCCAAAAATATATTTTTAAAAAATTGCAATAATAATACCTTTTTTTTTTTTTTTAATTTTTAAAAAGATTTATTAAAATAATTTCTTTGTTAAAAATTCCTGAAAATCATCAAATACCTGATTTTTCGTTGTCAATGTTTGTTTACCTTTTTATATTTACAAATCTTGCAATAAAATACAAAATTTTAAAAATTTCACACTCTTCAAGTTATAATTTATTATATCATTCTTAGAATAGTTTCAAGAAAAATTTATTCTTCGAAGAAAATAGTCAATAATTAAATTCCTATCAATTACTTACTTGTTTTTAAAATATTCAATTACGCTTTCCATAATAGTAATTAATCATGAATTACAACAAAAAACGAAACTCTACACGAGCAGGTCTTAAAAAAAAAAAACAAACAATTAATAATTAAGGAAAAATTAGCTACAGTAATTTTAATATTAAAAAAAACATCCTCAAAGTTTAGTAAAAAAAAAAAAATAATTTGATAATTAACAAAAAACCGACAATTAAACAGTGTGATTAGGCGATAACTAATAGCCTTATTTTTACATTACATTCCAGATAAATAGTAAAGCGAGCGGGTGCTGGTATTGTTAAAACAATAACAATGATAAACCAAAAAATAATACAAAGAACGATGATGTACTTACCAATAATGCGTAGCCAGCTAACCAGTATGATAAAAAATAATAATAAAAGTTAATTTTAAAGCAAATTACGACGTTGGCAACAAACGTATCTGTTGAATGATAAACACCGACTGGGACTGGGACTGGCTGGAGACCGAATTAACCAGCAACAACCTGTACAACAATTACGTATCGATGTCAATGGGAAGTAACTCCGGTGCTTAACGCTCGAAGACGATGACGACTCGGGCGAGTACGAGGGTGATAACGCTGCCGCCGCTTTCACAGACCATCAGCTAAACACTAAAATATATAAATCAACACTTGTATTTATACTTAACGCACGGTAATACCTATTTTACTTATTACTTATTTATAATACTAAATTTCACCGACGTTTTTAATTTTTTTCATTTATTAAATTCGTTTAAAAAAAAATTTTTTTAAAATTGCACTTTAAGTTTTTTTTTTAATAATTTTTTCAATAAAAAACATAAAAAATTTTTTTCAATAAAAAACATTATAAAAATTTTTTATAAATAATTTTTTCAATCAAAAAAAATTATAAAAATAAAAAAATTTTTTTTTTACTAATTTTTTCAATAAAAAAAATTAAAAAATTTTTTAAATCTCGGCTAATTTAAATTTCATAACTTTTTTAATAACTCAATGCTATACTTACATTTATTTTAATTTAATTAATTCCTTTTTCACTTTCAGGTTTGAATTTTGAAAACACGCCAACGCTGTTGAAACTTTTTCACTAAAATATTCTGTGAGTATAATAACAATAACACGTAAATTAATATATTAATTTAAAAAAAAAAAAAAAAAAAAAAAAAAAAACCACGCTAAAACTGTGTAATATTTGTGCTCAGGACAAAGCGACTCGAGAACAGCAACGTGCCGGTCCCGACGACGGCTGGCTCGGTTCTACGCTGTATTGTGGGTGTCGGGTCACATCTTGCAGGACCACGTGGTCGTTCAAACTCAGTAAAGCACTTGTTCGAGTTTGCGCGCATCAATATTCCTATCAGTCTATCCTTCTTATTCTATTCACTCTTCGCACGTTACATACCTGCTAAGCTCTGCACAACAATAAAATTTAAGCGAATTATGTCTATTATCTATTACCTGAACTGACCTACGCGAGATTTTCATTTACTTTCTATTTTAAAAACTAGTAACCTTTTTTTTTTTTTTTTTTTTTTTTTTTTTTTTTTTTTTTATTGTAATGTAATTACTGCTAATTTATAGTCTTTGGTTTGTGTTATGAAAATCGATTCACAATAACAATACCGTATAACTTATTGTAAGTTATTAGTAATTAGATAGATAGATAGATTTATTTTTACTTGTATCACATAAATATTGCGTTTTACATATATATTTTTCTCCTGACTCTACTATACATATAAAGGTATCTGTTATTTTCGTATATAATTTTTATATTTTACGTGGAATTTTATTGTTAATTCTCTATTTTTACCTATACCTTTAGCCTATAGTTTTTTTTTTTTTTTTTTTTTTTTTTTTTTTTTTTTATATACTCATTCACTCTATTCATTTCTTTCTTTCTTTAAAGTCTATTTTTCCTTTTTCCCTATCTCTCTTTCTCTTTCATTTTTCTTTAGATTATTTTCTATTTCCCTTATCACCTTGCATGTTCTCGTTCTTATCCTCCCTTTCATTATCCCCACTATTTCTTTTTTTATTTTGTCTTCATCCTCTGATTCCTCCCACCATTTCTTTATTTCCTCCTTACTTTCTTTAGTGAGTTTATTCCTTATTTTTTCACATGTTAAAACATGCATCAATGTCTCTTCCTTTTCTTTGCATTCTCTACACTTCCAATCCTTTCCCCCTTTTTTTCCAGCTTTTACTAGGTTTCCGCACCTTACTCTTGCCCATAATTCTTTATCTGCACTTCTAATTTTCTTGTTTTTCCAATATATTTCTTCTTCGCTTTCTTCCATTAGTTCTGTATATATTTCACTAAACTTCGATGCTCTTATCCTTGACTCTTCTTTCTCTATCAATTGCTTCTTTAATAGTTCTATTCCTGTCTTTATATCACTCTCTATCTCTTCTATATCTTCTCTGTTATATATTTTTTCTATTACTTTCTCGCATTTCATTCTCTTCGCGTTTTCTTCTATTTTCTTTCCCCATTTTGTCGGTTTCTTATTTATTATTCCTCTCATCTCTTCCCTTAGGCATATTTTTGGCCATCTTGTGTCCTCCATTCCTGCGATTTCTATGATGTATCTCCATATCCTTTCCCTTATTATTTCTTCTATTATCCCACTTCCCGTTTCCCTCCTTACTATGCATCCTGGGGTGTTTTTTGACACTCCTAGTGCCATCCTATTTAATTTGTTTTGTACTACTTCTATTTTTTTCACCTCTCCACATCCCCATATTTCTACTCCGTACATGCATCCTGACCTTACCAGTGTATTATATAGGTACATCCTGTCCTTCATATTGTTTCTTTCTGTTCTTCTTATTACACCCCATGTCGCGTTCGCCATCCTGTTCGCTTTATTTTTCATTATATTTAGGTGCATTTCATGGCTGTTTTTGGCTGTGAAATTATATCCTAGATATCTAAAGCTCTTCACTACTTCCAACTTTTCTCCTTTGTATTCCCACTTCCCTTTTTCATTTCTTCCTCCGTTTTTGAAAATCATCACTTTTGTTTTTTTTGCATTTATCCTTAATTTATTTTTATCCGCATATTTTTCTAGTTCTTTCAGCATTCCTCTTAATCCTTCCTGTGTATCTGCAATTGCTGCTCCATCATCCGCATATTTTATCATATATATTTTTTCCTTCCCTATTACTGTTCCTCCTATTCTTTTTCTCACTATTTCGTCTTCCATGTCGTCTATGAATATGTTGAATAGCACTGAACTCAGTGCGCAACCTTGTCTCACCCCTTGATCCGCTCCAAATTCTTCTGATTTTGCTCCATTAATTACTACCTCATTTATTGTTTTACTATATATCAATTCTATCATCTTGTACATTCGTCCCTTTACCCCTATTCTCCATAACTTATTCAGCAGCAAGTCCCTGTCTACTGTGTCAAACGCCTTCTCCAAGTCTATAAAGCATACATACAGTTTTTCTTTGTCTCTTATCTTTCTGTTTATTAATGCATTTAGTGTGAATATGTGGTCTCTTGTTCCTCTTCTCTTTCTAAATCCCGCCTGGCTCTCTTTTATCTTCCCTTCTCTGTCTGTCCAGCTCATTATCCTCTCCGCCATCATTGCTGTCAGTATCTTGTATCCTATGTCTAGCAGGGATATTCCTCTGTAGTTTCCCGCTATATCTTCGTCTCCTGCTTTATATATTGGAATTATCCTTGCTATTTCCCATCCCTCTTGTAGTCTTCCCTCTATCCACATCTTGTTTATTACATGTCTGACATCTTCCATCATTTCTCTTGGTAGATTCTTTATAAATTCTGCCGTGATCCCATCTTCTCCCGGCGCTTTATTCCTCCCTAACTTTCTGACTGCGTTTCTGAATTCTTGTCTTCCAAATTCCTCGTCTAGCCTTTCATCCTCACTGTTTTCTTCACTCTTTTCTCCATCTTGTTCTTCTGTATTTCTCCTTTTTTCTTTACTATTTAATAGGCTAGCGAAATGTTTAACCCAGTTTTTTCCACTTATTTTTTCTCCCTTGCACTTTTTATTTTTTTTACTTCTGAACTTGTTTATCATTTCCCACCATTTACTCATGTCTGTCGCATTATCTATCTCCTTTTTTTTCTCTTCCCACCATTCTTCTTTCACTTTCTTTATTTCTTCCTTGTATTTTTTTTTGCCATATTATACTTTTTCTTTTCTTCATTATTGTTTCCATATTTCGTCAGTTCTTTCAATTTTTTCCAAACGTCTTCTCTTAGTTCTTTGCATCTATCACTGAACCATTCTTTCTTTTGTGTTCCCCCCCTTTTTCCATTTCGTACCTTTTTATTCATTTTTGTCATCTTTGCCACCTCTTTTATTACTTCTTTTATATCGTTCCATTCTATTTCTTCTGTGCTCTCTTTTTTTTCTCTCCATTTCTCGTTTGTCCCCTCCATATATTCTTCCGTTTTTTCTTTTTTCCATCGTAGTCTTTCTTCCGTTATCTTTTTTAGATCTTCGTTTTCTCTTATTTCTTCCTCTTTCCTTTCTATCTTATTCTCTTGTCTTTTCAGTTCTATTTCAATTGGCAGGTGATCCGATTCTATTCTTTTTATTACTTTAAATTTTTCTACTCCATCTTCTTCTCCCCTATCTAATACCATTCCCAAATCTATTACTGAACAGCTATTTTCATTTTTTCCTCCAATGAACGTGATTTCTCCTGATCTATCCCCTTCTTTTGCTCCATTTAATATCTTTAGTCCTAACTCATTGCACATTTTTATTAGTCTCCACCCTTCTGCATTTATTTTTTTATCTTTCGATTTCCTCCCTTCTTTTTTACTCGTCCCTTCTGCATTGTATTTTCCTATTCTTGCATTCAAATCCCCTATTGCTATGATCTTTTCAAAGTCAGTCTCATTTTCATTTATTATTTTTTTTATTTTATTCTCTATCTCTTTCATTCCTACATTATTATATATTGCTATTATTAGCTCACTCTCTTCTCTGTTCGTTATTTTAAAGCCATGCATCCATTCCTCTACTTCCCATTCATTACATATTTCTTTTTTATTCCCACTAAGTGGCCTCCACTTGCCCTTCCTCTCTTACATCCTACTCTTCTTTCTGCTACTTTGCACCACCACTTCATTTTGTCGCTCATCCTTTCTATTACTTTCTCTTTATTTTTTTCTTCTACCCATGTTTCCATTAGGTACACTATTTCATATTTCTCTAGAAGTTCTCTCACATCCTCATACTCTTTCATACCTGCAATGTTCCAGCTCATCATTCTACATTTTCTTTCATTCTCTTTACATTCTTTTTCATTCTCACTCCCTCTCTTTAATGCTTTTTCCATATTAAAATCTTCTGTTTTTCTTTTATATTTTTTATCTTTGATTCTATTTTTTTTACATTTACTCTCCCTTTCTATCCCTTCTCTCGTATCACTTCCCTTTCTCTCTTTTTCTGTTATCTTTTTTCCCCCTTTTTTTTGCTTGCTTTTCAGCTCATACCTCACTTCACTACTCATTGTTTCTTCTACTTCACTTTCACCTCTGTTTTCTTTTCTTATCTGTGCTCCGTTTGTTTTTTCTCCTTCTGCTCTCTTCTTTTTTTCGCTGTCGTACCATCATTCCATCATTTCTCCTTTTGTCTCGTTCCAGCTTCTCCAGATGTCTCCAATTTTTAGTCTCTTTTCTTTTATTTCCACTTCCTTTCCATTGCTTTGTTCCCACCTTGCTACTTTTCTTATCCATATCTCAACTTCTCTTTCTCTTCTCGTTTTTTCGTCCATTATCCATATTCCCGTTCCTTCATAATTTTTCTGTTTTCCCATATTATTTTTTTTTCTCTTACACTGTTGCACTCTATTCTTATTTGTCCTCTTTTTATTAATGTTGTCCTCTTCTTTTCTATTCTCATTTTTAACCTTTCCTCTAGGTGCATCATTACTTCCTCCCACTTTCTGTATTTTTCCACTCCGTATTGTATGTGCAAGTTCGCCCTTACTCTTTTTCTTTTTCCATTTCATCCTCCATCTCTTTTTCATTTAATCCCTTTGGTTTTTCTTTTTTTCTAATTTCTCTCTTTCTTCTTTTTCCATTCTTCTTTTTCTCCTTTTCTCTCTTTCTTGTTTCCTTAATTAAGTCCTCCACTCTCCTTTCCAGTTCTTCTTGTGCTTCTTCTGCACCTTCATTTCTCTCTTCGTTGTCTCCATCTTCGCTTGCTTTACTTTCTCTGCTTCTTCTTTTTTCTCCTTGTTAATTCTTCTTGTCTCATTATTCCATATCTCACTAATTTCTTTAACTTTTCTATTTCCTCGTTTTTTTCCTCTATTATCCTCTCTCTTTTTTCTATTCCTTCCCTGCATATTTCTAGCTCTCTTCTTGTTTGTATTTCCTCTTCACTCCTTATTTCCTTGCACTTGCACTTGCACTCTGTTTCCTTGCTTAGTTTTCTCAAAATTTTTTCAAATAATTCCCCCTGCTTTTCTTTCACCATCTGTTCCATTCTTTCGATTTTTTCTTCCCACCATTTCTCTTTCATTATCTCATTATTTTCATCTTGTGCCTGCTTTTCTTCTAGCTCACGCTTTTCTTCTATTCTCTTTTTTTTTTTTTGCTTGTGCTTCTACGTTTTCTTTATGTGTTTTTTCCTCTTCGTCTTTGCTTTTTTCTTCTCCTTCTCCTCTTCTTTCTCTTTTTTTCTTCATCATCTTTTCTATTGTCGCTGTTATTTTTTTCTGGTGTCCTGTTTAGAGTGAAACTTGTTTTGAATCCTTTTATGTATTGTTCCAGTGCTCCTTTTCTCATTCCCGTTTTGTTTTCTCGCGCCAATTCTTTTTTCAATGGTGGTCTTCCCCTCCCTCTTTTTTCTTTTTACGCTTTTGTCGTTGTCTGCATTGCTCTCCACCTCGTCCTCTTCCCCGCTGTCTATATCACTCCCTGTGTCGCCCTCTTTTGTCGGCTTCCTGGACTCCTCTATTCCGTCCTCCACTGTTTGCTCCCTAACCTTACTTTCATTTTCACCTTTTTCCTTGTTCATTTTACCTATAATCCGCTTTTTCTGCTTCCACTTTTATTTTCTTTTTTCAATCACCTATTTTTTCTCTCTGTATTGATTATTTTCCCTTATTTCTCTCTATATTTTGTTATTATTTCTTTAATACTATCTTTACACTGATTTTTTACGCGTCTTTACTATCCAGGCCAGTGTTGCCAACTTTAAGTTATTAGTAATTAATTTTACGTATTTTATTTTTAGAATGAGGGAGTTCTTTTTTTTTTCCTTTGACGTCACTCAATTCTGCTTGTACTTCGGTGGAATAAAAAGGTGAGAAGGGAATAAATGGTTTAGAGGGTGCAAACAACCCCTGCTGATACTACTATTGGATACTATTGCCCGTTTACTTGCGGTTAAATATTACCTGGGTTAAAAAAAAATAAAAATAAACCATTTGAGACACTTTGAAATTGTTAGACACTTGGTTTTTTATTTTATAAACGTTAAGTGTAAGTAATTAATATTCTAGTATGAATTTATTGCAGAGAATTTAATTTAATTTTAAAGAAGAAATTTTTTTTTCTGTGATTTAATCAAAAACCTTTTTTTTAAATTACAATTATTGACTGTTTTAGGACACTGGATTTTTTTGGACATAATTAGTTTCAAATTCAAGTAATTGAAGCATTAATTATTAAATAATGATTTCGTTTTATTATCTTCAATAATATATTTGAAGAAAAAATTATACAAAGCTGAAAATAAGGTAATTTTTTAAACCTGGGGTTTCACCGCTTTTTTCATAATAAAAAATTGAGAAATTAAGTTTTTCAGTTTTTTATTCTCATTCTTCATTTTAACGAATTTATAAAATATAGTTTTTAATATGTAAGTTAAAAAATTCATCCTTGTCTTATTTTTCATTGACATTTTTCAAACGTCGAAAAACTAAAGTTTAAAAAAAATATCTTCTTTTATAAATTTTTAAAAAATTGTAAATTTTTATGTTTGATAAACGATTTAAAGGTAATGTGATAATTTTTCAACATTTTTTTATTGCGCATCAAAAACAGCATAAGGAAAAAAATAGTTAGTATGTTAATTTTTTGAATTTTAACAGTTTCACACGGAAAAAAGAAAAATAGAAAAATTACAGTATATAATGTAACGTGGCGCTGAAAACTGGAAAAATTAGTTTCAGATTGTAAGTATTACAGATTTTATAAGAATAACATTGTAAAATGTAATATTTACATTGAAAGTTTTGAAAATTAAAATTCAAAGTTTGAATTACAAAAATGTTATTTCGAATGGTAATTTTTCTAGTTTTGAATATGATGGGACATTTATTACAATTTATAATGTAATTTTTCAAGTTTTCTTTTTTCCGTGCAGGTAAAAATCGGGGTAATTATTTATAAGTGGGGTCCACCCTATTTTTGGCCATATCTAGGTGAAAAAATAACATTTTTTTTTTAGAAAATTTGTTAAAATTGTGATAATCAACTTTTTTTTAATTTTTCATATTTTTATGTATTTAAAAAAAAAAAAAAATATCAATAAAATCGAATAAAAATTTCGTTAAAAAAAATGAAAATTAAAATAGTTGACCCCTCTTGCAAATATTTATCACAAAGATTGTTAATATATTTTTATTTTTGATTGTCACTGCTTAAAATTATTTGATTTTTTAGAATTTTAAAAAATTATTAATGTAAATTTTTTTTTTGCAAAATATAAAATTTATAAATAATTTTGCTACTCCAAAAAAAATTTTACTGTATAATTTTTTACAATTCCTAAATTAAAATTTTTCAAAAAATTACATGGCTGCTCATTTTATCCAAATTTTTATGACATTAAAACTAATAGATACTTGAAAATTCTTTGATTTGTTTTAAAATATAAACTACGTCCATAAAATAATTTTTAAAAAATTGTATTTATTATTTTTCAGAGTTTTTAATGAAGAAATACGTTCAACAAATTTTAAATGAAATGAAATAGAAATTTCATTAAAAAAAATAAATTAAAATTAAAATCGTTGACTGCACTTGTAAACATTTACCAAAATCGGATAAGTTTGGTACACAAATAATTGAAGTATAAAATGGTAAAAAATGAATTTATGTAATTGTCAAGTAAATTGTCTTCAATATTACTTGAAATAATACAACACAAGATCGAAGATAAATTATTGCTGATGTTCAAAACTGAAGTTTCAGGCTTACATTTTGTTTTTATATAACTCTAATATGATTATCTGATTATCAAACGTACCCGGTAATTTTATCAGATATATTTTCAACATGACTATAATTATTTTTTCGAACTAGTATATTAATTACTAATTACTTAAATTAATGTAGATCTATCGACGGTAATTGATACGTCATTATTATTACGTATTTATATTGTCCGTATACTTCTTGAGTATGTGAAGAATATGATTAATATTAGTCTACTAATGTATAAAGATAGCGATCGTAATTAGTATTATTGTTATAGGTAGTTCTATTATCGTTATTGCTCAAATGTACGTGTAAAAATAAGTTACGAAATGGGACATTGTAGATAAATAATATCGACGACAATTATGGATATAAAAATACGAAAAAAATATTTTTAAATTGCTCGCATATATTTTTAAAGTATTTTAGAGAGTAATTTAATTTATTTTTCCCCTGAAATCATTATTACAACGAATACAATGATAGCTATAAAGCGACATCGATCGCAAAAGTTTTCTTATTGTTCTTTTGCAGTTATATATATATATATATATATATATATATATATATATATATATATATATATATATATATATATATATATATATTAATGTAACATGTTGTAAATGTATATGTACAACCGCGATGTCGCATGTATTTTGACGCTCGATTTATGTTGTATCGAACAAACAAAATACGTGAGCTTTTTTTGACAACCAAAAAGTTTATCAGTTGCTATTTTAGTCTTTAAAATTTTTTAAGAATTTATTTTTATTGTTTTAGGTAATTAGACAATTAAATAATGAGCACGGCGGTTTTAAGATATGTTTCTTCGGATGTCGGTAAATCAAAAAGATCTTTTTCCGCGCCTGTTAAAAAGTCTAATCCCAGGGAAACTATTGTAAGTAATTACACATTTATATTATTTAGAAATAACTACTAAAATTTTTATTATTATTACACAGAAAAAAAAGTTTCACTTGAGCCAAAAAAATATTTTTCTTCCGAATTGTTTTCTTGAAAAAAAAATTTTTTTTGACAAGAAATTTCACTTATCCCAACAAAATTAATTCTCTTGCTTTAAGAAATAAGTATCTTGATACAAGAAAATTTATTTAAGTCAAGAAAATCAAGAAAATTCAATGAAAATTAATTTAGCTGATATTTGATAATTTTTAGAATTTTTGTTAACAAATAAATTATGGGGAAAAAAATTGACATCTAGAAATTTAAAAAATTAAAAAATGCAATTTTTTTTTTAATAATTTTTTATACTAAATTTAATTGTTAAATAAAATTAAAAATTGGTCAAGTGACAGCTAAATTGAATGTCATGAAAATTCAGCCTCTTGCTCTAAAAAATTTAGTTCTTGACAGAAGTAAATTTTCCTGTCTTGAGAAAATTTCTCTCTTGCTCCAAAAAATTAAATATAAAGATAGAAGTAAATTTTCATTCATATTTTTATTTATTAACAAATCAAATAAGAAGATCAAATAATATTGAATCATTTTTTTTCATTCAATAATTATAATTGCACGCTAAAATAATATAAAATGGGTATCAAATATTCTCTAGAAAAATTTTCTCAAGGTGAGAAAATTTTTTTCTCAGCTGAAGTAGCTGGCGCTGCTTCCCTAAAGTATCTAAAAATCTTGATCAAATATAAAAATTTATTGTATCAAGTATTTATGATAATTTGAATTAAGAAAAAATTACTTCCACCAAGAATAAAATCTCAAGAAAAATTTTTATTTCGGCCAACACAACTTCGGTCTTCTTTTCGGCACCCGAAAATTTTCTTGAGCCAAGAATTTTGTTCTCCACACGGAGATTTTAATTTATAAATTTTTTTTAAAATTTGTGAAAATTGTGGTAATCAATTTTTTTTTTAATTGTGCATTTTTTTTTTTAAATATACCAATAAAATCAAATATAAATTTTTCTTTCTGTGTATAAAATTTGCTTATTATTTTTAAATTATTTCAGCACCATGCAAATTTGGGTAGAGCACTACGGATTCCCTGCAAAAATATTACACTGGATTGTACGTCAAAAGTTTTGACAAAATCCGAGTATGAATATTTCCGTAATTGTGCGATTGAAGGTCTTAAGACGGAAAAAGAAAGGCGAGATAATTTTTACGAAAATGAGGCGAAGAAAGAACATTTGCTGGCGGAGAGTATTGCTCGGAAGCAAAAAATACGGCAAATGGATATGGAAAAATTAAAGAAGAAAACTAATAAGCTTGATGAATTTGAAGCTGAAGCGAAAGCTAGGACTATGCATTTGTTAGAGAGAGCTAATAACTTGAAACTGGAGCAGGAAGAAGAGATGCAGTTGTGCAATAAATTAATTTTAGAGACCAAGTGCCGAGCTATCAGAGATCTTCAGGTATTAAATTGTGGATTAAATTATAAGGAAGACCGAAGTTATTCTGGAGCACGAAGAAATTTTCTTAGCTTAAAAAAATTAAACTTCGTTCTAGAAATTTTAACTTGTTCCAAGAAATTTTCAGTCTTCCTTAAGATTTTCTTAATGATGAGTGTAACATCGGGATGAGCTTATATCTTTAAAAATGTCAATAGTTCACAAGATACAAGGTCATTTTTTAATTATTGATATTTTTAAAGATATAAGCTCATTTTGATTTTACTCTCATCAAGAGCTTTCATTTGAGTACCCACATGCATTTTTCATATATTTTTCATATATACATATATATAATATATATAAATATATAAAATATATGAAAAATTGATGTGGGTACTCAAATGAAAGGTCTCGGTGAGTGTAACATCGGGATGAGCTGAAATCTTTAAAAATGTCAATATTTCACAAGATACAAGGTCATTTCTTAATTACTGGTTCTTAATTCTTAATACTGGGTACTTTAATAAATTAATTAATTTTTTTAAGATTGCAGAGAGAAGATTGATTGAAAAAGAACTGAGTGAAGAAGAAAAGCGACTGAATGAAATGATGGAAAATGAGCGACGTGAAAAAATAGAAGAAGAAAAGAAGAAAGAAGAGGAATTAGCTGCTAAAAGACGGAAATTTGCATCCCGTTTGAAGCATCAAATAATCGAGAATGAGGAGCAGAAGATAATTGAGTTTGAGAGGAAACAAGAGGAGGGTAAATTGATAAATCTCAGTAACATTGCGTGGATGGATGAAGAAATATTGAAGGAAAAGAGAAGAAAAGAGCAGGGCGCGTTAATAAGAAAAGAACTTGCTGCTGAAAATGAACGGCTGAAGAAATTTAAAGAAATGGAACGTGAGGAGAACAGAATTATTGATATGAGAATAAAAGAGTACCAGCGAATGAAGGCAGAGCGTGATAAAGCTATTGCAGAGACTCAGAAGGCGATCCAAGCTCAGAAAAATCAAGAGCGAATTCGGGTAATGAAACAGGCGATGCAGGCTCATGATTTTCAAGCCCAGATTGAGGAGCTTAATGAAATACGGATCAAAGAGGAGGTAGAGCGTGAGTGGCGACGTCGGGAAAAAGAAGCTGCGCTTAATAAATTGAAAACACGGCGACAATTTGCTCAGGCACGACAGGATCAAATAAAGTGCCGTAAAATTCTTCAGGCTATGGAGCTAGAACGGGACAAGCGTGAATTTCAGAAAATAGTTGCCGCGCAAAAAGAAGCTCTAGCGAAGGAACAGGAAAATCGAGAGAAGCAAATACGGCAAGCTCAGAGATATCGTGATGAAATATTGAAACAAGTAAATGATAAAGAAAAGGACAAAGTTGAAGCAAGACGAAGGGTATTTGAAGAGGGTATGGCTCAGAGGGCGGAAATTGAAATGAGAGCAAGAAGACTGAAAGAAGCCATGGAAAGAAAATGCCAAGAAATGAGAGAAAATAAAGTTCCAGAAGTTTATATCAATGATATAAAAAGCATGATTGCTAAAATTCAATAAGCTTGGACTGTTTTTAAATTTTTAAATTACTATGCAGCGCTTTTTTTTATAAAAGATAGAAAAATTAGTAGAAAAATTATTATTGTATTAAGTTTTTGTTTTATACATTAAATATTTAACATTTAATATTATTTAAATAATACGACGACATTGGGATCTTTTTCAACGATGTCTTCTATTTGCGCGACAGATTGTCCAGTGTTACAGCAAATTTCATCAAAACTGTAGGCGCCTGTGAAATATTTATACACTGGATCATTTTTGGTGTCCTCGCTGTTGTCATCAAAGTTTACGTTTGCAAAAGATCTTTTTACATAGATAGGATACTTGTAAACTCTACGTATGAACCCTTCAATTAATCCAAATTGCACTAGCCTTCGTTCGTTTATTCTCAAATTCTGTGGATTCAACCTCTGGCATAAATCTTTCATCATCGTACCGTGTGTCATCGTCGCGTACATTCTGTAGATGTCACGAAGATGAGCTGGTTGTCTTGCTGAAAATATTTATATTAATTAATTACACAAATATCGCGTTATTAATGCTAAAAGGGCGTATTATTTTTTTTAATTATAATTAATTATTAGCATTAAAAAAAAAAAATTTAACACTGGTAAAAATAATTATAATGACTATAATCCAGATTATAATGAGTGTAATCTAGATTATAATGAGTATAATCTAGATTATAATGAGTATAATCCAGATTATACCAG
This sequence comes from Cotesia typhae, assembly GCF_013202065.1. Classification (NCBI taxonomy): domain Eukaryota; kingdom Metazoa; phylum Arthropoda; class Insecta; order Hymenoptera; family Braconidae; genus Cotesia; species Cotesia typhae. The sequence continues at coordinate 1,713,423 of NW_027423758.1, read as the reverse complement.
TTACTATCTGAAATTTTTTTTTTTTACCACAGATATCACTGAGTATAATCTAGGATGATATCCAGTGTCATCTTATTCTTTCCGTGTGGAAGAAAAAAATTTTTTTTATGCGCCTTTTTGATATTAGTAACGCGATATGTAAATTGATAAATAAATTAATGATGAAAATAAAAATTACCAGACTTAGACACAAAATTTATACATTTTTCCTGCAGCTCTTGATTTTCAGCCAACACTCCAAGCTTTGAGGTAGTTGTATAAATGTTGCAGTACTGAAAAATGGGAATTAGAGTGACCACTCCGTAGTAAACGAGATTTTGTACGCAACTCTTGACAAGATTATTCTCGACATCAGCTTCTGCTGCGATTCGCGCAACGTGATTGAATCCGTCGATATACGGCAAGACCTGCTGGGTCGTCAGGTCCCATTGGTCGCTGCAAAAGGTCTCGCGATTCACAAGAAAAACAGGAACTTGGTGGTCTAATACGGGCTTTGGCTCAGCTGCCAGTCTGACTACTTTCAAGTGTGTCGTCATAGTTCCTTCTGTCAGCGTACACATGTTGTGCGAGTTCAGGTCATTCATAACTTGCGCCAGGATTTCAGTCAGCCGACTTTTGTCCACGGACACGTTTGACAGAAAACAATTTTCTACTTCCAAAGCCATCTAAATATTTATTATTATTAAGAGCTTTTTATAATTATTTATTTGTTAATAAAGTTATTATTACCAAGAAGTCAGACATTTTTTTAACTACTGGCTCGTAATGGACTGTTCGTGCATCAGCGTCACACACAAAACATAAGTTGAAATAAAATGCATTTCTTGCGTATTTTTTGTCATCTATTTTTACAGGAAAGCCTAAAATTTTACAATTTTGTAGTGTTCTGAAAATAAATATTTATTTGATCATAATTCACTTTTTTTTTTAATTATAAGATGATACTAAAATTAGCAGCAACAAATCAATTATTACAAAAAAAATGTTTTTAAAAATTCGCACTAAAAATTTTTTTAAATTACCTACTGAATTTGAAATTTTTTTACTAAATTTTTTATGACATTGAAAGTAGTAGAGAATTTTTTTTGAAAGTTAAATTAACCGACATCTGAAAATTTTTTTAATTTATATTATTGAAAAATTATTAAAATTTAAAAAACTATACGTACAACTTTTTAGAAATATTTTTTTTGTTCTAATTTAATTAAAAAAAAAAATTAAAAACGTCGGCTAACTTATGAAAATTAATGTAGCACATATTTAATTACTTTAAAAATTTTATAACAAATAAATTGTGGCAAAAAAATAAGAAAAAAAAAATTGACACCTAAAAATTAAAAAAATTAAAAAATGCAATTTTTTTTAAATAATTTTTTAGAAAAAATTTTTTTGTTAAAGAAAATTAAAAAATTGTCAAGTGACAGCTAACTTTAATGTCATATAATATAATAAAATAAAATTTTATTTAAATATTAAAAAAAAAAAAAAAAAAAACTTACACAGTAAGAGTACTCCGTTGCAATTGCGCTTTTGGAATTATGTACACGCTTACATTATCGAATATGTCTTTGGAGACATGATTATCAGGTACCTAAAAAATATAAAAATAAATTTTTACAATTTATCTCTTCACTGTAATCTTAAATTACAAAAAAAGTAATTATAATCATACGAACTTGACACGTTATTTTAGGACCAGCAATGTGATGAAACTCGGAAAAAAAAATACAACGAATGACACCCTTATCTTCACTATTGCCGTCATTTGAATTTGAGTACAACATTTTTCTTCTTTTGATTCTTTCACATTATATTAAAATCTCAAGAACTCTGTCAATATTTTATGACACTGAAATTGACGGACATTAAAAATTTTTAAACAACTAAATTATTCTAAAAAAATTCCACATGTAAAAATTAATAAAAATTACAAGTGAAAATTTTTAAAAGCATTTTTTTATTGTAATTAATTTGTTATTAAAATTTTAAAAATTGACAGCTGACCGCTAACTTCAGTATTGTAATAATTTGACAGGTTATAATCCAATTTTATTAGTTAAATATATTAAAACTCTTACAAAATAAAATACTAAGTTGTTTTCACTTTAAGTATGTGTAATTTTATGATAAAATACTGTATTAATAATATTATTTTGTTATTTTACAGCCAGCCATATTATAGCAACAACAAAAGCCACAATACTGGAGTGGACAGGTGGATCTACCGTCAACTAAATACAATCAGCTGATTATAAATATACTGGGTGTTGTTTTTATAAAATTACATTTCTTCAGAAGATAATTTAAAGTCATTCTATATCCGTCACCAAGTATATGACCACCAAGTGTATACTTATTGAATATTGTGTACATATATATTACATATTATCACGTTCTAGATTCAGTGTATTCAATTTAACAGTAAGCACCAGTACTTACTGTATTTTCTTCGATATTTCGCAATCTTTTGTAATCAGCCTGAAAAATTGACAGTACAAATTATTTAATTATAATTACACATAAATTGAATTATTAATTGAATATTAAAATGCCGGTGCACATTCCTTGGCCGACAACAATTGCGGTGATTCTTCCAAATCTTGGTGGATGGGCTGGGGCATTTGTGACTCGGCAAAACATCAGCCCATGGTACAAGGTAACTGTTTTTGCTTGATAAGTTATTTTTATTTATTTATTTCAATTACATGTTGATAATTAAGTGTTACGTACATTTTTTAGACGTTAAATAAACCAACATGGACTCCACCGAACTGGATGTTTGGACCGGTATGGACTGGTTTGTACTGCTCAATGGGCTATGCCTCGTACCTGGTGTACCGTGATGGAGGCGGCTTTAAAGATACCGCAGTTCCTTTGTCTATTTACGGAGTTAACTTAGCTCTCAACTGGATGTGGACTCCTATTTTTTTTGGAGCTCACAATATTCAATTGGTGAATATTTTATGACATTGTTAGCAGTCATTTGAGTATTTTTTTAATTTTTTTAACAAACAAATTTGTTATAAAATATTGTTTTTAAAAAATTGCATTTTTAATTTTTTTTAATTTTTAGATGTCAATTTTTTTTATAATTTTTTTTTTGCAATAATTTATTTAAAAAAAATTGCATTTTTAGTTTTTTTAAATACAAAAATTAATTTAGCGGATATTTAATAAATTGAAGAATTTTTTTAACAAATAAATTATAGCAAAAAAAAATTGATATTTAGAAATTTGAAAAAACTATAAATGCAATTTTTTTTAAATAATTCTTCAAAACAAATTTATTTGTTAAAAAAAATGAAAAAATGGTCAAGACTGCTAACTTTAATGTCATTTTTAAAATTTCTAAATGTCAATTTAAAAAAAAATTTTTTTTACAATAATTTTTTTGTTACAAAAAATTTTTTTTTAAAAATTGCATTTTTAATTTTTTTAAAATTTCTAAATGTCAATTTTTTTTTGCAATAATTTATTTGCTACAAAAAATTATTTTTAAAAAATTGCATTTTTAATTTTTTTAAATTTCTAGATCTCAATTTTTTTTATAATTTTTTTTTTTGTAATTATATGTGTTACAAAAAATTATTAAAAAAAAAAAATTGCATTTTTAGTTTTTATAAATTTCTAAACGTTAATTTTTTTGATAATTTTTTTTTGCAATAATTTATTTATTACAAAATTTTCAAATATTTGTTAAATTAATTTTCATGAATATTTTTCTGTACTAAGTATTTTTTCACGAATTTTTTAAGTTATTTAAGACTGAAAAAATTAGATTTTTCATGGCACTGAAATTACCAGACATCCTACAATTTAAAAAATTTTTACAACATTTCAATTATAATGAAAAAAATTTGGTAAAAAAATTCCACATGTAGAAATTAAAAAAAAAATATATAAGAATTTTCAAAAAAATTTTTTTTATTATGATTGATTTGTCATAAAAATTTCAAAAATTGTCCGGTGGACTCGAAAAAAATAATTGACATTTAGAAATTTTAAAAATTAAAAAATGTAATTTTTTATAAATAATTTTTTGGAACAAATTTATTTGTTAAAAAAAAATTAAAAAATAGTCGTGACTGCTAACTTCACTGTTTAAAATTAACAAACTTCAACTAAAATTAACTTCACTGCCTAAAATTAACAAATAGTTTTTCTTAAGCTCTTAATTTACATTACACTCAGCTATCCTTGAAATAGGATTAGATTTATGATTTCTAAAAAAAGAAAGAACCCAAAATAATAAAAGCAGGTAAATCTTACAACTTCAAATACGGGCTCCAATCAGCACAAAATAAATTTTACTGTAATATTAGAAGCCAAAAATTTAAAAAAATGGATTGAAAAGTTGGTAGAAAATTAAAAAAATCTTATCGATATTACAAAATTTAATTTACTTTAAAATTAAAACAAAAAAATTCTAAAATAATGATTGACATTAAAAATCCCAAAATTTATTTCTAGTAAATAAAATAAATAAATCATTTACATTCAACAGGCCTTGTACGAGATCGTAGCACTCTGGGGATCTACAGTAGTCCTAGGTATAAGTTTTTTCAAAGTAAATAAACTCGCCGGTGGACTGATAGTGCCTTACTTAGCTTGGACCACCCTCGCTACCGCTCTAAACTACTCTGTTTATCGGAATAATAAAATCACTGATATAACAGACGAAAAAGAGAAGTAAAGAATTGCTAGTATAAATATAAATAACTTAAATTTTAGATGCACATATTTTAATATTGCATTACGGCCACTACAAACCCACAATGCATTCCAGGATTTATGTATATAATATTAACATTATATGATATACACTGGTGACACTGTTTATGGTGTACATATTTTTTTATTACTTTATAAGAAATAAATGTGAGTTGGCCAACCACTGATTGATTACAGTATTGATACAATAGTAATAATAATAAATTTTTCCTTCCTTTCCTTCATATTTCTCTCTCCTTTATACTTAATCTACATTTCATATTTTTTTTTTTATTTTTTCATTTTTTATCCTTGGAGTTATAGTATCGAAAATTTTTTTTTTCTTTTAATATATAATTAAAAGGATCTATAAGTTATTTGTTGGATTTATTTTTGCTCATATTTGTTACGTCGGATCTGTGGCATAAATATATCCTTGTTGTTGGAGTACGTACAGTCGTTTTTCCACAGCAGTTTTATCTAAAATAAACGATGTTTTTTTTTTATTAATAAATAGACTGCTGTATTATTATTATTATTATTATTATTATTATTTTTATAATTATAATTTTAATAATAATAATAATAATAATAATAATAATAATAATAATAATAATAATAATAATAACAAATTAATAATAAAAATAAAAATAATAGTCTTTATTATTATTATTATTATTATTATTATTATTATTATTACAAAAATAATTATAATTATAAAAATAATAATAATCGCTATTATTTTTATTATTTATTTATTTGTTGTTATTATTATTATTATTATTATGATTATTGATTACACTTACATTTGATAAGCAATGCTCTGTCTTGGCTGTGGCTCACGTGCTGAGACAGAGAATGAAGGAGAATTTGTGCAGTATGATAACGTTGAAAGCACTCCGCTGGGTTTCCAAATAGCTCATCCAGAGCCGCTGATTGACACTAAAAATAAATACCAATAAAAAACCAATCGTAGTTATCATCAAAGATATTAAAAAAAAAATAAAATACCATTTGTATTGCATGATTATATAGAATTTTGTCAGCAGTCGCTCCAGTTTGCCGTAGTAACCCGGCACTGTTCAATTGCTTGCATTCAGCCAAACAGATTCTAAACTTATCATTCATTGTATTAACAACTTCCTTGACGTTAGCTGTAGGCTGGAGTCTTCCAGCCTTGAGTTGCTGAGTTGCAAGACTGAGGCCCGAACTGAGCCACTGCAGAGCTCTGACCAAGAGAATAACTTGCTCGGCTCGTCTTTTTGTCGCTGCGTTGCTGGCTGATTCAACGCCTCCTAGAGGCGCACCCAAAGGTCCTGCTCGAGTTCTAGCAACTTCGCTGACACAGTCACACAGTGCCACGACAAAGTTTAACTTTGCTAGGATTTCATTGTGCTCGCGTTCCAGAAGAGTTTCTTCTGGCAGTTCTGGGGCGATGAATGTCAAAGGACGATCGTCTGATGATGTAGGAATTAGTTCTGGGAAGAAACTCTGAAAGCTGCCGGCTTCTAAAAAATTTACATAATTTAATATTTTATTTTTATTAATATTATTATTTAATTTTTTATTTTTGGATTTTTTCTCCTAAAAACTGGTTTTAATAATTTTAGATTTTAAGATAAATGTTTAAATCAATTTGATAAAAGACCCAGTCATTGACACTTATAATTTATAATTTTTAAATTATAAATTTTAAGATAATTTATTTTTTTTTTAATTAGAATAAAATTGCAAGTGTCAAACAACTAGGCCAGTGTCAATAATTAAGTTTTTTTATCTTTTATAAAATTTAGAATTAATATTTATGTAAAATATGGAATATTTAACTAAAATTCATGATATTGTAAAAATTACAGCTGACTCTTGATTGTATAGAATTGCATAAAAATCAAAATAAATGTCTGATGATGCCTGGAGGGAAGTACAGACAAAATATGACAAAAAATAAAATTAAAACTGAGTGGACATCCATTTACCTTAAAATCTAAAATTATTATTTAAATTAATCAATTAATCAATAAATAAATAAGTAATAATTACCCGATATTTCAGGTAAAGTTACTGCGCGAGTTCCAAAAGGAATAACCGGCGAATGCCTCAAAGTATTATTATTATCTTGAAGTACTTTAGCAGTCGGTGAACCCAAAACAGCAAGAGGTCCAGTGAGAAGTGGGGAGGAAGCGCTGTTACTTCCTAGTGATCTTTTGAGGGGTGAATTTCCAGTAGAAATATGAGAGTGCCTTGCACTGGGACTGACTTGCCAAGTGTGAGGAGGGGGCGGAGTTTCGCTGAGCCTTCTGCTCGGCGGAGTTCCGATAACAAACTGGACACTGGGAGGACTCATCGAGCCGATGTCAACAGGGTAGTTTTTATGACAATCTACGCTTCGTTTCATGCTGATCGGCTGGGATCGTGGAACGACACTCGTTTCAGTTCGTGCTGTTGCTGATGGGGATGACGGATGAACGGTGCTTTGTTGCGTTGGAACAGGGATTGGCTCTGATATCGGTAGAAAACAAGGTCTGGGAGGACTGACTGCTTCCTTGCTCATCTGTTTCGTATATTTAACTTGGTGAGAAGTGGGGTTGTTCTCGATGTCGTTGCTCAAGTCGTTTGGTACCAGGACGTAATCGTCCTCTGGACTCGAGCAAGGACTGCTGGCCTCTGGAACGGACGCGTTTATCAGTCCAGCTTGCGGCTCTTGGACAGTCTCTGGCGACGCCGGCAGCTCGGCAAACACCAAGTTTGGACTTTCCTGGGTTCCGTGCAGGAATCTGTGGTTGAAAAACTCGTCAAAGGCCATGCGATCTCTGGCGTTGCGCCTCAGAAGACCCATTAATAAGCTCGAGAGCTCAGGGGATGTTCCTGGTGGTATTTTCGGTCCGAGGTTCACGTTTTTTTCGTAGAATAATTTTAGAGCTTGAGGCGTGTGAGCTTGGAACGGCGCTTTACCAGTTAGACATTGAAATACTATCGTACCCAGCGACCACAAGTCTGCTTTTGCGTCATACTGCAGTGACATTATCACCTCTGGTGCCATGTACATTGGCGACCCACACAGGGTAGCTGCCATCACTCCGTCTTGCAGAAATCTCGCGAATCCAAAATCAGCTGTAATTTAATATATCATTTAAATAATTCTGGTGATTATTAAAAAGAATTATGGAACAAAAGTTAAAGAAAATTTAATTTTACAAAAAAATATCTCATGATTATTTTAGACTATTAATATTTTTACTGTAATTTTAAAATTAAGATTCATAATGAGTGATTCAAATTTTTGCTAATGATAAAAATCTTAATTTTAAAATTACGGCTTTTTTATTGGTTCTAAGAAAAAAAAAAAAGAAAAATAAATTTCTGGTAATTATTTACAAGTGGGGTCTACCATTTTCATTTTTTTGAACGAAATTTCTATTTGATTTTATTGATATACTTTTTTTTTTTTTAAAATACATAAAAAATTTGATTATCACAATTTTAACAAATTTATCAATTTTTTTTAAAATTGTGATATTCAACTTTTTTTTTTTATGTACTTTTCAAAAAAATAAATATCAAAAAAAGACAAAATAGAAATTTTATCCAAAAACATGAGAGCCAAAATTTTTTCCCACTTTTAAAGGCAAAAAAACTATCTAAATATTTATTTTTTTCTTTCACATTTTTTATCATAAATTCGCCGTAAAAATTTTTTTTACTCAAATCAAGACGATGAAACTCTTCAAAATTATTTTCTTAGTTCAAGAATTCTTCTCTTAAATCAAGCAATTATATATATATATATATATATATATATATATATATATATATATATATATATATTTTTTTTTTTTTTTTTTCAGTATAAGTATTTAATAAAATAAAAAATTTTTTATACGACCAATATTTTCGTCTTAATATAAAAAATTAGACAACAATTATTAATTGTTATTTTGAAATTAAATCAAAAATTCTGGCCACAATAATTACGAATTTTATAAGAAAAAACATACCAATTTTCAATGTGATTTGGTGGGGCTGAGGACAAGCTTTTCCACAGTTGTGGCTTAGAAGAATATTTTGTGGCTTCAGATCTCTGTGGACAACTCCTTTGGCATGAAGAGCTTTCATAGCTCCTGCTAATTGCTTCAAGAATACTCTTATTGTATCTTCAGACAGCGTTCCCTTGGCTATAAATAAAATTTATTACGTAATTTTCTGTGCTAATTGGTGATAATAATTTATTAATTACCTCCAAGGTAGTCAGCCAGGTCGCCTCCATTGCAATACTCCATAACGAGGAAGACATTATGATTGGATTCCTTTAATTCAATAAAAGAATTTTTGAATATTTCATAATTTTGTTGGAGTAATTTTTTTTTATAAAAAAATTGTGATAAATCATTTTTATTGTTTTATTATGCATAAAATTCTAGGTTAAAAAAAAAAAGTGGTAATACCTTGCAATCCAATAAAGCAACAACATTTTCGTGATGCAGCTCCGTAAGCTCCTGTGAATAAATTGGAATTAATTTAAAGGCAATAAATAATAAAAGTCACTGAATATTTAACGACTAACCTTTAAAATCTTGATTTCTTTGCCCAGAAGATTTTGCGACTTAGCCAAACTCTTTTTAGAAATACTTTTGATTGCAACAACGAAATTTGGTTTCTGGAATAAAAAAAAATAAAATTGTTATGTCAAAAAAATAAAAAAATATTATTTACAAAATAAAAATAAAAATAAATACTTTTCTGTGTCTGCCTTTAAAAACAACAGCAAAAGCCCCATGACCAATAAGATCTTTTGTGTTGTATTCATAATCACCCACTATTTCCATAGTTTATTTACTTGTATAAACAAATTTTCGTGATAAATATAGTAACTATCCAATAATCTGTATAAATAATTATTTAAAAAGCACACTTTTAGGTAAGATGAATCGCGCATCATCAGGATCAATACAAGAAAAGTCAAGATTCATTTGCAAAAACTTCATGCTTATTCACCTTGACTCTGGATCATCATCATCTAACACAATTATTAATTAATTATTCAAATATGTCGTAGATTATTTAACAGCACAGCACTTGTTACTTGTCATTATTTACAACAATTAAATTAATTAAATAATGTAAATAAAGATAAAGCAAAAATTATGAAACAACATATAGAGCAAAGTTAAAAGAACTGGAGTCGTAGGAAATCCAACAAAATGTCAGCCAGTTTGAGAAAAATAGTAGGAGTAATGGTAAGTAGGATGCCAGTGTTCATGCGCCGTTCTTCGTCAGCTGAGACACTCTCACTTCTACCCCATATATTTATATATTATATAAATAATATAAATTATTTACGTATAAATAAATTATCTTTTTACCTCTTAAATACAATCTGAAAAAATATTAATACTATTTATTTATTTATTTTTTTTTAATGACACTGCTTTTGTAATTAACAACAAAGAACTCAACAACTTACTTATGGAGGGCAGTGTGGCCAGAACGTGCTCTTTTTTTACCCCCACTTTGTAGGATACTCTCATCTGACTACATTGAAAGCGGTACAAAATGGGGGTAAAAAAATCGCACGATCTGGCCACACTGCTCATATGGGAGAAAAATTGAAAAAGTGTCCAGCTGTATCCTATAAATAACAGTTCAAAATTCTTCCACAATCGCGCTGGTTTACATAAAGGGTATGGTATGAATGTAGCAATTGTAGATGAATTGAAGTATGCCGAGTTGAAAAATGTAAAATCATTGTCGACTAGAGTAGTCAATTATTTAAAATTTCAACAACTTACGTAGTACAGAATATTATAGTAAATATAACCTTAAAAAAATATTATAAGGGAACGTGCACCTAAAGTATGGAGGGTAGAGGTATTATTTATTGTCATAAACTCAATACTAGTGATTTTTTTATAATTTTTAACATTTAATTTATTATAGACAACTATATATATACATCATTATGCCTTTTATATTATATTATGTATTTTTAAATAAATTATTTTTTTTTTAGCGAATAACAATGTTTTAATACGTGAATTGATTGAAGGTTTCTATGTTTTATTCTAAAAAATTTTTAAATGCAGAAATTGAATGTTTATGAGGAAAATTTTTTTATTTTCGTTTTGCTCTTGATTAATATTTGTTTATTTCATTATATTTCTTTACTTATCTACTTTGTATAATATAATTCTTTCTTCTTATTAAAATGTTTATTTATTTTTTAATATTCACAAGTAATAGTTAAATGATACGCAAAAAATCATATGTTGTTTCCTACTTTATGCGGATTTTGAAAGGCGCGCGGTAACTTAGCGGAAGTTTTTCTTTCCTTGTTCATTTCTCAAACCTACTCTAATAATATTTGGCGCTCCCTTTAAAATTTACCCTGATGCTAATGTGGCGCCACCCTAATTTAATACAGTTCGACGAAACCTCTACCCTCCATAATTTTTGGCAAAGGATATCTAGATTGTAGATAGATCTTGTTGTGAATCCGAAAGGATTGATCACAACGCTCTCTATATATTAATATAGAATTACATATAAACAGATGACTGCAATAAATAGTAGCTGGAAAAACCCAGTAAGATTTAAAATATATGTATTTTCAATTGTAATAATATCGGTAAGAAAAATAAAAATCTTTAAATATTGTAAACTTTTCTATTTTAAATTCTATTGTTTAGTATGGGAATTTTTCTATCATAAATTTTAGGGTATAGACAAATTTATAATCACCGAAAATTCCCAAGGAAAAAACCTACAAAATTTTATTACGGTTCTGTAGTTTAGACATACAAAAACTTACTTTGTTAAAATAAGTTTACGTTAAATGTAATGGTCACAGAATAAAATACCGAACGTTTTGGAATAAATATTCTTTACAGACTGGGAAAACCCAGTAATTTCCATTTATTTTATTGTCATAATCCTTTAAGCGGCTTATTTTCCAAAACGTTCGCTAAAAAGGGATTACTCGAATACCTAAGACTAGGCAATAAAAACCAGACATCCAGGCTGGCTGCAAACAACCTGGGAACGTCATGGGCCATCGTGACGTCATTTCAGCGTGGACTCTCCCACCCCCAAAGGCATGAACTCTCAACCGAGGAAGTCGAAAACCAAGGAACAGGAGGACACTTATCAAGAAGCAAGACTGTAGTCCGTCACGCGAAATTTTACTTTTCCTGAAATTATTGTCGGCACTGGTATTTTGTAAACCATTAAATAATAAACGATAGATTTGCGCGCAATGCAAATCTAAATTAAACTAAAATAATCTGTACTGAGTGTTTTAAATTCATTTTATATATATAATTTATATTTAATTATTCAAATTTAAATCTATTCTCCCGCCTTAATCTATTTACTGCGAGTTAAATGCCCTACCGCGTTCCAACGGGCGAATTAAAAGAATTCCATAAATTTGGGGCTATACAATAATCTACGGTAAGTTGCTCAGCGCCAAAATATCTACTAAATAAATAATAATAACTTCAGGGTCATATGGTTCGGAGATTAATATGGAGTACAAAATAAAATGGCTGCAGTGTTGGGACACGACGTTAGTGTTCGAGGTGACAATTCAATATTAACATTTTTGGTGAGTTTTAATTTAAAAATATTGAAATAAAATATAAATTAAATTATCAAAATAATATATAATTAATTTTATTTAGATAGTAGGAGCTGCGCAGTTGTGTGAAAAAATCGCAAATTCCGTGCATCAGTCGGCGCGAAAACAAAATAAACGAACAATAGTTCACCAGTGCGAGGTTATTACTCAAGTTTTTAAGGATCAATTGTTGTTAACTACTGATTTTATTATTTTGATAATTAACGGTGAGACCAGCCACAGCGTACTTGAGGTATATAATTATTTTATACCGCTATTAAAAGTAAAATGTCAAACATAACCTCACTTGTAGTTTTCAGGCCGAGGAAAATTTAAATAACATTGACAAAAATTTTCTAACTACCGGGGCTGTTTTTTTTGTTTACTGTAACGGTCCAACTTCTTACACCAATGTAACTCACCGGAGTACCAGAGTGCTTGCTGATAAATTTTTGATACGAAGAATTTTAAACGTTAACATCTACGTAAGGTTTTTTTTTTTTTTTTCTTCAAAATCTATGATAAAAAAATTATGCTAAATTAAATTCTATAATTCTAATTTCAGGACCAAAAAAATTGGCTGCTATTAGGCGACCGTCTGCTTAATTTGTCTCACGGAATCTTGAATCTTGAATCCGGTCGCCCAAACATCGACTTATCTTTAATTCTCTCCGAATAAAAAAATAATAATGAAGAAAGCTCGAGTTTCGGCATACACTTCAAGCCACGAGGAAAGTGAAAACGACAGCGACGAGACAGAATGCAGCATCGGAAGCAACTCTACCGCTGGTACTCACCGTAGTGACACTCCAAACGGAGCAAAGCCGCGTAGGAAAGGTCGTAGACGCAGCAAGACAACAAAAAACAAACCAGTTAATGACAAGCCACTGTATAAATATTGCTGTAGCATAAAAGAGGACCATGGCCAGCCGCTGTTTGGAGTCCAATTCAACCATCACCTGAAGGAAGGTGAACCTCTGATCTTCGCCTCGGTCGGTAGTAATCGGGTGAGCATTTATGAGTGTCCTGAAGGGTCAAACATCAGACTGCTCCAATGCTACTCAGATCCAGACAGTGAGGAGAACTTTTACACCTGCGCGTGGACCTTTGACGAGCTGGGAAAACCTTTGCTGGCCGTCGCCGGCTCCAGAGGTGTCATCAGGATTATCAGTCCAGTAACAATGACCTGTGTCAAGCACTACATTGGACACGGACACGCGATAAACGAATTGAAGATCCACCCCCGAGATTCTAATGTTTTGTTATCTGCGTCCAAGGACCACGCTTTGAGGCTCTGGAACATAAAAACTGACGTGTGCATCGCGATCTTTGGTGGTGTTGAAGGTCATCGGGACGAAGTCCTCAGCGCAGACTTTGACATGAAAGGTCAAAGAATTATTTCCTGTGGAATGGACCACGCTCTAAAGCTATGGTCTTTGGAGAAGCCGGACATGAAAGAAGCAATAAAACAGTCTTACTTTTGCAATCCAGCAAGAAATAATCGTCCATTTGATTCTATTCTCCAGCACTTTCCGGATTTTACAACCCGGGACGTTCACAGGAACTACGTTGATTGTGTCAAGTGGTACGGGGACTTTATTCTCAGCAAGAGCTGTGAAAATTGTATCGTCTGCTGGAAGCCTGGTCGTTTAGAGGACTCTCAATTGAGAAATAACGAGACTAGCGCGACCGTGATGCATCGATTTGAATTTAAAGAATGTGATATCTGGTTCATAAGGTTCTCAATGGACTTTTGGCAACGAACGATTGCCCTGGGTAACCAGGTCGGCAGAACTTATGTCTGGGACCTGGATGTCGAAGAGCCTGGTCAAGCTAGGTGTTTTTCCTTGCAGCATCCTCGGTGTACTGCACCGATCAGACAGACCAGTTTGAGTCGTGATGGATCTGTTCTTTTGTGTGTCTGCGATGACGCTACTGTCTGGAGGTGGAACCGAGATGATTAGCTGATAAGTAACTCTTATTATTATTATTATTATTATTATTATTATTATTATTATTATTATTATTATTATTATTATTATTATTATTATTGGTTTTATTTAATTAATAATGTACATTTAATTTGATGCGAGAGCTGCTAAGGCTGCGCCGAATGCTGCGTCTCCGGATTGTCCTAGTTCTAAGGGTAGTTTATACCAATTTGTAACTTCTTTTTGTAAGACTGGATTACGCACTAGTCCAGAGCCGTTTCCTACTATACGTTTTATACCTTTTGCTTTCAACAAGTCCTGTGACATCATACTGAAAATAAATATTAATATTTTTATATTTTATTAATTTATTTAATTAAATAATAGCTTATATTATATTATTTAAAATAATATAATCATAAAAAGGTGTATTTAATTTAGTTACAATTTTTAATGCAACGAGATAAGATAACGGACAGGTGATTACTTTGATTAGATTATAGAGTACTTACTTATGAAGGTTGCGGATTACACCAGAGCAAAGTGATCGAAAAACACTTGCTAAATTTAGAGAATCAAGTGTTATTCCTGTAACACTTGCTGTTTTATCTGGATCGTAGCGTTCACCCAAAAGAAGTGGTTCTATTTCCATCGTACTGACTGCAGACTCTTCTTTTCCCAATGCAATCAACTTTTCCCAAACTTTAGCTGTTTTTTTATTTTATAAATTATAAATCAATAAATCAACAAAGTAACAACAAAACACAATTAAATTGTATAAAAAATAATTAACTGACATTGGGGAACTGAGAAGCCTAGATCCATCGCCCAGTGCTGCAAAGTCTTGACAAAAGTCGCTAAGGTATTTCCACCATTCATCGAAGCAGCAACGGCTAAATACTTGTCATTAAAATACGGAAAGTACTCTATGCTACCTGTAAATTAAATTAAATAATATTTTATTTAATACAGATCAGCAGTTTAGATTTTTACCTGATTCTGGACAATCATTGAGATCGAATGAAGGATGAACGTAGGTCAGCTGAGCAGAAGTTGAAATATTCAGCACTGCTTCGTCAGGTTCCTTCAATAATGCAAGTACTGAACACTGAAGGTCACCCAATGCAACACCTTTAATTAAATTTATTAAATATTAATGTTTAGTTGGAAAGACAACAATATTTATTATTACCTATAGGAACACCAGCGGGAATTCCAAACCAAGGATGTCTTAATTTTCCAGCGACTTGTCCGGGTTTCAGAATACTCTTGGGCAACAGGTTGACTGGAAATCCCGCATTAGCCATCAACTCAGTCTCCCACTTAGCTTGATCAGTCAAAAAGTAGCCCCAGCTTGCAGCATTCTGGGTGCTCATAGTGATTTCATCGCTTCCAGTCAATAAATTCACCAACAAATCTTGAACTGTTCCGCACCTATCGTACTTTTGCAGTTTTTCCGGCCTACGATCAATAAATTATAATTAAAATCATTAAAAGCAATTAATAAAATAATATTATGACAATACTACTGACTTGTTGCGAGCGAACCAGAATAAAGTAGCACATCCAAAGCCCGTATGCACTGGCAAATGGCTTTTTGATTGCGGTAATATCCTCAAAAAATTTTTATCACATCGTGCGTCTTGCCATGTATATAAATGGGACACACTTTGCCGGTCTATTTCTAATTTGAATATACCATCTTCTTTTTCCGGTGATCCGGTTGTTTTCCACAATGCAACGCCGTGCATTTGTCCGCATATTCCTATGCTTTTTACCTGGTATACATTATTTTTAGATAATAAATAAACATTATTTTCTTCTGACATTTACAACTATAAATTTAATTAACTGCAACATTTACGGCGATTAAAATGAATGAAATAATTAAAAAAAAAAAAAAAAAAAAAAAATTAATTTATAGATTACTAAAGTTCCTCAAGTGTTGTTGGCATTGCTCCAACTGTCAGTTTAAATAATGTTTAGAATTATAAAATTGTATGAGAATTAATCAAGAGTTTCATTAAATTAAATTTTCAATTAAATTAAAAAATGAAAATACCTGTCTGAGTAAATATTTAGGTAGCCTGGAAACGCAGTTATGAACAGCAGATAAAATTTTTGGTACATCCTGTTTATTACCTTCTATTCCAAGATCACTTGGCACGTTGGCCTGGGGTTCTTTCGACTGCTTAGCAACTATTTGCTTTGTTTCCGTCGATAAGATAATAACTTTTACTGAAGTGGTGCCCAAATCTATCCCTAAGACCAATTTACCCCCATTAGGCATATTTTAAACTAAAAATATTTATTTAAAATATGAATATCGTAATAGAGCGCAACAAATGTTTAAAGCGACAGTGAGAAACGTTAATGGCACCAGTTGAATCAGTAATGAGTAATGAGTCAATTATTTAATAACCGTGATGCAGCGAATGAACAAAATCAACCGCTCTGCCCGAGTATCCCGTAAATACTAAATTTAAACAAATTTTATTGGGCATTGCTGCTTAAATAACTTTTATCTTTAAATTCAATAATGTCAATTGGCAACTATTTGTACTTTTTAAGTCTGCAATTATGTTGAGATAAATTAAAATTAATTTAACAAGAGAAAGCTGATCGAGACTCTGAGTAGACTGATGAAGAAATGAATCTAAAATATTGACAATAATAATAATAATAATAATACTTTAGTTGCCTTTTATTCAGCATATTCCTTTTATCGGGTGCAATATACAAAGATAAATTCACTCAAGTACTCTCTCCTAATGTGTGTCTACTGTATCATCTGCATGTGTGTGTGTATGTTATATCATACTATTATTCGCAAACTAAAGCTGTCTCACTCCATTTATCGGAACACAATAACTGAATATAAAAGACCATTCTCTATGTATGTACTCATAAATACACTGAAAAAAAAGTTTAAGTCTTATTGGTATACACTTTTTTAATGAATTGGTATTGCGAATATGATAAAAAAGTTTAAGTATTATCGCAATACTCTGTTTAAGTGAGTGACATATTTTCCGTACGATACTATTGCAAGTCTAGAGAGTATAGTCAAAAAAGTTCCCGCGTAAAACTCAGTGCGTATTTCGCTCTTTTTTTCCCCGTGTTTATACCTTTACCTAAACATCGTTCTCAAGAGCATTAAAAAAAATATTTATATAATTGACATTAAAAATAATAATTTATGGATCCGTGGGTGAAAAATAAATTAACCGAGTGGAATTTGTCATCCTATCATCAACTGTTTAAAGGTATGTAATTTTATGATATTGTAAAATTTAAACACATTGTCAACCGAGGTTAACCTTTATTATAATAAATGTAACATCCTAACATTAATCTTTAATCATTATTTCTCAATAAATAAAATAAATTATTAAAAAATAAAAAAAATTAACATATTTGAGTCACCAGGAACAATTTTGATATTAATTTTTATAAACAAATATCTGACAACTCTTTTAGTTTTTTATAAGTACAAAATTAATATCACATTAAAGTTAGTAGACACTTGATAATTTTTTAATTTTATTTAACAAACAACTTTATTCCAAAAAATTATTTTTTAAAAATTGGATTATTAATTTTTTTTAATTTCTACATGTTAATTTTTTTTCCTCATTTTTTTTTTTGCTATAATTTATTTATTAAAAAATTTCTTAAAATGATCAAATATCTGCTAAATTAAATTTCAAAAAATTAATATAAAATAAAATACTGATGATATTGTTTTGTATGATCATTTATTTGACACCCGGCCACATTATATAATAAAAAATTTCGATCAATCATTTATAATTGTACGATCTATAACCATCACTATAATTATTATTTTAACATTAAAAACTAAAAACTAATTATATTAATATTAATATACCTTGTTCCATATATGTTAATATTCTGTATTTTATATTATAATTATTAGTAATTATTTATTAATTTTAAAATAAATTTAATTTTAAAATAAATGGGTTTATTGTCATTTCTTTAATGTATAGCAGTATTTATTTACATAACCTTTCTTTTTTTATTCTGTAAATTTATTACTATAAGGATTTGAGTGTATTGCTGATATAAGTTTTGCGGTGATGCTCAAACTCGGTTTAAGTGTATGACTTAAACGAGTTTCAGTGTAGTGCTTAAAAATATTACGCTGAGACTCAAACAGTGTTTAAGTATATTCGCAATACCAAGTATTTCAATATCACTGAAATTTATAAGTGTGGGACTCATACTTTTTTTTCAGTATATCTTATATAACGTGTTATAAATATTACACAAATCTTCAAATTGTATTTTTGTTTGAACGGGTTTTTTTTTTCTGTTATGAGTGACGCAAGTTACTTTTTTAAATTTAGATATTACTACAACGAATAACCTGTGTTTTTTTTTTTAAATTAATTATCTGAGTAGCTTGAATAATTAATACAACTATTATAAAAATCAAATTGTAATAGTAAAAATTATTCAAATTTTAAATTTTGTGATCTATTGACGGTACACCAGAAATTTAATATAATATACTAAAATTCCTTCATTGCCAATAAAATTTGAAAAGATATAATAATAATAATAATAATTAATCTCAACACGCGGGATGAAAATTTTAAATTTAAAATTCATTTATTGCAATTTGATTGAACTGTGGAGCCACCTGCAGTTTTTTTTAAACAAATAACACAATGATGGCGGCGCGCACTCACGTGACACATTCCCCGTGGTGAATTGCGCGGTTACACAATGTCTGATTTGTTTACAAGTGACAGCTGATCAAGAAGCAACTAATGTTTAAGTGAAATAAAAAGTCAGTAGGCCGAAATTTGTTTGATTATGCAAGTTAATATCTGTATTTATTCTTTATTATTATCAGACATACAAAAACAGTCAAAATTAAATGCTAGGAGATAAATTTATTTCAATTAAACATTCAACCATATGACAGTAATGAGAGAAATATTATACAGGTTTAGTTACTTTAATACAATTTTTTGTATACATAATACATAATAATGAATAAAAATCTCCATAATTAAGACTGTAGTAATTAAAATTAATTTTCCAAATAATACATGAAAGCAAAAAAAAAAAAAAAAGTAGTAGAATAAAACCATTAGAGTTAAAAATTTTTAGTGTTATCCAAAGATAAATATAGCTTCCCACTGATGTTTGTCCGCTTACATAATACCAATAACTCCACAACTCCAGCGTGTTCCTGCGTTTCCAGTTGTCTTGGACAATTCATGACCTCCTTTACCAAGATCATCAACACCCGAGTGAACAACAACAGCACGTCCAATAATGCTGTTTGGTCCAGATAGAGAGATCATTTTGTCAACAATGTTTACAGTGGCAACACCTTGAGCTGTAGCTTCAATGTTTCCAAGGTCTCCAATGTGTCTGATAGTGTCTGTTGGTGCTCCATGAGCTTGCTAAAATAATTATTTTATTATTATTATTATTTATTTAAACAAAAATAATTAATCTATATATCTTACACTTGTAGGATTAAAGTGTCCACCAGTAGTAGTGCAGTTGTTTGTAAGATCTCCCTTTTCATGAACATGGAATCCATGTTTACCCGGAGTGAGTCCATTTATTGTTCCAGTAATAGTAACAGGTCCAGTGGGATTGCTTTGAACGAATTTAAGATTTCCAGTGACAAATTTGGTGCTGTCATGTGGCATAAGTTTCACAACAGCGACAATATCTTTACTCACCGCTACTGCAGCAAAAGCCAGCAGTAACACAATTGACAATTTCATTTTCTTAATTGCTAAAACAAAAAAATACATCAAATTAATTTATTTTTTAGTATTGTTATTAAATTTATTATAGTTAGAGCTGTCGTGCTAATAATTATTTTATTTGTTACACTCGTGCAAATCGACCTCGAAATTCCCCTTAGGAAATATCGATCCATTTATTGTTTTATAACTTAACATTGACAGATATTTAAATGTAAACACTGTAATTTTATTAATTAAAGTCTAACCTGGGTGAATATTTATTTAAAGTAATCGATAAAATAAAATTTAATCACGAGATAACGAGATAATCACTTAAAACAATAAAAATGGCAAGCAAAAGCAAGATATAGATGTATGTAATATAAAGTGAAAGTATTATATACCAACCGAGAGGTACAACAGGTCTTACAGGACAAACAGATACAAACAGAATGAATAAAAATCTACCGGTTACGATGTTCTTATATGAATAGATCTGATGTACCTCATCCCCTCGTCTCTCATCTTTCAACATCAACTCGTTTCTCTCAATCTAATCCTTATTGTTGATCATTTGCATTAATAAACCACCCTACTTGCATTTATAGTAATCAAAGCTCATCAGAACGAATGACCGCATCGTCAGTTGATTTATTTTTATTATTTACTACAAATTCAGAAACTTCCGCAATAAGATCAACATCTATGAAACTCTCATTCAAATTATATCCAGAAAATTTTGGTTTTTATAATTGAAAAATTTTATCTAATATTATTCAATAAAAATATACTATATGATTATCCTAAATAGACAACTGCGCAAATTCTCCAAGAATTATACAAGGAAATTAATTAGATACACATAAAATACTCACTTATACTTTTTTAGCATCTTAAGTTATTATCAACAAATATATACATATACAATGCCGTCACTAACTAGTTTACCTTCAGACTTACAATTAAATCATTGGTATACTTTTAAAAATATGAAACTTTATTTTAAAATAAAAGTATGTCAATGAAGAAAAATAAAAAGAAAAAAAAGGTAGCATTTTTCAAACAAATCGAGTTGATTATAAACTCAATTAATCCAATTTCCGTCTATCAAAGCTCATCACAATAATAGTCTTATCAAAGATAAATTCATTCTGTCAAATAATGTCAATTACCACATGAATGATGATATTAATAATAATGATGGTGATGCGAATGAACTTTAATGACTGAGATATTATTAAATGTATGATATAATGTTATATAATAGAAGACATTTTTTCACAAATATTCAAAAATTTTATTAAATTAAAAACATTTCACATTATATTTATAAATATATATATATATATATATATATATATATATATATATATATATATATATATATATATATATATATATATATATATATATATATATAAAGCATTTTTTTTTTAATATATAAAGCGTAAAATAATTTATTTTATCACACAATTTATTGAGATATAAATAAAAAATAATCACTAAAGATTTAATAAATATCCCACATTTTATAATTTTAAAATATTTTAAAAAATTTAACAAATTACACGTGACGTGAGTCATTCTATGCTGCCGCTGCTTGTCTTTTAATGAATGTTGCGAGTTGGAAACCCAACATCACTCCGATTATCTATCCATGATAAAAAAAATATTTATTAATCCATAATACAAATAAAAATTGAAAAACTTACTTCAGTTAGAGCAATTGCAGCTCCGAGCCAAATAAGTAATTCGGAATTACTTCTGATTTGTCTCAAAAGAGTCTGGTAGCAACCATTTGTAATTTTCAAAGGGTTCTCTTTTTGACAAGGGTCTGTATTATTTCTCAAACAACAACTCGTCGGAAGATTTTCTTTTAAAAATTCTTCCCAGTCATCTGAAGCATCTACACCACAACAGTGAAACTGTAATACGTTAAAATTAATGACTTTTGATAAAAAAAAATATATGAATTTAATTAATTAAATAACAAACATAAGTTTGAATGGAATCCCAAGCAACTTTATTGTCAGAGTTGGTATCATATTTAGCCAATGATTCTCTCAATGTAGTTCTCAATAAATCAGAAACATCAGACTGAAAAATAGATATGCCAATACCGACTGCAAGCTCAATTGCAAAAATAGTCAGCAGAGCAACTCCAAACTACAATGATTTAATAATTCAAATTATGGATTAAAAATATTAATTAGAATTATAAGATACGTACTGCGATAAGTAAAATGTGTTTTTCTTTTACTGCTCCAAAGCAGCCTAGAAAAGCGATTACGAAGACGATTATACCAATAATTATCAGTACGATGGCTGGAGCTAGTATTCTTCCTCCCATAAAGTGATTGTAATTACCGACATCTGCCAAAATCTTGCATCCTACGATTAATATTCCAAGACCAGCAATCTGTAAAAATTATTTTATTCTAAACTTGTTAATTTTTAATAACATAGAAGAAGAAATAATAAAAATTACCGAAAAAACAACGTTGAAAAAAAAAAGAAGATATTTGACCGTAGTCATTGCACATGATTCTACGGTCATGTTTAATTGAATAATTTTATTTTAAAGCCAGGTGTTGACAATGACACTCGGGTCTGAAGACTGAGTATGATAATAAAAAGCTCTGGAAACAATAAAATTTTCAGGAAATCGATTAACTTTTACCCCGTTCCTCTTTAAACTCTCTATTGCTGTCCAGTCCCAGGATACCGATACTGGAGAACGTGGGGATTCCCATTTGCCAATTGGCCACTTGCTTTTTTACACGTTATGTGTACAATCCTTATCACCATGACTACTAGTAGTGATAAAATGCAAAAAAAAAATATTTTAAAATGAGTAATATGATATGTATCTCGTTAGTTTTTTAAAACTTTGTAAACTATGATCTGATAACTTGCGCAGCAAATATTTCTTGATAATTATACATTTCATTTTCTGACATTTTTTACCATTGAAGTATATCTAAAAATTATTAAAAATCCAATACTTCAAATCAATTCATTCTTCATCATTTTTAACAATTAAATTTAATTGAAATTATATGAGTCATAGACAAACGCTTTGAAATATTTAAAATCGATATTGTAAGATTATTATCTAATTTTAGATATATTATTTTAAATCATAGTTTTTATTGAAGAGAAAAATTAAAAATAATACAATTTAAATTATTTTAAATTTTAATATTGATAGTCTTCAATATTTTTTAAATTACAAAGTAATTTTACCAGTCATTTATTGATTATTAATTTTAAAAAGCGATTCCAAATGGAAATTTTTGACAGTGCGATTGTTTATTTTTTTTTTTTTAACAACTTAATTATTTAAAAAAGTATTCAATAATTACAATTATTGCAACCGCATTATTTGTAATTGTTGCATGCAGGAATTTATATTAACAACAAGTTGGTGGACAACCATACTGCTGTTATAGTTACGCAATTTAAAAAAAACAAGATGGCGGTAGTGTTTGTTTCTGTCAGACGCGCACACATATGTAATAAACATGTCCATACATTCAAACACACAATTTCACACAATTAAAAAAGAGAAAAATAAAAAATATCTGTTGACTGACTGTTATTATTGTACTAATAAGGATCTTAAGGCAGCTGAATACTTTTCTCAGCTGGCAGGGGATATTTTTTTTTGTCATCATTACTCTTGTTGTTTCGACAGTAGCTTAAACAAAAATGTATAAATTTTATCTGTAATTGTATATATTGTAGTTGTGCTAGTTTAGTTTTTTATTGAAAAAATTATAAAAACTTTGTTTTAAAAATAAGTAAAATTAAAATGTCACGGCCCAAGTATAAAACATCAACATCTAGTATTTGTGCTGACTGTGGAGCTCTTGGTAAAAAATAATTAAATTTATTAAATCTTTGTTTTTTTTTTTTTTTTTTTTTTTTTTAATTATTAAAAGTGAATCTCATTGTAATTGAATTTACTTTAATTTATTTATCTATTTACGAAAATATAAACTAATATTTCAGAACCGGGATGGGCATCAATAAATCGAGCTATTCTATTATGTGATGAGTGCTGCAGTATACATAGAAGTCTTGGTAGACATGTGTCACATGTTAAGTCTCTCCATAAAGGATTTTGGAGCAGTTATTTACTTACTGTACGTTTCAATAAAATTTTTTAAAATTAATTATTAATAATTTTAATTTTATTAATTACTTTTGTAGATGGTACACACTTTAAATGACAATGGAGCTAATAATATATGGGAGTATTCACTTCATGATTCAAATAATTCAAAAGTAAATCGTAAAAAGCCTCAGCCAAAAGATCCACTTTAGTAAGATACATTTATATCTTTAAAAATAAATATTTAGATAATTTTTACATATATTTATAAATTACTACAGTCCAGTAAAAGCAGATTTTATTCGTGCAAAACATCAACAATTGACATTCGTATTACGGCCGAGCAAAGACGAATCTTGCAGCGAAGAAGAACTGAGTAAACAATTACACAGTAGTGTAAGAACCAGTAATTTGGAAACATCTCTTCGGCTTTTAGTGCAAGGAGGTAATCCAAATTATTTTTACAAAGAAAAAGGTACAACTCCACTTCATGTTGCTGCCAGAGCTGGTCAGGCACTTCAATTAGAATTGCTAATTGCTAATGGAGGAAATCCTAATATTGTTGATTCTACTGGCCACACACCAGCTGAAATTGCTCGGTATAATAATATAATATTTTAATTTATAATTAAATACTAAATACTAAATACTAAATTTATTGAAATATCACAGAATAACAGGACACTTGGATTTAGCCGACAGATTGATTGAGTGTATGTATCAAGTAACTGATAGATTGACTTATTTTATATGTTCACGTAAACCAGATCATCGAACAACTGAGCATTTAATTATTCCGGAGTGGTCTGAAACACTAGAAAGAAATGAACTGACTAATGAAGCGCGCAATCGCCTTCAAATGCTGCCAAATAATTTACTGGAAGAATTAACAATGGATGTTTACGATGAAGTTGACAGAAGAGAAGTTGAAGCTGGTTAGTATATTATTTTTATTATTATTATTCAAGTTATATGTGTTTATTGATTAAAAACTTAATTGACAGTCGTAAATTAATTATAATCATTATAGTTAATCTATATAAATTTTTTATTAATCCTTGTAGTCTAAATTTCATACAACAAGTCATAAAATAATAGAGTAACTTATCATTATTGTTATTATTAGTCTCTGTTATTGTCAAAATTAAATGAAATATTATCACTTGTCATTGCTGTTTTGTTTTTCCTCATTAATTTGCATGATTGTTTTTTTTTTTCATTTATTATGCTACAAAGGACCGGTGAGTAGAATAAATAACAATTTTAGATTATACTCAGTGTTAAATATTTAGAAAAATATATTAGATTAGAAAATTAGCCACAATTAGCTTCAACTATTCATCAAATGCTTATTAATTTCTTACAGTTTAATTTTAACTAATTTTTATTTTAAATTTACAAAATTAGTATGGCTATCAAGCACAACTCTTCATGAAAGGAGTACTGCTGTACCTTTTCTACCAGTAAATCCATATCTGTCATCAACACGAAATCAAGGACGACAAAAATTAGCCAGATTTATGCCGCAAGAGTTTGCTACACTGATTGTTGATATTCTTACTGAAACTGCACGTCGTCATATGCAAAATAATTGCACACCTCTTCAAGGTATTCATTTTAATTAATCCATCATCATCATTTTTTAAATTATTTACTTATTTATTTCAATTTAGATCCAACTGTTTCGGCGCTTAAAAAAGAACGTACTATTAAAAATTGCGGATCACAAACATCTGACGATGAGCCGTTGTACGACAGCGTGGCATCTGATGATGAGCTTGGAGGGAATGACAACAACAATCCAGAGTTTTCTACCAACAATAATGAGGTAAAATTAATCTTTGCTAAGACTAACACCATTGTAGTTATAATTTTAATTTAGTATACTAATTATTTAGCTTTAGAATTTCATACACTTGTTTTTTTAATTTAAAAAAAGTTAGTTTATTATTATTGTTGTTGTTATTGTTGCGTGGTGTTATTGTCGGCTGATTGAAGGTATCAGGAAAACAAAAATTAAGGAAACAACTTAGCACGTGGCTCTTCTGTAGACAATGTTTTTAGGCAAGTGCTACAACAAAGAAATTTCGGTGTTTTTTTTATTATTATTATTATTATTATTACCACCATTATATATGCATGAGAGGATATTTATTATTTGTTAATACCTATATTTATTTTACCCGCACTGACCATTATCACACAGCCAAATAAAAACTTTTTCAGTAAGGTTTTCTTTAAACAAATCCACATTCTGTGAGTTGATACTAAATTCACATTCATTTATGTTATCCGACTTTTTTTTTACTGTAAATCATGTATCCATATGTTATAAATTTCATAAATTAATATTTTTTTTACTTTATTTATTATATAACAGAAGGCGGTTGGAACAACAGGCAAAAGCCATCCTGCTGTAATTCAAGTTCTAAAAAAGCAGTTAAATGTATCCGAGTCAACAATTAAAAATCTCCATGATGAAATTCATAACTTTCAACAAACAATTCAGCAGCTTACCTTGGAAAATCGGCAGCTAAAAAATATTATTGAAATATATGTTAAGCCAAAACTTCCACAATCATATGAGACTGTCAATGGACACACTGATATTGAACAAGAATCGGTATTAGATTCTATTGATACCAAATCACAGCTA
The DNA here is from genome assembly GCF_013202065.1 of Cotesia typhae. NCBI lineage: Eukaryota > Metazoa > Arthropoda > Insecta > Hymenoptera > Braconidae > Cotesia > Cotesia typhae. The sequence goes on along the minus strand of NW_027423758.1, from coordinate 1,686,656 downwards.
CGTGGAAATCAAAGACCTGCATCTATGTATGAAACACGACAAGGATTGAAAAAAATTGCCTCGTTAAATGTCTCAGTGAGTTATATAATATTTTTTTAATATAAATTTATTAAATTAATGTTTAATAATTAATTTATTTTTTAAGAAAAGAGAAGATGAGCTTCCAGAGCTTGAAACTCGGTCGAATATTGATCAAAAAATATGGGAATGTCAAAAAATAAATTTACCAGCAAGGGATCAAGTGACTATATGTACAGACCAAGTAACTAAAGGTATCCAAGAACTTTGGATGGCAATGCAAGATCCTACTCACAAAGAAGATTTTGTGCCATGTGCTGAAAAAATTCGTCTCGCAGTTACAGAATTGACGACTATATTTTCACAGGTTTATATTATATTACAAACATACATATGTTTGAATTCTAATTACTAATTTATTATTTAAAATATTACAACAGAGTTCATTAGATGAAAATATTAGGACAGCGTTGAGACAGTTGAACGGAAATACAGGAAGACTACAAACAGAGTGTGTAAGTCTTGAGCGATGCTCAGGTGATTCCGAGCACACGAAACGTTGTCTTCAGCAGGTACGATGCTGTGCCTACGATATTGCCAAAGCGACAAAACTCCTGGTGACTCATTTTCAATCATTATAGTCGAAAGATAATAATATTTATTAAATTGAATTTTAATTTAATAATGCGCATGCTTATTACAACAATAACTGATATTACTACTATTATTATATCATTTTTTTTAAGTTATTATTTTATAAATTACTTTAAATGAATTTAATACGGAAACAAAAATATTAACAGAGACTGAGTAGTTGATATAAGCATTCTAATTGCTTTTCTTCCTTCCCAAGTGCAATTAGTCAAAAGAATAATAATAATAATAATAATCATTTACTCCATAAATAATTTTTTTTCGTATTTTCTTTTTTGCGTGTCTTAGAATTTTTAATATTTTAATAACGTTTGTTATATAATGATAATTTTTTTTTTTTTTTTTTTTTTTAACTAAAAAATTATCGTGCCAATTATAATTAATTCAATATCAAATGTAAAACAAAAGAATATTTATTGCACGTATATAATAAAAACTATTATAAATATTCATAAAATATTTTTTTAATAAATCCAATACTGAGAGTCGATAAAATAAATTTATTGGAAAATGTCTTTTGGCCAAGTCAAAAAAGAAGTAACAAGTCAAGTTATCCGCACTCATCCTTTATGCAAATTAACTGATATAACAGAGGATGAAATGAAACAAGAAACAATGGATTTGTGTGTGACAGCCACGGAAAAATATCCAAATAATTATGAGCATGCTGCTAAAATGATCAAGGAAAATCTTGATAAAAAATTTGGAGCTCCTTTTCAAGTGGTTGTCGGCGAGTCATATGGTTTTCATATTATCCATCAAGAAAATACGCTTCTATATATGTTTACAGGTGGAAATATTGCTATACTTATTTGGCGAACTGTTTGAAATAATTTTTAATAAATTTATTAGTAAATATATTATTTATACATTAAATTGCGTAATATCTGTTTGTACATATTGAGGTAAATCTGTATAATTTACGTAAGTAATTTAATTTTGTTGTTTCATCAATATAATCTTTGGTTTAATATAAAAAATTATAAAATAAATGTTAAGCTGATTTCCATATACAAATAGCTAAATTTCCAGCACAGTACATGTAAAGTAAGTGTTTAAGTTGGTAAGTTATTTCAAATCCATATCCTTCTCCAACTACGGTGTGCCAGGAAGCCCCAAACTTTCTGTCCATCGTCTCTTTTATCATTTTTGAAACACTTTCGTAATTATCTGCATATTTTTCAGCAGCTGTGACACATAATTCCATAACTTCTTGTTTCATCTCATCAGACATGTCACTTTTCTGTAAAATAAAAAATCATCAAAATTGTATTTTTAATTATTAGAAAATACAGAAAAAAAATTAAATCAATATTGACAGTTATTGATTTTTATTTACCCAAATAACTATTGAATATTACTTACTCGACAGAACGGATAGGTATGAAGAATTTTAACAATATCATCTTTTTTTACTTCTGTCATCTTAATATTTAATTTTTAACAGTATATTTTAATTTTATGTAGAGTTTATATTTTTTTATTGAATGATTATTAGTACCGATGTAAAACTAATTGATAGTTTTATTAAAATTTTCTCATAACAAGTTATTCCACAGCAAACTCAATGACTTTCTACTTCTACTGCTAGTGTATAAACATTTTAGTTTTATAAAATGATTCATAGCACAGATTTAATGGAATAAGGCGTTTTAGGGTGGGTGGCAAACAGTATGACAGTAACTGTTGAGAAATTGTTTGTGTATTGTACCCATACTGCCCATGCTCACTACCCTCACCACCCATTCTTACATCAGCAATACACAACCATTGTATGTAAAAATCAATTCTTCGATATTGTATCTCGATAAAAATTATTTTTTATCTTTTCAATAACTATTTATTACTTTTCAGTTGTGTATTTTATCGCAAACGTCTTCTATTATTATTACACTCAAATTGACAGACATTAAAAAATTTTTTTGGAATCTTATAGCAATTAAATTATTAAAAAAAAAATTAATTAAAAAGTTTCACATGTGAAAATTAATAAACATTACAATTGAAAATTTTTAAAAGCATTTTTTTATTGTAATTGATTTGTTTTTGACTTGCGTGACATGCGCTCCTGATTTTTTGCTATTTAAAAATTCCCGCATATTTTAGTTTGAAATTTTAATGAAAGAGGTCACTGCGACACGACATTCCTTAAATTCGAGATGACACTGAAGTTAGCAGAGATTTAAAAATTTTTAATTTTTTTTATTAATTAAATTACAACTAAAAAGATATTTATAAAAATTTATACCTGTAGTTTTTAAAGTTTTTTACAGGTGAAATTTTCTTTTTAAATTATTTAATTGAAATTTTTTCAATAAAAAATTTTCTAAAAATTTTGAAATGTCGGCTAACTTCATTTTCATAACTCGAGTCGTTTATAAGTATGTATACATGGTTTGTGTTGTGTTTATTTATACACTTACCAAGTCAGTAGAAAACACATAGCAACACATGTCATTGGTTAATAGTCATAAAATCTCGCGTTTCTTTTTAAAATATTAAATCTAATGAGTGTTAAGTACTTTGAATTAGATAATTGTGTTATTCGCGGTCTCAAATACGTCTTTGAGCGAGGAAGAGTCATGGAAAGACATGACAGATCAAACTAAATTTATTAATTGGGTGTGTACATACAGACTAATTTAAATTTTTATATTTACATTTTAATCGTGTCATCTGTCATTTGTCATCTCTCATATCTACATACTTATATATTATATATCTACATACTTATATATATAAAATATAAAAAATGACCTTATGCTTATTTTGTCTGCAATTTTTAATGATTTATTACTAATTTCTGTCAGAGTACAATTATTGATGATTTTTTTTTTTTTTTAACTCGGGTAGCATCGTACCGGTATTTAATTTCTGCAATTACCTTAATATATAGCTTGGTACTTTTTTAAATAAATTTTTTTCTGAATTGACCATCAGTTAATATTTATGTCTGTTTCTTTATAAATGGTTAAATTTATAAATTAATGCCTGCAAGTAAGTACATATAGATATATAAATAAACTTTGTTTATTTTACAAAACTAAATTTAAATTTAACATCACGTGTTTTACTTTTTATAAACATTATAACTCATACTTTATGAGTTTATTTATGACAGCTGGGAAGAATTTTATTTTGTTGCTATTATTGTTATAAGTATTGCAGTATATACCTTTAATAATAATTATTATGTAAATAATTTGAATGTTATACAGCTACTCTTTAGACTTTTTACTATTATTGCATCAATTTTTTACTGATTAAAATTAAAATCATCATAAAAAGAGAAAATAAATTTTTTTCAATAATTTTTTTCATTTGTTTTGGATTAGGCTAATTAAATTAATTAAAAAGATCAAGTGCCGAGATTTAAATAAATTAAAAAAAATAGTAAGAGGATTTTCCTGGTTTAATCTAAATCTATATATAACATTATCAAAGTTCTGACGTCAGAACGTCGGTCTTTCTCCAAATGACGTCATATGGACGACGACAAATGCCAAAATCGATTTTATTCGAGCGCTTGATTTTAAATTAAATTTGTAACTCTTCCAATGTACTCTTATCTTATTATATACCTTTTTTCGTTACAGGTATTTCGTCACACCTGTATTCTTCTCGATTTTTTTTTTTTTTATCAAAAATCGATTTATATTCAACGTCTTGTTAAAGTTAACAAATAATACAATTTAAAATTCACAAGATAAATTAAAATAATATTAAAAAATAATAGAGTTGGTAAATGTCATTTGACGAGAACCTTTTTTAAACGATATAAAGGTCATGCAGGATAATAGTATATATACCTCTGTAAGAAAGAACAAGGCTGATATGAGAGAAATGGCTCGTAAACGTTTTGGTATTATATTAATGCAAAATACCAGAGTATAGAGTATGGAGGATTTAAGGAAGATAGAAGACTTTGACCTATCTACTCACTCTCATCCACTTTAAATGTCAAAGGTTACTGCGCATCTATTCATTTAAATTTGTATATATTTGACAATCTCGCTAGCAATATTTAATTTTTATTTTCTATACATTTAAAGAAAAAAAAAAAATTATTTATCAACTTTTTTTCTTATTCCTTATAGGCTCTGGTTAATATTTTGTAAGTAATCCCAGCCTTGAAACACTTCAAAGGTATCTCTATTGGATATTATTTACTAAAATTCATACTAGAAGAAATAATAATCCCCAAATAGAAATTAAATAATGCATAAATCATTTAAATTATCAATCAATTATTGCGGACAGTATCGATTTAAATATTATGATAAAAATAATATAGATAAACCTTGTAATGAAAATAATCACAATATTTATTCCGGCAACAATCTCAAAATTGCTAAGTTTTTTCAACCAACAAGTTGCGATGATAGCTCTAAAACTTTTATAGAATTATGCAAGCCTACACCAGGTCATTTATTTATTAAAATAAAAAGTTTAATGAAACGTATGCAAAATATTAATTTACAGTTTTTTTACAGCGATGAAACGTCGTGCAAAGATTTACGAGTTTTTATTCAAATATATATGTATACCTACTATTATTGTCGGTGGAATAGTAACGAAGATCAATTACGACATAGAGAAAAGATGTAGAGAAGCTCATAAATATTTTTTTTAAACTAGTTCAAAGTTGATAAAATTATTTTAAAATCTCACTGGACATAAAGTACAATAAAATTTTTTTAATTTATTCATCAATCTCGGGAAATTTAATTAGTAAGAAAAATAGTGTAACTTTTTTCATATTTTTTTTTTTTTAACATAAATTTAAATAGGTAAATATTAAAATGTAAATTAATAAATGTACTTATATAGTGTTTGTTTTATTTTTGCAGGGTTTAAAGAAAATTTATTTGTCAAGGTCTGAATTGTAGAGCAAAGAAATTTAAAAGAATGTAAGAAGTAATTGTATCCCTGGTGAATTTGGTGTATTCCAGTAAAACTTATCGTACATTTCCCGGTACTCTGTACACGTTTAAGTGTATGGTACATGGTGCATCTGCGCGTCTGCAAAGCTCCGATCAATAGCGAAGAAACATAACTAGAGAGCTCGAATTTCCCGGTACGGTGATATTATAGTTATTGTCAAAGAATTAATACTTGAATAAAAAGAAACCAAAAATTAAATTTATGTAAAAAAAAAAAAAAAAAAAAAAAATTAAATTGCATTCATATTTTCCACTTGTCGTAAACAAAACAATTTAGTTTTAGATTTTTCACAGTCTACGGCGCATTTGTTCGTTGTCATCACAGTGGAATAAGCGCCCTGGGTGATAGAGTGAGAGTGAACCAGACAAAGAGCTTTTACTCAGTTTTAGTTATAACAGCAACAAATAATAATAATAATAATAATAATAATAAAAAGACGCAAGCGCAACAAAAAATTCGAGCACGAGCTGGATCGCTGGATGATCAGACGCGCGATTTCTCGGCAATCGTGAGGGTGTCCTCAAACAGGCAACAACGCCATTATTTAATTTACCTTTCCATCAATATCCATCATCATCATCATTATCAACACTCTTAATATCATTATCTTCGTGTTAATTATAATCTGTTTAATAATTAATTAATCTGTGTGAAAATTAATTCGACGGAATTTATTTTGAAAAATTAATAATAAAAAAATGAATTTATCATTTTTTAGTATTATTAAATAATTTAACAACATTCACGATTTTATTACGAGGTCAATTTGGTGTATTTAATTGTAGAATTGTAGGACAAGGTGAATAGGTTTTAAAAAAAAGTATCAAGCATAAAGAAGCGCTTGCAGAAACTCGTTTAGACACGGCTGATGCACTTTATATGCTTCTTTATTATTACTTTTATACTTTTTATTGTTACTTAATAAGTATTATATTGTTTGTATTGTTGTGTATAAAAATATTTTTATTACAGAAATGCTAGACTGATAACAGCAAAAAAAAAAAAAAAATAAATAACAACGACAAGCAAAGGAACAAGGAAAAAAAATGCTTATTAAAGAGTATAGGATACCACTTCCTCTCACCGTAGAGGAGTATCGAATCGCTCAACTTTATATGATTGCTGTAAGTTATTTTATTTGTTAATATTTATTTTTTCAATATGTATATATTTTTTTTTCGTTTCTTCTTTTATAAATAGAAAAAATCAAGAGATGAAAGCATGGGCGTTGGTAGTGGAGTTGAAATAAAAGTTAATGAACCGTATGAAGATGGACCCGGAGGAAAAGGACAGTATACTCATAAAATTTATCACGTAGGAAGTCATTTGCCAGGATGGTTTAAGAGTTTGTTACCTAAAACCGCGCTGCAGACTGAGGAAGAAGCGTGGAACGCTTATCCTTATACTAAAACTCGATTTACGAGTCCGTTTGTTGAAAAATTTTCGATAGAAATAGAAACGTACTATTTTCCAGACAACGGGCATCAAGAAAATGTATTCCACTTGTCTGGTAGTGATTTGCGTAATCGAATTGTTGATGTTATTGACGTGGTAAAGGATAAGCCTGTTGGTGGTGATTATGTCCAAGAAGAAGATCCTATGCTGTATGTATCCCAAAAAACAAGCCGTGGACCGCTTACTGAATCCTGGCTTGAAGATTATTGGGCTGAAGTTAAAGTAATAATAATTATTATAATTGTTATTTATTTATTTATTATTAACTGATGTATTTTTTTTTTTTTTAGGGAAGACCACAACCTACACCTTCAGGAAAATCACTGATGTGTGCGTATAAACTTTGTAGGGTTGAGTTCCGTTACTGGGGCATGCAAACCAAGCTGGAAAAATACATTCACGATGTGGGTCAGTATCAATACTTTTAATTATCTACTTACAGCTACAGTTACTATTTTTGTTTTATTCATTAATTTAATAATAACGACAATGTGTTATTGTTTTATTTAGCATTACGGAAAACTATGGTACGAGCGCATCGTCAAGCGTGGGCATGGCAAGATGAATGGATCGGTTTGACAATGGAAGACATAAGAGAAATAGAAAGAGAGACTCAACTGGCATTGCACCGAAAAATGGCTGCTGCAGAAGCTGCTGAACGTGGTGAGATGGCTATGGATGGCTATGAGGACAATCACAGTGATTCAAATACCCCAGCAGCGACACCACAGGGAGCTACTGATGTTGCCAAAACATTTGCTGCAACACTCGGTAGCATTGAGAAAAATGAAGATCTTCAAAGTCCACCGTCTATTCGTAAACCTTCGGATATTCCTGTTATCAATACGGCGCGTAGTTCTGAAGGTGATATCACCCCTGAAGATTCTCCTACTACCGTTTTACCACCTGGGTAAAATATTTATTTACAACAAAACTTTCATTTTAAAAGTACTTGCTAAATTATTTATTTTCATTAGGTCAAAGATTGCTATTAACAAATTTGAAACTAAAAAAGTTTGTAAGCACAGCAATCATTCAATTCACTCCCCCAGTTCTGCTAAAAGCTTCGACATCCAGATTGCTAATTGGCGTATGGAGAGTATCGTCCGTGAATCTGAATCAGGCAGCGAGGATGAATTTTTTGATTGCCAAGGTACTGTTTTTTATTATTGCTTTTTTTTTTTTTTTTGTTTCAATTTTTGCTTTCTAGTTTTCTATGAAAGCAAGTAAGCAACCGTGTGATTTATAATTACGTTACAATTAAATTGTTTCTGGCAAAAGCTTAAGCATGGGCGTTGAATAGTGCCGATCGATATGTCTATTTTACATTTATATGATATCATTTTATTACTTTAACTGACAGACATTCTGTCTGGAAAATAAATAAATAAATGAATAGATGTATATCTCTATACATGTTTAACTCATGATTCATAGATAATAATCAAATTGGATTTAAATTAATTAATTAGCAGCACTTTTGCGTGGTAAGAAAATAGCCATTGTTTTAGAGTAAATGGAATATATCTATATATATATATATATATATATATATATATATATATATATATATATATATATATATATATATATATATATATATATATATATATATATATTTTTTTTTTTTTTTTTTTGAGTAGTCTCATTGATAGATAAAGCACGAGAGAATATTCTCTTATTAGTTGCCTGATGTATTTTTCTTTGTTTATTTTTTGTTATTTTTTCTCTGTGTTTTTTTTTTCTCTTGCACAGCCGCTGGAATTGTTGTACCTGAGATACGCACAGGTAGGTCAATTAGATCGCACGAGCATGCGCTTAAGTGGTCAAATAATTATTCATGTCTTTTAATAATAATAAGATACTTTTAAAAGTTAAAAAGTAGGAAGAATATAAATAAAGACTAATGATACTATTTTTTATTAAGCAGAAGACTTTGGTGACAATACATCTCTGGCAAAGTGGAGCTCGTTGGACCTCTTGACTGACAAAGAAGACTCCCTGTCGCCTACAGTACCAACAGCATCAGTAGCCGGAGTATCATCTTCAAACAGCAGGCACGACGACACTATATTTTCACACTCATACTTGCAGCGAGTCGCCAGTGAACGTAGTGGTAAAAGACTTTACATACGTCCGTCAGCGAGTATAGATTTATCATGCCCAGCTTCACCTCAACACTCACCAACTCATCAGCCCTGTCGAACAACAGTATTACTGATAGTTATGCATGCCGGCAGTGTCCTGGATGCCAATGTTGATTTATCTGCTAAAAAATCAGACATAACAACATTTCGCGGTGCCTTTGAATCTGTTATGCGTCAACATTATCCCAGTATGGTTGGACATATTGCTGTAAGATTTGTCTCATGTCCATCAATATGTACCGAGGGATTGGGAATACTATCCAGTTTAAGTCCTTACAGTTTTGACGTGTCACCCTCTTGTGTTGACTCTCCACAAATTACAAATGACACTATTCCAATAGGATCTATTCCACTGTTGGCATGTTCATCCTCAGATTATCAAGATGCGGTTTCAAAAGTTATCAACGGGGCTAATCAAGTATTTGGAGAATTTATAAAATCGGATGAAGGTCGTGGATTTGCTGGACAAATATCATTTGTCGGTGACTCTGTTGGTTCGATATTAACTTACGATGCGCTCTGTCGGTCCGTTCAATATCAATCGAGGCACGACAGTGAAAATAGTATTTTAGAAAATGACAATCAAACTGGTGGTGATCAAAGTGAAGATGGCAAACATTTGACGGCACCTTTACCAAGAAGACGATCATCATCAACCAGCGAATCATCTCAGTGTAAATTAGAATTTGACGTCAGTGAATTTTTTATGTTTGGCAGTCCGCTGGCGTTAGTCCTTGCTTATCGTAAAATATCCTCAAGCAATGACAAAGGTACAACGGTACCTAGGCCGCTTGTCAATCAAGTCTACAATCTATTTCATCCAACTGATCCAGTAGCTGCGCGCTTAGAACCTATTATATCAGCTCGATTTTCACAGTTACCTCCGGTCAATGTCGCACGCTATCAAAACTATCCACTCGGCAACGGACAACCTTATCATTTACGTAAGTATTTTTTTTTTTTTTTTTCATTATTATTTTTATTATTATTATAGATATTTTAACATTGAATTTTATTGATTTACAGTTGAAGCCATTCAAACGAATCCACAATTGTTTACTGATGGATTGAATGCTCCAAACACGCCACTTCAACATCTAAGAAAAATGTCTGACATATCGATTCAAAGTACCATGTCGGGTCTCATTGATAATGTACCTTTACAAGCAATATCTTCCTGTGAGTTAAAAAAAATTTATTGTTAAGATTAAGAGTATTATTTATTACAATTAAAAACTTTTCAGTAACACACAAGTGGTGGGGAAATAAAAGAATAGATTACGCACTCTACTGCCCAGAGGGTCTTGCAAACTTTCCAACAAATGCATTACCACATTTGTTCCACGCAAGTTACTGGGAATCATCAGACGTAATTGCATTTATATTAAGACAAATTGGTAGATTTGACTTACCAATGCTTGGAGGTGAAGAGAAAGATTTAGCCTGTTTCCGTCCAGGTCAGCCACGAGAAAAGTGGAATAAAAAACGAACCTCGGTTAAACTTAAGGTTAACTTTTTTAATTAGTCAACTAAAAACAATCTAAAGTTATATTAATCGATTTACTCTATTATATTCTCAGAATGTCGCGGCGAATCATCGAGCTAATGACGTAATCGTACACGAAGGTTTGCCGCAGATATTAATTGCAAGATTTATGTACAGCCCCATAGATGTTATCGCATTAACTGGCGAAAAGGTTGACATTCATGTGATGAAGGATGCACCTGCTGGAGAATGGACATATCTATCAACAGAAGTAACGGATAAAAATGGTCGAATTACTTACAGAATACCCGATGATAAAGCATTATCTTATGGTCTTTATCCAATTAAAATGGTTGTAAGGTAAATATATTTAAATATATTTTTCTTTTTTATTAGCTTTTATTTATTTATTTATTATTTATTTCAGAGGTGATCATACGTCTGTTGATTTTTTTATGGCTGTAATACCTCCAAATACAGAGTGTGTCGTCTTCAGTATTGACGGATCTTTTACAGCAAGTATGAGCGTAACAGGACGAGATCCTAAAGTTCGTGCCGGTGCTGTTGATGTCGCTAGGTAGTTATTAAAAAAAATAAAATACATATAAAATAAAATAAAATAATAATAAATAAAAATTTTCAGACATTGGCAAGAACTTGGATATCTAATAATATACATAACAGCTCGGCCAGATATGCAGCAGCAAAAAGTATTATCTTGGTTATCACAGCACAATTTTCCACATGGATTAGTGTCTTTTGCTGATGGATTGTCTCGCGATCCGCTTGGCCATAAAGCTGCTTACTTGAATAACTTAATCCACGAACACGGAGTAATAATTCATCAGGCGTACGGCAGCAGCAAGGATATTGCCGTTTATACGGCAGTTAATTTAAAGCCCCGTCAAATCATTATCGTCGGGAAAGTGTCGAAGAAGCATCAATCACTGGCAACTGTACTCAGTGAAGGATACGCTGCTCATTTAAGTCAACTGCAATCTTATGGTGGATCAAGACCTGCTCAGGGTAATGCGAGAATGGTGATACCTCGAGGACAATTTGGTTTACCGGGTTTAAATTCGTCTATTCGGCGAAGAAGGTAAGCTACTAAATAATAAATATTATCCAAATCATCTATCTCCATTTACAAATAAAATGAAATAAATTTATTATTATTTAGAATAATGTGAACTATATGGATATTTATTACAACGATGGTTCACATTTAGTTTATTTATTATTTTTTATAAAATGTATTTCGGTAGACGTAGGTAGTTAATATTTTTGCAGTAAAACGCGTGCGAATACGAGCCACGGCTCTATTTTTCCAGTAAGGAGACAACGGTCAGCTCATCAGCTCGCAACAGCGTGTACTTAAAGCGGGAAGTCCCCACCCATATCTAACACACGTCTAATTATATCTACCTACAATTTACTCACTTATACATTGGTAATTATCTATCTCTCACCTCTGTCTCTATATTTATCTCCCCCTCTCTCTCTCTCTCTTTTACGTCTTTTTCATATAAATTGATATGAATTTTCTAATATATATATATATATATATATATATATATATATATATATATATATATATATATATATATATATATATATATATATATATATATATATATATATATATATATATATATATATATATATATATATATTATCCTAGCACTCGTCCCAACCACTCTGACATAAGCAATGAGTTTAAAACCCCGCTAATGGCCCAACAGATGAATATCTTTCTAGAGCTGGCACTTTTTATTTTAGTGTCTAAAAAAATAGAAGAAAAAAAAAGCTCTAGCAAGATTACGACCACATGAGCTTACCCTTAGATAATTTTTAATAATTATTATTTAAATTATGTAATTAAAAAAAAATGATTAGATTGATAGGAATAAGGTTTTAAAAAGTTATTGGGTTGCAGGTACCTGCTTTGAAGATTTGTCGGAATGTCGCGAGTTGATGTTAATAATCGCTCACGACAGGAGCGACAACGTACATCACATTCCACAATCAGAATAATTATTTTATCGACAGCATTGATATTATCCAGAATTTATGCACAATTTCGACTGAGACCTAGTCGTTGGTGCGGAAATAATTCCCATTCGTTTGATTCCTGATGATGAGGATGACAGTGACAATGATGATGATCGAATGATGCCAACGAATTTATCAGACAATTTATCGCGATGATTTTGCGAGCAAGGTAAAGATGCCCGTGAGCGTCTTCCTATAAATTTAAATAAAAACCAAAATTTTAAAAATAATATTTAAAATACAATAGGAATTAGATTGAATGTAAATACCGTATATGTGTTTAGAAACAAATGTATTGGACATGCTTCCAGTGCTTATCATGATTTATCTCCGGTGTTAATCTTGCTTGCACGATTATCGTTACGATTTTGCACGATGAAAAAAAAAAAAAAAAATTAAAACAAAATAATCCTAGATGTGACTGCGATTATTACTATTATTATCTGTAACCCGATTACGATGGTTTAATCTGAATATTTAATTAACAAATATCTTCGTTCTCTATAGCTTGCGCTTCAGTTTATGTATGATTAATTATGATCTATCCCTTCCTGTACTGGATGGCTTTAAAATTGTTGACTAATAATACTCACACGTACTTATATTTATAAATACGATACACTAAAACTATAAACTATAAAAGTGTTGTTTTTTGTTTTTTAATTTTTCATGTTTATAATTTTAATTATTAAATAATGAAACACAGGTTTTTAAATTGGATACATTTTTATATTAATTTAAAGATCTGTGGTTATATTTATTTATTTCATCTCTCGTCTCGTATTTTTCTCATTAATCTCAGTGTCTACTGCTTTGTGTTTATTAATTATTATTAAATAACAAATAATTGTTATTAATAATAAATCTGTCAACAAGGAAGAAGCTTTCATTGATGTTAATAATGAAGCTGTGAAAGCTGCACTGCTGCTTTTCTTGCACAATGATCATTAAATATTTTATATATACAAATATAAATATATTTTTCAAGTATAAATTTATCAATTATTTTAATAATACAAATAACGATGATAATAATAATAAAAATAAAAAATGTGTGTGTTGATAAATAAAAATAATGGATTTATTTGTTTGGTAGTTCTTTTAGGATAGCCAAACGTACCATATCATCTCCAATGTTTCAAAATAAATCGGAACAACTGGAGCGGAGCACAAGTGTCGGACCATCATCGAGAAGATCATCGCCATCTCTTACCAAAACAGCAGCTACTTCTGATAAACCCTGACGATTTGCGCGCTGTCGCTCCTTTTTCGAGCCGCGGCAATAATCCATTTTTTTTATCGGCCATTTGTTTTTATTGTGGTAAATAAACTGATAAAAAAATAAAAAAAAAAAGTTTAAAGTAAGAAGAAATAGAAAAACAAAACATAAAGAAGAAATGGATAAAATTTTATTGATGGAACAAACATTTGGGAAAGTAATTGTGATTTAATAATAACTATATTAAACATAAATATATATATTATTGAATCGAGCTCAATGTTGTCATTCTCCGGTCTCCCCAGTGCATAGTTTATTTTTTATACAACCATACAAGTATTCCGGAATCAGCTTAATGTTAAATAAATAAATAATATTAATAATAAATTATAATAATAATAATAATAATAGTAATTATTAATGTGATAATTATTTTTTGGTATAAAAGGATAAATTATTGTTATAATAAGCAAATATATATTTATTATTATTATTATTGTCGTTGTTATTATTAATATTATCAATATTACAATTATTATTAAGTGTAATAAAGTATTTTATGTGATAAGAGTAATATTTTTGTTAGATAAATCGATGTTGAATATTTTATTGTTTATGTATATTGATGTTGTATATATATATATATATATATATATATATATATATATATATATATATATATATAATGATATTATAAATTGTGAATTAGATTGAATACTCAATTATAATAATTATATTGTTATTATAAGATATGTGTAATTATAAATAATATTAATTGTTTTAAAATTATATATAAATATATAAATATTATATGTTATATTTATGAATATGATGTTGCCTCATGGTTGATTTTAAAATTAGCAGCTAATATATCTCTTGCGATTATGAGCAATTGTGTGTAAAAAAAAAAAAAAAAAAAAAAAAAAATATCCTATCGACATGAAAACAAATCAATTTAAATAAAATAAATAATTGTTGTATATCAAATTATTATTTGTGTTGCATACATTTATTTTTACCTTTACTTATTTTTTTTATTTTTTAATTAAGATTTTATTAATAGCTTTAAGAGTAAACATGCAAATATTTAAAATGAAATAAAAAAAAATTGGTTCAAAGATAAAAATAAAATTCATTATGAAAATCAAGGTAATAAAAATAAAAAGATAACTGTTACGATGCTAAGTTGTGAAGTAAATATTTAGCAAAGATAAGGTTTATTAGTGTTCTTAGTAACGGTAGTAGTAATTTACCTCAACGAAAAAAATAAAAAGTTCCGTCGGATTTCTTCTCAGTAACTTTCAGTGTAGCTTCAGGCATCCACTGCAACTATATTACAATACCAGTTTTGTTATTTATCCTTTTTTATTAAAAACAGTAGTTAGTTGTTTTAGTTGTTGTTCTATCAAGAAAAAATAACTTTAAAGGTGTATTACATCGGAGTGGTTCAGTGTTTAGCCCAAGGGAAGTGGGTTTTGTTTCAGTCAGACGTAATTGATTAATACTTAGATATCTACTCGGTAAATCTGTTATTTCATCTTCACTAAAAAAAATTTTTCTTTTAATAATATTTCTTCTTCTATCTGAAGAACTGATTAAAACAATTTATATTTAATTCAAGGGAAGCTATATATTAATAAATTGAAATAGAATCTCTAGAAATTATCTACTATCAACGATATCAATTTAATAATCTGCAATAAATAAATTTCTTTGAGTTTTAATTAAACAAATAGATCTTGTAATTCCGCCTGATATTTATTTTTGGCAATAAAAATTTTTTCTGAATCGGGAAAGTGAACAATAATTAGGCAACATTACTAAATATATTTATACAGTCAAAATAGATGGAGATATATTTGTTTTTTTGCTTATAAAGCCCGAGAGCATAAAGTTCTTTACTTTCAGAGTAATAAATGTTAAAAAAATGGATCGAAGCTTCTAAAACAAAGTGCTCCTATTTTTCATGTTTCAGATAAATGTACATAAATATATATAATATATTTTAACGAGTGTAGAGTGAAAAGGTGAGAGTAAATTTTGATCTCTTTGGCAGAGAGCCGAGACTCCTCAATACTATACTATAATACAGGATTCTCGTATTCCATTAGTTGTTCCTTCACCAACTGATTATTTTATCTCTATTACAACCTCACGTATTCCTATTTCACCTGTAATTACTGGTAATTTGATTACTTGCCATTATAAGCCGTGTGTGTGTGTGTGTGTGTGTGTGTGTGTGTGTGAGAGAGAAAATAGCATAAACAATTATAAAATTATTAAATAAATTGATTTTTTGTTATATTTTGTCGACGAGAAGATATTGACTACTTTTTGTTATTTATAACATAAAGTAAGATTTATATTTTTTCGTCAGTGAGGTATAAAATAAGATATACATCATAAATTGATCATAAGGATACTAAATCAACCCCGCTCGTTGCTTCATATTTTTAAAATTTTTCTGCTTCATAACTTTATACTACTCACCAGTAAATCATCTCTTTTAATATAAATTTTATTAATTTTACACTTTAATAAAAATTAAACTACAAAGTAGAAAATAATTTTTAATTTCTGAGGATTCTGGTCAGGATAAAGAGACACAGTTATCGAATTATTATCTTGTCACCGGTTCTTGAAAAGTGTGCAAAGTTTTAATTCAATCCAACGGTTTAAAGCCCCCGAAAAAAAATTTTTAAGTTTAAAAAATAGATTTATCATCTTGAATTTATAATAAAGTCACGTTATCGATAAAGCGGTGATGTATATATGTAAAACCGACGTGTGTTGATAATTGTCTCATTAAGAGTTTAGTAATGTCTTGAATTTATAATAAAATTACATTGATAAATTGATCAAACTTTACTTGAGATAATTAACTATTTAATTATAATTGGCTATTATGAGTTTAGTTAACAGTACGTTTTCGGAAGATAAAAAAATGATTTATGAGTAAAAGCGCATGCTTATTATACCTTGGATACATATGTGATACACAAATAATCCGTTGAAATAGTAAAATCCATACGAGTCCATTAATTTATTCAGACAAAAAATGCTGAAGAAATAATCGGTCGGTTATTAATATTAATATTAGTGTTATGGTTGTAATTGTTGGTAATTTATCAAGTAGAGCAATGAATTAGTAAATTAGTAAATTACGTTAGTAAACTGTAAATGGTGACCACACTTATCGATCAATAGATTAAATTAAGCTCACCACAATAGCCTTAAGGTATAAAGCATTGTATTAAGCTTTTGTTAGGATTAATATGGATTATGGACAAGAATCGAGAATAACGATAGCTTATACAATTGTTGAGGGTGGTACTTTATCCATAAAAATCATAGAGGTATGTTGTGAACGTGAACCACTAACGACCTGACGATCAACGCGCTGTTCACACATTTCACATACTCTCTTCTGAGGAAGATTAATGATGTGCTCATCGTTTTCGTCGCCCTTTACACATCGTTTCTCGCGGTACCACAATAAAAAGATAAAAAAGATAAAAATCCGTATTCAACACTTGCCGTATCACCAAATCTAACTTTCTCGACCAAATCTTCCTACAAATAGCTAACAAATCTTGTTAGTTTTCTTCATTTTTAAAAAAATAAATAAACTCTGTATTTTTATTTATTCAAATAAATTTAATAATTTTTTTTAACAAATAATCTATTTTACTTTTTTTTTTTTTTTTTTTTTTATTAATCAGGATAATCGGATGGATAGTTTGAAGTGAATATATGTATACATTACCAGGATATGTTGTTATACAAAGGATTTGATGATATTGAGACGGCGCAAGTGCTCTAGGAGGAAAGGAAAATAAAAGCACCAGCGGAAACATAAGCGAGCCAGTCTATTGGCAAGCGCCAACCAGGCGATTAACATTCCGTTTGCTCCATTTGTTCAAACTCCAGTTAAATTTACTACAATAATAATTATCGATAGTAAATAAATATTTATTAATATATTTAGGAGTGCGGAAAAGTAAGGAGAAATAATCTCAAGTGTAATGGCAGAGGCTTTAATGACAAACGGTACATCGACAGCACTTGATGATGGTACCCACGGGGGGAATTATGTGCTCAACATCCTCAATCATATTAATGAGCTCAATGACTCGTTACTCATCAAAGAGATTGAGTGCTTGAAGGCCAAACATCAGGACAGTGTCAGTCAAAAGGTGACAACAGCAACAACAACAACAACAACAACAACAACAACAACAACAGCAGCACATGAGGCCAATGTTTGTCCGGTTGACTGGGACTCGTTGTTGTGTTGGCCGTCAACTCCTGCGGGCACCAATGTTAAGCAACCCTGCTTTGATCAACTTTACGGAATTTTGTATGACAGTTCACGTAAGTTATTTTATTGTTTTATTATTATTATTATTATAATTATTCTTTTTCAAGTGTCGTACAACACGCACTTGAATATTCACAAAAGACTTTGAGCTTTAATGTACTTTCTCTTATTCTCTTATTCGTTTTATATAATTTATTTCCGCCGCGCGGAAGAAATGGAAGAATGAAAAACGTAATTGGATTCTTCTCAAGCTTTAATATACCAGGTCGTAAAGTCTTTTTCAATATACTCTCTACTTAACTTTTCTTCTTTTTCATAAACATATTTTTTTACGCTCAAAAATAATAAAAATCTGCCAATAAAAGATTGAGCTATTTAAATCAGTTAAACTTGTCAGAAATGAAATTTTTTTATAGACAAATTATTAAAATTAACATATTTATTTTTATTATAATTAAATTCATAAAATAGCTATTTGTTAAATAATAAATCAAATTTATTTATAAATAATTATCAAATCAATAAAAATGAAGAAAAAGTTTTGTTTTGCAAAAAAGAAAAAGAAATCGCAAGAAATCACGTTGGTGATGTTTCGATGATAAGGGACTCTAAATCCCTTACTGAAACGAGATCTGAATCTTAATGTAGTAGTAAAGGATAAATATATATCTGTTGGAATTTTTGCGTTACTTTTTATTTCTTCTTTTTTCTTCAGCAGTGTATCATATTGTTATTACTAAACTGCGTATGCCATTTCACGGTTCGCATCAAATAAAAAAAAATTTAATTTAAATATTTCATTAATTATTAATAAAATATATAATCTCCTTTTAGGATTATATACCATTGTTGTTCTCATTTGATTATATATCTAGTTCGTACTATAAAGAACTTATGATAGTATTCACTTTTTATGAATAATCATCTTTAATTTATCACAGAAGCTCTTTGTTGGCTGAATGACGGATCTTTTTAACATTTTTTTTTTTTTTTTTCCATTTCTAATAATCCACCCTCACAAAATTGATCCAGTTTTGCTGATTCAAAAAAAAAATAAAATCACCAGAGGAGTATTATATCGCGGGAATCATAAAATAGATTTGTATGGTTTACTCAGTAGAATTTTATTGCTGCCGGAAATTTAAATTTTTATTTATTCTCGTCGTTATCTGTGAATATATTTAAACTTTTGTTATTGAAAATTTATATAAAATATTTTCTAAACAACCACAGCAATATCAATACTATAAAAAGTAATTAAAACTTTATTGTCCAGAGTAATTATATAATTATATAATTTTGTGAGTCTGTAAGAATTATTTTTATTTTTAATCAAAGTTTCAATTTAGTTGGACACAATAATATCAGAGGATAAACTTTTTTAATGCATAGAAAATGAAACAAACTAGAGAAAGAAAAAAAAAAAAAAGATGATAAAATTGAGAAAAGTTATTCATAATAAAGCAATATACCTAAAAGCGAGTGATAAAAATTTAATCAAACGATATCTCTCGATTTAAATAGATTTGGGGGTCTGAAACGTTTCTTTTATTGGAAAAATCTCTTCCAGTTGGTCCGTTTTTTGGAGCTAATACTGCGAAAACAAAAAAGACATTATTAAAAAAATTGCTTATATTTATTAAGTACACCCTTAGCAAGTACAACACATTGATAGTTTGACCTTAAAAACGTCAACGTGCAGTCTGTTCCTTGTATTAAAAATAATCTCATTTACTATTCAATCTTCAATATTCTAACCAGCTAAAATTACATCTTCAGTCTTTTAAATATGTATATGTATATTCAACAACAAATATAATTACGTGGGTAATGCAATATTGAAAAATAAAATCAAAAGGAGAGCAATAAGTAGAGTATACCTTCCTCGCTTCACTAGTTTTAATTAGTTTATTTCAACATAAACAATATTTTATATAGATTATTGTTATACATTGTACTATTTCGTGTCACCTTACCTTCAACCGATCTCCAGCTTCTCTTTATACTTTACTTACATTTTATTATATACCTATATACTATTTTTATCTCTTATATACCCTTATCATTCTTTAATACACCATTTCTTATCATACATCAATAAATATATAAACGACTTGATAATATATAATTAATAATTATATTATGTTTTAAAAATTTTATGAATTTTTATTGACGGTAAAATATTTTTATAGAGTTTTATTAAAGTTAATATTTCTACTATCTTTCATTTTATTTTATGTCAGTTAAAGTATTCAATAAACGATAAAAATTTCTTTTTAAATTTACCCTGATCGATTTATAAATTTCTTAGTTATTTTTATAAATCTTTAAAGTTATTTATTTTTTACTAAATTTATGTTGATAATAGAAATGTTTAAATTTAAGTAAATCTTATGAAATATTTATAGCTGTATTCATAGACAGTGAGATAAATTTATATTCATATGTTTGTTTTTTTAATAAAATAGTTCCCACGTAAAAGTACGAATTAAAATATGAAACGGATAACATATATAGTTATTCTTTTAAAATTCAGTTAGATTTTTACTACTTTTGACCTTAAAAAAAGACAAATAAAATAATTATTATTTCCGGTATAAAACAATTAATTGAATTATAAAAACAAACTTTTTTAAATTGATTAGTCGCGCAACCTCAACAACGGGGAAAAAAATTCAATAGAATAAACAAATTGGAGTTTAAAAAAGGAAAGAAAAAAAAATATGTAATATTGAATTGAAGCATCGAAAGGAAAAATAATATTGCGTGCCTTGAAGTGTTAAATTGAAACTTTGAATGACAGACACTCGATTAAATTTCAACCGTAGTAAAGGACTACATAAAACGTTTTATATTCTGTACTGAAGAAAAGTAAAATCTGTAACAGGTGAATTTATTATTGTAGTCGCAAATAGAGGAAATACCATTCTAACATAAACTTATTTTATTACTTACATATTCATTTAATCATTTTAATTAATCCTAATCACTTGATAAATTTTTTGGAGTATAGCAACAACCTCGACCTTGCATTTAATATCCTCTCCAAACATTGATGTTTGCAGTCTTGGTAGTAGTATGTTAGTGCATTGACTAGCAATGCGTCCCTAATTATTAAGGGCGTGTTATTATTAGTATTTAATTAATTTATTTTGTAGAGAAATTCCACCTTTAAATATTTAATTAAAACAATATTATTGGATATGTTGATTAAAAAATGTTATAATAAATATTCTGACCTGTATTTTAGACATTCATACGATTATATAAAATACATTCTTCATGTGATAATGATAATATAAGCGCAGTTGTGTTATGTATCTTATGTGACTCCTATCTCTGGAAGAAAATATGTACACGATCATTTTTCAGCATACATATGAGTATATCAACATAAATATAATATAAAACATAGCTTTTATATATAATACATAAATGAAAGTATTTTTATTTATGAATGGGAGAATTATATCGCTGCATGCCTTTTGATGGCTCACAAAATGGTATAAAACATCAAGTCTGAAGAACTGAATGGGAGTTAAGCCGGCTTTGGCTTTTACACTAGCTATTTTATTTTTTTTATTTTTTATTATCCACCCTGTAATCTCGTACAATTACAGAAATACCAATAATAAAACAAATTGTCATTAACTTAAATTTAGTATTTAACTACTCTCTCAGATAAATTCATTTTAAACTTCAGTAATTACTAATGATATATTTCTTTAACTAATTAACAAAAGGGTATTAAGTTTTACAAGTGATAAAAGTATAAAAATGGTCAGACAGATCGATATTACGTACAATGGATAATGATCGTAATCACCATTAATTAAACTTACCTTCCTTTTACCAATATCGTAATAATTTTATCCAATTAACATCTTTATGTCTTTTATTTTTTAATTAATTTTTAAACAAAACCTTTTTATTCCGCAATTCTTCAGGGATCTTTTTAAAACTCTTCTTAAACAATTTTTAAGATAAAATTTAAATGATATTGTTATTTTTCTAATATTAGATAAAATTAAAAATAGATAGTATAGGTTTCGAGAAGATGAACTAATTGAGAATGGACGTTTAGTTAACAAGTTTAAAAGGACAGTAAAACAAGAAGTAACTTTGTTTCAGTCCTGAATTCAGTTTTACTCTCTACTCGGTTATTTTCTCTCTTTTTCTGTAATTAAAACTAATAGCCGATTTTTTTTTTTTTTTTACATCTCTTCAACACTATTGACAGCCGGGTTTAATAAAAATTTTTTTTCATTACTTGAACAAACCAAAAATTTTATTTAGAGCAAAGATACTAAGTAAAGGTTTTTAATTTTGTTTGAGTGGTAGTTTAATTTTCATTTTTAACTTTATTATCTGTGAAAGCGCTTTAATAAAATTATTTTTAATTCTTTTAAAGTATATTATTGTACATAACAACAACAACAACAACAACAACAACAATAATAATATTGGTGTATAGTAAAAGCGGTTGAAAGCGATATTAGTAAACGAGACATTTGGAAACATAATCCATCGGTAGTGAGATTATTGATTTAATGATAAAATTTGACGTTGGTTTGATTAAAGTAGATGCATCAACTCATTTTCATCATTAGTAGCCTATTTATCGTAGTCCCTTTTAGTTTGCTATCCCCATTATATCTCCTGATGTGTCCTATATTATTTTATATTATATTATACGTTTGATATAACTTGTCAATCGAATGGATAGTTGTTACCGCGTTTAACTGCGTCAGACTATTTTAAAAAACCATTTATATAAATTATTTTTGTACAGATCCACAGAAGCTATTAATTAATAGCAAGCGTTGCAATTAAAGGTTTCATTGATCTCTTTCCTGTCTGATGGAGAACACCTCTCATCCTCAAAATTAAATCAATAATTTTTCTCGAGCGTCAAGTTAATTTTTTTTCAGCATAATGACTCGTTAAATTGACAAATAAAATAAAATGTTACAGAAAATGCTAGCCGATGGTGCTGGCCCAATGGTACCTGGGATAATCGGACCGACTACTCACACTGTCACGAATTGAGATCACAAGTTGCCGAGTCCAGCGTTGAAATAACAACGACATTATATTTTGTCGGCTACAGTTTATCACTCTCAACTCTGGTTGTCGCTGTTGCTATTTTTCTTTACTACAAGTAATTAAATTTTTAATTAAAATATCATTTAAATACCCATTTCATCCATTATTTTTTTTAATTTATCACCATCTGATATTAAAATAAAATCCTTACCCTCTTTACTTTTATTTAAATTTATATCATTGATCTAGAGAGCAGATGAATTTTAGAAGCTTCATCTCTATAAATACTTTAAGCAATCGATAATTAATCCTAAAAATATTTATCATTTTATAAATATTAATGTGTCATTATAATTATTTCCTCCGGATGTTTTTCTTCGCTCCATCCGAGCTAAACACTTAAACTAGACACTCGATTGATGACTGATGTGTGATGTGTGATGATATAACTGTGTGTAGAAGCACATAACAGCTCTCAAACAAGAGATAAAGTTAACGGCCAATCGAGTAAACACTAACCAGGTTGAGTTGTTATGTGTACAAGTTTGTACACTGATAGAGGAGGATATTTTCTTTTCCCTTACCGGTCTCGTACACTCGAGGCTCAAGGAAGAACTTTACTTGATATGTACTTTTCCCCATTTATACGTCGTTACATTAAATTTTTTTTATCTATTTATACGTTTCTGATAAATTTAACGATCTTTTTTCGAATCGAATTTTTTTTTTACAGGGAGCTCAGATGTTTAAGAAACAATATTCACACGAATTTAATGTTGACATACATACTTGCCGATCTGACATGGATATTAACAACAGTAATGCAAGTTTCAATGCAGTCAGATATTCCATCCTGTATAATATTTATATCGATACTTAATTATTTCCATCTGACTAATTTCTTCTGGATGTTTATCGAAGGTATTACCATCATTAATCATTTAGCATTAATTTACATGACACTGAAGTTGCCAGACATTAAAAATTATTTAAACTTAAGTATTATTATAATCATAAAATATTACTGTGCGTGTCAATAAATGTAGATATGATTTTTTTTATTATAAGCAGAATAATAATAAATAATGTATGTTTTTGTTATCTAGGTTTATATCTGTATTTATTGGTCGTGAAAACATTTACTGGTGAGAATATTAAACTACGTCTTTATCTTGTCATCGGATGGGGTAAGTTAATTACTTAGCGTTATAATGTATGTATATACTTGCTGTTTTACACTTGTAATTGATTAAATCAATATTTCCAGGTACTCCTATTCTAGTGATAGTCATTTGGTGTATCGCTAAATCAACAGTTATTAATACTGAGAATATCAATCAAGTAAATTTATTTTATATTTAATGATGAAAATTAAGTTAGCTGACTAATTTTAATGTCACTAATTATAATAATAAATATTATTTTAAGAATGGAGCACTGTATCGACATTGTCCGTGGATCGTTTATCATCATTATGACTGGTTTTATCAAATTCCAGCAATTACAGTTCTAGGTGTAAATGTTGTTTTTCTCTTCATGATCATGTGGGTCAGTTTATTTTCTTCAATTCTGTAATTATTTATTAAAAATATTAAATTAAATTATTGTTTAATATTTTTTCCTTTTTAAAACCAGGTATTGATAACAAAACTACGCTCGGCAAATAATGTCGAGACTCAGCAGTATAGAAAAGCAAGCAAAGCACTGCTTGTCCTCATTCCACTTCTGGGGGTGACATACGTATTAGTAATTGCTGGACCAACTGAGGGGAAAGTTGCCAATATTTTTTCTTACGTCCGTGCTATACTGCTATCGTCTCAGGTATGATTTAATTCAAAATCTCTTCTTTTTTTTTTTTTTTTTTTTTTCTTATTTATAATCACTTTATCGTCATCGTTTATTTTTCTATTATAATCTTTATCTTAATATTTTTATCAAACACCCATATTAATAATCTAATCATTTGTTTTTAGAAAAAAATTGCCCAACTCTTTAAAATAATCTCTTTAAAAAAGTTTAAGTAGACTTTTTACAACTACCATAATTATATATTTTTTTCTTTTTACAAACTTACTTCTGACAAATTGCTAATAAATTTAACCAACTTTCCAAATTATATATATATATATACAGATTGAAAAAAAATTTTCTCCTTCTAATATAATAAATTTCTTTTCAAGTAACATTTCTTCCCCAATTTTTTCGTTTTATTGAAATAATATATTTTATAAAATTATTTCAAGTAATAAACTCCATTCAATCACCATTAAATTTTTTATTTATTAAGAAAGTAGATTATTTTTTTTTACGTCTAGACTTATAAATCAATTAATATAATTGGTATTATCAAATTTTCAGGGTTTATCAGTGGCATTGTTTTACTGTTTTCTTAACACCGAAGTCCAAAACACAGTAAGACATCATTTTTCCCGATGGAGTACTGCAAGAAACCTGAGAATGGATAGAAAGTATTACAATAATTGGTCACCACGTTCTCGTACTGAAAGTATAAGGTTTTTTAATATAGATAGATAGATTTGTTCCATTGTACAGCAGTAAAAACTGCCTTTTACAATTTTTTCTTCACAATTGTACTGCCTCTCTCTATTTCACTGCGTTCGAATTTCTTTCAAATTTTCACCGCGTTCAAGTTTTTCTGCCTTTTTCAATTTTGCACATAGATATCACAACCTGCTCTTTTCAAATTGTTACAATTACTGCCGTTATCTTTTGCGGCTGTGGACCGACTTGTGCTTTCTGTACTGTATTCACCCTATTCCTAACCTCTTTTGAATGGCTTGTTGGAATAGTGGCGATAGGGAAACCACAGAGAAAACCCATGCCAGTACACAGGTCGGCTACCGGAGCGACCCCCGACGGTTGGTTTGAAACTATTCTAATAACCGTCGGGGCTCGAACCCTCGCCTCACGGCATCATGTACGAACGAACTAAAGATATAATAACTTAACCCGCTCGGCCATTCTGCCGCTAGGTTTTTTAATATTTTTTTTTTATCCGTAGCAAAATCAATAAAAATCATTGTCATTATTATTCTGAAATTGTCAAAGCAATAGACAGTAATCAAAGAGTTTGTCAACTTGTAGTTTAATTAAATAAAATGTACCATTTCAGGCTTTACTGTCAGCCGTCAGTTCCATATAAAAAACGACAATCATCAGCAAGTGAGACAACAACCACAACTGTCGTTGGAATGAATTCAACAACGACATTTCTCGATCGATCACGAGCAACCATCTCCAAGGACCTCAACGAGTAATCAATCACCACTTATTATTATTATTATTATTATTATTATTATTATTATTATTATTATTATTATTATTATTATTATTATACAGATCATTACTCATATTACATTGTATTATCATAAATACTTAAATTTTTGATCGCTAAAAAAAAAAAAACATTTTATCAAATATAAATTTAAACTATTTTTTCATTCGCTCGCTCGTTGTATTGTGTGAAAATTGTCTTCCGTCTTTTCATATCACATATATTATTATTAATCACTCGCTGTCATTAAAACAATTAAATAAATTTAATTAAAGTAAGAAAAAATTAAACGGGCAATGGGCTCTATCATTGTACCTGACGACATAAATATAAAAAAATATAAAATATCTAATGTATATTTATTATTATGTATCATCGAAATATAAGTGTTATAAAATGATAAAAAATAAAAACTTGAATCTTTTAAATGAAAAAAAATTGTCAATAAATTATTTAATTATTAATTATTTTATTTTACTATAATTAATAATATATTATAAATATATGTATTATTAGTTTGTTTGAAAGATGATGTGCAAGACTTTTGATGGTTCTTTGTACAAGTTTTATGTTACAAACGTAATAGACAAGACATTAATTAATTTATACATGCGTATCAGAAGTATTATTAATATATATTAATTACAATTATCAATTATTTTTTATACGTTCGTTTTATTTATCTAAAATTGATTACTCTCGCACTTAAATAATTTCATATATACTTATTAATATAAATCATAGTTTAATTAAAAGTTAATGTTAAATGCTTAGAAATTTTCCAAGCTTGATTCACCATTATAAATTTTTCTTTCATATGTTTAATTTTTTAAATTACAAATTACAAATCTATTATTACGCACACTTACGCACTTTTAATTAACAATTATATTATTATTTTTTAAAACAAAAAAAAAGCCTAATAATTAAACTTATTCAGCCGGTACCCTCATATTGCCATCATGGTTTTGGTACTTTGGTTTGCCATGAGTGAATGGCAAGTAGCGATACTTAATCATATGCTGTAAAATAAATAAATATAAATTATTCTGTAAACAATATTTCACTTCGTTATTCAACCATAAAGAATAATACTTATTATCATAATTATAAAACTGATTCAGCTGTTTTCAATAAATATAATTATAAAAATAAATTTTGAATATAATTAATTTATTTATGGATGAATAACTTAGTTAATTTTTTTTTTTTTTTTTTTTTTATAATTAAAAAAGCATACCTTAATTTGTCGTTTCATGGTAATACAGAATAATGTTATGAAATACATTACTAAAATTGGCCAGAAGACAGGAATGTTGAAGAACTTAAACATGGTGCAAAATAATGCTATTATCGTTGACTTTGTAACTGAATACCAGAATTTAAATTCCGGTAATCGTCTAATAAATGGTCGGAATTCCTCATTTGCTTTAGTAGGCAATTCCGGACCCTCGCCGTCTATTAATAATTACAAAAAATAATAATTTATCACTAAATAATTTTTTTTTTATTGAAAATGTTTTTTTTTTTTTCTAACTTTATTATTATAAAAATTATTTACCATCGTAATCCATCGCTGGATCACTTTTGGGCGTAAGAAATCCTATGAACAAGTTAAGGTGGTAGATACCCAAGGCATAAATTATAATATACCATCCCTAAATATTAAAAAAATAATGAATTTAAATTAAATTATAAAATTTATTAAATAATACAAAAATTACCTGAGCTATAAGAATACGCAATATAAATAAAAGTACTAAAAATCCGGCAAATATCCATCTGGATATTGTATGAGGTGTCCAAAGATCTAAATAACCTTGGTATATCTAAAAAATAAACATTAATTAATATTATAATTATTTTTATTAAAATACTAAATGTCGGCTAACTTAATTTTCATAATTACTAACCTGTGATATTCTTATGAAAGCTTGCATGACAGGATTCCTTTTGGCAGGACCACCGAGATCCTCATCTTGCATCATTTTATAATACCTGCAGTTAAATATTTTTATATTTAATTAATTATTGACAATAAATAAAAATTAAAAACTATTGATAGCAAAAGCAAGATGTTTAAATAAATAAAATAATTTAATTGTGAAATGATCTTATCAGAGTTTAGAAAAAATATGCGATAATATTTTCTAATTTCAAAGATAATCATAAAGTTAATGCATTAATTTATTAATAAACTATAAATGTATAACCTCAATGATATATATATATATATATATATATATATATATATATATGTTCAATTAATATTGAATATTATTTTGTTTCTATTTACACACATACGGAATTTTATATTAACGATAAATAAATTAAGTAAACATACCTAATGTAATAGAATAGTAACTATTTTTTAACACAGATGCTTTTATAACTTATTTGATGAAATTAAAAAAATATACACGTCACAACATATAATATGACATACTATATACAGCAAACATATATATATGTTGTACTTTATACGTGTACTCTTCTCTCTGCAATCATACGGATAATAATAATGATAACCGTAATTATTATTATCACAATTTGGAAGATAAAACAGTCAATAATTAATTATCGATAACATAGACATTTATTTTATCTATTTTTTCAATGGTAATACTTTTTTTTGCCCCTACCCTGATAGCCACCTTACCTATAACTTACTGTCAATCTACGTCCGCAATTTGAAGCAAACTTGACGGAAAGAGTTGGCAAAGCGAGCGATTACCTATTAGTTACCTATAACTTACTCTGCAAATAGACGTCAAAACTTGCTATACAAGTATTTCCTTCAAATTGTAGTAAAGTTGAAAGGAAATTTAACTACAAGTTTGATTGTTAACTTGTATTCAAGTTGCGGCCGTAGATTTACGTCAATTTGCTTACAAGTGTTGTTGAAAGAAGAATTACCGCCCACTTGATGTATAAATTAACCGTAACTGCTGGAAGTCAACACTTACTGAGAAAGCGCTGGCTATCAGGGTATTGGCGCTGAAGTTCGGCTGCTTTTTTGAAATACACCTTAATGAAAATGAAGTTAGCCGACATTTCAAAATTAAAAAAAATTTTACTTAAATAATTAAATAAAAAAATGTCACATGTAAAAAACTTGAAAAACTACAAGTGCAATTTTTAAGAAAAATTTTTTTAGTTGTAATTTAATTAATAAAAAGAAATTAAAAATTTTTAGACATCTGCTAACTTCAGTATCATTACATCTTAATAAAAATAATAAAAATGATAAACGTGGCTGAGATGGCGCGCTGTAGCGTTGTTGTTTGAGCTGTTGCGCCAATTTCGAAGATCATCACATTGTGGTTTTAAAATTTTGACAAACGGTTATACATAGTTACGTATTGAATTATAAAATAATGGCAGACAATCAGCAAAGTAGGTTTGAGAAATCGCTCGGTTTACTAACCACTCGATTTGTATCACTTTTACAAAAAGCCAAGGATGGTGTTCTAGATCTCAAAGTTGTAAGTTTTATATTTTTATTTTTATTTATCTAGGTTACCCAAAACCACTTGATTTACAAACCAAACCTTGATAGGTTAACCTACCGCCTATGGCTTCTACACGCCATTTATTTTCGTTGCGGGAATTTTAAAATAAACAATTTTATTTATTTACTCCACTTTTGTTTTTATCCTTCTATTAATTATGACCATTTATAGATTTAATATTATTGCCAACAATTAACATTTATTTATTTTCATGACTGTTATTATTATTACTATTTTTAT
The DNA here is from genome assembly GCF_013202065.1 of Cotesia typhae. Classification (NCBI taxonomy): domain Eukaryota; kingdom Metazoa; phylum Arthropoda; class Insecta; order Hymenoptera; family Braconidae; genus Cotesia; species Cotesia typhae. Next base: position 1,656,267 of record NW_027423758.1, on the reverse strand, counting down.
TGTGTTTATATTTTTTTTTCATTCTACATAACCTATTAAATAGCAATTATTATTTTAATAATTATAATGACAATGATTTGTTTTATTTAATAATTTTTTCATTGAATCTATAATTAACGATTAAATTTTTTTCAGGCCGCGGATATTTTGGAGGTTCGACAAAAAGGAGAATTTATGATATCACAAATGTCCTGGAAGGTATTGGATTGATTGAAAAAAGTAAAAATTCAATACAGTGGAAGTAAGTTTCATAAATTAAAAAAATTTTTTTGTGGTATAATTTATTAGTTATAAAAAATTAATTTGCATTTTTATTATTTAGAGGCGCAGGCCCGGGATGTAATACCCAAGAAGCTGGTGCAAAGCTCGGTGATTTAAAGGAGGAACTACGAAGACTTGAGGAGCATGAGGATTTGTTAGACACTCACACTAAATGGATGCAGCAGAGTATAAAAATATTGAAAGTGATTTAAAGAACCGTCATTATGCTTACGTTACCTACGAAGATATCAAGGATCAGTTTCCCAACGATTGCGTGTTAATAATAAAAGCACCTGCTGACACAGTATTGAAAGTACCAAATTTGGAAAAAATCCATGATGATGATAAAGATGAGAATAATTACGAGCTGGTATTAAAGAGTCCAGCTGGTGAGATAAAAGTTTACATGATTCAACCGTTGTTGGCTGAAAATTATGATAGCAAAATGCGAGAGTCGAGGTTATACCCAGAATCAAAAGGTATTAAAAGGGAAAAAGTTGAATACGATCAGAAGGAAGAACCTCAGCCAAAGAAAAGATTATCGAGGTATTTTATTATTCTTATTATTATTATTATTTGTTTGCTCTTATCGCATTGTAAACTGGAAATTTATTTTTACAATCTGCAAATGAGCATAAATTAATTGTTTGATTATTGGGGATTGGTTGTTGTAAATCTAAACAACTCGTTTGGTCTTTTATCATACATTTGAAATAAATTCAACAAGTATTTATTATTTTATTTAATTAATAAAATATTTATTTTATTTAGATTGAGTAGAAGTAGAGACAAAGAACCGACGTCTGACGAAGATGAAGAAACAGACGAATCTGATTTATTAGAAGCTAAAATATTGCTCAGCGGTCTCAGTACAAGTATGTATTTTTAATAATTACTCTATTTATTTTTTTACTCTATTGAAACTTTAATTTTATTTTATTTTCAGAGCTTCGATCGGATTCACCCGATTCGAGTTTGCTTGAAGAGTTTTATTCAGATTGTAAGTTTAATTATAATTTAAAGTTCAACATTATTTTTTTTATTAAATATTGTTACTAATTAATTTTTTTTTTATTGTTGCAGTTTGTGGACCCTTGTTAAGTTTGAGCCCGCCACCAAGTGAAAAAGATTACCATTTTAATTTAAGTGAAAATGAAGGAATACTTGATTTATTTGATATTACTGCTAAATAAATGTAAAATAATATTTTTATCATAGATTGTAATTTTAATGGTTGATAATTTAACTTGGGTGCATCGATTAATATTTAATCAACATTCAAGTTTATTCGATCGCATCAACATATTTTTATTATTAAAATATTAGTTATTAATTATATTTTTATAAATTTAATTATTAAATATTTCCCGGACTATTCACATTTCCTACTTGTTTAAATTAAATTAAATTAATCTAATAGAAAAATAAAAACTTAAAAATTTTTAAATTAAACCGCGGTTGCAATTATACTGAAGTTAGCTGATAGCTGTCAATTTTCAAAATTTTTAGAACAAATCAATCGCAAAAAATAAAATGAGTTAAAAAATGTTGACTGATAATTTTTTTAAATTTTCTCATGTCGAATTTTTTTATTAAACTTTTTTTAATATTAATTTAATTGTTGTAAAACTTAAAAAAAATTTTTAATATCAGTTAACTTCAGTGTCATGACTATTGCGTAATATAGTAGTAAGTGTGTGTATACTGGGCATTAAAACGTTATTGAAGTTTAAAGTTTATTTAATTTTTCAAGGGCAAATCATACGAGAATGGAGCATTTTAATTTCGTAATATGGTAAAAGTATACAACAAAATTATATGTATATTTAGATTCTATTGGTGAATCACTTATAACAAGAGAGCAGTACAAATAACGTACTCCAAAGTACGTCACGTACTGAGAAAATGAACCAACTTGCCAAAATGTGTCTAGTGGACAATGTCATTACAATCGTGACTAAAACAAATTAAAACTTATCCTTATTTATTTAATAATAATTATTATTATTTCTTTTTACCACATAATTAATCAATGATTGTTGGATAAATAAATAAAAGCTATAAATTGTTATTTAATGTTGTCATTCAGACATTCTGTTGTTACTAACGTGATACTGTTTGATGTAACAATTAAAGTACCGCGTGTACTTAATAATCAGCTGATCAAGATTTAGTACTTGTATTTTTTACTATTTTATTTTCGTAAGTAAAAATAATAAAAAATAATAATTATTATATAGACACTAGTTCGTGTAGAAATTTTCAATTTATTTAAAGTATTTTCATTGTCAATTGTCAAGTTTATTACATCATTTCTCTATTTATCTAAAAGTATCAAATAAATTTATCATCATAAAATTTATCGTCTGTTTAATTAATGATAAATTATTAATATCTCTAGATCGAAGAAAATAATAATGATTAAATTTTATTTAATGCTATAAATTTAATTATTTTTATTTGTTGCAGTAACAAAAATTTTTTAAATAAAATAAAAAAAAAAAATGAGGATAATATTTGTAAAAATAGGTGAATTGTCACGAAGGTATCCAATAGTTCGGGGCATGGCATCATACACAGTAATTTGGCCGACAGCCTGTTTGTTACAACAAAAAATATCGGGTAAAGAAAAATTAGACTACATACATGCATTGAGATTTAGTCTTTATGGTGGATTTTTTGTCGGTCCAACTTTATTTGCTTGGTTAAAAATTGCAACATATTTGTGGCCAAAACCTAATCTACGGTCTGCAATTACAAAGGTATTTTTATATTTTTAATAAAATAAATTATATTTATTATCAAATAATTTATATTATTATTATTCAGGCCTTGGTTGAACAAGTTACTTATGGCCCAGCAGCAATATGTTGTTTTTTCTTCGGTATTAATTTATTAGAATTTAAACCAATATCGGAATGTGTTGAAGAAGTTAAAAATAAATTTTTCCCTACTTGGAGGGTAAATATTTAATAGTAATTTTAATAAATATTAAACATTGTAATAATTTATATATTAAATTTATTTAGATTGGTGTATTTGTATGGCCAATACTTCAGACAATAAACTACGTGTTCATTCCGGAGCGTAATCGTGTTGTCTATGTTAGTTTTTGCAGCTTAGGATGGACATCACTATTATCGTACGTTAAATCATTAGAAACAAGTCAACTTAATAACGGAAGTGTACTGATGAAAGAACCCCAAGTTCTTGTACCTGCAGCTGTTACTAACACTAAAAACAATAATAATAATAATGATAATAATAATAATTCAAGTAAAAATCAAACTACTGAAAGTACTAAAAAAAAACCAACGTCTTTATCTTAATCAAAGTTTATCTCTTGATGCCAATTTGTATAAATTTATTTATTTTATTTAATTATTTATTATCATTATTATATAACTTGTAATTTAATGTAAATATTGATAGAAAATTTTAATTTCAGTATTTGTTTCCAAATATTATTTATTTATATTAGAGTATGTAATGTTAAATAAATTTATTGAATTGTTACAAATTAAATTAATAATAATATTTATTTTTATTTCTACACGCTAAATTTGTGTGATCAAAAAAGAAACAAAATTAATTATTTATAAATAAATCATGTGCGATTGTTGTATTGAGTTAAATAATTAAAATTATTGACTTTTATCGGAGGTTGATAAATCCTCTGTAAATTATAAATAAATTCACCACTTGCTAAATAATAATAATTCAAATTTAATACATACAAAAAAAAATTGTGTTTTGTCAAAATCCCTTTATGGTCACAAATAAAAATTGAAATATTTTCAATCATTAAAAAAAATTAATGGATAAGTATATTAAGATAAAAATAAAACTAAATTTAATAATTAATTAGTTAGATTTTTTATCCTCAGTAATTGGAGTCTTATTAACTTTATCTACTGAATTATTAATTAAATTATCGTGAGTTTTAGCTCCAAGACTTTTTCTTCGGTCAGATTTAAATGCAAAGACAGTCGGTAGCCGGCTTGTTAAACGGTCCTGCCATTTTTGTGGAATAACCAAAATTGTGGTGATTGCATTGCCGAGGAATAGAACGAAAAACATAAAACTCAATACAGAAACATGCCACGTAGCTTCGGGGTGTGATGTTAGGCAAAATAGCGTGTAGGCGTTATACAATTGGAAAAAGTATCCTATAAATAAAAATGGAAGAAGAAATGATAATCCACGCCACATCCACGAGTGAAAGCCTTCAATCGTTATGTCCATATTGTGACGCTCTCCAAGTGCTTTTAATCGATATAAAACACCGTGTTGATATCTAAATTGTAAATACTGGACAAAGCCTAAAAATATAATATAATTAATAATTTTAATAATAAAGTAATGAGTAATAAAATAAATTATTTACTTATATAAACGTTGAACCACATAAATTGACCACGAAATGCATACCAGGGTCCGGTGTTTGGCCAAACTAATAATAATCCAGATACTACTGTTGATAAAAAATGATGGAATCGCCACCATCCTTTTATACGAGAGCCATTTACTTTTAATATACTTTCACGTATCGTTAATGTACAATAATACCAGACCAATAAAAACATAAAACTCAATTCCAGTGTTCTAAAAATAAATAAATAATTTTTCTAAATTTTAATAATCAGATAAGATAAATACTAAAATATTTAAATATTAATTAAATTTACCTAAAGTTAGTAAATAAATTAATCACTGATAAAATGAAACCAATTACTGATAAAACAAGCTTAAATTTTTCATATTCGTCTTTATATTTGAACCTAGAATAATAAAATAGCAATTAATAAATTATTAATATAATTATAGAGTGAAAAATAAACTTACTTGTCATTTTTATTCAAAATAGAAACATTGACACTACCAAGAATAATTGATAAATAAGTACCATTGGACTTTGGTAATGTTTGTTCCATTTCATGCAATTGTTCTTCTCGTTTTTGCATTTCCTTTTTAACTTGTTGCCGCACTTCGCTACCTTTCAAACTGTATAAATAAAATTAAGTCAGTTGATTTATTAATTAATTAAATAGATAAAATACTTACAATTGTTTTAGAGATTTTGAAATGACACCCATGCGATATCTCTGATGTGAAATTCCATTGAGACATTTTGTCTGAAGATCTGATATTTCCTCTAACTTAGCAAGGTATTCTCTATTGAGTGCCTATAATTTATAAATACAATAAATAAAGCATACATTTATTGAAAAAAAATTATAATAATAGCAATTACCTCGAGATCTTTGTAATCCTTTGTCAAATCCTTCCAATCATCCAAGCACGAGTCAAGATCAGTGTCCATCATTTTGAATAATTACTTTGTTTATGAATAGGTAAAAAAAAATAAATAAAAATAAAACTGTCACTCATTAACTTTGGAAAATTCTAGACGACAAATAACTTGAACAAAGATCACCTTTGCATCCAATCACGTTGCTAATTTTTAACCAAAAAATTCGGTAATCGTTTTTGTATTTTTTTATCTTATTAAAGATTAAAATAATTACACAATTACACTGATTCGATTTTTAAAAAATAATTCATTGCCGGTAAATAAATAATTATTTCAAAAAATTTTATTATTTTATTTTTATAACCTCAAAATATTTGTGCGCGGTAAAAAATTATTTTCACTCAAAAAAAAAAATTAATTAATAATTAACTACCACTTTTAGAAAGTTATTAATTAAAAATAGATAAATAGATTTACCGGAGGCGGTAGACTAATGAATCAATTGATAATTATTAAGTTAATTGATTTTTTATATCGTTTTAGTACACGGATATCGTCTAGGTGTAGCTGGAGAGAATAAAACGGATGGACTGATACTGATTTGCGGAGTGATGAGCGATGAGCGAAATTGAACAGCTGAAACTAAAACACAGAAAACGCAACACATACACATCAATTTATCCACCTACATATATACAAACAAATGCATATATCATATACTTATAAATTATTATTAGTTTACTTAATTTTATTTGCTATTTTTTTTTTGTTTGCTTTTTTATATTTAGATTTATAAAAAAAAAAAAAATAAGTGATTATTATTTTACTTGAATGGTTCGACAGTTATGTATATATTTATACACACTTAAAAATTATTTGGATACTTTGTAATCATCTATTCATATTCTTTTATACTTACTTGCTGTAATATGTATATATTTGTCAATCATAACGATGTCATGTGTACGAGTCATTTAATATTTTATCCATTGTTTCTTCTTCAATAATAAATTGGAAGTACATTCTTTTTTTTTTCTGTAATGTAAGTTCAAGTTTTTTATTATATACTTATAGACTCTTTTATATGATAATAAAAATTATCCATTGTCTTCAAACAACTAATTTGTTTATTTTTATAATAATAAAGTTAGCCAGCATTTTTAATTTATTAAATTAGAACTGAAAAATGTTTTTAAAAAATTGCACTTATACTTTTTCAAGGTTTTTACAAATGGAAATTTTTTTTTATAATCATTTTTTCAATAAAAAAACAATTATTAAAATTTTTAAATGTCGGCTAACTTAATTTTCATTTATTTTTTAGTTGTTTGAAAGTATAAATTGTCAACTGTTAGAAACAATGAGCAAGAGTATCTTTAGTTTAGTAAAAAAAAAAAAAAAAAAAGATTATTGAATTACATTTATGCTAAATTATTCAACATAAATTTTTATAAATTTAAACTCTTATTTTATCATTTTTTTTTTAACAATCTTTAAAATTGACATTTATGTTTATGAAAATGAAGTTGGCTGACATTTAAAAATTTTTATTGAAGAAATTTCAATTAAACAATTAAAAAAAAAAAATTAATAAATTTAATTGCTATAAGATTCCAAAAAAATTTCTAATATCTACCAACTTTAGTGTTATTATTTTTATCATAAAATAGAAGTATAGCAATAAAATCTATTAATAAAAATAATGTTATCAAAAAAAAAAAAAAAAACCCATTTTTTAATTGTTAAAAAAAAATAAAATAGTGTAATTAATTTTTTGTGTGACCAGTTTACAATTTAAAACAAAACTTCAGGTCATAGTTGCAAAAGATAAATCATTATTCTGATCTGTCATATTTTTTTTTTTATCTCTAAACAGAAAGTTAATATATGTATACCTCTACCTACATCTACACTCATTTAAAAGATTTTTTTATCTCTCTTTAACTAAACCCATGAAGAGATTTTGCTAAAAGCTCCTGGAATCACCGCGGTCAGTTTTAGTCTACAAGTTTGCTTGAAACCGTTCACTAGTATACATATAAGTAAGTGATATACCTCCATACAGTCTAGACAGAGTATAGTTCATCTGATCTTCTTTCACCTGCTCATACTTTCCTGATACATTATATACTAAATAAAATATTTTAAATTAAATAACATGTTTATCACGAAAAATAATAACAAAATACTATTTTATTTATTATTTAATAGATTTAGAGTAATAAAAAATATTAATAATAATTTAAATGGTGATCGGAGTGTGAAATTTTTTGCAACTATTCCGGAGTGCCCGAAACCCGGGATGTTAGACGGGTTTATATCGCTGATTAATTACGATAAAGCTATGAATTTACATGAAATTGTTGATAATAAACACCGAGAATTAGGTCCTATTTATAAGGATCAGATTGGATCTGTCAGTGGGTATTTTGTTAACTCTCCAGAAGATTACAGGATGGTTTTTAAAAATGAAGGACCAACGCCGATGCATTTTCTTCCTGAAGCCTGGTTAATTTATAATAAATCCAAAAAGTGTTCCCGTGGTTTGCTTTTTATGTAAGTATTTTTATTAATTTTTTAAAATAAAATAAACTGATGATTTTTCTTAGGGATGGTGAAGAATGGTTACGCTTTAGAAAAATAATAAATAAATTATTATTGCAACCTTATGACGCTAAAATAATTACTGCTAATGCTTGTCAAAATGCAGCTGTGACATTGACTGAAGAGTGGAAGAAAAATTTAGTGCAAGATAAATGGATCATACCGAAGTTAGAAACTCGTTTGTACGAATGGTCTATTGAGGGTAAGTTTTAATTTTTAAGAAAACATGTAACAAATTTATATTTTAAATTGCTTTTAGTTATGATGGCGAGTTTACTAGGATCTGCTTGGAATAAATACAGAGATAGTACCGGAGATAAAGAAGCTGATAAATTAGCTGAAAATCTTCATGAAATATTTATTTTAACAGCAAGATTATCATTGTTGCCGATAAAATATATCGTTAAATTTAATTTTCCTGTTTGGAAAAAATTTGTTAGAGTTATGGATGAAATTTTGAAGATTGTCTCTACGATGGTACCTGAAATGATTAATTTAAGAGGAGACGGGCTGCTCCGAATGATGATTAATAAAGGAATGACCGAGCAAGATGCCACGAGAATTGTTACAGATCTTATTTTAGCTGCTGGAGACACTGTATAAATTTAAAAAAAATTTTTAAATGCCGGCTAACTTAATTTTCATAATTTTTAATTTTTTTAGGCTGTATTTTCTACTCAATGGGCGTTATTTTTATTGGCAAGCCATCCGGATGTTCAAAATAAATTTGCTGATATTTCCGGCAATTTAGAATTAAAAGACACAATAAAAGATTCTTATATTAAAGGAATTATCAAAGAATCTTTGAGATTGTATCCGACTGCTCCATTTTTAACGAGAATACTGCCAGAGGATTGTTTAATCGCCGGACATGTTGTTCCACGTGGAGTAAATATTTTTAATTTTTTTTTAATCGATTAAAAATTAATATTAATGTATTGTAATGTTATATTTAAGGAATTGATAATCATGTCTTTGTACTCGAGTGGCAGAGACCCGAATAATTTTGTCAAGCCAAATGAATTTATGCCGGAAAGATGGATAAGAAATTCAAAAGGTAATTACGACTGTGTAATGAACCCATTCGCTACGATTCCATTCGCTCTGGGCGTTAGAAGCTGCATCGGTAAAAAATTGGCAGAAACTCAAATAATAATGATATTAAGTGAGGTAAAATAAAAATAATCATTAATTATTTATTTATAAAAATTGTATTTATTTTTTTACTAATTTTAGGTTGTTAAAAATTTTAATATTGATTGTTTAAATAAACAAAATGTTAAATTAAAATTACACATGATATCAGTACCGTCAGAGTCAATTAAACTACAATTAGCTAAGCGAATTTAATTGTTAACTCTATTTATAACGAGTAAAAATATTTACAAAAAAAAAAAAAAAAAAAAAAATATGTAATTAATTAATACCGTATACAATCTTAGACTAGATCAATGTAAAAAAAATTCATTAAGTAATTGTACTTAATTACGATTGATTATATTTATAATTAAAATTCAATCTAAGCAACAAACAATATAGATTTATTTTTACAATTAATTTTAAATGAATTTTTTATAATAATAATAATAATAATATCAATTTTACAAAATTATTGTTAGCGGCTTTTAGGGAGCGCTTAATTAAATAAATAAAATAAATATTTAAATTATTGTCTATCCAATAATTGTGACATTACAATTTTTTTAATTTCCTCTAAAAATTCGATAAAATTTTTATCATCTATAAAATGATTAAATGCACTAAGCCTGTGCTCGCGAGATAATTTTTTAGTTAAAAAATTAGTAACGCAATAAGTTTTTAATTCACTACAGTGATTGTTCCGCGCCCAATTCCAGGCGCGATTTAAATTACTATAACTTATCCGCATTAACGACGTCTCTGTTAATTTATCCAGCTCATTAATCATCAAAAAACGATCAGCAAGAAGTACTGCGTCTAGAAGACTTTCTATTTTAACTTTATCATCATCATCATCATTATCAATATTGCTGAACAAATGACCACTTGCCGCCAAATAAAGAACAATAAATCCTCCTTTGGATACATTTTGCAGTCTAACTCTTTTTTTACCGGTCTCATAAAAATTTCCATTGAACATTGCCGAAAAAACTTGAGATTTAAGACACAATAAATGCCTACAAGCGTCAACGGTACCGCCGTCGTCTAATTCAAACGTAACATTATTTTTAATTAATTTTTTATTATCTTTATCTTTATCTACTGACAGATTTTCATTGCTTTCATTATCTTGATCGATCGTAAAACCTTTCTCAAAAGTTTCTGGCACAATTCCAAGATTATTAGCCAACTGACAAATAGACAACACCGAATTATCATTGAGTAAATGATTACGGTCTGTTAATAATTTAAATATAATATCAAGTCCTCCGTAAGTATCAAGAAGCAATCGAAGCTTTTCTCTTGATTTTAAAAGAAATGGTACAGACACTGCAATAATATATTTGTCAGTTTCTTGGCCCCGAATAAGAGTCGCAGCAAGTTCGCCAAACGCTCCGCCTTGCTCCGCGACATTGCCTAAAATTTGTAAATAATTTTGCGAATTATCCAGCAGCTGTGCGTCAAACACAAAGCCCTGGAGTAATAAGGGAATAAAGTAAACATGATTTTTGAGTATTCTATTTAATATTGAAGGAGCTCGATGATTTTTCGATAGCTCCATGTATGAAGTGAGCGCTTGTATCGTCGCAGAGTCTGCAAGTCCTTCGATAGGAACACTGTGCAGCGCCAATTTAGCCAATAAAATCAGCGTCCACATGTGAGAAAAATTAACTTCTGGTGTTTCCATTACTAAATCATTTGGATCTTGATCAGCGTCAATTTCATCATCATCAGCTATTTCATCTTTACCCAAGGCAGTGGACATACTTTTCAAAGAATCAGCCTCTTCGATTCCATTATTATTGTCTTGTTCAATCCAATCTTCATCGTCGCTACAAACCGGGCTGTAATTATCCTCATCAGTTGGATTTTCATTATTATCATTGTAATTATCATAATTAGGCAAGGATGGAGAGCTTGTTGGAGATGATGTTGATGAACAAACGCTGCTGGGACTCCACTGAGTCGGAAAATCAAGGCTAAACCTCCCGCTGTTTGTTCGATTGTACTTATCACATTTATTTTGTTTATACGCAGGCGATTTAGCTCTTCTTTTTCTTGACGTTGAACCAGACTCACTGTTATTATCAGGATTATTGCTTTCAAGCTGCAGATCAATTATCATACGCTTTAATCTGTCTGTTAAGACTCCGACAATTCCATTTTTAATCATTATTAATATACTATTTTCATCGTAAAGAAATTGAGTAAGCGCATGCAGCAATGCCGGGTGGTAAATTTCATTATCACTGTCTGCTAATAAATTTAGCATCAATTCAAGCCCTCCTTCCTCCCTTATTCTCAGTCTGTTGACCGCTTCACGAGAAAGCAAACAAAAGCTCGCTATTAATTCTCGTCTAAATGAAGTTGTTGAATTTGTTTTTAATTTTAAAAAGTCTATGATACATTCGACAACGCCAACTGAACCCAATGCTGGTCTATGATTAGCAACACGGCAGAGTTTGTACAATAATTGAAAGGCTATTCTGCTGTTAGTTTTGCACAACTCAACAATGCATTGGTATCCACGGAAATCTTTTCCTCGCATCTGCTCGCCTGATCTCGAGTTTGACGTGTCAGAAAAAGAACGCAGAGCTTTCAGACATGTTTCTATTATGTCTTTGTATTTCGTTGAGTTTGAAGAATCTAATTGCTTGGACTTTGAACTTACCAAGATGTCTGTTACGGCTTTTACCAAATTTAGGTCTAAGATTTCCGAGTGACTTTCTTCATTTATATTCCAGATATTTCTAAATTGAATAAAAATAAAATTTTTTTAAAATCAACAGCTGACAGCTAACTTCAGTGTTATTTGTAAAGAAGATATTTTGCTCACCTCAAAGCGCGTATAGACATTAATAATGTTGGAGTACTTGTTTTAGCATCAAGAATAATTCCTTTCAGCGCTACAATAACACCAGCTTCACAAAGCGCCTTTGTGTGACGTTTTGAATCTGACATGTTACCAATAAGTCGGCAAGCTCTGCAGTGAAGAGTCAAACCAGGACTTAAATTTTTTATTATCCATACTACATTATTAGCAATTGATGTCTCGTGTACCTATTTAATAACAAATAAATAATTAAAATTATTTAAAAAAAAAAATAATATAAATTAACAATAAATAATTTACCTGTTCTCTTACACTTCCTCTGAGAAATGCATTTGCTAATATACTTAGAGCAATGTCCAATACTTTAGAGCTTTGATACTTTAATAATTTGATAACAACATCCAAGCCTTTGTCGGCAATAAAAAGCTCAAATATTTTGGACTCATTTTTAATGGTCGTAAGACAAGTAATAATTCCTGTCTTAGAACCAGTTTCAATGTGTCGAGATAATTCTGCGACAATTGATAAATTATTATTGCTTTTTCGGGACATTATGGTGACAATAATATCATCAATAAATATTTACATCATCTTGAATTTGACAATTGATCAAAAGAAGTAATCCATTTTAAATCCTTCATTTCATATCTTTGTCTATATACATTGACAATAATAATAATATTATTATTATTTTTATTGATAGTATTGCTGTAGATATTATTACTATTATTATTATCAAAATCAGGAATTACGAAAATTGTCTACAGTTTAGTGAGCAGATTTTACCCCCTCCTCTGTTTAATTTTCATGAATTTTAGCTGATTTGAAGATTGATAATTGGATTTCTAAAAATAAAAACCTATTTTTAGTAAAAATACTTAAAATTTTAAGTTATTTTTGTTTTTCTTCAAAATAATTTTATAATTAAATAAATATATATAAGTTTACATACCTTTGGTCTTTGTAAATGTGTATATACTATAGTAAGATCAGCTGATCAAACCAGTCGATCATAATAATGTATTTATATAAAGTCACAAAAAAAATTTTCTAGATAATGTAGGTTTCTTTAAAAATTTATTATCTGTCGTAGTTATTAAATTTTTTTTTAAAATACCCTGATAGCCACCTTACCTATAACTTACTGTCAATCTACGTCCGCAATTTGAAGCAAACTTGACGGAAAGAGTTGGCAAAGCGAGCGATTACCTATTAGTTACCTATAACTTACTCTGCAAATAGACGTCAAAAGTTGCTATACAAGTATTTCCTTCAAATTGTAGTAAAGTTGAAAGGAAATTTAACTACAAGTTTGATTGTTAACTTGTATTCAAGTTGCGGCCGTAGATTTCCGTCAATTTGCTTACAAGTGTTGTTGAAAGAAGAATTACCGCCCACTTGATGTATAAATTAACCGTAACTGCTGGAAGTCAACACTTACTGAGAAAGCGCTGGCTATCAGGGTATATTTTTTTTTCTAATACTGAAGTTAGCCGTCAGCTGTCAATTTAAAAAATTTATTACAATTAAAAATAAAGCTTATAAAAATTTTCACTTGTATTTTTTAAAAAAATGTCACTTGTAAAAAACTTTAAAAACTGTAAGTGAAATTTTAAAAAAAAATTTTTTTGTTTTAATTTAATTATTAAAAAAAAAGTCAAATAATTAAAAACTA